>NW_024044459.1:32950101-34150101 GCF_014851395.1 Micropterus salmoides | reverse complement strand
ACACAGCATTCTTCAGTTACAGCCCATTTGACCAGTGTTTTTGTCAGTGAAGCTATTAGCAAGCAGAAAGATGTGGCGTCTGCTATAATATAACTTCACTCAGCTAATTAAAAAAGAGACAGGCTCATTGTGTGGGATAAACCTGGACTCATGTCAATGTAGACACATTGTTAGCACCTCATTACATTTATGATTGTCTTTATGATATTTTTTATTTCATTACCACAACAGTGTACTGTAGGGAGTCTGTAAAGCTGCATTCAAAGCCCTGCTACTACTTTGATTATATTTTAATGAGAACACTATTAAAAACTGCTGCCAGTTTGCCTCTCTTTTTGTACCTTATAGTCATTTCAATACCAATATATGTGAAAATAGGGCGCAGGTTTAAAAATACCAAAATGATTTTTTTCCACTTTTCATGATAAAAACACTTCTTTGTCAGTTAAGAAAATTTTTAGAGGCAAATGGCATGCAGTAAAGGTTCTGAACCTGATCTGAAACCAAAGCAGCAGCATTGCCAACTTCCTTACCCCAGGCATAACCATGTAGTAAACCCACGCAACGTGTAGGAGTGCTATTTTCCAGCACACAGGTACATTCAGGGGTACTTGTTGTGCTGTATAAGAGCAGTATCAAAGTCAATACTGAGATATAACTTATATCACTATGAGGATTATTCAAAATATCCAACATAGGTAATGTAGTCAGCGAGGCTAAAATGAACTAGATATGAAAAGGGAAGAAAAAATATTATATATTGGTATGTTTATTAGCACACTACAGTACAACCCACCCTGAAACATTTAGTGAGACACTGAAGACTGAACTGCCAAATTTTCTAGGCTCACTTCAGTACTGATAAACTGAAATTAAAAGCCACAGGAGGCTTGTACGGGGACCAAATGTGAAAACTGCACACACTTGAGGGACAGACTGTATTAGCTTAGTGGCTCACCCATCCTCCAAATTCCCTCTGAACGTTACCAGGGTTACAGCAGCCCTGAGATTTCACATGCACTGCTTAAATTTCCATCATGTGCCAGTTAGCGTGGCTTTGCTCCGCTTCTATGTAGGATAAATCTGTTCCACAGCAGACTGCAGTATTGTTTCACCTGCTCACAATCATATGTTACCAACAGATGTTACAAATGTCTCACACAGAACATTTTGACCTCTGTTGGTGTATGGGTTTCCCATGTATTACAAGAAGGTAAAGTGAAATAAGGGCATCGCAGGCCATTCACTGCAAATGCCTAATATGAGGCGGCAGGCATTCCCCAGAGGTTGGTCATGATGTCTGATCCATCTTGGACTAGAGCAGATCTCACTGGTTCCACAGCTTTATCCATGTCTTGCACTGGTATCCAAAGATGCACAGAAGGCTTTGTATGAGAGACCATAAGGTAGGTCCATAACTAACGTACAGAGAAAAAGCGTAACAAAACTCAACTGGCATCTGCAGCACAAGCAAAAAGCTCTCAGTGTACTGGTTTCTTCCAGTACCATGAGTTATAAAGCAGCTGAGACTTTAAGCTGCCATGAACTAAACAACACTCATGAGCTCAACAGCCAACGTGAAGCCTAAAGAGGCCTGTATGTAGATTGGCTAGTGTAGGAACCCTCTTTCACCCAATGGGACTCAACTGGGTTGGAAAACACAGCGGATCAAAGACACTAGCTGGGGCTGGAGGCAGAGAGGCATGTGTGATTCCTTCAGGGGGCTGCAAAGACTCATTTAATCTCTCTATACCTCCCTGTCCTCAGCAGCTGTTGGAGACGGAGGGGTTTAAGACGCCATGGGCTGCGACCCATAAGAGCAGATTAGGATGGAACAAGAAGGGGGAGGAGATGAGGGGGAGTGCGACGGGGACAATTTTTCATCACAAATATGGAACATGGTAAAGGCCTGGCTGTTACGGTGCTGAAGCCCTGTCAATCATTCACATAGAGAGACGGGTGCCTGGGAGGAGGCGCGACCTGGGTGTGCAATGTGGGCCATCTCCTTACACAGTGAGCTCTCTGACAACTGGCTGCCTCTCAGCATCTTTTAGCAGATGCCACGATCAACAAGAATCTTTTTGGGCGGTTTGCTTTGCTTTACTGTGTATGCAAGAGAACTGCTCAGAATATTCATATCCTGTCCTGAACAGCTAAACGCAGATTGCAGACCCAGCGGGAGCAGTTACAAAAGGGGGGAGACATGCAAGAAGATGGCATGGCATTTGGAATTGGTGTCAAACTGCACTCAGATATCTGTGTTGCCTGCAGGCAACCAATTTATTTGCAGTGCTGTAATATACATTCTAAATCCCCCTGGTGGAACCAGTGTTGCCTATTTGCGGGCAGTGTAGTATAGACAGAAAACAACAAATTAGCATACACCATTATATTGAGACGGGAGATTATTTGAGGCCATTTCAAGTGACTATTCTTGCCTGAAACATTTTATACTGACACAGTCTAAAGGATTACTCTGTATTTAGAAACTTGTTTAAACAGTTGACTGCACTGTCATTTCAAAGAATTTAATCTTACTAACTTAATCTACACTATCTTGTACTCCAGCTATAATCTCTGCAGGGTAATAAAAGATGGACAAATAAAACTGACATAGCAGTGCATCAAAAGAGCAAACTTCTTCTCTTTTTTTGGATGAGCTGTTTACACCTTGTGTGCATAGTCCTGATTAGAGAAACATTTGTAGTGCCCAAATGCTAGGATGGGGTAATTGGGGTCATATCACTTGTTGTAGAGTTTAATTATTTTCAAATTCATTACGCATATTAAACAGCGTTGGCAGAGGAACATCTGGAAGTTCAATGGTGAAGGGGTGAAGTGTATGTTTGTGATAGAAAAGGGTAAGGTCCCAGCATATGGGGTGGGATTATTATATTGGGGCTGTGGAACTGAAATTAATGACTTCCCAAGGTCAAACAGGAGCGCATTTGCATGAAAATCACGAATTCTCCTCTTTCTTTTAATCTCTGGACATGGTAAAGTTTTGAAAAGGTCAGGCATGAAGATCACAGTTAAGATTACGCTCCATTATGAAGAAAAATTGAAGAGAGGACAAAAGCTGGAAAAATTCATTCATTCGCCATATTTTTTGAATTACTTCATTAAAGAAAGCTTGACTTGAAAGTGTCATGCATATCTGAAACATATTGAAAATAATGGGTTACTCTTCAAAAAACAAAACTATTTGAGACATCTGAGAATACTCGATAGCACACATTAGTTTGATGGATAGACTGTGCAAACTAGTTTTCACTCACTCCAAAGATATAACACCAGCTTACGCTTCTTTTGATATTAATCATCAACTCTTACTGGAGAGCAGTAATTAATTTTATGACAGCTCATTTGAAAAGTAAATGTCGTCCCATTCATGAAGGAAAATGGTTCTTATGAAGCCTAAAAGACTTTTAAATCCTATTATTGGGAAAATAAGGCAGCTTTCACAATTCATTAAAGGGTTGTTAGTTTTTTTTTAGTAGTGTGATTGAAAGGAATGGAAAAGTGGGGAAAGTTGCCTTATCGTAGCCTCAAATCACATTTCATGTCAGTCTTAGAATACAAGCCAACTGTAGCTTACCAACATAACAAGCTGGAAACAACATATATGGCTGATATTTTAGCAAACATTTGCCTGTTCACACATCCAGCATACACAGAGCAACGTTAGCAATTATTTGGAGTTGTGTTCCTGGCCACCTGGCGAATGTTCCAATGTTCCTGCTCTTTCTAAGTCTGTTGTGGTCTAAAAACTCAACTCCTGAGGGAAATATCCAGCTGCAGAATTTAGCTGCAAAATACTAGGCAGGTTGCACACATTTGGTTTATCAGAGCTTTTTTCACTGACTTTTTCATAGCAATCTGCTGTGGCCAGAAAAATGAGCTGACAGACAATAAAACTCTTAATAAAGATGAGGGAAGCTCCAGAGTTAGGATGATGTTAGGCTGTACATAGACTGTATAATTTGAGATTATACAGTGTGAGCACTTAGGCCGTGGCTTGGCCATCGGACCGTACAGTGTGAGCATGTATATAGTGAGCTTTGGCTTTGCATCAAGTTGAAATTAAACAACAAAATTTCTAAATTCGTACTGTATGCCCAACTTTAGGTGATAATTCTCTGTGGGTTTGTCACTACAAGTGACCCATTTCACATTAAACATAGTCATTTGATCTACTGTAAAAATAGGAATATTGACAAGTACAGCTGTAATATAACCAACACGACTCTCACCTCACAGTGTTTGACTAATGGGTGGTGAGGTGAGAGTAACTCTCTGATAGGTCATGTTTTGTTTTGAAGCCTAAAAGTATGAGTGTACATGTGCATCTGTTTTTTCAGATGCCTCTCATCACACCAATTTTGTGGCTCCCTAAAACCACTCGTTCTTACTTTAGTGAATCTCAAAACACACAAACACAGAGTGAGAGAGATCTAATTAAAGCCAGTGGATATGAGAAAGGGGATTTTCCTCACTATGTTGTGTAATCTTTACAGGTTGTAACAGCTAAGGGTACACACAACTCTTAGCATCAAATCCATGGTGATTTGCATTAAGTAACAGATCTGAACAGACTGATAAAACCAGCTATGGAAATAAAAAAAATCTGGCTAGTGGCTCATGTGATAAGCAACATGAAGCGATGGAGAAAGAGACTTGATATACTGCTATAAATTTAAATGTATTCAGCCGGAGCCAGCACACACACACACTGACATGATCTCATTATCTAAGGAGGGGAGCATGGGCTTATGCCATACAGTACAGTCAGTGCACACTTGCAAATAAATCGTCACACACAATCCTTTAACAAACCTCGTTACATCGTTTATCGTGACAAATGTTTTAGGCTAACTGCGTCCCTGTGGGAGATGGCTTCGCCCTCTGCTATGCCATGCCAGAAACACCAAGGGATCACTTACCATTCAATCCCATCAGCCCCTGCACCCTCCACCCCCACAGCTTCCCGCAGAGCTTGCCTACACTCCTTCCTTTCCTCATACTGTACTATCATTCATGGTGCCAGCATCTGTTTGAAGTGATTCAGTGATGAAGGGGGGGGGGGTGTTTGTGACAGAGAGACATACTGTATTGATGTCAGAGTGTAGAGGATGAGTAAGTCGGTGGTGTGGAATCAATCTTATTCTTAAGCTTGGATTTTTTTCATGCAGCCTAAAAAGAAATTGAGCGTAGGGCTCTTGCACTATACCATCTTTTTAAAGCTGCACTAATCAATATTTTTGTATTATTAATGGATCACACTGTGTGTCATGTCAAAGTGGCCACATATAGAGACAACCAAGTGTTTTACCACCTTTCAGTTAACTAGTGAACTTGCTGTTTTGGTCTTTTTACATTCATTAAAAACACAACTCTAAATGAATGCTTATGTTGCTCTGTGTTTTATTTTTATTTTTTATTAAAACTTTATTTAACCCAGCAGGACACTTAAGAACAGCTTCTTATTTACAAGGATAGCCTGGCAATAGGGGAGTAGCCTCTTCATGGTAGGTGGGAGGGGATACAGGTTTAAACAGACAAACTTTAGTGTAATAATAATCATACAGCAATATCATACTGAGGTTAAAAGATTTAAAAAGAGAACAAGAGAAAAGTACAGATGCAGTGAGGGTATAAACAATATAGTTCAAAAGACAGAGTAAATTACTTTTACTTTTTAAAGCCAGCTTGTATTGTTATTTTTACGGAAAACATAGTTAAAACATTTTTAACAGACCTAGAAACACTTAATAAATAATAAATTATTCCTGCTTGTGAAGGGCGCACTTGCATGTGTCTTTGGAGATGCCCATGATATTGTTCCTAAAAGCTGTTAGAGAAATAAATTGGTGTAGTTTTAGAGTTTTCTGTACATTATTCCAGTCACTGTGTCTGCTGTATAAACAGGTAATTGTTTGTTGGCCAGGTGATAATAAGTCAGTGTTGTGTTTCCGGCATTGTAACACTGCCCCCAAGTGGCCAAAAAGAAATTACTTGATGCAGCTTTAAGCTTACATATTGTTTATGTTTTATTAATTGATTATAAACCACCGTGTGATGCATTATTTATTTTACCTTTGATTTTACCTTGACTTGTTTAATGCTTCATATATTACTCGTTGTGCACCACTGTGTGTGATCCTATTTTTATTTATATTCAGCTTGTCCTTGTTCTACATTGATTGCTGTGAAGCACTTTGTTACCTGTATTGAAAAGTGCTTTACAAATAATAAATAAGATTATACATATATTTTAAGTGCCTACATGGGAATTGAATCCTAAACTATTCCCTCTCCTCAAGGGACTTTAATAATTCATGACAGGTAATAGGATTTCCTTGCTTCAATCTCACAAATAAAAAGAGGTGGTGCTTATCAAGATATTGCATCAGTGTGTACACTGGAGTTCTTTCATAGTTCAATCTTACAGCCACTGCATTGCACTGGAGCAGAGAGATCGCAGCACTAACTCAAGCCAAGGTTAGCGGTTCGATTACCACGGAGGCTGAGACTGCTGACTGCCTCTCTCGTCATTATTAGCGAACCTTTTTTTTCCCAGGGCTTGCTCTTCCACCTCTGCAACCCTCAAACACACACACACACACACACTGCATAACCCCCCGATGAATGCTCTGAATGATTAAATCAATCTGAGCTCCAGTAATGCCAAGAGTTCTCTCTATTCCCCTCAATTCCCGCTCCCTCCCTTCCTTTTTCTTTCTCTCCTCACTTCCATCTTCCCTATGGACCTCCAGTAGCTAAGGCCTCCTGCTGGGTCTGTGCGGCTGGCTTGGAGCTACAGGGTGAACACCCATCACCCATCCAACAGCACCCACCCGCGGGCCTCCAGCACTATCAAAGAGCTCAGCAGAAATGGAAAGAAGAGGCCGTCTGCGGGAACAGCTCAATCGCTGGGGCTCTGATTTCCACACAGGCATGCAGGAGATACACACTTGGCTTGCACAGATCGATCAACATCATTTCATGCCATGGTGGTGCCTGTGGGCTCCCATGTTGCTCTGTGGTAGTGTTGCCACAGGATGACTTCAGTAAACTTGCTGAAGAGCAGAGGTAATGCAAGCCTAACACCTAAACACAAATAGAAGCCCACACAGCAGGAGCTCGGCCAGGTCCCGTCGGTATTGTAGTTTGCAGTGGGGGTACTAGCAGAATAAGAGGATTACAATGTTTCCCGCAAATATGATGATGACAAGTTAGTGCAGACACCATAGCAACAACAAAGGAAATGTGAAGTGGCATCATTTTTTCAACACACTTGTCAAAGTAGGGCACAAAAAAAGCTTAGCCAAGCTTTTCTTGTTTATTATCATCAACCACTGAATTTAGGTTAATTACTGTTTGTGTATACTTGATTTGTCCTATAGTCTCATATAATGTGTTTACTTGGGACATTTTAATTGCTTTGTGTGTGTGTGTGTGTGTGTGTGCGTGTGTGTGTGTGTGTGTGTGTATGTGTGGCATGTAGGTTAGTGCAGTACATCTGGTTCCATGGCTGAAGGAGCCTCATACACACACACTGCAGCACTGTCCTTCATGCTGCAAAGCTCCGCAGCAGCCAGAATTGATTTCACCACAACCACAACATTGGGTGGCACAAGAGACCCTCATTTGCAGTGCTCCTCCATGGTACACAGAGCTCTGCATCTGAGAAATCTACACTTCAAACTGAGGTAAGAGATAGGAAGAGGGAAAACATGTTTTGTTAATGAGCCCCCACCCAAAAAAGCACTTAAGAGAGAGGTTTCCAATTATGTTGTCACAAAGTCAAAACAAGTGCCTTCCAATCACCAAAACCACTTATAATGGGATGGTATACTGTTTCCACGCTTTAGTCATTACACTTCTAGTCCTAGAAGAATGTTCTGCTGTAGGAGGCAGGAAAGACATCTTACATCCACCATCGGTCAGTCCCAGCTGGGCAAAGCTACTGGCTTTCACCATCCACAGAAGACCGCTGCAGTGCGAGCCCTGCACATCAAAAACCCTCTCACACATAAAGCCCGCTATTGATGAATACGTTGGCATCTCCTCCACGACATTCATGTTCTGACAGTGTCCCTTTATATTTGTTGCCAGCTCTTAAGTAGGGGAGAAAAACATTTTCCTGTCTTTATTTGACAGCCTCTTCATGAGGCCATCTCGCATGACCTTCGCATAAATTAGCTGTCATGTTGGTGCTTGGCCAAAGCAACAATCACAGAAACAGACACACACAATGTGCATTCTTTTTTTCTACTAGCTTCTAATTAAAATATTACTCATCACTGATTTTTCATTTAATTTTAAGGAGGGATAAAAAATTTATCTTTAAAACGTCATTTTTGTAATTGTGCAAAGTAAAAGGAATTGCTAATGTAATTTTACTTTTTTGTTCTACCCTGGCCCTTTCCCTCAGCCTTCCTTGTTTACTTTAACTTATAAAAACAAATAACAATAATTGACTCTCATAGCTGTTCGCTTGGCTAGGAGGAAACAGCTACCCTGGCTCCATCCAAAGGTTTAAAATGTTGCAGTGACTTCCTGGAGTCTTGCAAGAAAACTGAAAAAGAAGGAAGAGCATTCGCCATAATACCGATTTTCTGATGCTCTGCTTGTCTGCTTGTGTCAGGCTTGGAAACATGCAGAAGCAGACTAAAACTCCCAATATCTACCTCATATGAACTGTTATTTGCTGTTGATAAAATCAACACCAACAACTTGTCATTTTTACACCTTTTCATCCTTTTACAGATTACACAAACATGTTAACATGTTTTTAGTGAGCTTCAGAGGTGCTGGTAAGCCGACATTTAAATTTTGACAGAGCCAGGCTAGCTGTTTCCCCCCGTTTCAAGTCTGTATGCTAAGCTAGGCTAAGGGGCTGCATGCTGAAGTTCAAGATTTGAGAGTGGTATGAGAATGCATTCCTTTTCTCATCTAACTCTCAGTCAGAACGCAAAATCAGTTCTTAAAATGTCAAACTATTCCTCTAAGTTAGGTGCTTTTGCATGTCAAGAGTAACATTTAAGTTATCACTGAGAAAATAAGGGCATTTGCTGTCTTTCTAGCTCATTAAAAGGAAGGCATTGCTCACTCTCATTTCAAAAAGAATTTCTAAAACATTGATCTCATTTTCTCCTTAAAGCTCTTAGTTTTTGTGCTAAGATTTTTCAGTTAAACCCCTCATTTGGTTAATGTGTTCTCTCTTACCTTCCAAGCCTCAATCACACCTCCTATGAATGCTCAGGAAACCAAATAGTTTAGCTCAGCGCAGCAGGAGAGCAAACATCAATGCAGCAAGAGTAAAGAACCTTTGT
The DNA here is from genome assembly GCF_014851395.1 of Micropterus salmoides. Lineage (NCBI taxonomy): Eukaryota > Metazoa > Chordata > Actinopteri > Centrarchiformes > Centrarchidae > Micropterus > Micropterus salmoides. The sequence goes on along the minus strand of NW_024044459.1, from coordinate 34,140,763 downwards.
ATCTAAATCTCTAATGAGGTTCACACATATCCGAATACTTTTTTTCTCTCTCTCTCTAAATTAAAACTGTTGCTGGCTGCTTCTCTGTGTGTCCTTTCAAGTATTGTTTCAGGAATCCCATGCGTCAGTGGGCCGTGTGACAACAGTATTCATAATGTTCATCTTTAAAGCTCAATAAAATGTAATCTCTATAAACAGATATATGCATATGAATGCGGAATCTGTGGGCAAGGGACAATATTTTGGTATCAGAAAAGTTCTGGTTTCTGTTCGCGCAGGCTTTAATTGCATGCAGGAAAACAGTTCATTTGGAGAGCAACAGAGGGGGAATGCATTGACCAAAATACAATCTCAGAACCCATGGGCTGTTGTCTGACCGTGATATGACAACACTTAACCGCTGGCTACAACTGAAACATTGTCCAATTTCACCATTCATCACAGGACTGGGATGGGACAGGAAAAAAAGTCAATGGGAGTGGGCAGTACAGGGATGTCTGTTTTTAATATATAATTATGAAAGAATGATCATTATTGTCATTATACTCAGATATAATTAAATTTTGTGTGCTTCTTTTGATGTTGGTAAAAAAAAAACATAGTAATAATAAGGTGTGGCAAATAAATAAAACAAGTAAATAATTAAATACATAAATAAGGGGTGACACAAAAACAGCAGTAATAACAGTTTTACAGTTTAACAGTTTTTGTGCTGTGCAATTTTAAGACAGTTTTTGATTTGCATCTCTGATGCAGTTTTAATATGAATAAATGCTATTTTCTGATGCTTTTTTTTTCCGAGAGTGGGATGGGACGGAAGACATTCCTCTGGGCTTTGGACGAGACAGAAACATGATTTTACTCTGTCGTGGGATTTTGATGGGACAGGATTCCTTTTGTGTGAGCGGGATGGGACAGGAGTGATAATCTACTCCTGTGTCACACTCCCATGTGAAGCTGGAGTCAGGAGGCGTTTAGCTTAGCTTAGCATGAGGACTGGGAGGAAGGAGGAGGAAGCAAGCTGAGACAGCTAGCCTGGTTCGGTCCAAAGATAAAATATACCTACCAGCACCTCTAAAGCGCACTAATTAAGAAATTACAGTATATCTCATTTGTTTAGTGTCAAAAACATGTTGTAAGGAGTGATAACACACATAACAAAACCACAATTGATAAATATCATATTTCAGCAACTGAACTCCTCATTGTAACCACCTCCTGGTATTAACATCGTAACTCTGTAGGAAAGATAAGGACAAAGTGTATTCAAGGGGGATTCTAAGAGGGCAGTAATTGGCTCTGATGGTGTAGTGCACCAAGGACAGGTCGCCTGAGATTTGACCTCAGCACTGACATGACTAAAATGCCAGATGGCCAACCAGTTCTGCTAGACTGCCTTCAGCATGAGATTTTTCTCAATTTACTTGTTCCCCTAAAAATCTTCATTGGAGTTTTTTTTTTTAGATAAAGATGTCCTTTTCTGTGGAACAGACATCCAGCTGTACTCTCCAGAGGTAGAAAGTTGAGAGGACACACTTTTCTGAGCGTCGTGATTCAATGTGTGAAAATCTCAAGAATACAGCTTCCGCCAAGTCCAAGACTCAAGAATCAAGACTCCACTTGAGTCAACGTGTGATCCAAAACTTTTTATATCAGCCGTAAACAGAAAGATTCAGACCAACGGGAATAGGGAAAATATATGTGGGATCCTCGCCATTTGGGCTCAGCACCCAAAGGAAAGGCATAAGGCACTGTTTGCCAGATGGCAGGGAAAGCAAAGAGCTTGGCGTGCTGACCCCAGTTCACGGAAATTCTCACAACAGACGCTGCAGAGAAATAGTTAAGTCTTGTAATATCACATCCCCAACGTTTCTTTGTGAAGCAATTAAGCAAACAAATTACAGTTATTGTTAAAGTGCCTTATCCCCACATGAATAATCTAATGATGTGCCAACCTCATTTCAAACTCCAGCGCAAACGTCAAATAGGAACAAAGCTACAAATTATCTGCGAGAAAGGCTGCAGGCTAATCAGTATTGTGATGATTTGCAACTATAAAATATGTCAAAACAGTTGAAGTCACTGAGATTTCAGTTTGGCCAAAGCATGGCACCAGTGCAGCAGATGTCATCTAGATGTTTTGAGCTTTTTAACACAATAATGTGAATTTTACAAAATGTCAAGTGAGTCATATTCATCACCGACAACGTTAATTAAATTGATCATGTTGTTGTCACATCACCTTGATAAAATGCAAAAATAATTAGCAGAACCACTTTGGCTGTAATTGCTAAATTCATTTTAAAAATATGTCACTTTTAGCACTAAGGCCATGCCATGTATAAATAGACAGATTCACGCTAACATGACTTGTGGGGTTTCTTTCACGTCATAGCTCCATAATTAAATGTGTACAGTGCTTGTTGAGTTTCATAAATATGACAATTAGTATCCTGTTAACTGGCAGATGACATAGAAAGCATAACCTCCTTTGCAGAGATAATCAATAAGAAGCAGTGCTTATCACTGTTCCCCTGTGTGCCCAGCCGCAGTGTGTGGCCTGGTCTATGTTCCTGTGTTTATGCTGCTCAGGACAGCTCCAGTGATTACAATTAAGCAGCTCTTATCCCTGGACATAATCAAGGCAGGCCAGCATGTAGAGGGTGGGGTTAATCCTCAAGACCCAAGTCTGGGAGTGGAGGAGGAGCGGGGCGTGTTGGTGGTGGTGATGGTGGCGGGAGGGTATGGACAGACACACACGGGCAGACATCCACAGTTCTGTTTGGATACTGCCTCAAGTCGAAGCCATCAGATGAACGTCACATTACCATTCACTGGGTCAAAATATTGTGTGTGTCCTTTGCTGAGGGAAAATAAAGCTAAACAGCTATATCAATCCACTGAGGGAGGAGGAGAGAGCGGAGAGGGGGGAGGGACGGGTTTCAGGACTACTCAGGAGAGGAATTCAATCAGCACTCTATTTTAATGCAGAGCCCATGACACAGGGAGGGCAAAAGAAAGGGAAGTGGATTATCAGCGAGTCAGCATGTTTCAAAGCACAGGCCAGCTGATATTCTAATAATATCGCCACCAGAGGTCCCAACAATTGGGTAGGGAGATGATGCCACAAAAATCTGATTTAAAACCAATTCTGACACAAGCGTCATCTTGTGTCTGGCAGCAGAGAGCTGCCTGCACTGACCCCGGCATCTGAGGACACAACACAGCAGCAGGCTGAGAAAAAAATTAAACCTACTGAGAATATGACTCATAATGATAGCAAACGACTGCAGACTGAAATAACCCCACTGGTAAAAACAAAGTTGTGATTGAAGTAATGAAGAATTCTTGCTTAGACATGCATTTTGAATTATAAATCCGTGGTTTGTAATATGCAATAATGCAATAATGATACTGTAATGACATTCTGCAGATTGTTAATGCTTTCATAATATATAATCTAATCTGTGGTTGGGTGAGTGCCTAGAAATATCATTGGTAATGGTCATATAGACCGAGCAGGGAGAGGCATTCACTCTTCATTAAACTCAGCTGCAACTGACAAATGTCAATCAGTTAACTGTTCTGAAGTCTTTTTAAGACCAGGAAAATACATGTAGGCAATATCACTTGACATTGCACATTACAATTCTAATCATAGTCTCACACTTTGATATAAATATTATAATAATAAATCTGCCAGCTGTACCCAAACTCACTCAGCAGGAAAATGAATATATTAGTTTTATAGTTCAAATGAAAAACAGAAGACAGAACATAAAAGATCAGAGCGCTACAGAATAAACTGGAGTTGAGAAGAACAGGGCTTAATTCACTGCTAGGAAAGACGGTGGGGCCAAAAAAATGTATGGCTACTTAAAAAGGAACCAAATCCATTCAAGACAGTCCAACCTCAAAGCTCACGTCGGGGGACCCCATGTCTGTGAGCCAGTGAGAAGAGAACTGAGTCCCCAGAAGTGAGGTTTGTCACGACTATTAGCAATTAGCATGGTCTCTAATTAGCTTCTCCATTTTGTTTGTTGTCTACGAAACTAGCCAAATGTGTGTTTGATGTGAAAAGAAATATTGTGCTAAATTAGCCTGCCTAAACAAAAACAACCTGGTGGTATTAGCCAAAGTGCAGGTGATGTTAGCCTGTTGTAGAAGCTAACATTTATCTTATTCCTATAAACCATGTGAAAGAGATGCTAATATATCCTCCAAAATAAAAAAAACATAACCTGTTGTCAATGTCAGTATTTGAGTTTAGCAAATAATGTAAATAAAACACAAAAATAAAAATATATTTATATTTTACAGTATTTTAGGCTTCTTTCTGCTCAGGACAAGAACCTAATGGTAAGCCTTCTGTAACTTTAATGTCAAACACAATATCACTGTTTACAACAAACTAATCCTTAACAGCATATTAGCTGCCTAACCTTTAGAGTTAGCGTAAAGTTGGACCCCGTTATATTATAATTTGCTAATGTTAAAATGCTATTGTTAACAAAAAAAATAACATCTAAAAGACTGAAGATAGTTATATTTGTCCATTCAAACAATTCACTTCTTACAGATTGGATTATATATATTTTTGTTCGTTCTGATATAAAAAGTTCAGTTAAAACCAGGCTTATTTGCTATTATACTTTGTAGCAGAAAAATAAGCGATGCAACTCGTGCCTTGGGAATTACTTTTTAAAACTTTCTTTAAACATATTTTCCAAACATCCATCCCCTGCTAAAACAAATCCACACAGTCTACCTTTTACAGAACATCCGAACTTAACTCATTGACAAAGGAAATCGATGCAATTCCAACAGTTTTGCAGTCACGCTGTGTTTGTCCTGCACAGACAAAGACATGAGTTATAGCCTTTGCAGGATGGACGATGTAGAACAGGTGCCAAGACAACAGAACAGTGCCAGGATGGGCGGCCGAAGGACTGGGGAGTGGGAAGGCCATGGAGGTTGGAGGTGCATGTTAATCACTTCAGGAGCAGGAGGCAGATCTCTGCAGGTGCCTGTCCCACAAAGAACCATTCACTCTGGGTCCGGAGTGGCTTTCTCCTGACCACTCACCCAATCACAGACCGCTTCAGTCAGCTCACAACAGCCACAAAACATGCATGATCCAACACTGCAGAAGGACCCTGAATCACAATCATTTCAGTCTCTCAGTAAAAAGCCTGAGAGTGTCACTTGATCATAGTGAATGTGCACTATGATAGCTTTGCTGATAATTGCCACCCTATGTGACTTAATCAAGAAATACAGCATTTTGAACACGACTTTCACTTTCATTAAGCACTCAAGGGTGTGAAGCATATCATTTCTGCTATAATTGAACTGACAAACACATAATACCATTTATATGTTATACTGCTGTTGCTCTATAATTCCCAGTAATGAAATGCTACACTGGCCATGAAATTATAATGAGGTAGGTATAAGGCTAATGTGATTCATATAACATTGGCTCTCAGTATAGAGCGGTAATATATTTTTGTGAATGCAAAGGGTCATTTCAATTTCTTCTCTATTGTTAGTGCTGAAACTTGTCAGGGAAAAATTCTTCCCAAAGAATTAAGAGTACGGAGTCAAAGATGTGGTGAATCAATTCTTTATACTACATGGCCACGGAGAGAAAGATCACGGTTCTCTCTCGACATGCAGTCTCCCTCTCCTTAAATACACTCAAGTGCAAAGACACAACAGCAAACAGTAAACTGCAAAACAAATGGCAAATCACATCTGGAGTATTAGCATACACTCAATGGCTCTTCCTGAGCTGACAAAAGGAAATGCTAATGTACATAGCACAAAGATGTCCCCATACCATCATCGTATCATCCATTTGTCTGCGTTACTATTTCACCTACACGCTCGCAGACGTTTATTGTAGGACCCTTTGATTAGTAATCACTGTTTAACCGCAAATCACTGAGACCAAGACTTATCTCTGAGTTAAATATGAGTCCTAAGAATCTGCAACCTAAAATGTATTTCTCACAAACTGCACATGGTCAAAACCAAGTTTTCAGCAACAGAGTGGTATACTGTAGCTTAAAGGCCCTACACACCTGTCATCCTCCCAACCTTTTGTTTTCTCTTATCGTGTCTGAATAGACCTCTTCTGAGGGCTGTGTGTGGGCGTGTAAAGGCGGTGGTTGATTGACATCTCTCTGACACTCCTGTGAATTTGTGTTGAAGAGTGAGCTTCACCTGTGTGTATTTGCATGGTCTTGATATACAAAAGTCTCATATGAAAAGACATGACAGTGATCTATCCATGATGTCTCTCTGGATAATGTGTGGAAAGGAATTATAAAGACTTCTAGAAACAGGCATTTTTCACAGCACACAGGAAAAGCACAGCTGTAATTTGTAGTATTAACAAGGGCTGCACTCAGTTTAACTTTACCTGTTCCGGGGTGCTACTGCTATGCACACTAATATGGCCTACTGATACACTTAAATAGGACAGAGGGTTCGTTAATGGTATTAATTACACCTGTGCTTTCCTGCTATGTTTTTTCTTTCATCCGAATTTATTGATGGGAAAAAATTCATGAAACAGATTTGGTGTGATTTACTTGCATTATGTAAATGTGAATCTGAATCTCCAAATACCAACTTTTTGTTGTTTGCATAATTGTTTTTACAAGTGACATCCCGTAATCCCTGTTCCTGTATAACTGTATAATGCAAGAAGGTGGGGCCATACAATTGAGGGTTTAAAAACCTTAATCTGCGGGGAAAAATAAATAAAAATATTCCATCCAATTTCAAAAATGACTAAATATGATATGTGCAATTAAAAGGGCTCCTTGTGGTGTGATTAAAATGGCAGGCTACATCAAGTAACAAATATTAAAAGGACAGGAAAACCTCCAAAGGAGTCACGAGGATAGTAGTTTATGTAATTATGTGCCTGGTATGGGAAATTAACACCTGGAAATGATCCCAACATCAGCCAACATTAGTGTTCAGACAATATGTTTGTTTAAATATATTAGTTTTCATTTAGAGGCAGTAATAAGTGCTTGATTTTATGCTCAATAGGTCTCACTCCCTTGAAGATTGCAATTTTACATATCACGATATGGTCCATCCTGAAGAGACTAAATCTCTGTTAGGAATAATCATTGTCTGGATACTAAATCTGTGGATTTGTGTGCCTTAAAATACACTTGGTCTATTGCAATGCACTGCAACTGTTATTGCAGTGTGTTGCAGAACCAATTAATGCATGGTGACTTCTTTTTATACTGTTTACTACTTTCCCTTTTCAAGTGCCAAGAGGATTTAAATAGCAATACAAAATATTGTCTGCTGGCTCTTTTGACACAGAAATATTGATATCAGCCTCCAGAAACACATGACCATGTAAAATCCAAGACCTTTATACCCCTCATCACATAAAACAACCTTCTTGCTAAGGTGTTTTCTTGCCAACGTGGTGCACATGTCCCTCTGATACAGCCAGGGAAACATTTCACACAGGTGTAAGAGCACAGTAGAGTCAGTCTCCCTCATGAGGCCATCACACAGAACTAAACACCCGAGGCGCAGGAAACTCCTCCATCGCTCCCACTTGCAGAATGATTCGTTTTAAAGGAGGGCTTAGTGAAAGACGTTCCTCATTATCCCCAATATTAAAATGAATACAAATGTTTTTGCTATGACTACGTAAAAGCACATGACATTGATTTCTAGCTGATACATTGCTGAAAGAGGTAAGACAGAGAGAGGGGTAAGACATGATTATTCATCTGTGATCTACTTGTGACCCCCCTGTCCAAGGCGTAACCACGCAGCCCTGTGCATGCAGGGATTGGTTCCAGCCCCCCACAATCCTGAACAACATATGGAATATAGACAATTGATGGAGTGAAAGCCAGACTTTCAAATCAGGGAATCATATTAGATAGTGCCATGGCAAGTCAGTTCCTGTAGACGTTACACAAAGACAGGAGCTGACACTAACCTGCTTCTACATTTATAATATCCAAATTGCCAACATGCTGCAGGGCTGACAGTTAGGAATACTACATCTCCTTCAGGCTTTGTACTATAATAATAAATTTGTGCATGAGAGCATGAACTGCTCTTGAGATTAAAGCTGACCTCTGGTCTTGTCAATCCATTAGAAAAATGACATTTTAACCTTTAAGATCTTGAAGTGGTTATACAAGAATTTGTTCCGTAGGCAAGTCAAGAGACAGGCCACAGCAGGGGTCAGATCTGCTGGGTAAAAAAGCTATATTTTTTTAATTCCCCAGAATAAAAAACATATTTAAAACACATATATAGCTATCTCTCTCTCTCTCTGTCTCTCTCTTCAGAATATACTGTATATATCGGCTTGCTACAATATACAGTTATGTTTTGTTGGTCATTAATTAGTTCGTTAACTGGTAGTGAATTTTAACAACTGTGCTTTTCTTGCCTCCGGAAAAACAGAATTTGTAATAGAGGACAAGATAAAGTTGTTATTTTTTGTCAGCATACAGATAAGTGTGTGATAATGTAAGCAGAAACCCATAAAATAGAATTTTCATAACATTAGCATTCATGAGAAGTCTGGTTGTTTACCCCCGGTTATAGAGCATGTTTCAGTTTTCTGCACAGTCACAGGTGTTGTGGAAATAATTCTCATCTGGTCTGCTCTGTGTTTAGAGTTCCAAATATTTTGTTTTCAAAAGAAGCTACTTTCTGATTGCCAATAAGCCCACATGTATTCTGTGGAAGTGAAGATGTGCTGGCATAGAAGCATATGAAGAAACCTTTGCACATTTGACTGGTATGAACTCATTTACTCTTCAAGGCCTATCATATACAAATAATTAAGTCTTTCAGGAGGGAAGGATCCTACAAACTGCTGGAATATACTGGTCCATGCAGACAGCTTCTGATGGAGCACCCGGCTCTTACTACCATGTACCCCCCAGTGATCAGTGTGGATCTGTCACTTTTCCTTCACCTGCAACCCATCTACTGCACCCCACACAACACTGTCCACATACACACACACCTGGACAGGGTTAAGACAATATCCTCATTAATAAGCATGTCTGCCCTTGATCGTCTGCAGTTAATCCAGAATGCTACTCTCTCGGACAAACAGACACTCTCACAAAACCCCATTTACTGAGATCTCTTTACTGACTGGCTCCCCGTCGCATATAGGATCAAGATCCTCACTATTACTTTCAGAGCACTGCACGATCAGGCTCCTGTATATGTGCCTGAACTATTTAATCTTTACTCATCAGCTCGCTTTCTTAGGTCTAACAAGCAAAACCTGCGGTCTGTCCCACGCACTTGCCTTAAGGTGATCGAGCTTTTGAGGCCATAGCACTGCTTTTGCTCTGCTGATTGTGTATATTCCTTTAAAAAGTAGCTAAAAACACATCTGTTTAAACAGGAGTTTGGGTGACCTGCATGCACCAGCTCTGCATTTTATGAATCTGACTGTGTTTTTTATTACCTACTATGTAATTACTGTGAAATCTTTTACCATTAATGTGTATTTATTGTGAATTCTTTTCCCGCTCACTGTGTATTTACTACACGTTGTGCAATAATTAGGAATTTTTATTACGGACTGTTTTATAGCTCACTTTTTCAGGTGGCTCGGGTGGTCATTTTATCTTTAATCTTTTTTAATTTTCTTTATCAGTGCATTTGTCCCATAAATGTTAATGTTATTGTAAAGCATTTTGTGCAAGCATAGTGTGTGAAAAGCGCTGTAGCTACAAATAATGTTTACTTACTTCCTAACTTACTTAATATGAATTACCACTATAAAATTGTCATTAATAGTTAACCATCTTCCCTGCACAGCACCCTGTGTGCAAACCTGCCAAAGTAAACACATATATATTGATATGCCAGATCTCTTTCAAAAATGTATCTTGAATATATTCAAAATAATATATTATTTCAGTAATGACACTGAGGCTGTATATTTTATTCAGACAGTGCTAAATTAAACCCGACTGTAACCAGAAGCTTCTTACAGCAGGGTGTGTGTTCAGTTTTTTAAGGGTTTTGTATGGAGGACTTTCAAAACTCTAAAGTGCTCACAGTTAATAGCTTAAATTACATCGAAGCTCATACTGGAGCCATTAGTGGTAGCTGGGTTCTGACCAGGACGGTCCAGTCAAAGTCCACTGAGAACTTCATTGGAGGCTTCCTCATGTTTTTGAAGCCTTCAGTCACATGGGACGTGAGAACAGCACAATCAACCCAACAACAGCACCGGTCCGGCCACTAACAGCCGCCCCTTTCTCCAAATAAGGTAATTAGAGGAGGAAAACCCCGGAAGACTCTCCATGGTAACTCACAAACAGGAGGGGCAAAACAATGGACTAGTAAGGATGAGATGATTGACAGCTGGTTGCGGCTCGCGCTCGCTGCCTTTATACTGCATCCATTAGCGAGAAGAGCTACAACAACAACAACAACACACGCACACACAGAATAAATCACGTTAGGCCTATATTAATGTGTTTGATACAATGAGCCATTCAGCAGCATAAATTATAGTGTCCACTGTCGTGCCACATTACAAAATAACACAGACTATTTAATAAAAGCGTGATAAATATTTTCTACCACACCGGTCCGTGCACGCTAATTAATAGATTATGCATCATGCCCACCTGGCTTACTCCTCTGTAAGGAAGCCGAGGGTTAATTTTTCAGCTTGCACAATGACAGTTTACATTCTTGTTACATTAATTTCCTCTTACATTATTCCTATTGCATTATTGTCACACCCTCCTCCTGAGTTGTAATGGCAGAAGCTGGAACTTGGCGTTGCGAGATAATCACCACATGGATTTGTTGCGAGAGAAAGCAAAGAGCTGCGTTGATATTTACCTCAGTTTCTCCTGTTCATCATTGTTCTTCAAAAGCGAAGAGAGTCTCCGGTGTGTGCGCTGTGCAGTACTCCGAGTCTGCGCTGAATAATAACGTTATTCTGCTGCGGGGGAAAGCATACTACTGTTGTACAACCTCCCAAATCTCAAATTGGAGCCTGTAGTTGTCAGGTTGCTTGCTCGCGCGTCCCTTCAGTCAAGCGCCACATGTACAAAAAAAAAACAACAACACCAAACGTATCCTATTCTAATGCTAACTGATTTAAAAGTTATTTCTTGTGCTCAAAGCGACTGTCGGTAGTTATTTTACTAATTAGTGGCTGTGACGTTGTGTTGTAGGAAAGGCAGAGCAGTCTTTATCCCTCTCATCCACAACAGTGCTGGATGCTGTCGGTCACAGCAAGTGTCTCCGCCCCATCACCAATCACATGCTGTTGAAGAAAATCTGTGATTGATATTTTTGGTTATTTATCTGGAGAATTAATAATTAGGCTAAATAATTAGCTCTTATTGTTCTTTAAATTGTGTTAATTTGGTTGGTAGGGCTATTTATGGGCTAATGCTAGTTTTTATAGGCTAAAGAAACTGTTCAATAAACTCGCCTATTAGGCCGACCATAATCACACTGAATATCAGTTAGTCACTCATATGTATCAATTATATTTTATTTTATTATCCCTTCTGTCTTCCAGTTCTTCAGAGTCAGCACATACAGTATTGTTTTAATACCCTAATGTTCTGGCACTGTGGCATGGTCAAGTCAGCACATATAGCCTATTATATAGGCCTACAGCGATGTATATAAGCCACACAAACCCCAGAGTAAAACATATAGCTTTGCTGCATGTTGTCCCCTCTCTAATTCCCTCATTGCCTGCTTCTCTGAAATAAAGGATAAAGAAACAAGACAACAAGATAATAAAAAGATATAGCTACAGCAGAATATAGTGTAGATCTGTGCATTGGTTTGGTTTTTACATTTTAAGATAGTGTGTAATCTTCAGAGTGGTAGGCAATGCTATTTGTTAAGCATTAATAATCTATTTATCCATCCATCTATCTATCTATTCAATTCTATTGGCTTTATTGGCTTGATGTTTCAGAAAGTAAATCATAAATTAACAATAAAATGAAGAAAAGAGAAGAAAACAAACAAATATATATGCTATTTATAAAGTTTAAGTGATGTGCTGTCCAATTATGAAATAATTTTACAAACATCTTTTTAACGTCAATGCTTTTATTTTAAGTTTAGTGTGCAATTGACCGGAAACGTAATTGTAACTGTTTGCTGTGAGCTTCGTGGTTGTTAACGTTACTTGTCATGCTGACCAATCACAGCGAACTTCAGAGCCTGTTGGAAGTGCACTTGTTTTAAGTACTCCCAGCTCCTGGGCGGGCGGGAAACAGGACAACACAGAGAGAATTAAACCCTCACGCCCCACCGCAGACGACCGCAGACAGAAATCGAGGTGACTGAACGTGAACACTTCCTTTTTGTTGCGTGTGTAAATGGACAGTGAGCAGCAGTATCCAGTAACTACAACGCAATTATTGGGTCAGATGTTAGTTGCAGCCTAATGTGAGGAGCATAACTAAGGTTAGGTAGGATAAAAGTTTGTTTGTCTCTGCCGTCTTTTTCGTTAAAGCTGCTAACGTTAGTTTAGGAGCTGATTTAATTGTTGCTTAGGCTAACAAGTCGCGCTGAAATTAGTTTACCTTGAACTAGCCACATGTTATAATGTTAAATAACGATTGTTTGGTCCGAAAGACAGACTTGTTTGTTTGCTAATTATATATAACGCTAGATACATAACAGACAGTGGCTAAGTTATTTGGCTAGCTTATGTGGAAACAGGACTCTAGCAACTATTAATAATTTGCCACAGTGCTAATGTTACTCACTGGTTTAACTTATTAGACCGGTAACAATGGATTTAACTGTCTAACGTTACTGGACTTGGTTGAAGATTGCTAGTTAGCTTGGTAGTATCAGAAGATACCCTACCTAGCAGCACATCATTGAATGACATTGTGAATCATGGAGGAGCTTCTGCTACCTTTGTACTCATTACAGCTAAAAGTATGATAAAGATAACACAGCTTTGTGATACTGAGCCTAACACGTCTCTAAATATGGGTCATGTGCGCAGGGTTACACACAGTATGCACTCTGGAAATGTATGTATTCTGATGAGTGCATCCTAAAGCCTCCCCAAAATCACAGGCAGTGAAGAAGACCTTTAGCTGCAGCTATGTCACTCTGTATAATATTGTACAATCTGAACACACCCCCCAGGTCATAATTTTGTTTCACAACATCTGTCGTCATTTTCTACAATCAATCGCCACCACGCTCCCGCACACCAATGCTCTCAAACACCAACACTAAACACAGGAACTTACTTGTTTCTTGTCCTCTTTTCTTCTCTTCGTCAGATATGACAAAGATTCGAAGGTGGATTGAGTGAAACTTTGTCATCGATCCTCCCAGTACATCCATGTGTATAATTTTCTTCAAGTTTGACCCCCGGCCTGCGTCCAAAAATGCCTACAGGTGAGCAATTAACAAACTTTGCTACAGTGTGAGTATATTAGAAGGCTAATTTGGTCAGCCACGAGGTAATTAATTTCTTTAAACAAACCCTCATCATGCACATTCATGTCAGAGAAGACGGCCACCCACAGAAGTGCTAGTAGGGGTTTAGTATTCGTGGTCAACCGATACAGGTTTTCAGTGGCTGATATTTAGAGAGCAGGGTGGCCGATAATAATGCCGGTATCAAAACAAAGAAAGTTTATGTATAATTCATCATTATTCCAAGCAGAGTTCAATCTAATCTAGTTTTATTAATAAATTAAATAGAAACATACATTGGGTTATGCTATATATTTCAGAACGTCACTGGTGGGGTACAATTTGACGGTACAACAAAATATATTATGCTAGCCATTAATGGTTTCAGATTAGATCTGCTGTCATTTAGGATGATATATCGGCTTTGTGAGTGCAAGGATTGACCAATGCCAGATATCGGCCCTATTAATCGGTCTATCACTGCTTAGTATCTTGCATAAGTGTCAAGCAGCAAGTGGGAAAACACCGAGAGAGAGATTTCGACACTGCAGTGTGTTTATGTTAACCTTTAATCCTGAAGTAACTACTGTCTGGTCCATCTTGATAAACAATGTTATGAGGCTACTTTTTAAAACATACCCAATATGTAATATGTGGGGGTGGTGATGGCGCATAGATAAGATGCTTGCCTTTGGTGTGGGAGACCTGGGTTCGATTCTCACTGTGAGACATCCACCATTGTGTCCCTGAGCAAGACACTTAACCCCTCGTTGCTCCAGAGACGTGCGACCTCTGACATGTATAGCAATTGTAAGTCGCTTTGGATAAAAGCGTCAGCTAAATGAATAAATGTTAATGTTAATGTAAGGCTGGAATTTTGGCACATGTGTATAAGAGCTATGCGTCATATTTCTTTTTGATGCAGCAAAAAAAAAAAATCCCCACCGTTTAATATTTTACTCAGTATGCATCTCATATAGCTTCAGTGAAGTTGAATATAGAAACACTTTTAGAAGTAAATATAAGAGGAACGACCTTTTCAGGTTGATAAATCAAGTCGCGTCAAGTCTTGACATCACAGCTGTCATACTCTGACAATGCTGCAATGTTGCCTGTTTCATCTGGTTCCAGTGTTGTCTAGTGTGTCACCTGAAGCTTTGAGCTGAGGTGCAAACACAAACATAGTAACAATTGACTTTTTGGTTGTTTAAATATATATTTTATAAAAATGTAGAACCAAGGGACATCTGATTTGAATGAGTTGAAGGTTTTTAATGGGATGACATGAATAGCCCTCTAAATTGGGCAAATGTAGAACTAGGGCTGGGCGATAATGGCCAAAAATGTTATCACGATAAAAACATTTCATATCATTCGATATCGATAATTATCACAATCTCTCTCAAATCAGTAGTTTTAAGGTGGATTTTTGCTCCTAAGTAAAAATTCAAGAAACCAGATGGTTAATTATGTGGTTAAACTTTTCTTTATGGCCAGAATGTGACAAACACTTGATGCCAAACAGTGGATCACTTCACAAGTTAGAACATTTAAAACTATTATCTTTTTCAACAAATTATTAGTTTGATAAATTAATCTTTCTTCAGGTCTCTTTTTTTCAACAAAATAAATATTTTTAAGAAAAATTAGGTGCTGTGTTTGTCTGTGATTCAAATGAACTAAAGCAAATATTTATTGACAATATATTGAACATGTATTGTATTGTTATTGAGGAAAATTATATTGCGACAATTATCATTATTATTTTATTGCCCAGCCCTATTTAGAACATCAGAATCAGCTTTCTTGCCAGGTATGTGTACGCATACGAGGAATTTGACTCTGGATTGTACAATGCTGTGCTTACTTATACAATAACACAATAATACAGAGCACATATATATTATAAACAAAACAAAATAGACAGATTGAGACAACAGTGCAGTGAGCAAAGGAGTGCAAAGGATGCAGGAGTTAATTATTATTATTACCAATATTGTTGTTATTATGTACATGTCGGAGGTGGATGAGATATACAGGTACACATACAAGCATACATGTACACAGCGTGATGGAGCACAGTGCAAAGAATCATGTGCAGTACATCACATCTTACCAAATTTCAAAACTCAAATCTACCATTTTAAAGCGCTGAATGTATCTTTGCACAACCTCCATGTGTCCTACCCAGCAGTAAAGGCTAACTTCTTTCAGCACAGACCAGTGCACTACGAGCAGTCAATGTGAGTTACAGGGTGATGTCGAGTCCAGCTTATTATAATCTCCCTGAGCTTGAGAGTGAGCTCTCTACCTGGCCATAGTCAATCTCTGTCCTTCCCTTTGGGAGTGTGACCCCGCCTAAGGAGATCACAGCAGAGGTGTGTCATGAGTACTGACTCAGACCTGAACCTGGGGAAAGGTGAAACGGGCTGTGCCCTAATGTGGTTACATCTGTTCTATATATAGACCAGTAGTTGCAGAAGTAGTTTTCTTTTGCTGCAGTGATGTGTAAATCAAAAAGGGAAGTGCATCATACTTAGACTAAATTGGGTTGAAGATAAAAGATTCATTAAGTACAATTATTACAGTCCAACAGCACAAAATGACAGGAATATACCTGCGGGGATTAAATGGATTCTTGTTCAGCACAAATGACTTGGTGATTACCCACATGCTGGGATTTCTGCATTTCAAAACTTCTTCAGCTGCTCAGAATGAAAGTAGTTCTGAAATCAACCAACCAGCATTGTAATATGATTTTGACCTGTAATTATAGCTCTTCCTTAAGGCTAGTCAATTATCGTTTAAATGTCAGCAGCTCCCTAGAGGCTGCTACGTTCATTGCACCCAAAAACATGAAAGGAATTGATTTAACAGAGTTTTCATAGAGCTTTTGCAAAGGTGGGGATACAATTGTTTACCGTCTACACGAGTATGATGCCGCGCATGATAATTAAGTTATGATATGGGCTCCGAGGTCAGTGTGTCAGTTGGTTCGTCCACCACTTTGGTCCAGACTGAACTTTATCTCAAAAGCAATTAGATGGATTGCTAACACATTTTGTACAATCATTCATGGTCCCCAGAGGACAACTCCTAGTGTCTTTGGTGATCCCCTCACCTTTCCTGTACCGCCACCATGAGGGTTGGCTTTTTTGTTTTTTCACTGACATGTTTCGACTGGATTGACGGATGAATTGCCATGAAATTGCCCAGAGTAGGAATCCTGATGACTTTGCTGACCCCCTGACTCTTCTTTCAAGTTTTCACTTGAAATATGAGAAATATAATAGTGAAATATCCCATCATCTACTAGTGGTTGCTAGAGGAAAGTCACATAGTCATGAAAAACTGTTTCCTGTTTCCCCATCTACTGTAAATTTCATAGACTTCCGAAATATCGTGTCTGAGTTAGGAATTTTACATGACGTTGATGAAAGGTCAATTATTTGTATAATAAATAAGATCCTATGGGAATGAATATCACTGAATACTGCCAAGTCTACAATCGTCTGTGTTTACTGAACAGAAAATAAATCAGAGTTCAGTATTTATGAGGAGCTTTGATTCCTCTATGCTCACCGTAATGCAGCTGGCGGACTTACTGTAATCAGAGCTGCTCGCGTGTGATTTCCCCCCCTCAGGATCCGATAGCAGATGCTCTCTCTTGTGTAGCATCATTAGTGTTAGCTTTGTTTTCTCATGCAGTGGTGGGTCACACCAGTGCCATGGGAACAGGTTATCATTAGCCTTTGATGCACAGAGGTCGACCCTCATTAGGTCAGTTTGGTTTATCTGTTTGCTCTTTATCAAGCTCCTGTCCTGAAAGATTAATAGGGTGACCACTGCCAAGCTAGAGGTCAGTAAATTTCATTGGCCTTTTTATTTATTTTTGTGGCTCAAAGGGTGTGTAAGTGCTTTTGTGCAGTGTTTATATCCATATCTCAATGATCTTTTATTCTATAATTTAGGTTTTTGACAACAGCGCACAGTATATTCGTGCTTTGCATGCGTACACACCGTAGAATACCAAAGTCCACAATAAGGCTCTCTGCTAAAATGCTAATGCATGTCTACAAAAGTCCTCTGGTGCAGTAATGAGAGGTCATTCTTTCCTCTGAGCATGGGAATACTTGTTTCCTGTGTTTCATAACTGCTGAATGTGTGAGATGAGCTGGATGAAGAGTTGTGTGCATGTGTGTTGCTATGCATGTAGTAGATAACAGAAGCTGAGTAAGGATGTAGAGCCACTTAGTGATGTTACATTTCCAATTGACAGCAGTGACCTGCTTGTAAAGGCATGTAGAAACTAATGACGGGTGGTGCATTAGATACAGGTCACAATGCAGTTTGTAGATGTTAATGTCCCTGAACATAATGGCACCGTTACTCACTGAAACGCTGAATAATAATGCAGGTCAAACTGACAGGCAGCCCGTGTCAGGCTACAGAGCCACATACATTAAATTAGATCTCTTGTTCAGGCTGTTCACTCTTCGATAGTCGCAATAAATGTTTGTGTTGTAGCCGTGCTTGCAATAAAAACTCATTTAGAACCAGATAAAACACCGTGAAAGGTTACTGACGCGGGACAGGCACAGACAGCTTTTGCAAAATGAAATGATGATGAGATGGTTTATCTAGATCTGTCACACATTTAGGCATATTTTTCACATTTAAAATTGTTTTAACCCCTTAACATCCAGTTTACCTCCTAAGTACTTTAAAAAAAAAAAAAAACACGATGGGCATTGGCCGATACTTGCACTCGCGAGGCCAATCATCCGATCTAATCTAACACCAATACTGGCTAGCGATAATGTTATACTGTAGAGAATAATGAAGCTGAATGACAAACTGTACCCCATCCTCCCTGAAACACCAGTCACGTTCTGAAATGTATAGCAGAACCCAATGTATTTTTTTATTTCATTAATTAATAAAGCTTCCATCTAAAACAACACTTTACTGGCTGAGATAACATGTATATTAGATTCTGCTCTGCATGGACTAAAGGAATCATACATGACTTCTTTGTTCATCATGTATCATCCGTCGGCCGCCCTGCTCTCTAAATAGCACAAATAGTAAAGACTAGACCTGCTGTATATGAAAACCGCTATGAGATAACTGTTGTTGTGAATTGACGCTGTATAAATAAAATTTAATTGAGCTAAATATCAGTATCGGCCATTGAAAAACCCATATCGGTCGACGACTTCTGTACACTCTGTGTTGGTTTCTTGGCTTTCCTCTGAAGCTATGTGATGTTTACAGTGGCGCAAACATGAATTTAACTTTCTACAATGTCAATACTTTAGTTAATATCATACCATCTGTATGGATATTAGTTTGGTAGTTACAATATCATGACATGAATTGTGTCCACCACATCACCCACCCCTGTCTGTAAGTTAATTTTTATAATGCACTGAAATGAATGTAACCAATGTCCTAGTAATTCAAATGATAAACAGGGTAAACCATGCAAAAACATAAAAATAATAATGGTGTATTACACTGACACAGATGGCTGACACAGATCCTGGTGAACTTAGATCACAAGTTCGGTTTCACTTTACGTCCTCTCTCTTAAGACTGGTAGTCTGATTGGCTTGTCCTTTTGATGTCACATTCCTTTTGATCCTCTCTTCTTTTGGTCACCATCAAAGGACGTTCTCCTCCTTGTAAGCTCGACCTTTTGTGTCCTCTGTGTCCTGCTCAGTCGGTTTGTAATATCACATGTGCTTGAAGACTCCCGGACACATCTGAGGCCTGTATGAAGCCAGAGAGAGACCCAGGAATGTCCAGGAAACTGAGTCAGTGGCAGACAGTCTGTCTGTCTACCAACTCATTAACTTATGGCAAGGGAAATCATGATGATGAATGAGCTGCTGATGATGGATCTGCTGTTGAGACCAGTGATGGCTTTCTTTAATATCTCATTGGCTCACGTCAAGAGCGAATGAGCAAGACTCACTGAATGAACAAAAATAACAACTTCCAAACCCCTCTCCCCTTCCTCTCCTCAGGCTAATTTTGGCTGCAAACAGAGATGAGCTCTACAACAGGCCGTCCAAAGCTGCCGACTATTGGGGGACCAATAGTGAGATCCTCAGTGGTAAGCCCGTCCATCTGAGTCCAGCTCAACACTCAAGTTTCAGTACCTAGTAAGCTACTAGTAATTAGCAATACATTTATTCACTCTGTTTGGAAGCCTCTTTTGCAAGGGTGACCTACCCAAAGTGGTTAAACGTTGCAAACAAAACATTTCAAAGTCAGGAAACAGATAATATGTAAAACTGATGCATGAGAATTTGTGTTTAATCTGGCCAAATGGAATATGTGTATAATTGTATGATTTGTGTTGTGTTAGGCTTTGTGTCTGTGACTTTGTGAAAATGCAGCAGACGTTGGCACTGTTTGACTACAGTTTTATTCAAGCCTAAATGGCTTTCAATAATCAAGGGAAAGCTGTCTCCTTCTCCCCAGAATCCAATTCTCCTCCTCTCCGTCACAGGACATCCCCACCCGCAGTAAACTATATTTAATTGACTGATGTCCAATACACATTATAGCTAAGCAGAGGAAATCAATCATCCTATTTTTTTTTTTTTTTTCTGGTGAAGGAGGAAATGCAGAGATAGCCTCGTTGTTCATCAGTCTCCTTCTTCCCTCTGTAAGAGAGGTCAGGACTCCAGTAGTGGGGCCTTAATTGATGGTTGCTTTTATGCGATGTGACAGGAATAAATGGCTCTGCCTTATCTGTTGGGCTGGGGGCTGCGGGGGCAGGGCCCTGAAGGAGACATAGCATGACGAGAAGGGAAGTAAGCTATAGCTCCCAGTGGGATCGGGCTAGCTTTCCATCCGCCCCCAGAGGAGTAAGGCCGCTCGGCTGTCTTGGTCACTGTCAGTGTAAGTGGACCTGTCTTTATTGATCACCAGGAAGTGCAGTAGACTTGGGTGCCCCACCTTTTCCATGTCACGTGAAGAAGAAGAAGAAGAATGTCACACAAGGGTCGTCCAATCAAAAGACATATCAAAGGATGCTCATATACTTGCTCTAATTTGGGATTTTTTGAAGTGTCACTGAAAGTCAATGGAGATTACATCCTTTGTTCAGTTCTGGTGTGTCTTAATGCAGGCTAGTTCAAGTCCAGTATATTTTCTTACTGTCTTGGTCAGAATTTCATATTCAAAGGCAGGACATTTTGCTTCAGAGTTGTGAACTGGAAGGACAGTCCCCTTTGTTGAAAGTCTAATGTAAATGTAGAAAGAGATAAACTATGAGATTAGGGTCTGTGTTCAGTAATCCTTCAGTAATTGTTTGTACATAATTTGTTTACCATTTAAGTGAAGTTTCCTGCAAATAGATATGTAATTTAGTTTGAATAATTACAGAAATAGGCATTGGTTTTTGTGGGTAATGGTATTAATGCTATTGTTATTAATCTAACATGAAGATCTTTTTCATTTGACATATTGTGATAGATGTTATTCCAACAGTTATTGTCTTCAATATTGTGGCTTACTGTGCCGATGAAGTGTGAAGCTGTTTTTGATAAACATCCTTCTGCTTTTGTGTTAACCAGGCCTGGACCTGGAAAATGGTAAGGAAGGTGGATCATGGCTAGGGATCAGCAAGCGGGGCAAGCTGGCTGCAATCACCAACTACATGGAAGGACGGATCAACCCTGATGCACAAGGAAGAGGTGAGCCAGCCAAGACAAATTATATTCACTGATAAAATGCCTGGTGTGACGTCATGCATCTCAAGCACAGCATTGCTTTTTGTTTTTTCTACATTTTGAAGGTTCTCAATACATAATTTTAATTATATATATATATATATATATATATATATATATACAATCAAAATTTCCTATTATATAAAAAAAATAATCATTTATTACTATATGGGTTAAATGAGTTCCTAATTTGAGAACCATTTCAATTTACTTTTGCCATTCTGCAGGATTTCTTGTGTCTAACTACCTTATGGATAAGGATCATGACAGCTACTCCTACCTGAAGAAGGTGTCGACAGAAAGCCACCTGTACAACGGCTTCAACCTTATCACAGCGGAGTTCAAGTGAGTGGAAGGTGTTGTGAAATCCATCGGAGTGCATATGGTCCATTAACGGGTAAAGCTGAATCAAAGATGTGTTAACTTTGTGTGAATTTTGAGAAAGACACTTTTTTTTAGTATTTAGCCGTACTCTCAAGGTGTTACATTTCACAAGTTAAAATTGAATCCTGAGAGTCAGGAAGTCAGATGTTAAGACGGTTCTTTATTGCACTGTGTGGGTGTCATGATTTGACATTGGCAGATTCTTGCGCACTGAAGGATCAAAGCTCTTAAGGTTTTTTAGAAACTTGTTGAGAATGGGCTGTAACCGCAAAGGCTGCATCTTCATCTCTGTAGTACGAACCAAAACCTCAAATGCTCAGCTGTGAACGAGCCAGCATTAAAATTTTAAACGACCACCTGTTCATATTTCGGGGTTTCAGACACAAAAAATCTACACAGCATAAAAAATAATGAGGTATTTTGTTTCTTTTCTTTTTTTTGTCTCGTCTCCTTCATCAGCCTGACTTGACTGAATTTGGTGACCTGTTTAAAGGAGGAAAAATCAAAGTGGGATCAGTGCACACCAAGATAGCTGTCAATGCGGAGGCCCCTGTAGACAATTGGCATGGAAACGGGTCTCAGTTTCTGCCAGCGAGAGGTTGGAGGTTCAGGTCCAATACACACCACTGTCAAGCTATATCCCTGCCGGGGGGGGGGGGATATCAGGGTTTCCACAATGGAGTTTGGTGAACCGTGTAGCCTGGTAAAATGGCCTCAAGCAGGATCTCCGCTCATCAGGGATTTTCTTATTCTACTTTTAAAAATTTAGGTAAGAGAGAGAAATTGGTTTTCTGCTGTCTTAAGCTCATAAAATCATGTTTTGATAACTATATCTGCTAATCATTGGTGCCCATCTCCAATATGATTGACACGATGTGGTTATTTAAACAACAGGTCCTTGATTTTAAACAGAGATACTTTGAGACCTTTTCATTTCTACCCCGCAACCGTCAACTTTGCGAGCTGAAACAGTCACTGTGTGATTTTTATCAGCTATAGCTATATAAATAGTTAAGCTAACGTTATCTCCATCTGACTTTCTCTGTCTCCATCTGACTTTTTGATGTTTTCAGCTAACTGTAAAAATGTCTCAGACATGGACTTGTTGGCTAGATATATACAGTCCCCTCCAAAAGTATTTGAACAGTAAGGCAAATTCTTTTGTTTGTTTTTGTTCACTGAAGACATTTGGGTTTAAGATCAAAAGATGAGACGAGAGTTCAGAATTTCACCTTTTATTTCCTGGTATTCACATCTAGATGTGTTAAACAACTCAGGACATATCCCTGTTTGTACTAGACCACAGCATTCTGAGGTGAGCAAAAGTAATGGAACAAATAATCTTAAAGTAAATAACATTTAATATTTGGTGGCATAACCCTTGCTTGCAATAACTCAAGCCTCAAGCCTGCGACCCATTGATATCACCAAACTGTTGCATTCTTCATTTGTGATGCTATTCCAGGCTTTTACCGCAGCTTCTTTCAGTTCCTGTTTGTTTTGGGGTGTTTCTCCCTTCAGTCTCCTCTTAAGGAGGTGAAATGCAGCTCTGTTGGGTTAAGGTCAGCTGATTAACTTGGCCGGTCTAAAACCTTTTTTCCCCTGATGAAGTCCTTTATTTTGTTGGCAGTGTGCTTTGGCTCATTGTCCTGATTTTATGATAATAAAGAAACTGCACTGTTCTCTGCATTGCAGTGTAGAACTAGGTATTGCTAGTATTATTAGTAATATAAGGAAAAATGTAAGACTGTTATTTCATTCTAATGTCACCCTGTTTAGGTTTATGCTTTACTGCTCATATTTTCAAACAGTATGTTTTTACGTTTAACATAACAAGAGTCAATGCTTTTAGGTTGAGGACTAACCCATGTTTTGGTGAATGTAATGCTAATTTGCATAACAAGTTTGGCTGGATTTGCTGGAGTGTAAGCCAAACCAAATCCAATAGACAGCAGGACAGAATATTACCCTCCATTCTTATCAAGTAGCACCCAGGAGCAGCTTCAACACAGTGGGGAAATGCTTTTGTGAAAGGATCCGTTACTCACAATTTTTGTTTTTGAAAGGCCAAAAAAAAGACACAACTCTTTAAATGCGGAGTATCGCCCCATGCACACCAACATGTGACGGACCTGAATGCCTAGTTAAGGTTACTAAGCTATGATTGGACAATCACTGTTTGGGGGGAGGGGTTTGATGAACAGAAAATTGAGTGCAATGATTTTGTAGGATTTCAAAAAAAAATTAGCAATTTACAGGAGCAGTCCAGGAATATCAGTATTATTTCAGCCTTTGAACCCCCTTTTTTCTTTACTAAACAGCAACTAGATGGCTTGACTGTTGTTTGTTTGATATGCCGAAGCCGTCAAGATATGCAAATGCCCTTGTTAAGACTGGGAGCTGCCCCAGTGGCATTCCTCTTTCATGTAAGAATAAGGTGCCACCCCACGCTTATGAGACACAAACAAATCCAAAGGCGCTGTATGTTTATGTTGTGATAGTGTCTTCCACTTTGACTGGGCTGTCATGTGGTGCTGTGAAAGCAAGTTTCCCTGCCTCAAACAGCAGTCTGACGGGAGCTGCATTCACTGCAGACAGAGATGACACACAGTGACATAAAGCAAGCCCACGTCTTTTTAATAAACACCGTCATTACCAGCCGATGGGTTTTCCACTGTAGTGTGTCCTGCAGCCCAGAGGAAATAAGGCGTCTGGTTTCTTTCCGAATCAGTAAGTACATCTGGTGGATAGAGAGCAGCTTTATATTACAATTGAAGGATTTCTCATTCATCTGTAACTAGAGACATGATTTATGCTTTGAGGGACAAGATGTGCCCACCATTTTTAAGCATTGTCTGTCTTCACTCAGTTTTTGAGTGTTTTGTGAGATCCATGTGAGAGAACGGGTGTACACTTAAAACACAACCCAGAGAAAGTAAAATAAAATATTTCAGTCTGGTTATGATTTATGTATCGTTCCTTTTTAATTGTAACGCTTGTTAAACCAATTCTACCTTGATTAATAATCTATAACCATGCTGAGTTGAGTTCTACGTGCAACTGATTTGGTCAGTGGCCGCTGTGCATTTCCCAGAACGTCATACTGAGCCATCCCTCGGTGGAGCTAATGCCATATATATTTAAATTTTAAACTCAGATATGCACTGCTGGATGCTGCTCCATATTGAACATTTCATCTGACTTTTCTATAGCTTCAGTTTTTCATCCCACTTTATGTCACTCTCACTTTAAAGTCAATGCCCAGAGATAATCCATTTTAATGAACATCTCCTCTGATGTTTGCCTGCAAAGAAACGCCTTGCTTAATACACTTTCAGTCAAGCAGAGTGGGGCTGCTTTATAAAAAAAACAACTTTTATAAAGTGGTTCAGTCTGATGACATCAAACATGTGTTGTTAATTCTTGGCATAAACTTAGTCGAGCTGACAAAGAAAAACAGCTGTGGTGAAGATATGCACGGCATCATGGGTGGATGAACATGTTAAAGAAGAAAGACTATGAGTATTTGTTTTTTCCAGAGTAAGATTTCCTAGTGGGAAATCGTCTACTGCTAATTCTAGCTCTCAAAAATGTCAAATATATCCTACCTTGTTCATTGACTGAATCCAGATGAAAAATCAATGTAATGTTGATTTTGGCTTCACAGTTGTTAGCATGGGATCATATTTTACATCAGGAGGAGATCTGAATTCCACTACATTTTCCTGCATTTATCCTTCTATGAAAGTCTGTCAGATATAGGCTGATTTTAATTTCTGGGTTCTTTTAATGTGTAATAAGATTTCATTTCAAAAGTTATATAAGAACATAATGGTGTTCTCTTCTATTCAGTTTATCAAGTCAGTGGTCACCTTGAGGTCTCAGACAGAAGCTGATGAAATGGGTACTGCATGTCCACAGTCTTTCTAGCAGTTCTGTGCGGTGTTTTTAAGGTAAATGCTAATGTCAGCATGCTAACATGTTGATGTTAAGCAGGTATAATGTTTAACATGTTCAACATCTTAGTTTAACGTGTTAGCATCAGGGGTGTGACGAGATATCGTGATATTAAAACGTGACGATAGCTCAACAAACTTGTCGAGGTGAACGGCTGTCTCGCGATATGAGCATGACTGAGTGTGAGGCTGAAATTAGCATAGAAGATGAAGATGACCACACCCAGTTGAAACATGCACCCTAATCGTTTTGCATTTTGTGACTCACGTGAATAAAAGACATCAGAAGTCATTGAAGATTTCTGAAAAATAGTGTTAAAATATCGTCTCGTGAACCTAATATCGTTGTGTATTGTCTCTTCTCATGAGCTAAGTGTATCGTCACACCCCTAGTTGGCATGCTAACATTTACCAATGAATGAATTTACGAATTGCTGACGGGAACGTCAGTAGTTTTGTTTTTTACTAGAAAAGTCACCAGTTCTCCAAAGTTATTGAGCAGGATGTGAGTATCTGTGTCGAATCTCATTCCAATCCATCTAGTAGTTGTTGATCCATTGTACTTAAAAACACAAATGTCTTTATTGTCTGCATGCATGGGTCCAGATGTGTGTTTGTGGTGCATGTGGTCGTTACCCAGGAGCCCCCACCATCCTGCCTATCTACATTCCGAACTGATAATGTTGAAAGCTCTTCCAACCATCTCCAGGCAACTACACCACAGCTGGCGAAGTGAAACTGCTCTGCAGCCTCAATATAAAGGACTCTTCATTAAAAAGCCTCCCAGTCCGCATACTGATTACCTCTCTGAGATCTGAAAAGGACTGTTTTTGACCCTTCCCTGCTCGTTCTCTCTGCCCAGCGGCGTTGACCTCCTGCTGTTCTCTCATCTCAGCCTTGTTCAGCCCAGAGCACACCTGATGGAGCTTTCAATATTCTAGCCAGTTTCAAATAGCCAAAATAGAGCTATCTCTCTGCAGATCCTTCACCTGCAACCACCACAGCCAATTTGATGCACATCACAGCCAAAGTGTTTACATAGACACCAGAACGGTGGGGTTTGTTAAGTTCAGGACAGAATACCAAGATCAAAATGTGATCGAAAAAGTGTTTGGCCCACAACCGATAAAAGCTTTACAGATTCTTCCGTTTCCCTTCAGGTTACAGTGCCATCTGGTTCCCACTGAGCAGATACAGTGCACATGCATGTATGAGGGGTGACTGCTGTCAGCCGAGTCAACAGCGGCCGCTGTGTTTATACTGTAGTAACCATAGGAACACATAAAAGGGAGTTGTTTATTCAGACTGTTCAACTGGGTTCGGGTACAAGTTGGAAACAATATTAAAGTCTTTGATTTGTTGTTGTGAGAGAGATAATGTAATGTAAACCTACAGCTCTGAGGATTCTCTCGCAGCTGCTTGGAAACTTATTGTCCTGCCTTTAGAAAACACTCTGCTCCAGGAAATTTACACAAGACAGAGGGTTTCTTGTGCAAACAGTAAAGGATGACCGCTGCACTGCTTTTTTAGGCAAACACATGTATCACTAATCATTTGTAAAGGGGGGTGTGTGTGTGTGTGTGTGTGTGTGTGTGTGTGTGTGTGGCTCATGTCAGTTGGTGTCATCATGTTATTCGTATCGTGTCTCTAGTCTTTTGTAGTTTGCAGAGATTGTAAAGAAAAGGTGAACGTCCCCTCAGGAAAGCATGGAATGAATTATAATTTACAAGATGATAAACTGACTAATGTGATGAGATGGTGAGTTAGTGTAGACACCACCTATGTGTTAAAATGCTAAATGCAAAACGATGGCAAGCATTTCATCATGTGAAGTCTTTCAGAAGTCTAACATAAGTAAATTAGCAAAATATACTAAAAGCTTTGTTAACATGAAGTAGTACATAATTGCTTGTGCTTTTTTCCCATATACTTTATTTACTAGGGATGCATTTAAGTGTTCTTTTCATTATAGATTATACTACTGCCTTTTTTTATTAATCAATGAAGTGTTTGGTCTATAAAAGATTAGAAAATTGTAACCCATCTTTAAAAGTGAATCAAATGTTTTATAGATTATCACAATAGTTGTTACAATAGTTATTGTTGTAAGCGGTTTTCTGTTTATGAACCAAACTTAGCTCTAATTATTAAATAATTAGAATAAATTATTAAATCATTGTTTATGGGTTTTTATGATAAACATGTTCCATTTATTTTGATATATGGTATATAGACCAAAGGGCGATCTATTATTTATATATATATATATATATATATATAATTTTTTTTTTTTTTGGCTTTTAAAACTATCCAATAAAGTTTGTGGCGGAGTTTCGAGCCCAGCAGCATATTCTCTTCCCGTCTTGCCAGCTTCTGACTGGGAAACTTTCCAAGTCAGATGTTGAAGCAGTGTTGCACCACATTTCAGATTGACTGATGCCACTGGTATGGCTGTCATAAAATTGACATAAAAAAATTCATTCCCCCGCTGGTTCAAAGGATTTGGTCATAATCTATTATTCACTCTCCTGTACCAAAGCCATCACAGATGCCCTTGATGTTAGACAGATTTTTCAGACTGAATAAATTCTCTCTGAGGACTTTTTTAAAGAGACCTAACCCTGTAACTAAACAGTTTTGTGGTAGTCAAAGGTGTTTGCAGCAATCATTTTTATTTTGAAGCTTTCATTTTACCCAGGTGTTCCTAGATTTAAATGCTGCAATTAACTGTGGTGTTCAATATTTTCTTTTTTGATTTGAATTACCTCTACAAATAAAACGGGTTTCTTTTCTTTTTTTTTCTCCAGGACTGCAAATCAATCATTAAAGAATACTGTTTGGTGCGACGTTGATATTCTCTTTCACCCTTTCATAATTCCCACAGGAGTGCCTGCTGTATTTCAAGAGCATAGAAGCATTATGACTTGGTGACAAGACGTTCATAATTAGACATAAACAAAATGCAATCATCACTAAATGCATCTATAATTTTCCATCTTACTGTCTCCCATGTAGAGCCAAACAAGACATTGTGTGTTACTATGGAAACAGAGGCAGCCCTGAACCCATCCATCTAAAACCAGGTCTGTGTTTTTAATATGGTTGCTGTAGAAACTGTTCATTTCACATTTACCTCTCCTCTCGGCCCATTCATGTTAGCCTGACAATTCCACGTTGAACTCAGATTGTCTGTTTATTGGAGGTGGTTCTACAAGGTCACTAACTGAGCTTACTATTGTGTACATTTGTCTGTATTTTTCATGTTCCCCTCAGCAGGAATCTATGGCTTGAGTAATTCGTTGCTGGACACGCCATGGAGGAAACTGCTACAAGGCAAGCGTCACTTCACCAGCGTTGTCAGCGACCAGTCCCTGTCCTGCGATGGACTGGTGCAAGAGCTGCTCAACGTCCTCAATAATGAGGAGCTGTGAGTGGCCAACACTGCTGTAGATTCACACACCGTAACACATTTCATCTTAATTTTAGTTAATGTGTAATCTTATAATAATACTTGATTTAAAGGTTCGGTGTTAGTTTTAGTGGCATCTAGTGGTGAGGGTTGCGAATTGCAATCGGCGTTTAGTGGTGCATTCATGTGCTCCTCGGACGGTCCCATTTCCCAAGTTGTGAAGTTGTTCTTCCGACTTCAGTGTGTGTTCATGTGCTCTTAAGTCAGAATGTGGAATCAATATGGACTCTACTTCAAAGATGTGTTGGATTAGCCTTATCAGAGCAGATAAACAACATTCAGATATCTAGTTCACTCTACATGGACAGCAAACTAATCGTTATAACTATATTACAAATTACATGTTTTGCAAAATATGTATATGCAGTATGTGATTTTTCACAAATAAAAGTTCTGTATACTTTTTATGTCCCATGTACACTTTATCTCTCTTTTTGCAATAGAGATTTAAGGAGGGGAAAAAAAGATTCACATTATTCTGACAGGACATGAATGCACCATCAGTCACCGCTCAGCCCTCCCTTTCAAAGCGCGGAGGAGAAGCTATGGTGGCCGACACGCTCCGTCTGCTCTTGTGCTAAATAATGTGTGGTCGTCCAAATTTCTCTTCTTTTCTTACTTCTAATAAACCAGTCGACGACTACTACTACTAATGTTAGTGCCCTGTAGAGCATTTGTCCATTCGGGCTACTGTAGAAACATGACGGCGCAACATGGCAACGTCCATGTAGGAGGACCCCAGTGTATCTTGATAGAAATGGCTCATTCTAAGGTAATTATCTCTTTATACAGCTTTGTATGCCACTGAAAACATGGTTATGGATATTATATTACATTTTTGTCAATAGATCCTCCTAAATATTACACACTGAACCTTTAACTGTGATTTAAAGGCTTTATGTTCGATGGAAAGCAGTTATGTGGGTTAAATCTGGGTTTATGCCATTGATGGGGTGATAAATGTTTACATGCATTTTTTAAATACATCTACAATCACTGGAAATATGTAGTTGTAAGTTGATGGCGAACGTTGGGAGGATTTTACCAGGTCGGGTGCCACATGTGGGGTAAAACTGATTGTATCAGGGAAGCAGAGCTACTTGGAGCCCCTGGTACATGCCAGACATTCAGAGCCTGTATCAAGTCTCTGAATGAGCTGTTGTGGGGGGTTGCAATTTTAGCTGCACTCAGTGTTGGTTCCTCTTAATAACACTTTTGCTTGATGTTATGTTATGCCAGAGGGATATATGTCTGTACAGTGAATATGAAGCTGCCGTACAAAAAGTGAAGGGATTTGTTTAGAATGTGTCTGATAGGTGGTGATTTGTAGTGATGTGTTTAGCCAGCCGTGTATCGCAACAGCAGAATGTAAACTGAACAGAGTTTGAGTTACTTTTGTTGAAAGAGATGGGCATATGTAGCCTTGACCTAGACATTAATTATGGAGCGTCTTGCCAACTCTCAAACCTTACAGAGAAACCTGGAAACTGACTTTTGCTTATGTAGAAACCACTTCAAGACTCAACTGCATTGCATTGCCTGAGACATTCCCAGAAACAGATTTCAGTGTGCTGTGAGTTAAGAGACTGAACGGTTGCGACTGAAATTTAGTACAAAGTGGGTTAAGGAACCATTTCTGCAGGTGGTGTTTGTACATTTTATCATTTATGGATATTATGGAGTGAGTTGGCTTAAATATGCAGCACGGGCAATATGACAGAGAACAATATATACACTAACTCATGACTCAAAAGGGTGTGTTGTGGTTTTGTTTAACAGGAACACACCTGATCCAGCTCAGGAGAGCCAGGGGGATGGCTACAGCAAGGACATGATCCAGGCTCTGTCAGCGGTGTGTGTTCGCTCCCCTCATTATGGCACAAGGTCAGTGTCTTCCACCCACGCCAAATCTCTCTCCTCTATCTCCCCCTGTTTGATTCCACCTGAGGTGACAAGCAGGATCAGAGGGAACAGAGAACTGTCAGTACACAAAAAATCCCTGTGTAATCAATCCTCCACAGCGAGGAAATGAAAGAGGATCGTCTGCATGGTGGATTAGTGGATACAGAGACTGTCCTGTAGCCAAAAGGTCAGAGGGTCAGTCTTTGCCAGAGCCATCAAAGACTGTCAAAGGCACTGCCACTGCCTGCTCATCCTTGATACGGGTGTTTGCTAAATACCTCAGATGTGACTGTTGAATGATCATAGTTGTTCTCAGAATTACTCCTGCCATCTGCATGTTTTCTTTGATTTTTCTTCTTTCTTTTTTTTTCAAGCATTTTATGTCATTTATTTTATATTTTTTGTCTTTGTTTGCTTGTATCTCCTGTGTCCCTGCTCATTTAGGACCAACACAATTATCCTGATCGACGCAGAAGGCAATGTGACCTTCACAGAGCGCACCATGCCCAACTGTGACACAACAAGCAAATGGAACACCAGTTCTTTCCAGTTCAAACTGCAGGTGTGAAGACGTGATGGAGGAAACCCACTCTGTGCCTTTTACACCCCCCCACCCCCCCCAGCAGCTATGCGAACGTGAACACTCATCTGAACTTTTTCTACAGCTGGTCGGCACTAGCTGCCTCATTGACATCAGTGATATGTATTTCTTATTCTTAATTTAAGGTAAAATCTTTTGAAAATGTGTTCTAATTTAAAAGATTGCCAAAGAACATTTATAATTTTGTAGAGGACAATATTTTACCTACATGTCACAAAACAGCAGGGTTGGGATGCTTCAGTAAGTACAATTACATTACAGATTGCTGGTGGACTGCTTTGAACTGCAATCAAAACTAATATTATTTTATTATTGTTGGTGTCAGATTTATCTTTAAATCCATGATATGGAGTGAATAATATGCTTTATGCACAATTTCCAATTTAAAATTATTTTCTGTTAAACACAATGGGAATTCATGGGGTTGCCCGTGGTGTAATCTTAAATTCACAGTAATTGTCAGAGATTGCCAGCTACTTTTTAAATTCCTGATACTGTAGCCCTGTTACAATTAATGCATTAGTTATGCCCCAACTCTGCACCACAGTGGTCTCAGTGTTGCGTACAACACATTTCAATGTGAAATGCAGAAAGTTTCAGGCTGTGGATCTCTGACAACTTCTGTGGTTGAATAATGCCTTTTACAGCTGCTTGACAATAAAAACAATTTATCTAAACGCTAGCATTTGGCTTACATATTGTGAATGTTGAATTAATAGACAAACACACATTGAGAAACCCACATTTTTTAGTAACCAGATGTGTTCATACACCTGTCTGTTGATTTCTGCTTTTTACTTTAAATCAAAAAGACAGCTGGTTCTCACGAACACGCGTTACTCATACAGAGATTGGGATGCTAATTCAACAGGAAAAATATTCATACTGAAGATGTCTATGTGCAAATATTTAATATATTTTATCAATTCATAGGAGCCCTCTATAAATTCTGCACTGAAAGAGTCTTAAAGTGTAGAGGGGTTAACCAGTGTTCCCCTCGATTGTCATCTCTTTAGGTACACAAAAGCACAAGAACAAACACTTGCTATGACTTGTGAATCTTTTTTTTTTTCTGTAGAGGAGAGCGGGGTGATTTGAGCCTGTGGTGAGTCACCCATCCATTTTACTCGCCCTGTGATGGACAGAAGTCCATCAAATAAGTCATGAGCACATTTAGGTTACAAAAATGGGGTTTTTTTGCCATTTAAAGTGAGTTTTTATGTTCAACTACATGATTCTTGTGTCTCAACAATTAAAGAGAAGTTTGAAAAAATCTAATGTGTTAGTGCTGTAGGAAGTCACAATATGAGGCTATACTGTTAGCATGACGTTACCTCTAAACTGCTGGCTGACACTAAAATGACAGATGGGTTAAATTGAGCCAGCTATCATTAATCATTTTTATAATTATGTGACATGAATTGTAAACCAGAAACCATCGTGCTTCTATAAATGGAAGACAGACAGGGCTTCAACTCCTCTTGTGGATTTGGACAGAGCAGTGGGAGAGATAAGAACGGGAAGTCCATACGTCAGGTGGCACGCCACATGAAGATCAACAGGATGGCTTTGAAATGATACACTGATATGAAATAAATGAAACATCAAAAATAAAGCTCCAATGTTTCACAATCCAAGTGCAATAAAATGTTGTGAATTGGCATTTGAGTTGGCATGATGAAATGACACTGATGTCCCTGAACCCCAAGCGGCTCAATTTATCCTTTCCCTAGGCTCAACTTACCCCTCATTGTTGAGCCAAGGAACCACTTTGTGATTATTCACAGGGATGCACCACATCCTGAAATATATCTCCATATTTTAGTCGGAGACATCACTGTCTTGTCCTTACTTTAAAGACGCTTCAATCAAAAAGTCATCTCACCCCGCTCCTACTTTGATCTACTGTGAGTTACGGGTATTCATTCTAGTATCTATGAGGGCCATGTATACTCAGTGTCCTGTGTGTGGCTGTACCAGTCAGTGTACAACAAACAAATTCTCCACAAAAATGTTAATTGGCCTTTTACACAGGTGACATTTTGACATGTCACAGTAGGAAAAGTATAGGTGCAAATTATAAAATTATTAAAGGACACTTTAAACAATGAAAATGTCTGTTGTGATTATTATCTATGGTTCTGAACAAGACAAAATTACAGACATGACCAAAATCACTGCATTAATTGCAAATATAAAAAGATGAAAGATTGCTGTTCTTGCATTGACATTTAGCTAAATAGGATGTTAATTTGAGTCTTAACATAATTGATTTTTGTGTGTTAAAAATATCCCCACAACTTACCCCATCTTTATAAAAATTAAAACAGCAATTTAACAAACCATCTCCACTATTCCTGTATTTTTTTAATGATCTAGTAGCCTACTGTTAGTAAACAGTGACCCCGGCTGGCAAGTTGAGAAATTGTGATTCACATTCTCTTCAGGAAATCATATAACTATATAAACTCAGCAAAAAAGAAACGTCCCTTTTTCAAGACACTGTTTTCAAAGATAATTATGTAAACATCCAGATTACTTTACAGAACTTTATTGTATTGTATTATGTCATGCTTGTTCAATGAACCAAAAACAAGCAATGCACATGTGGAATGGTTGTTAATACACTAACAGCGTACAGACGATGGCCAGTTACAGTTATAAAAACACCTAAAGAAAGGTCCCCCACGGTCCCTGCTCATCTGCAAGAACGTGCCTTAGACATGCTGCAAGGAGGCATGAGGACTGCGGGTTGGACAGCGAGACAGGGAAGACAGCTGATCTTCCCCGCAGTGGCAGATCATGCACCAACACCTGCACAGGACTGGTACATCAGAACATCACCAGGAGCAGACAAAAAGAACAAAAAAAACAAACAACATTTCAGATCTTTTTTTGTCTTTGATGCATAAGCCTAAAGTCCACTGTGTTGTGTGGTGCAGAACTTGCCACAGAGAGGTGAGGTAGGTGCTTCCAATACAGAGGCTATAAGTTAACAGACATTTCGTTGCTAGAACAGTTTATAGCAACTACAATATTGACAGACTAATAGGCTTTTCATCTGTGAAATAATAGGCCTATCTGTGATACTCATATTCATTCATCTCTAACACTTTGCAGTAATTCATTTATATGCTGAATGCAATGTGCTTCCGTATGCCGGCTGTATGTTTGTATTAAAATGTGTTTCCAGGACACAAATTTTTAGTTAAACAATTAAAAGTTTTTAAAACAAACTTTCCAGACTTGCTTTTTTTGTGAACACCATAGATTCACATAACACGTTGCTCTTCGGCCAAAATGTGTAATGCTGATTGGATGAATGATACCAGGTGGTGTCGTGGAAGGACGCTCCCATTGGCCCGCTGATCGATCAATTTCCAAAAAGCCGGTACCGGGAGGCGGGGCTTGAGTTGGTTTGCCGCTGTGGTTTTATTCAAGATGGCGGGGCTGCAACTCGGGCAGTATGGCGGCGCGTCGAGAATTGTAAAATGATTTAGAAAGGTAGTTAGGTGCCCAGTAGGAGACAAGTTGTGTCACATTTTTCGGTGAGTATTTCTGTAATTAACGGTTTTCAGGCTAGCTGACAGTTCAGACCCGGAGATCTGTTACAGCCTGATTGATGTTGCTTTTTAGCATGTTAGCATTGATGTTAACGGCCCGCTGTGCAGCTGGAGACTGAACAGATAACGTTACGCTAAAACGATGAATTTGCTTGTTATTTGAACTTGGAAGAAACGCAAATCATATTAAGTTGCATAGTTAGTGGTTAAAAATCCTCATATTAATGACATCTGCTCTGAACGTGTTACTGTTCCTCCTTTTTTTTTTTTTCTAGCTTCCAGAAGATACCAGTGGAGGATGATCAGAGACTAGATCCCATATTAAGCTGAATGCATTGTGATTTCCAATAATTGAGACAGTGATTCTGAAAGCTGTCTGCATTAATGAAAAGAACAATGTAGTCAGCTTAGCATTTTCACCTCTGGTACGTGGTCTATACAGGGATGTGCTTCTGCATGCATTCTGGATTTAGATAAGAAGAAAGTATCTCAACAGGTCAGATTTTTAGAATAAATTATCAGTATAAGTTGTAGAAATGGAGATAGATGATGTTCTACCCCCTCTCCCCTTGGAGTCACCTGATGATTTTGGCCAAGATGAAGGCAGAGCACCTCCACCACCTCCCCTGCAAACGTCCAGTGACGCAGAGGTAATGGACGTTAGCTCTGGTGGTGATGGATACACCTACACCCCAGGGGACGGGGAACCCCAGCCACAACAGCCCATCAGCATGGGCTCAGTAACTTTCTGTAGCCACCTCTCAGATGAGGCCAATCCCAACCCACCGTGCCCCAGAACAGCCCGCCACGCTCCCCCGGTCACCAACTTTCTACCAGACCTCAAGCTGCTCAAAGATGTTAAGATCCGTGTGAGCTTCACTGAAAGCAGCAGTAGCAAAGACAGGAAGGTTTTGTACACAGGTGAAGGGCAGGAGGGAGGAAGTGATGATGGTTTAGACAGCATGAATGGTGAGTTGCATGACTCGAGTGAGCAGGAGGTAGCTGAGGGTAGCTCTGGAGCAGGAAACGTAGCAGGCAGAAGATCAGAGGAGGCTGAGGTAGACGTGGAAAACAAGGTAGAGTTCGCTGTCCTGGATGAGTTGGATGACTTCTACGAGAACTTCCTGGATCATGACGATGGGGGTCATGGCGGCTTTAAGTCTCAGGTCATAGTTCAGCAGGAGCAAGCAGATGACGAGGCTGTGACTTACGCCTACGAGGTACGTCTCTTCTTATGTCTGCAGTATCCCATGTCATTATCAACTGCACACCCAGTTTATCCTTTTTACTGTCAAACTAAAGTAATGTACTCCAGCGCATACAGTACACTCAAAACAGGGCATTATTAGCACTGTCATTCAACACAGCCTCCCCTGTCATTTTAATGACACCACTGGCACATGGGGTGAAAAAATAGAAGGGGGGGGGGGAAACAAGGTTAAAGATAAAAAAATATATATGTAGCACTGAGTGGGCCAATCAAATATATGCAAGTGCTAATTCTCAGGATGAAACCATGTAACTTTAACAGCAATTTTGCTGTTTAACTCTTAACTGGGTTGTAGTGTGGACTAAGAATAACTAGAACTGAATCATAGGGCCAGAAAAGTTCACGTTAAAATGATTTCTTGTTCCACTTCAGACCTTTTCTGCATCAATAGGTGTGACTGGTTAGGCCAGAATCAAATGTGCCATTAAGCAGCATACATTTAAATGTTTGTTTGCTTTTGTTTTGGTTTTTTATTACTGAAAGTGAGAAGTGAGATGCTGGAAGAGGTTAGTGCCATTTTAATTTCTCCCATGAAATGATGGGTTTCCTTTTGACACAAAAATAATCAACCGTTAAACAAAAAAAAGGACGGATCGATGCTGCTAAAAATGTGTCATTTAATTTGTAGTAGGAGTTAATATAGGTTCAATAATATCAGTTTCTAAAGTTAGAAGTATTTTATTTTGATGCCCCAAAGTGAAACTTCCTATATTTGTGGTAGGTGTGTTGTTTTGTTTTTTTCTCCAGCAATTGTTCACTTTATGTCATCACATCGATTTAAAAGTTTCTTCTCAGGCGAAGCATTCAAAACTTCCTTAAACTGGTGATCGATCCTTCTCTCCCGGCCTTAACCATTGACTTTTCCAGGAGGAGTTTGACAATGATGTTGATGCTCTGCTGGAGGAGGGCATGCCAGTCCCAAAAAAGATGCGTCTGGCAGACGACAAATGTGGCGCAGACAGTGATCATCACTCAGATGATGAAGGAGGTGTTCAGCCCATGATGACCAAAATTAAGACTGTCCTGAAGAGTGAGTGGTGGATCTGTCTGTTTTAGGGTTGGGTACTATCAAATAATTTGCTATTGAATGTAATTATAGTACCTTGGGGCAGTGTGTGTGCTAGATGACGTGTTACATCTGTTACATAAGTGTACTTTGAGGTGAATTGATATTTGCAGTATTCAGTATTATGTAACACAATTTGTGTGTATTGCCAATATACAGACGGGTGACGAACATCTAGTAGGGTCGGGCGATGTCTACAAAATTTCCATCGGACGTTGGCTACAATGAAACAACTTGGTTCCCTATTACGTTACAAGTCACGGACCACGTAAAGCTATAGTGAACACACAGTGTAGATGTTGGTTTTGGTTTCATAGGCTACATCTTTAACAAGCCAGCACGCGCCGCACCTGTTGTCGTGATAACGGATCGCGGGTGGAATAATATGTAAAAAAGACAAGTTCTGTGTCTTTTAGGCAGCTTCATGATAAATACTGCTGATGGAGAAAGTGGGGCAGACAGGGGGGAAAGAGAGGCAAACGGGATTTTGGATGACGATGTAGACAAGGACCAATCACTGAATAGATTTCCTTACGTCAGAATAGTCTCAGATAAATTCACATTGAATGGTTAAAATAAAAGTTTGCATTTGACAAAGAATTTTCAAGAGAATACGTTAATATAAAATATAGAAATGAAAGGAAAAAAACATATGTGCCATCAGTTGCGCCTACTCCTCCTGGGAAGCTGGCTATTTGCATGAATTGTGTTTCGTCTGTTGGATTACAAAGGGTGGTGTTGGGAGGACGATGAAACGCGTGACAATGTGTGGAGTTGTGCCATAATTGTTTACATGCCCCTAAATCATCAGTATTGCTGCATTTGTCCCATGGCAAAGAAAGCATCACCATCTTCAATTTTGCTAAAACGCATTGCTGCATAGGTGAGATGACGGCCCTCACTAACTCGCTGACAGAGATGATGCCTGCTCTGTCCAAACGATGCTGAGTAATTAACATTGTCAAAAAATTCAGACACATTCTTCCCCTGCTGAAATATTCGCACACGTCTCCACAGCACGATCACAAGCCCCTACTGGCAACTCCTAACCACTTGAGAGACCTCTTGAGCTGTTTGAAATAACTGGGAGAGTAAGAGTGATTCTTAGCTTTAAGACATTTGATAACTTGCTTTTATACTTAAGTTTGAAAGTAGAAGTAAATTTCATGAATTCTCAGCACATAAGACTAATTTAGACTAGTAAGGCTAGTTTATTTACTGCAACCCCCCCTATAATATCCCCCTCTATGTAAAGGTCGACGGAGTTTTCTTCCTGACATAGTCTAATCACATCCCACATTGACATCCTCCTGAGTCACCTGACAAAGGTCACACGAAATGTGCACCCTATTCACCGATGTCTTTCCCAGAGATCTAAACTTAAGTCACTGTTCCTGTTTAATCGCGAGCCAGTTGAGCAGTCTTGGTGACTGAAGCTTCTGCCATGCGTGCCCCAACAATTATCCCCCTCAGAGTCGCTTAGATCTTTTCCTGTTGTCATCTTGTTAGAAAGTCAGAATCAACGTGGCCTGCTCAGCATTTAAATTCATGCCACAGAGCATGATTGGATGTTAGCTGCTTAACTTTACTTTGCTTTTTGTAATTGTAGATTACAATAAAGGGTTTCCTTGAGGGAAACTGGTTAGCAGAAGTGGTAAGACCTGCACAACTAAAATGAACAACCAAGGAGCCCTCTTTTCTTTGTTGTAGTCCTCTAAAATAGTATCACAATCGAAAGCACACACTGATGGGCACCTATTTTTAAAAGAATATTTACACTGGTGTTTGTCAGGTGGTGAGATATTTTACATGCAAGAACTCATGTAACTAATCAGGTTTGAAATTCTGATTGTGAACAAGTAAACGTTTTAGTCTGAAAGGTTTAACCAATCAGCATAAATATTACAAATTCAAAAAAACTTGTGTTAGAAATGAGTTTTCAAATTGCGTTTTCTCTTCTCACTATGTTCAAACAAGCTCATTGTTCAAAAGTGTTATTTAAGGCATGTGACCTGAACTGCTGATACTTTCTTAATCCAACTAGCTGGAAGTAGTGGGGAATTAAAGTGTGCATGTAGGTAAATGTTTCATCTGAGTTCATTTTGTATAGTCTAAAGTTAAAATTTATCTGACCCCTCAGTTGCATGTTTTGTC
Source organism: Micropterus salmoides (assembly GCF_014851395.1). Lineage (NCBI taxonomy): Eukaryota > Metazoa > Chordata > Actinopteri > Centrarchiformes > Centrarchidae > Micropterus > Micropterus salmoides. The sequence continues at coordinate 34,101,180 of NW_024044459.1, read as the reverse complement.
CTAACCCTTGTATTTATTCCAAGCCCCAAAGTTAAACGTAGCCCAACGTGAATATCTTTTCAACTGCTCAAAATTACTTGTGTGGTTACACAAAATAGTCTTCTAACAATTGTTAGAAAAGTTCACCGCACACAGAAAGCATGTAGTAATTAAGGGCCTGCATTTACATTTATGTTTTCCGCTACACCAGGTCGGGGGCGTCCGCCCACTGAGCCTCTACCTGATGGGTGGATCATGACATTCCATAACTCGGGCATTCCAGTCTACCTGCACAGAGAGACCAGGGTGGTCACTTGGTCCAGACCCTACTTCCTTGGAACCGGCAGTATTAGGGTAAGATGCAACAATGCATACTGATATTACTTTGATATCACAGCTGCTGCTTCAGGTCAAATGAGTTTCTGCTTTGGATCAAGTCCCTTAACAGAAAGCTGCCACGCTGTATTTCATTTTTAGCCACAAGTGGAAAAACAGCAACTTGGAAGAATGAACTTTTTTTTTTTTTTTTTTTTAAGGTTGTGGAAATAATTCAGTTTAGATCTTGAAAGTCAGCCATTTGTGTCAAACAGACAATACTGTTTGTAGTGGCAATTGTACCACAAAATAGCCACTTGCCACTAAGAAAATCCATCACGAATATACACACATGCACGCATACACGGTTGAAAAACTGTGGCTTCCTCAGATCCTAATTCCCCCAGCTGTTCACCTGTGACTCCCTCCATTTAGCCAACGTAACCACTGTGATGCACAGGTGGAAGAGCGACCTATACAACTTTACCACAAACACACAACATATAGCACACATCAAAATTGGCTACAACACTGTTTGCAAATGTTTTAACAACTCTCGGCCTTCTTCTTTGATACAGAAACACGACCCTCCTACTAGCAGCATCCCTTGCCTACACTACAAGAAAATGAAGGAACATGAGGAAAGGGAACTGAATGGGGAAGTGACAGTTAATGCAGGGGAGTCTCCAGTCAAGCCCAGTCAGGTGGCCAATGGCGAAGAGAGAGCAGGCAAGTCGGATGCTACAGCTGAGGAGCAGGGCGACGTCCCTCCCCCTAGTCTGACTGGCATTTGCCCAGGTGGGGAGGGTACCGTTGATAAGAACTTGCAAGGTAAAGAGTCCCAGCCCTGTGACACTGCCCAAGGAGCCTTAGGACAAGTCAAGGCCAAGGTTGAAGTGTGCAAGGACGAGTCCATAGGTAAGGGCTTTTTATAGCACATTGCTAGTAATAGACTTTTTGGAAAGGTCATTATTATGTGTTTCCTGATCAAGCTTCAGCAGGTCATCTAACTTGATAAAAAACCTCCTCACAGAACTTGAAGAGTTTCGCCTGTACCTGGAAAAATGCTTTGACTTTGAACAAGTCACTGTCAAGAAGTTTCGTACCTGGGCTGAGCGAAGGCAGTTCAACAGAGACACAAAGAGGAAGCAGGCAGAGTCCGAGAGACCTATCCTGCCTGCCAACCAGAAACTCATCACACTGTCTGTCCAAGATGCCCCCACTAAGAAAGGTAATTTCATACAATTCATGTTTTTTTAAGAAGACGCCAGGTGTTATTTTTCATTATTAGTATCCAACGAAACCTTAAAAAATGACAATACATGTATCATGTGCAGATCCGGATGATCTCTTCCTTTAGTCTTGACTCTTCTGCAGTGTAGTTAAATGAACTTGATATCTTTCTCTTTTAAACGTTTAAGCAAAACCGGTGGAAATCAAAATCTTTAAAAAGCCTCAAGTCAATGGGTGTTATTTCTGAGTATGACTTATCTGTACTGTAATTGTTTAATTTGTCTTTTCAGCATATTGTTTGTTTGACGCATTTCAATGTTTACATTTTAACAGAATTTGTGATCAACCCCAACGGAAAGTCTGAAGTTTGCATCTTGCATGAATATATGCAACGTGTCCTAAAGGTTCGACCTGTTTACAACTTTTTTGAATGTGGTAAGTTTTTCTTTTGTAAGTGTTGTGAGGGATATTAAGTCCTCTTGGCGCTCCTTGCCTGATCAGGAATACGTTATTTAAGGCGAGACACTGCAGGTGAATAGGGTAAAAAAAATTGTAACTAATAGATATCACCATGAATGTTGATTACTCACATTAAGACTTTTTTTTTTTTTTTGTATTACATGTTTTCTGAAATTTATGTTTAAATATGCACTAATTTTCATCTATTTCAAGAACTGAAATCTAAACACTGGTTTAAGTCAGGTTCAAAATGATTGTTTTATTTTGTTGACACATTATATTCAAATGTTTTCACCGAGGGGATTTTGCATATCTCTCTTTGTATTATTTCATAAATCAAAAATACTGTCAGCAGGCATAAAAAAACTGCCCCAAATCGACCAGTGCATGAGAAAACGATGTTTTTGCCTGCCGTGTCTCGCCTTTAAGAAAATAAAATCTTCTACAACTCGGTGCACATTTTCATGAGCTCCCTCTGAAGTCACACAAATGCGCCCGTGTGCACACAAAACTATTTATCTCTTTTTATAAATAAAAGTTTCAAGTGTGGTGTTGTCTTTACAAGATTTTCATATCAAATCAAACTGGATTTGTTTGCCCCACAGAGAACCCAAGTGAACCCTTCGGAGCGTCTGTCATTATAGATGGAGTAACTTACGGCACAGGAACCGCAAGCAGTAAAAAACTTGCCAAGAATAAAGCTGGTAATTTATGTTATTTACAGTACTTAGCAGTGTGATAGATTGGTTGGTGTACAACTGAATATACACTCTACTAGCTCTTCTGTAAGTGGGTTAAGACAGCGGGATTATGGTGAGATCTACTAGAGGATTTTTTAAATCCCCATAACTGTAAATATTTATTACATTGTCTTACAGTAATGATCAGTTTAAGAGCTTCATGCAAAGAAACAACATCAATATTTATCATGTTTGACAGGAATAATAGTTTTCATCAGCTGAATAAATACCAAATCCTTACCTAGTTTGGTGTAGCCAGAGTTGGAATGAGTCCATCTCTTACCCACTTAATTTCCTCAGTTATAATATTCTTACTATGTACATTATGTAGTTCCACTGGTAAATTAGCATGTTGTAATGTGTCACTTGCTCTGCTCTCACTGCTAATTTGCTGTGAACTTCAGCTCGAGCCACACTGGAAATCCTCATCCCTGACTTTGTGAAGCAGACCTCAGAGGAAAAGCCTGTTGAGGGCGACGAACTGGAGGTATTTCTTTAATGTTCTCACCTGGATTCCTGTTCATTTAAGAGTGCGTATCCCCAACATTGACGGCGGATAATATGAGTTTTGTAAACAAGAATTGTTAGAATTAGAGGTAGCACAACAATGGTAACATTGCGTATACTGTGCTCCACAGTATTTTAATCATATCAGTATAGAAGACTCGAGGGTGTACGAGCTGACCAACAAAGCGGGACTACTTTCGCCATATCAGATTCTTCATGAGTGCCTTAAAAGGTAAGCAGTAATCCATAATCCCATCAATACAGTACATTTTGGGTGTGTCAAGTTTACATCTTGTAAGATATCAATCTATACGGCAGAGTAGGATAAAACACACATGATCTTACAGTACGTGGCAAGTAAGTAAGTAATTTGCAGTTAAATCACTTATAAACTTTTATTTTTACATATTTTGAAGAGTTTAGTCTGATGCAGTGCATTACACTGCTGGGTAGAACATGTCCTTTTTTAGCATTTCTGATACTGTTTAAAGCCACTGGCGGGCAGTTGGGCTTTCACACAACTCTGCATCTGTCATTGTTGCTACTTTTAATGGCCTATTCTCACAGGACAACCAAGAAGCAGATTACAGATAATAAAAGCGTACTGTTCTGTCTTTCCTGTAGAAACCATGGAATGGGAGACACCAGCATTAAATTTGAGGTGATCCCAGGGAAAAACCAGAAGAGTGAATACGTGATGACGTGTGGGAAGCACACTGTGCGTGGCTGGTGTAAGTAAACCAAAATCCATATTTACGCACAGTAAGAGATTTTAATTACCAAGTCCATGGAGCTAACTAAGTCTTCTACAGACTAGTAACATATATGTAGCTTCACTAACATGTTTTGTATATTTTGCCACCAGGCAAGAACAAGAGGGTTGGCAAACAACTAGCATCGCAGAAGATCCTGCAGATGCTTCATCCTCACGTCAAGAACTGGGGTTCACTGCTGCGCATGTATGGCAGAGAGAGCAATAAGATGGTCAAGAAGGTAAGTAAACCTGTAAAGCTTCTGTAGACATGGGAAAACTTTCGGTTTTATTTATCTTTCTGTTTTATGTTGAGCTTCATTTTACACATTAAGGTCAACAGTGAAATCCCAAAAGCAATTAAAATATCTTTCAGCATTAAACCCTCACCGTAGTAACCTGCAGCTTTGTAATGGAGGTAGTTTGTCATGTTCGTGTCTGATATTTTGCAGGAGAACTCTGACAAAAGTGTCATCGAGCTCCAGCAGTATGCCAAAAAGAACAAGCCAAACCTTCATATCTTGAACAAACTGCAAGAAGAAATGAGGAAATTAGCCATGCAGCGGGTGAGTTTCCTTTTGTGTAGCGTGCAGAAATTGTCAGTTTTTTATTTTAGAAAGTGTTTATCCTGTATGCCAACATTGGACAGTATTTAGATTATTTGGTTTCAAACATGAATAAAAGTAAAGTGCCAAGCCAAAGCAGACATTTTGACTTCTTGTAGTAAAAATCACAGATGTTAACTACAGTAGTTAAGTCAGTTTTATTTAAATAGCCCAACATCACAAATTTGCCTCAAGGGGCTTTAAATTATGTACAGCACAATGTCTCCTCTCTTCTTAAATTAAAGATAATTTCGATTTGAAAACGATGAATCATTCAGCCCTAGTTTGTATTTTAGATTTGGGGGTTTTCTTACTTGCCATGTCTTTACCACTTTCTGAATGTACTCCTCATATTATGATTACTGTATTTCTGTACCAGGAGGAAACTAGGAAGAAACCCAAGATGACTATAATGGAGTCTGCCCAGCCAGGGAGTGAACCCCTCTGCACTGTTGACGTTTAAGTCTCGGAATCACTGATGAACCACGGCACTGAAACCCCAGTCACTGTCAGACATCACCACCATCCATCTCTTACTTATGCATCACTGAGATCTAATGGCAATATAGCTACACGTCGTTTCATTGGTTAAGCTGGTACAGGTAGGACTAAATGCACTAACAGACAGTAGAGCAAATATCGTCTACCTCTCTAGATGCATCCTCACTATGGCGCTAGAAGAAAATCACCCAGGCTGCAGAGAAGTTAACATGACTTGATAGCACATGAACCACAACAGAAATAAAAATGCATGCTTCTTTCACCACAAAAGCCACTACACACACCTTGGTTTTGTTTTGAAGTGGTGTTTTTAACAGTACCAGCACCTATTAGTTTTGTTTGTGCTTTAAAGTATTTGAAAGGGACTACTAATACGTGTGTGTTTGTGTGATAAACAAACTTATTAGGTATTTCAGTGGTTGGTGTTATGGATATTATGGGTGATGAATACAAAAAAAACGGCGTTTTGTTTTTCCTCAGAATGGACAGTTGCTCTCTTGGTTTGCACGATTTACAAACATGTTGTGAAGTGATCGTTATTCAGAACTATTGTTATGCACTTGTCTCCTGTCGGATATTTCTGTTGACTGATCATGCTTGTTGGTACAGGAACAACTGCTTTTGAGATATTTGGAGGGACTTGTTGCCTTTTTTCCCCCCCCTCACCCTCTTTTGCTTTGGCAATGCAACAAACTGATGTCCTGCTCCCATGCTGACACTGCAGTAAACCCAAGCACAGGGCCACAGAGTACTGTAATGTTTAAAGTAAAGAATTTATTTTATACTCTTAACGAATGCCATGCACACAAACTAACCACTTGTTACATTTCAGTAGCTTTTCATTTTTTGGTGCCCTTAAGAAATCACGTTGGCTACATGTTGCCTTAGTTAATCCATTTCAGGAAGGGCTCAGAGTATATACAGTACATTGGACCTAAAACACCCTTCAGCAGGAAGTGGAAAGACCAAGCCCCCTTTACTTGATAAAGCATTTATTCTTTAGCCAATTAGTATTTGAATGAAGACAGCCTGAAAAACATCAGATCCTGCATGTGCAGATTTTTAAGACTCGTCTTAATGGATTGTGTACTTTGTTTGTGTAACTTTGCCTTCATTGTGACAGTTGAGCATATTTTAGCATACATTTTTCAAAAGGCAGCCTTGCAAAATGTAGTTTGTACACTGAACAACATGCGATTTAGTCCAACACAAGCTGGTGAAAAGTGTGTGTGTGTATACCAAAGCTTACTTACAGTCTTATGCATTTTATAGAATAATGTTGCTGCAAACTGTACAGTAGAAACATCTAACACACAAAAATACATAGATGCATTACTTGCTGGAACAAAATAGAAACTGCTGTGCATTATTTGGCTTTTTTTACAACAAAAACCCATCACAGTTTAAACACAAGGCTGTTGTGATATTGTAGATTAATTTAAGAATGTGCTTTCCCCTCTGCGCTTGTTATCTTGCCAAGTGTCAGTGTGAGAAGAGAAAAAAAAAAAATACTGCTTTTACATGTTGCTGTTGAGTTGTCCCAATGTCTTGTTTGACATGTTGCTGCCTAGAAAATGAAGTATGTATTGCAACCTGAGCTCCATGACTTCAGTGATATTTGTTATGCAAAATAAAATGTCTTGACTAATGACTAGAACGGCTTTGTTTCTTTCAGCCGCAGAAAGATGAAACACGAAGATGAAACACGAGGAAGGAACTCTCTAATACCCACTTGTGCAGCAGTGTCCTTATTAAAAGTAAAGGGACTATGGGCAAGCAGTTTTAACATTAATCCTGAAAACTTACTAGTATGTGTTACTAGTAACTATAGCACATTTTTTCCATTGAAATCTATGGGAGTCTGCAGTTCAGATCTCACCTATTCATTAGTTACTGGTCACTAGGATCTAAATTAGATCCTAGTGCTTTTTTTTTTTTTAGTTACTAGTAACAATTGAAATGTTACTAACAAGCCATTTTACTAGTCATTGAATGACTAACCAAGGAAAATATACTAGTAGGTACTAGAAACTGCAGAGCCCCATTGATTTCAATGGCAAAAATCTGTTACTAGTACTTGATTTATAGTTATTAGTTACTAGTATGTATTTAATTGTTACTTGAATAGAGACTATTAAGTTTTAAGGAATGTTAAAACTGCTTGCCATAAAGGGGACAGTCCATAAAACTCAGTTAATCAAAATGCAGTACACACACACATTCTGTATTAACACCAGTTTATTGGAAGCACAAATTAATATTGCATTATAAAACAACAAGGACTTTACTGGATTAATGGTAAATTATGTTGTTTGGGTAAATTAACGCTTTTAAAGTAAAGGCCTGATACTTCAACAAATGAGAGGAAGGCTCCTTAGATCTCTTGTACGGAAAGCCTATCAAACTGCGCAGGATCTGTTTCTAAGGCTAAGACCCTGTCTCTTCCTGAGTGCTGCCGGCCTGCTGCTGGGAATTGTAGTCCACTCTCTCCAGCAGCAGAAGCATCTCCACGTGCATGGTCTGAGGGAACAGATCCACAGCCATGGCCCGCACCGGACGGAATGGGGCCCCATGAACTCTGTTGGACGGCGCTCTGCACAGACTAAAAGACAGAATTTATTTTTTTACCATTTTATACAATCACCTGCCATCAAAATAATATTGGTAAGATATTAAACACTCACTCGATGAAGTTATTCATGGCTGCCTTAGCGTTGCACGCCACATAAACCAGCCTCTTCAGGTGCTCTGCCCTCCTGATGGCAAGTATCACCTTGGAATCTTTGTTTGAAAGGAAGACAAGAACTAGTACATGATGGATCTTGAAATGAGTGAAAAGTCATTTTCATGTTTTTAGCTTGTTAACTCACGAAGGCCTGCCCTCGGCGGATCCACAACGGCTGTGATGTTGGGTGACACGAGCGCGTTGAGAATGTTGGGGAACACATCCTCAGCTTTTCCACAGTGAAACTCAACATTACTTAGACCTTCAAATGCAAACATATGAAAAACAGATTTAAAAAAAACAACAAACTGAATAAACACTTGTCGTTGATCACGCTCTAGTTATGAAGGAAACTAGAGGATCTAATTTGCAAAAAGGTAATTTTGTGAAACCATGACTGTTGTCATCAATACCTTATTTATGACTACAGGCTTTAAGCTTCCTGTTTTTCAAATTAAGGAAGATTTTTTGATTTTTGTTAGGGGCCTTGCTTATTTTATTGAGGGATTTTAGAGCATTTTCTGTGGAAGTTTGTCATTTGCTTTAAACACACTGGGGGGCTCTTGCTCTCAGGAGAATATTTACATTTGATGGAATGAGTCATATGCCATAAAAAACAGTGTCTTGGAGTTGAATATTTCACGTAGGACATTAATTAAGAACTGGAACAAGCAGATACGTACAGTAAGTCTTGTAAACATAAAGAAAGTTTAGGGGAAATTTCAGAGGAAAGTCAGGATAATGACAAGTTAATAAGTGCAGACAGACAATTATAAAGCTTTTATGGAACAATCTATCTACAAATTGGAAAAATTGCAATAAGTTTACATAGTTTATCTATAACTGGTCATTACTATTTATTTTATTGAGATCTATGTCTTAATGGTAGCTGTGTTTTTTTGCCCTGAATAATTCCAATTTATACATAAAGTCTGGGGAAACGACAACCACAAAATCTACTGACATCTTATACCCATACTGACCTTCCTACGTGATGTCACACACAAATGACTGGCGGTAGCTTGACCTTATCTGGTCTCTTACCATTGAGCTTTGCGTTAACTTTGGCATCCTCCACTGCTTCCTGGCACAGCTCGATCCCAATCACCTTCTTTACCCTCTGGGGGCAAAAGTCCAATGGAAAAAAAACATCAGAACCTCCATTTTCATCCAAGACGGACTATAAAGTGTCAAAAAGGGGTTTTGTTTGCAGACTTGTTACATCCCTTTGCCAATAACTGCACAAACCCTGACGCAGCAATTTATTACAGAGTAGAGGTCGCTGTATGCGTTGTTATGTGTGGTATTATCCTTTGCAGTAATCTTAAAGGTCTAAATGCTATTTCAAAGCTCTCATCACACTGACAGGAGTTAGATTCTGGTTAAAAAAATACTGATTTATCTACTTGGCCTAAAAGTTGTCAAATTTGGTTACAAATTTTCTAACAAGTTTCTTCTATTATAGTGGAAATACAGTGCCTAATTGGCACACTTCTAGTTAATTAATTAATTAATTCCAGTTAATTGTTATGACAACTTTTTCAAATTATGAAATCTCTTCTACAGGCAAACATACAATACAATATATATTTAGAATAAAGACCTTGAGATAATTTAAAACACCAAAAACATGATGTGGAAGTCATTAAGAAAGTGCATGTGCAGACTGATACAGTATCTGTTACTAACTCATATAAAAACAAAATAAAACAAAATGCCAGGTGAATGAAGTTTCTGTTACATAACTAACCTTAGCCAGAGAGATGCCGATGGTTCCCGTCCCACAGCACACATCCAGTACTGTGCTGTCCTGATCCAGCTTGGCCCATTCCCCCACAGCAGAGTACAGCACCTCTGCAGCGCCTGTATTCACCTGCCATGCAACACACACACACACACACACACACACACACACACACACACACACTTACAATTACAATTACAGAGACCACAGCTGGAACCATCGTGCATTTGTGGGTTGTAAAATACAATACAGCACTCCAGAAATGCTCCAGTGCAGGTGTTCAGAGACGAATGGGGAATAGCCTGTACTTAGTTAGTGTGAACAGTGAGTGACTGTATAAACTTTTAGGAATTTGCTGGAAAAGAACATGCGGTTGTGGAAATGTTTGGAAGTAAACCTTTCTTACCTGGAAGAAGGAGTGAGGAGATATTCTGAACTTGAGACCCAGGAGTTCCTCATGAATGCAGCCCTCTCCAGCCACCAGCTCACAGGGCAAGTCCACCACGTTAGGAGAAGTCCTTGAAAGCCAAAGACATTTCTCATAGTCTGCTCTCCAAAGTTCACCCTTTTGACCCCCACAGCATCCTGATTTTTTCTTACCTTTGACCCTCCCTAACAAAGTAAAGAGAGGTTACTCCGCTGTCTTTCCCCTCTCCTTCTGTAAAGTACTCCTTCATGGAGCTCTTTAACGCATTGACCTCCTCCTCTTCAAGTTTCTAGGGAGTCATTAAACAAGTAAAAGAAATTTGAAAAAAATTAAATCTAACAATGTTCGATTCCATTTTCTGAAACAGGACCAAACACACACGTTGTAAACAGAACATTTCCTCACCTGTGGGTTGAAGAACACTACAGCCATGGCTTGTTTGGTCCTCGTAGTCCGTACAGTCAGCTGCTTCCAGTGGCCTTCATATGTCTCGGGACTGTACACACAGTATGGTGTTGTCCTGCAAGATTAAATGCAACAGAGGAACCATTTTAGTTTTCTGGGTTGAGACTAGGCTCCGATGCAAATCTAGCTAACGAAATAGCTCGTGGAAACTGCCTATATGCCTATGTTGTTGTGGACCATCATGATGGTGTAATAATACCTGATGAACTTCTGAAACTCGCTGACCACTCTCTTGGCCTCGGCCGAGACGTGGCAGGTGTCAGCCGGCCCCACCACAGCGCAGGAGCCGCCTTTATATTTCCCCAGGCGGAAACCGATGGTCTTGTCCTCACCGTCTGCACCCGCTGAGATGAGGAACTCACACTTGTTTCTGTACTCTGTCTGCCATGAGACAGGTAAAAAAAAAAAAAATAGGTGAACAGCGTTAGGGCTAGATTTACTGCTTCACACAGTGTATTTTGATCTGAGTTGAAAGATTAAAGAATGTTTTGTACAAAGAGAATTTACAACATTTTGGTTATTGTACCTCTTAAAAATGTAGTGATATTTCAGCCTGGCCTATTTTAAGACACTAATCCCTAATTGAGTTGTATGTATTCAAGATACAAGTACGACATGTGTGTATCTCAGTAGACTGACTGAAAATAAATAAAAAATCTCGAAATCCTACCAGTGGCTAGAAAAGGCTGGACTAAAGGACAGCACAGAAGCACTAATCATGGCGGCACAAGAACAGGCACTCAGTACAAGATCAATAGAGGCTGGGGTCTACCAACTGGCTAACCAACCAGACATCGTGCTGATCGACAAACAGCAGAAGGCGGCTTTATATATATATATATATATATATATACATATACACACACACACACACACACACACACCTGTGTAGGAGATGGTCGGATATCTTCCAGAGGACAACACATTTTGTTGTATTTCCCTTTCTGTGCAAACAGCCACGGCAACATGGCTTTGTTGGTGCTGCCGATCTCTCTGAAAAAGAAAAACAACGTCACGTCAGTCAGTGTGCAACTATGCAAGAATGCCTGAAACATTAATACAACCTCCTGTGTGGACGGGCTGAATGTTAATTTTTAAAGAGATTACTACATGATAAGAAGAAAAGATGGTAAAGCTCTAACGTTATTTAAAGTGGAAACAGAGAACTGGAGCCGTCAGGAGCTCCTGTAAATATGCTGTTGGCTTTCATTAACCTGCATTTGGTTAAAAATCCAGTGTTGATACTGCACACATGATCCCACGTGTACAGATGTATGCATCAGATTCTACATAATCACTTACTTGGCCAGCCTCTGCAGGACCCCCACCACCTCCTGCTCCTTCCTCCTCAGCTGCTCCTCATAAGGCACGTTCCACAGAGGCGTCACCACGTTGGCTATCTGGACGCTGAGCGGCTCCTCTGCCTCGTCCCCCTCCGTTCGCTTGGATGGGGGCTGCCCTCCCGCGCCCTCTCCCTCCCCCTGCTTCCTCTTCCTCAGGATGGGGTCTGCTTTGGGTTTGGCCAGCCTGACGCTCAGCACCTGGCCCTTCCACTGCATGCCATGAACCATCTTCATGGCCTTGTCGCGCTCCTCCTCGTTCTTGAAGGTGACGAAAGCGAACATCTGCTTGCCGAACAGCTTGATTTTGTGCGGGTTGAGGCCCTGTTTGGCCAGGAACTTCTTCAGGTCGTTAAAGCCGATGAACTTGGGTAGATTCCTGATCTCCACCTTGTAGATCTCAGACGTGAATAGGTCCTCTTTGATGTAGCGGTACACGCTGGGGTCGGATGCTGCCTCGTTCGCGCCCTCGGCTTTGACATCAGACTTTCCATCATCAGTGTTGGAGTCCTCGGGGAGGTCATCAGGCTTCTTCTCCCCCTTTGAGGGGGGAGTATCAGCCACTGGGCTTCCACTAACATCTGCCATCACTCTGTTGGGTGGCAAAATTAATAATTAGCAGATTGACACTGATGTTGTATTTAAAAAGATGTGATAGCTGTCCTCTAATATATTTGGTTTAGGAGACATTGTAACTCAAAATCTAAGGCTGCGGTCGTATTTCTTTTTTGCTAAAGTAGCTTCCTAATTGAGTGAAATGACCCGGAATAATTTAAATTGCAGCCATGATAAGAGCTGGTCCTATTCTCCAGAAGCTAAGGAAAGGAGCTTCAGCGCTTCCTTTATTACCCCTTTAATCATTGGGCTACTCTGGACCATCCTTTGTGAAAGGACAGGAGATAATACTGTCCCACAGCAACATTTAAAGCGACGCAGTTGCTTTGTAGTTTCCCCACGGCACACCAACGCTGACGTAGAAACAACAGATTGACTGTAAGGTAAGGTATACTTTATTGTCACAAATTCAATCTCTGTGTTAAACCCATCCCTGGTCAATGGCACAGACTGGAGAACCTAATATGTTTTTGACGGTGGAAAACTCTGGCAGCAAGGGGAGAATATGCAATCTCCACACAGAAAGGCCGGGACGACCAGGGTTCAAACCCAGGACCGTCTTGCTGTGTGGTCACAGTGCTATCCACTGGCCCACTGTGGATGTATACATGGAAAACATCTTCTGTGTTTGACAGAAACCTTACTTTTTTATAAAGCTTTGAGTTTGTTACTGTAGCCTACTCATCTTCTATTTATTATAGATAAAGTTTTTTTTAAGCCCAGAGGCAGTGCAGTCGGATTCTCTGTCTTTTCCTGATGAATTCCTCTTCACAACCTTTTTTGTTTTTTACTTTTCGACCGCAGCCTAAGACATAACGGTGAAATAAAAAAAACAAGGTTACAGCTGCCACAACGTTTACATTAAAAAAAAACAAAAACAGCATTAAAAATGCCTTGTTGTTTTAAAGACTTGGGTTTCAGCTGCACATCATGCTTAAACCCTTTTCATCACTTATTCTGCAGACAGATGGATCTCATGTTTGCAACAGGCTGATGTGGCCTAAGTTATTTCCTGTTTAGAGGAACTGATCCAGTATCTGTTTTAATTTCTAACCCTTTATAGTTTCCTATCGTGCTAAATATCATTCAGTGGAGGTCCAGATAATGTTTTGCAGCTACCTTACCTTCTTGTTTTATTCCACTTCTCAGTGAAACGTACAGGGCGCTGCCATGTTGGTTTGACCACGTGCAGCAGCGAACTCTGAACTGTTTTTAAAGTGATAGTCCTCTTCTCGGGGCTCGAGCTCCACGTCCATTTTTATTCAGCACTCCACCATTTACACGTGTTATACTAATGGTTATACCAAGCACTAAGTGAAAGAAGCGCATTACCAAATTGTGCATAAGATCTACCGAAAATAATAATACACTATAATAATAAAAAAATTCGCACAGCTACCCACACAGATTTTTTATGTATGTATTTACATATTTGACAATGGTCCTGACATGTCGGGAAGTAATACAGTGACAGGGATAAATTAATGCACCGGTTGGGGGTGGAGGGGGTTGCAAAAACAAGCATTTTTGAATAAGGACTTCCGTCTACTTTGTGTACTTGTAAACAATGTACATTATAAACTGACATGACAGCGGCCATAAGGTGACACATGCATTACACCATGTTATAAAAAGGGCCCAAAGTTTAGGGCCCAAAGTTTAAGTTTATGCAGGCAGACCTTCAGCTACCTCTGTTTCCCTCTCAAATCCAACTGAGTCAGCAGTTGGAAAAATGTGTTTCTCTCAACGTCCCCGAAATAATAATGAGAACATTTGTGTCTTGTTTCAGAAAGACAATATTTCTAATCCACATGTTATATCATATTGCAACCGATTTGTAAATGACATTGATTGGAAAAAAGCCTGAACGACTTCTTACAAATACCTGATTGAGAGCAAGGTGAAGGAAGTGTCGTTTAGAATAATTCACCAATATTACACAACATATAATCTATGACGAACACAATCAGCCGTAATCTAAGTTTTCTGTATCGCTCCATAAACTGCTTCAATGTCCAGATGAGGAAAATAATTGTCACACAGTTACTATTGACTATGTTGGATTATGCTGCTGATTGTTTATCAAAATACTTTTGACTCTGATCTTCAAACCCTTAAAGTAATCTATAACAGCCTCTGCAGATTTCTCTTATGTTGAGGTGTCCTTACAGAACTCAGTACTGCTCCATGTATGAAATCCTGAACTGGCTACGTCTTACAATTTATCAAAAAGCACACGCATTTACCTAAACTCTACACATATCCCTTCATTTCTCATTGGTCATTGAGAAAACACTAACATTCAATATTGTTCTCAAGTCAGCACAGCTTGAGCTCAATTAGCACACAACCACCCAGGTGGAAACCCAGGTCATAATTAATAACACACCAATCATAACCTTCAATAGGTCGTCTGCCTTTACATCCACATGAAGGTTAATGACATCCCATTCTTAATCCGTAGGGTTTAATATGGCGTTGTCCCAACCTTTGCTGCTATATCAGCTTCAACTCTTCTGGAAAGGCTGTCCACAAGGTTTAGAAGTGTGCTCATGGGAATTGTTGACCATTTTTCTAGAAGCGCATTTGTGAGGTCAGGCACAGATGTTGGAAGAGAAGACCTGGCTCGCAGTCTCCGCTATAATTCATCCTAAAGGTGTTCTATCAGGTTGGGGTCAGGACTCTGTGCAGGCCAGTCAAGTTCTTCCACACCAAACTCGCTCAGTCTTTATAGACCTTGCTTTGTGCACTGGTGCGCTGTCACGTAGGAAAAGGCAACCATCCCCACAAGTTGGGAGCATGAAATTGTCCAAAGTATCTTGGTGTGCTGAAGCATTAACAGTTCCTTTCACTGGAACTAAAGGGCCAAGCCCAACCACCAAACTTTACACTTGGCACAATGCAGTCAGGCAAGTACCGTGTATAGTAAGTAAGTAAGTAAGTATAGTGTAGATAAAGGGCCAGAGTCAGTTCATGTGTCAGAGGACACCAGAGAGGAGGAGATGGAGGAGGAGAATCTCTGGCCTTTCCCAGACGAAAGACAGGATGCTGGGGCAGAACAATTTGTTGTTTGGCGTGTTGTGTTGTACTGTACATTACACTAAGGACTAAAAATGTTCAAATGTTTACATTTGTTGTGTTCATCATGTGAAAAGGTTTCTGAGGGGAGAACCACAAGCAACATTACTTATAACCAGTTGTTGAAGTATTGTTTTGAATTTATCTCACCAGTGTGTGTCACAGTGTTGTAGAGTGTTTGTT
The DNA here is from genome assembly GCF_014851395.1 of Micropterus salmoides. Classification (NCBI taxonomy): domain Eukaryota; kingdom Metazoa; phylum Chordata; class Actinopteri; order Centrarchiformes; family Centrarchidae; genus Micropterus; species Micropterus salmoides. The sequence continues at coordinate 34,085,513 of NW_024044459.1, read as the reverse complement.
TTTGAGGGCCCATGTGTGTCATGTCTGAGGGCAAAGTTTGGTTTTTCAGCAAGATTCGATGGTTTTGAGTGGAGAGCTTGATTTTGCCCTGAAAGTAGGAAGTTTGGGTAAGAGGGTGAGAAGCTATGGCTTTGTGTTTATAGTTACGAGATGACGTCTTGTGTCCTTTAAACAACAGCTTTTTCTGTATATGTAATCAGTATTCTTTTTATGTTCCTGTGTGTATCTTTTTTTTTACTTTGTGTGGGTGATGTGAGTTAATGGGGATGTTGTGCAGGATGGTTGGTAATTGGGAGCCTCTTTTTATTTCTTTCTTTTTTTTTGGTATGAATTGATGTCTCCTGTATGTGACTTGTGATTGTGTTTCTTTGTTTATTGAACCATTTGTATGTTTTGTGTTGGACCCCCCCTTGAAAACGAGATGTTTCATCCTCAAGGGTTTATCCATGAATAAACTTACTTCTCAATAAGTAGGTGTAATGAATTCATAGACAATATGTGAAATACAAAATCAATCAATAAAATGATCGTTACAGGCAATCGCCGAGACGAGAGAGGCGGTGCGCGCGCCGCCAGCGCATACGTAGGAAATTCGGCGCGCGAAAGCTGTAGCAGGAAGTGAGAGTAGCTGAAGGGAAGCGGCGGCCAGTCCGGGATTTGAATTTATCAAACTACTTCCATAATCTACAAACATCTACATTACGATGGCAGACCCGAAGGTGAGGTCACACATTTTAGATGCCCTGATGAGTTGTGTTCGCCTTGAAATCGGAATTTAGTGACAAACGTGGTGTTTTTTAGGCTATAATTCGTCAAAGTTTGTAAAGGAAGCTGCGAGAAATGCCGACAATCATGATGTTGGCTTTCGTGATGCTAGAAAGGCTAATAGGTGTGTGTGTGGTTTTTTTTTTTTCATGGCTGTAGCGATGTGCATTGAAAGCGTGCCAAACTTCATGGCAGACCGCTAGATGTGTCCAGTGTGTCAAGTGTGTGTGATTTTAAATACTCGTTTATTTTAGAGTTAGAAAAGTAACGTTACTCGGAAGTCTGCCGCCAGTCAGCATGTTAACACTAACGTTAGCCTCCGACCGTTAGCTGCTTATAGAAAGAAAATGGGCACGACGTTAACGATTAAACTAAACTATCGTCAGTTATTTTAACAGGGGGGGGGGGGGGGGTTACTATATTAATGTAACCTGCTTTCCAGGACAGGAGCTCTGTTCCTTGCCTTTGTCTGCCAAGCACAACAGTTGCTAACATCAGGTCGGCTAATGTTAGCTAGCTTTAATAAATGCAGGGCGCTGGAGTCAGTGACTGCGTATTATCCGGCAGTTCAGTCACACGGTTTAAAACATGCAAGTTATCCCCCAAATATCATGTCACGCCAAGTTCCTGTCAAATTAAGTGTATTAGTTCGCGACACAAACCGTGGTGCGAAAAAATTCCCCTCCAAAACGATGGTTAGCTTTCAACTAGCCTGCTAGTGAAAGGCCTTGTTACCTAGCTAGGCAACTTCACAATGAGTTGTCTTTGAAAACCAAAGTTGGATCAAGTGTTTGTTAACATTAATATATAAAGAAGTAAATGTGCAACTGCGACAAAACTAAACGTTTAAGATGTCCACCTAATCATTAAAACTAGTGGCCATTTTAAATAAATAAAAAAACGACGTTATTTTAATGTGAATTACAGTTTGTAGCTTAACTTGCAACGGCTTTTAACATTTGGATACACGTAAAATCATAATGGGCTTAGAAGTATGTTTGCGAAATCACCTTGAATATAAGTCTTCCACCTGTGCTCAGTTTCATATCCGCTAAATTATACCGCACAGGGCTCTTTGCACATTTTTATCACAAGGCAAGAACTTGCACATAGCCAAGAAATTATATTCTTTTTATTTTACCAGGCAAGCTAATTAAGAACATATTCTTATTTTACAAAAAAAAAAGGGGCCTGGCAGGGGACAAAGGGAATGGATACTGGGATTAAATAAAAAAGAAATAAATTAAAAATACAAACACAGTCCCAACAACAAACTTTTTAAAAACAGGCACAAAGAAACCAAATGAAAGAATAATAAAACACGGAGAACAAGAAACATAACAGACTAAGACATACCATAATTAATGTAGTTTTGTACCAGTCGTTTGGCGCGGCAAACTAAAAGACAGTGCGACCCGGTACTAAATTTGTCTGTTTGTGCCATATTAATGTTACAGTCTAACAAGTCATTTAATCTTACACACACACCGACGCGAGAACATGCAACCCCAAATAGAATTAAAGATGCTTGGCTCAGCAACTGTGATTTACTAAAGGCTTTGCCAATTCCCCCTACAAAAGCTATACTTAACCAATGAGCTCTTAAATCCCTCCATTGAAGCGTTCATGGCCTGTTGGTCTGTTGTCAGAAGACTGACTCACACTGACCATACCACACGCCTAATTGATTTAACTTGCTGTGCATGTCTGAAAGGGGATACCTGGAAATTTTGAATTTGCACTAACTCATCCACTGCTTATCCTTTTTAGGACCAGGAAGACCACGACACCACTGCAGATAACGCAGAGGACTCTAATCATGACCCCCACTTTGAGCCCATTGTGTCCCTTCCTGAGCAGGATGTGAAAACACTAGAAGAGGATGAGGAAGAACTCTTTAAGATGTAAGTTGCTTTAATGGTTTTAAATTATTATTCACCTGCATGTTTTGCTTTAATTTGCATTTTGCTGCCCAGTGCTGGGACTTTTTGGTAAGCCAGTACTTTGGTGTCTTCGCCAGGAGTGGCACCCTGTTAATGAAGTATGCCTTGTTTTCCCAGGCGGGCTAAGCTATATCGTTTTGCCTCTGAGAACGACCCTCCAGAGTGGAAGGAGAGGGGGACTGGTGATGTGAAGCTGCTGAAACACAAAGAGAGGGGCACAATCCGCCTCCTGATGAGGAGAGACCGAACCTTGAAGATTTGTGCCAATCATAACGGTGAGTCAAGTTAACAAATATAATTAAAATGCTATTTTTATATTGTGATACAACTTACTATAGTAAGACATATATAAAATGTCCTTTTTCTGAACATTTACTTTTTGACATGTTGACACTGTGGAAGCATTTTAAAGTGTCCGAGAAAGATGCAAAAATCGCCGTTTGCAAACACTGTTCTGCTGAATTGTCTCCCAGCACATCCACACTGTCTGTGGCTGACTTCTTAGAAAAGGCAACAAAGTCTGACTGACCCGCTTTGAGTGTTTCTGTCACTCATTTCTGAGAGGGTGATTAAGCTAGCCACGCCTAAATTTGGAGCGCACACGGATTCAAACCTTTATGGTAAATCCACTGAAACGGCCCAGGGCGAGCTGCCAGGCAGGTTAGCGACTTTATCCTGTCAGTTTCTGTCTTTACAAAGACAAGTGTTGCAGTATGAGAGTCCTACCTGAATAGAGGCTGTGAAGTCTTCATGTTACGCCATATGAGAACCACATGCAACATTATTTATCAAATTGGTTCGGATTTGATTCATTTAGCGCGAGGATACACATGTGACAACGTCCGGTTTTCAAAATAAGATGTATAAGTCTAAGTATGGAAATAAGATTAATTGGATTATATTCAGAGAAAGTATAAAGCATATTACATGTGTCCATTAAAAGTAAATGGACTCATGTAATTTACTTTACCGGACCCTCTCGGGCCTCAGACCCAGCCACCATAGTCTCCTCAAAACCTGTGGGAAACGTTGAGTAAAATGCACATGTTGACTATTTAATTTATGCAATAGAGGGGGGAAAGGCAACAAAAAAAGGTGAAAAACCTTGTTCGGTATTCGTGAAGCTTTTCATTATATTCGGCTCTGGCCGAAAATTGCCATCCCTAGTTACATGGTGCAGTTTGTCACCTTTGTTCTCACCGATCAAGAAGGGTGCATCACATTTACATGATTTTCTCAGATAAGTGCTTTATATTGAATATTTGCATTCCCCCAAACAAATGCAAGTACAGCTGAATGGAGAACAAGACAAATGTAAGGAGACAGTTAACAATATAGTTTTCCCAAGTGTAGTAAACACGGACTACAGGTTCTGGTAAGAACAGAAACGGCACCAAACTAATCTAAATGTTTAGATTATATAGTTAACATTAACTTATAGTGTATTGTGCAACCAGAAGGTATAACTTACCACAGATTGAATATAATTATCTTTATTTATAGAGCACTTTTTAAAACAATGTCACAAAGTGCTTTCACACGAGCATAGACAATAAAACACATCAATCAAATAAGATACACGATAAAAGCAGGAAGAAACTTAAAATACGGTTAAAAGAAAAATTGATAATTAAAATCAACTACAATCAAGAAAGTCTCCTATAAAAGTATGCGTTAAGAAGGGATTTAAAAGAGTTCACTGACTGATTTCCTCGGGTAGGCTGTCGTATATCCTTACATCATGTATCATGCTTTCATGTGTCAACCTTGTTCCCTCTCTTGTGAACTACAGTTGTACCTACGATGGAGCTGAAGCCCAACGCTGGCAGTGACAGGGCGTGGGTGTGGAACACACTAGCAGATTATGCTGACGAATGTCCCAAACCTGAGCTCCTGGCAATACGCTTTTTAAATGCAGAAAGTAAGTATCTAACCCAATATCACACTTGAAGGGTGCCCAAACCAGTGTTGAACATGGATTATTAGTGATTGCACTGATGCCTCAATCGTCTCGAAATCATTGAATCTTTGTGTTCCCCGTCGCGCACAATCAGCCCCTGCCATAGTTACACAAGCACACCTAACCTATGCCATCTTTTCCCAGCGCACTCTCCTCTACAACACAATACATAACATACACCAATCTTTATTTGGAAATGGAACATGATGTCCAATCTAATCCATAATTTAAATCCAAGGGTGACCAAAGCAAAGATGCTTCAGAACTAAACGTCTGTTCTACAAAAGTAAAGTAGTTTCCAACACTGCTTTATTGAAGAGCGTGCGTGTGTGCATGTTAAAAGCCTCCTGTCCACCAGCTAGACTGCCTAATTTGCCTGCAGCCTTGCACTTTGCCAGGAGAGCTCACTGCGACTGAAGCTTCAAGTAATGAACCCATTTTCGAAACTACTGGCTGAAGCGGTTCAGTGGATTATATGGTGGACACACTGAAGTGAAATAGCTGTTTTCTCACTGGTTTTCCCATTTGTCAGAATGATGCCGCAGCCGCACAACAGCATGGTGATGTGAATATATGCTAACTCTCTGTTCTGTTTACAGATGCTCAGCGGTTCAAGGTAAAGTTTGATGAGTGCAAGGAGGAGGTCAAAAAAAATCTAGAGGGAACGGGTATGTGAAACTTAATGTTTTTTGCAAATACGTTATTTAAAATGTGCATTGGTTTAGTAGAGTTGGAATCCACGTTACATAGTGACATGCCTATATTATCAGAGCCGCCAACACAGTTCTACTCATGGGGGAGTGATGTGTATTAAGACCTGTTTTAAATTACATTCAAGCTCGGGGTGACACTACACATTGATGAATATGCAGACACACTCTGTTCTTTGCTGCTCTCTCCAGCATCGGACTTTTTCTGTCTGCTACATAAACGTGCAGAATGTAACACGTAGCTGGTTTTCTGAAAAGCTGGTGACGCTATGTTCTGCAACATTACAATTCATACACTCAGTAGCGTAAACGTCACACGGTCCACGTCAAGTCATAAGTGAAACATTGTGGTAGTATGAAGGGGTGGAATATTAAGTTGGGATGCAAAGGGAAAATATCATGAATGTTTTAAAGACAAACTTACATGCCAGGCAAGCAAAATTCATGCAAAAACTGAGATGTGTTAACTTTCATAGGTTTTTAGTTGACTAAACATTTCACTGTTTTGCAACAGGCAACACTGATAGCGCAAACAAAGTGGCAGAGAAGCTGGAGGAACTCTCTGTAAAAGACAAGGCGTCAGAAGAGAAGAAGGAAGAGGACAAAAAGGAGACTGAGAAGAAAGAAGATGAGAAAAAGGAGGTGAAGGCTGAGGAGAAGAATTGAAAACCAAGAACTTTGCTTTGCTGATCTTCAATTTATCAGTTTTCCTCTTTTTCTACAATAGACTCTAAATGAACTGAATTTGGACACTTGCATATTATTAGTATTTTTTTTTTTATTATTGGTTTTGCCTCAAGATCACAAGTCCTTGATGCCACTGGGGGGGAGGGGAGAAAATATAACATAGTGAATTCATGAGAAAAAAAACAAACTTTCCTTCCCACCCCTTTTCCTTCTGCACCATGGAATGCCATGCTTTCCTCGTCATCTACAGTTCAATGTTACTTTTGACAAACTGTGAAAAAAGGCTTGTGATAGTGATAATTCCCACATTGGGGTATTTTTTTGTTTTTGTTATTCTGAAGCGGAGTTTGTTTGTAGAGGGAGAGAGGATAATGTAGCCTGCTTGTTAGCAGCACAGGGTCAGGGACCAGGCATTATGGAGGTGCATTATGAACATAAAATCCCATGATGCATCTCAGTGGGCCTTCTTACCCTGTCCACGCTTCCGCTGTCAGAAACAAATAAGGTGACGACGTCTCAGCGGATGCCTGTAGAACTAGTCCTTTCTTGGTTCCTCCTTTTATCGGTTCTGTTGGGAGCTGACTAGAAGAGGAATCCACTCCAGACAGTTGAAGGGCATCAGATGCGCGCTGCAGATCACATTGTCCACTGATAAAACTGATAGGAGATCAGATGCACTTAGCTAAGCATTTACTTTTTTTTTCTTTCTTTTTTTTTATATCTGAAAACCATAAAGTCCAAAGTCAACGGTTCATCAGAGTTTGGTGCAGCTATTCTCTGACTTAAGTCACCAGGAAATCTGAGTTTCTATTCTTTAGGTCATAACATTCCCAGACTTTAAGCATGTAGAGTATATGTAACAGAGTGTGCCCTATCTGATCTGTGTGCTCACCACCCTCCTTTTCTTTCCACTAATTGAGTTCTTAACCTTGCCTCTAAAGCGCATCTAAGTGCCCGTGCATCTGTAAATACATGTATATGGATGAAATGTTGCTTTTCATTTGCACTCAAATGATTTGAAATGTTTCCTCCACCTTCGAATAAAAGCTGTCAAAGACCATGTTTGCATTCATGTAATTTTCACTTGTTTCCTGGGATAGCTGATGATAAAAATGTGCAATTTATAAATGATACTGCTCTATACATATCTCAAAACAAAAATTGTGTTGAGGGTTGTAGGAGTTTAAACAACATGTGACTATTTATTTGCAAACTACCAATCCTGCAGAGGCTTGGGTTGAATTTTGACATATGTAATGCAGTTGTTACACAACTGTTAAAGAATGATAATCAGTGTTGTGCAGATGTTCTACATCTTTATTTTTTTATTAACAAGAATCACTCATTCACTCAAAGAGTCGGAAACTTTTATTTACTCCACTCAGGTCATTGGGAAATATTTCCTCTTCACAAAAATAGGAACGCATTTACATTTATAGTATATTCTATATCTTAATACATATTGAACTTTCTAGTTGAGTTTCAGAAAACAAAATCAGCTCACGTCTGATGGAACAGATTCATTGCTGACAGTCAGGAATGGTCCCTGACCTGCAGTGATGTCCATCCCAAAAGAAAACCTTGGACTAATGGCAGTCATCTTAGAGAGGAATGACATCGATAAGTGTTTATAGACGTGGTCTAACGGGGGTCTGAAAGTCATGATGGACTGGGCCAAGTCAGCAGCTAACTGTCTATTCAGGTATTTCAATATATTCCAGTTAGCTGTTCTGCTGACAGTTTACACATCAGACTTGTTGACAAAGTAGCCCTGTATACCACAGCCTTACAACAAACAACAATTCAGAAATACACAACTTTAGTAGAGTCTCCTGTGTTACTTCACATTACTCTGTTCATGCTAAGGCAGCTGGGTGAGATCTTAAAAGGGAGACTATACAAGCCAGAAGATTGTAACTACAGCAGCCGACCTTGTCAGAAAGCAAGACTACCACAGACACCGGCCTTTACACTCTGATCTCTGGAGAAAGGAATCTATGAATGTATCAGATATGGGAAGAGGAAAAAAATCCTGCTAAACTATTGGCATTTCATAATTAATTACTATTATTTCTTGTACATTGGCCTTTCTTGCAGAACTTTCTGATCTGCTCAATACAAAACACTAATGGTATTTAATTGTCCCTTAGCGTACAATAGTGTTTCCACTAGCCACATTTCGTTGTGTATGAAACAGCGTTTCCTCTCAGAAGGCAACAATGGTTTATTGTTAATACAAATGACGCTAATTTACAACTTCACATCCGTGTCAATTCTGCCGTATTTTTTCAGTCAGTGGGTGGAAAATATAAATAAAAACCTTCCACTTGGATATATGTTCATTTTAATGGTCAAATGTAATACATGTTATGAGTCTTTTCTTCAATTAACAGCAAAAAAAAAAAAAGAATGACTAACTCTGAGTGGATAATACTGGAGCTGTACCAGACAGCTGCTGAAAATTTATTGATTTGATATTTTCCATCTTTGGGACATCACCTGTTCACTGTCTTTGATAAACTGAAGGGTGGGTAGCCTATTTTGGCACTAAAAACTCATGACAGCTTCTACTGAAAGCCTAATCCTTGTCTTGTGTACAGCACATATTGGCAATGTGGATTATGTAACTGTTCACTTGTCAAAGATTGTGGCTTTAATATTTCACGTCCTCATATTACAAATCTTTTCATCATACTTTTTTTTTGTTTTTTTTGTTTTTTTACACTGCAAGGTAGAATAAGCTATGTTTACTTAATTAATTTTATCCATTACCATGATCTTATTTATTTACTGAACTTATAATTTATCAACAAAAAACAACTCCACTCAAAATAAAAACACCCATTCCGGGCTTAATTATCTGTATAAAAAAAGATGTATCAAACAAAGCTTTTGAAAGGTTGGGTATAGAAAAAGGAAACAAACTGATTTTAGAAAAACTACAAAATAATGAATGACTGACCTTCTTCATTTGACTACGTTGGACAATGGCTTGTTTCTTTATACTTTTCCATTCCTATGATAGTTACACAAACACAACTTACATTTCTAAACATTTCTTTCTTATTTTATAGACAAAACATAAACAGAAAAGTTGTTTTGGTTGTGCAAGGCTGGACTTGTTCTGAAATGTTGGGATGAGGTATTCTGATCTTTCAGAACGAGTAAATCTGCCCAGCACTTGTTTCATGGGTCATGTTGAAATCACTGAACTTCACTAAAACAAACAGCAGCCTATGGTGATGTACTGCACCTTCGTGAGGGGAATAAAGGGCGCTAAGCTATACTCAAGCCCTAAAAATATTAGACATTCATAATATATGAATTAATATCTAGCATCTCTGCTGGTTGCATTCATTCCTGAGAAATGTCTGTTTGACAAAGAAGGACGTTTTACATTTTATTTTGAATTAAAAGCAAGCGTTTCTCGATGAATTTGGAATGCAACCACCAGACATGATACGATGACTGTCTCCTCTTGATATCCCCTTTCCCAGCATCTCATCTCACTTGTCTTGTGTTGCCCGTTGGTGCAGTTGGTTCTGATCTAACTTATCTGTCCTCCATCACTTCTCAAAGCTCTACAACTCCACCAAATATGCTGGAGATGACATGAACAGTACAAGTTCATGCGAAGCACCTTGACTTCTTGAGGTCAACCGACTCGGAAAAGACACTAGTCTTCTCCCGGAGGTCCATGATGAGGATGTCAGTGTTTAATTCATCTGTAGTGTTATTGTTCAGCCTTCAGTTCCTTACTGGAGCAAAGTTTGTGTGTGACAAACGTACGCTTCATGACCACAGCTGACAGACGACAGTAATAACTTTGACCATCTGTGGGACGGTCCACCCTTACGACCAAGATGATGAGCCACAAATTTTTTTTACAACAAGACACTCTAGGACACATAAAGCCTGCAGCGGTATCATCTGACAACCAACCCCTCTGGTACAAACACACACGGGCAATTGGCTAGACGGACCCACACAGGAGCAGACAGATCCTCTGATTGGACAGTAACTCCAAAACAAGGAGGAGTGCTATGTGCCCCTGACTGGCCGTTATCTAGACTTCACAAAAATAACAGAGAGGAGAGAATCTCTTTGTAGGGTGGTCGTTGGAAGTGGATCCAGTGTCCCTGCTCACACCGATATCTCATACGTGGTGCCTCCTACACCTGTCACCTTTTTGACGTTACTGTGGCGGCTGGGGCTGAGGGTGGCGCCCTGGGCACTGGGGTGGCAGTCCGTCTGCCCATTAACTTTCATGGCCTCTCTGAGTGGAAAGAGGAGAACAGAGAAATTAATTCAACACGAAGAGCCAAAGAGAAGAAGAAGAAGAACACAAACCAAACAATAAAGCATGTGGCAGCATGCAGATTACTTTGTATTTTTAAATGACAAAACAGAATAGCAATGTGGATCGTAACTTGAAAGTGTACTTATTAGTGAAGCAAAAGGCTTGGAAATGTTAAGATGTGCAGGTGAAAAGCATGCAAAAGAAAAAGAAATTAGAGGAGTCACACAACTTTATTCATCTGTCATTTGCCAAATCATACAAAAGTGGATATTTTACTAAAAAGGCCAACATAAATCAGAACAGAACAACAAGAATTCCCACCAGACAGTACTTAATATGAATAAATGGACAGAACAGTTGGACAAAGACACCATACACAAATGCTACACATTGCCTCAGTTAGGACTAGTACACTAGCGCCCATGAATTTCTGGCTGTGTCCAGCTGAAGGAGCAGGGTTTCCAGTTTGAATACATTCACTGCTCACCAGTCCCCACTGGCTCAGTACAACGCATGCAGTTCCACTGGGGTTACATTAGGATTCATACCTTGGGCCCCCCGGACGAGGTGAGTCTGTCCTCTCATGGGCACTGATGTAGGAGAGTTTTTGGCGGGAGTAGGAGGGGGATCGGGGCATGGCAGGGGAGTGGGGCTGATGGGCCGGGGAGCGATAGGGGCCCTCGGGGCCAGTGGCCCTGCTGTGGCTGCTGTTGGTGCTACTGTGATCTGTGTGTAGGGAGGTGGATGAAGTCCTAGGGGCGCGGCCCAGCGTGGAGCCGGCATGGCGCAACACAGGGGTTCGTTGCCCATAGCTCACCAGCCCCACCCCCACCAGGTTGTCCCTGGAGCCACCATAGGCAGGAGGTGTTGGGCCTCTGGAGCTAGGGCCACGAGGCCCATCTGTGTAGCAAGCGCTGGAGGGTAGGCCATAGCCCCCATCAAACACGCCAGAGTCCTGGGCATAGATATGGGTCTGGGAGCGCCCGTGCAGTATCTGCCGCTTCTCCCTCTCCTCTATCTCCTTTCGCTCCTGGATGGAGGCCATGATGGTCTTGGAGAGGTTGTCGTAGCGCACAGGGGATGGGTCCCTGTCCCTTGGGTTAGGAGATTGCCTGCCCACCCCCCTGGGTGGCATCACTGGACTGTAGGTGGAGGCGACCTGCTGTCTCTGCATTTCAGGTTCCCGGATGTGGCACATTTTGGTGGGCAGGTAGGGCGAGTGGAACCCCATGGAGGGCATACCACGATGGGCCATGCACTCACTGGCAGTGGCTGGGGAGATGCTGGGGTTAAGCAGGCTGTCATAAGACAGGCTGCCATTACGGTTGGAGAGCGTGTTGGGCGAGAAGACACTCTTATAGGGGGTGGACGTGACTGTCTTTGGCTGCAGGGCTGGGAGCTGGCCCTTCTCTGGCAGGCGGTGACCCTGCTTCAGGGTGAGAGAGCGAGAGTTGATGGGGTCAGAGTCCAGCTGGAGGGGAGAGGACTGGAAGGTGCGGTGGAGGGGAGCGTTGGTGTACTCAGGCAGGTCTAGGTTTGGCTCAGATCGGTAGTCATGACCACGGACACCCTCTTCCAAGATGGCCGAGGTCTTCAGGTCATCTGGAATGACAATCTGAGGAGCAAACAACAGAATAACACGTCAAATCTAGGTGGAAATGTCTTTAACAACTGCTACTGAATCTTTTACAACAGGCAATTTACCCCTGGAAATCAGGGTGGCGATAAAATGTCATAATACCACATTAAGAATGTATCTCATGCATAAGTGCCAAACAAATCATGTCTTACCTTCTCTCCAGCAGTGTGGTAGTGGACTTTAGGCATGGTGCCAAAGGACGGCCTGAATTTGTACATGGCTGGAGTGGAAGGGTGGGTCTTACCAGAAAGGGAACTCTCTACAACACACATAGAAAAAGGGAACAAGTTAACAATGTTGAGATAATAGAAATTACACTCTCATATTATCTCGGATTGAAAGTCATTTCTGGGAGAAAAGAAATGACCTCAGAGCTGAATTCCATTAGCAGAATAAAGAGGCTGTAGGGATTGAGTTCTTGGAACACACACCCTCACCATTCCTACAGAATGACGTGGGTGGGTAGTCAGATGAGTCCATTCTGTGACTGACATGTAACACGTTTGAGTTCTGCAACAGACAGCTGTCCATCTTTGACAAACAACCTTATCCTTGAACAAAGCTTGAAACCCCCACGGTCCTTCTTAGCAAGTAGCTGCTCCTGTGCTCTGGTGCATGGGAGTGTCTCTGACGGATAATCAAAGAACGCTTACTTCCACAAATCATCAGTCCTCTGAATTACATTAGAAAAAGGGGGAGGAAGTCCATTTTGACCAGCTGCAGTACGCTGAAGTACCACCAGGAAGTGGTGTTGCTCCATGGAAGAGCAGAAAGTGTTCACTCCCTGACCAAATGCACCATAGCACTGAATATCCTCTGGGATCTTGCTGTTGTTGGTTCACCCTATCTATTATTGACCCCTCATACTATTGAATGAAACAGTACAAAGAACATATTACCACTGGTTAACACCCTTAGCTGTAAAACCACCACACCTCCATAACGACACAACAGTCACTCACTTTTTAGATAAAGTCTCATTCTAGACCATATTCCTCTCCCATCTCTCCATTTGGCAGAGCTCTGTTGCTACATACCACCAGAAAAAAGGTGGTGATTCACGTTGCAATGATTCACTATGAAATCTTTCCATTGTACCACAAGTCTAGTGCTGATTCAGTGAACGGGGCTCGTCTCCTTGCTACAAATCAAGCCTATTCTCCGGCCCGACATAAAGAAGGCCATTGACCTGCCAGTGGGACGGACATTTATCACACTAAACTAGCGCCAAGTCACACTCTGGGACACTAGTGATGCACAAAGGGAGTTTGGGGGAATTGCTGTTTGGTGCAGCCCTGACAGGAAAGAGAAATGGGATTGATGATGACTGACATGGAAAGAGAAGGGGTTGGGATGCTGCGTTTCTGTATTTCCTACCTTCGCTCGACGTCAGCTGGCTTTTCAGCTGGTTGTACCTGTCAGCCTTGGGCGGAAGCGGAGGCTGGGTTTCTTTGTTGTCCAGGCCATCCAGGCTACTTTTGGACTGCAGGGAGGAGAGCAGGGTGTTAAAGCATCCAGAACAGGTGGGGGGGGAGGGGGCACAGCAGATGAAATAGCGAAGAGCATGTGTTAGTGTCAGGGAGGCAACCACAACTCTCACAGAGGATTGTAGTCTAGCAAAGCTGCACTATATGCAGCTGCTCTACTTGGGATTAAATTAATTATTTGTAGCGTCTAATGGAGAGGAAATGGTGAAAGAAAATGATTTTGTCTCACTAGAGCATTAATTTGTTCATCTTAAAAGAGTATTCAATCGATTTAGCGTTGTACTTCTGTAAAACTGTCAGACACACAAAGAGAAATAACCAAAATCTTTGCATCAGAGTTCTGGTAAACTCACTGATTTCTAACTCAATACCTCCAGATTATTTTTCATACTTGCAGTCTTCAGCCCCAATAGACACCGACTCAACTCACTTTAGGAAATGTATCATACTTTGTGCATTTCCCTCTGGAGCCACAATAGGCTTTATACAACTTTTTTTAACTATGTAAGAACTGTGATTGAACAGTGTTTGATGTGTAAAATCAGTGGAGTTCCCCTTAAAGTCCCCTTCTCTATTTTTCACCCAAATTTTTTAATCACTCTCAGTTTGCAGAAAAGTTTTCGCTGACTATAAATAAATGACAAATTAACAGAATCTATATGGTTACTCATAAAGGGAATATATGACGCTTGTCTTCACTGGAGCCACTTCACTTTGTATTTTTACAGTCAGACAAATGGCTGCCGATCTGTGAGTCACTTGTCTTTGACGTCAAGTGTCTAATAATGTCCTGTTTTAGGAATGGGGAAATTTTATTCATATATCCGACTTTAGTGAGCCACTGTATCATGTTATCTGTTGCCTTGAGTGTGAGCCTGTATTAAAATAATAATAAAGCAAGAGAAAATGCTGCCACCACTGCAGAAGAACGACTAAATGTATGTGAGGTGGATGGAGGAGTAACAGGGAAATTACAGGGAAAAGCTCTGTGGTAATTGTGCGCGATTCACCTTGGAGCTGATGATGGTGCTGTGGATACCGTTGTCGCTGACCTTGATGGTGATTTGCCTATCTGACAGGTCAGGTCTGATAAATGGGGGCTGAATTTTGGCGCGGGGCTTTTTCCTGGGGTCCAAAATGTACCTGCATAAAAATGGGCAACAGGCATGAACAGGTTACACTAATTTCCTAATTTATAATTTGTAGTACAGTCCGCCAGTCAGTGCTGCCACTACATTTGAAATGTTTAGCCAAATAATGTCCACTGCCTATTACAGTCAAAGTATACATCACCCATACAAAGGAGGAGCACTAGCTTTCTCGTCATGACTACAACACAGAAGAAAAACATTTGTGTCAAACTGAATCCATTTTTTTTTTTTATTTAAATCAGAAAGCCCTTCTTATGCTTTTTATCACCACACTCTACATCTTTAGTTTAATCTTATATAATAACTAATCACATAATAATTTCTAATATGTTATGTGGAGTCATCTTTTTATACTCTATATATTTAAGTTGTACCAGTTTTAAAAAATTTAAAACATTACATTACAACAAAAAAAACCCAACTTATGATATATTCGGTATACACAGATATATGCACTATATATATATATATATCTCATATGAAAATGTACACAAAAACAGCAATCCTTAAATAGCTAACAATACCTCTCCTACTTGATATGCTGCACTTTATACTCCGCTATCAACATATGTTGGCCTTCAAGAGATGCACAGCGTAGAATACAATGATAAAATTAGTCAAGCACTTTGTATTTACATAATCCCATTTGGCTGGTTGCACAGTTTAAAACGGACAAACGGCATTTAAGTGAGTTTTCTTTTTCATAATTATAAAGGGTCTGTCACTGTGATGTTCAATGGTTATATGTGGTATATTTTCCCAGCAGTCTTTACATCATTCAAGTAATCAGCCCTTACATTAAAAAAATTATGTTACTTAATGAATGTTACCGATTTGTGGTCAGATTTGAAAATGCTCTTCTAACAGTTCATTCAGTGTCAGTAAGTCCAACATGCTTTGAGTCAGTGGTTCATTAAATTGAAAACCTTCCATCAGGGACTATGCAACAATTTAACAGCAGATGCTTGTAACACAGCATTTCACCCACACCTGCCGTTGTCTCTTACTGTTGATTTTTATGGAATGGGACTTGTCCCTATAGGTTATAAAACGATGCTGTGTATCTGTGTGTGTAAAAAGCACGTTGACTAGCTTTGTGCTCTGTTTCCCATTAACTGTTGTTCTACATAGTGATTCAGTTCTCTCAGCCATCTGCCTTCCCCCCAGGGTTGCTGGCTTCTTTTCAGGCAGAGCTGGATGCACACCTCTACCACCACCTCAGAGCATGTGCATACACTCGTACACACACACACAGACACACACAATGCTGCCGTCTGTGTTATTATTGCAGTTAGATGGTGCTGCACTGGTGCTATGGCATGGATGTCATAAGCTTTCATGAGCCACAATCCTAGTACACATCTATATATCTGTATTACACACACACACACACACACACGAAACATGATAAAACATCACACGAATATGGCACAATTCATTGAAAAACATTAGTAGGTTAAATTTGTACTGACAAAAAACGCATTTACTATTCACACACACACACGAAACATGATAAAACATCTTACCTAGGTGCTAGGGGACTACATAAGACATACTCCACGTTGCCACAGCAACCCTTGGTGAAGGGATTTACTCCTCCACGAAACTTGCCCGTCACCTGAGGTACACAATGTCGTGTTTAGAGTCGCCGGCAAAGGAAGCACAAGGCCAGAGCGCACACACACACACACACACACACACACACACACACACACACACACACAAAAAGGTCCAGTGACTCAATACAGAGAAGGTGATTCATGTTGTTGAAGCATCACATAATTAGTGTGTGTGGGAATATTTGTACTGCTGCCTCCTGCTGTGATTCTTTTCACTGTGTGTGTGTGTGTTTACTATCCTTATTAAGGTAAATGTATGACTGCCCACACAGACTAATTGGACTGCATTATGTGCAGCTGCAGAGCCGGTAATACACTGTGATGACCAGAGAAGCTCCAACTTTTTTATTATTTTTATTTAGGAAAGCAGGCCCAGCAGCTCCAGGTGTGAAGGTCTGAATCTGTGTGAGTGTGAATCAGGGCAACACGGCTCTGTTGATGTTAAGCTGGATACATTTTTCTTTTTTTCCCCTCAAATGCTTGTTTGCGTTTGTACATTCAGAGCGCTGGTGTCTTCTCACCTGTTCGTTGGTTGTTCGCCCTCGAGCAACAAGCACCATATGGAAACCTGTGAGTCCCATGACTGGAATAAAGAAGAGCCCTGCTATACACATCACCACCAGACTGGACACAAAGGTCAAGCTCAACAACAACAATATAAGGTCACAAGAACATGTGCTGCAAGAATAACTTCACTGACTCCTTCAGACAGCCAAAGCCACTGGCACTAACCACTAACTTTTGTCCGCTCAGGAAACATCACTCTGAAAAATTAAACAGACAACCAACCAAATAGTCCATTTAAAAAAAGAGAAGGAGCCTTTGCAGTGAGGTTTCCAGCAGTGAAAGGATACGTGACGGTGGTGTGCAGTGCTCCCAGTCTCTCTCGGTGGTGGAGGACAAAGATGAGGCCGAAGGAGAAAACTCCCACCATGTGGATGCTCAACGACAGCAGGAAGAGGAAGAAGTAGCGATAGTTCCTCCGTCCAATGCAGTTGTTCACCCAGGGACAGTGGTGGTCAAAGTCCTGACAAGGGGGTATTAAATTATGTGAGCTACAACCGGTCTTTTTACTGTAAAGGCACTAGTTTCTAGTTAAATCTCTAGACTAATAAGGCAAACCAAATTAAGGAAGAAAATGTTCTTGGATGAGAGGGGTGAAGAAACATTTCCATTATAAATCCATGTCTGTGCAGATTCTCAGTCATCCAGGTCATAGTTATCAACAAAGGGTTAAAATCAAGGGCAAGTGGACTCTCATCTAAGAGGCTTCCTCGGTGAAGATACTTGAAAACATTTCATCTTGGACGGGAGGCAAAATGTCTTCCTCCCTGTTGCCCTTGATTTTAACCCTCCTTGGATTCAATCCTTCACCAACCTATAACTCAATTCATGTGTAATAATGTATGCTGAATGAGGGTTTTATTAGTCCAACATTCAGCCCTTTTCAAATAAAATGTAGAAGAAAGGTTGCAGAAATACAACCCTTGCATATTAATGCCGTATATTAATGTCCTGATGTATGTGCGTACATTTTCAAGCCCAAAATAAGGATTTGAAAGCTAATACTGATGACAGTATTTTACGGTTGAAGCTGCCAAAAGCTGATATTTATTCCAGTAATTATGATCTTTAATGATTTTACAATTCTTTTTGCCGAGAAACACAGAAATTCTCTCTCTCTATATATAGATATCTATATCTATATATATATCTATATCTATAGATAGATAGATAGATAGACAGATAGATAGATAGACAGATAGACAGATAGATAGATAGAGAGATAGATAGATATCTATATATAGAGAGAGAGATTTTATATAAAATCAGTGTTTGTCTCAGATTTTAATTATTGGGACTAGCTACAAAAAATTTACTTGTGCAAACAAACTGCATCATTTATCAAACTGCATTAGATTGTTGAAAAAAAAAAAGTTCCTATCCACCCAATATATCAGTCTAACTTTGGTGCACATTTAGATTTCAGTGCCTGCATGTATTCCCACACATATATATACACACACACCTCCACACAGTTGTCACAGACACTGCAGTGCGAGCAGCGAGGCGGCCTGTAGAAGTGACAGGTGGCGCACCACTTCATCCGGACCTGAATGCCCTTGATCTCCACGTTCTTGTAGAGCGGCGCTCGGAAATCATCGTCCTTGTCCTCGTCCTCGTCCGCTGCGGGGCAACACACAGACAGAGGCACATTAACAGGGCACAGATGCGTACGGTGGAGTGTGAGAACCACAGTCACAAACACGGACATGGTTTTGATTTAGGATTCCATTTGACAGGGACAACAGGGGAGCACCTTAAATGAAGCTCACCCCTGCTGTTAGCTGTCTGCAGAGAGAACAAACGCTGACAGAAATGAACATTTTTATAGACGTGACTTATTACTACTACTAACAAGCACACTGTGACTCACGTATAACAGAAGCTGGTTGGTTTAATTTCCCACAAGTTTATACATTATCAAGAGTAGAAGTTTTTTTTTAATGGGAATTAAACCTGTAACCTTGGCAGAGTTAGTGCCTTGTTCTGTTTGACATAAACAAACCAAACCCATAACCTCTAAAATACAGTATGAGAGCATCTCGACTGTCCTTGGTGCGACTCTGCAGTCAATCAAACTGCTTATGAGAAGCTTTGTACTGGGTGCCACTTTCCTGCCACTGAGAGCTTTTTAGCTTTGGTGCTGCACTGCAAAATAAAACGTCTTTCAGCTGATCAAAGGGCACATTCACACGATCTACACCGAGCTCCAACCTGAGAAAATAATTTCACAGTACAGCAATGACTGCAGGGAGATCCAGGTAGCTGAGCGCACGGAGAGAAAGCAAGAGAGAGTGAAAAGAGAAAACAAGAGAGGAACATAAAGGTAAAGCACAGAAATAAACAGATCCAAAAGCGGAGATTGCTCTGTTGTGTTATGGATGTCAAGTCTCTTCAAAAGGTAAACCACCTGCCAAACAAACAGACACAAACGGCGGTTACGCTTGCGTCTCCTCTGACGGCTTCTTTTCCATTCAGCAGACAAAGCAGAGGCCTATTTCATACAACATACATTTATTTACACTGCAAAAATAACAGGCAGTCCTAAAGTATCATTAATTCACTAATTATTATAATTTCTCATGTTTAGCTTCATCAGTTTACATCTTGTATGTATCTATTTGTCTGTACAGTCACAGTCTTTATCAAATATATTTCAGGCTTTTTCCTGTTGCCACCATTCATGTTAAATTGCAGTAATATTCAAGTAGAATTAACAGCTGCCCTGATGAAATGATTGCTCGTATGAAGGTCAGGTGGACTTTTATTGATTTTGTTTGTTGTAGTGCTCTTTGGAACATCGAGTGACTGTATTTTATTGACAGAGAAGCATTCTGAGGACATATCTATTAGGAGGAATGATTGTACTGCTTTAAGTAAGCACCAACATATCTATATGTGTGTGTGTGTGTGTGTGTGTGTGTGTGTGTGTGTGTGTGTGTGTGTGTGTGTGTGTGTGTGTGTCTGGATGACGATGTAGGCAAGGACCAATCACTGAATAGATTTCAGAATCAGAATCAGCTAGGTATGTGTACACATGTGAGGAATTTGACTCTGGATTGTACATTGCTCCGTACGATGTGCTTATTCATACAAAAATACAAAATCACAATAATAAGAATAAAATAAAGTCAGACACAGACCTCAGTGTAGACAAAAGAAATATACACACTATGAACAAAAACAATATAGACATATTGACAAATAGTGCAGTGAGCAGAGTGCAAAGGATGCTGGAGTTTGTACATGTCGGAGGTGGATGTGATATACAGGTACATATACATGTGTGCATGTACACATGTACATAGTGCAATGAAGCATAGTGCAAAGGATGCTGGAATAAATAAGTATTTTGTGCAGGTAGGTGGATTTGGTATACAGTATCTACAATATGACAATATAACAGTATGAACAGCACTGAAATAGAGAATGGTGAATGAATAATAAGTGTTAGCCAGTACCAAGAGGAGGCTGATTAGAGACACAGTTACTGGGTTATTCCATATATAAAAGAATATTCTAAGATAAATTCACATTGAATGGTGAAATTCCTAAGAGAATATTCAACACACATTTGACAATTTTTAAAAGAATACATTATGTACATAAGCTACGTACACATTGGAAATGAAAGTTGGTCTTTATATGAGTGCCATCATTTACGCCTACTACTCCTGTATTGCCGGGTATTTGAACGAATTGCGTTTGCTTCTGTCATATAGGGGATGTTGTTGGGAAGTCGATGAAATGCGTGACAATGTGTGGAGCTGTAAGTGCCATAATTGTTTCCATGTAGTTGTGATGGCTAAGGTTAGGGTCAGGGGCTAAGGAATGCATTAGTCAATGAGCTTTCTCCACGGGTATATGAACAAGTGTTTGCCAATGATAAGGAGTGTGTGGTCTTTATGAAAGTGTGAACTGTGTATGTACTGTTTATGAGCTAGGCAACTCAAAGTTAAGAGTGAGGATGCTGAACCCTGAGAGCAGGTAGACTGAACCAAAACACTGAAGATGCAGGCTGTAAAACCAAAACAAGCTCAAAGGGTCGACAACTCTAATCCTAACTGAAGAGAACAGCAGAGTCTGGTCATAATTCTCTTCTATTGATATTGATTAGTGCTAATGCTTTCTTTCAACATGCTCAAATCAACTAGTTTTGTCACTCCAGTTCCAGTTCACAGGTTAATCAAATCAAATAAACATAAAAAAGGGCTGTGGGCTACAGTGTTAATGCTAGCCTACTGTGTGTTCGCCAGATAAACTTATAAAAAACACCCAGCAAACATTTCTGTCTGAAAATGTGATTTACAATTGCGAATTGCAGTAAATTTGCTAAATTGCACTAAATTACAGAACTGTCTCATATTTCTGCTTGTAGCTGTGTAGCCTCATTAGCCACAGTCATCTCTTTCATCTGTTTATGGTTTATTACCTCATTTTGCAATTTCCCCACAAAAAAGAAATTGAATAATAAATTGCTGTGCCATACATCAATGACCTGAATGGGAAAATCCTTCGTACACACCAACCTTTCCTTCTCACTTTTACAGTCTGGATGACAGAGTGATTTTCTAAGCAGCTGTCTTTTAATGGCAGTCAGTCAGTTCTTCATTTTTGTTTTTGTAAAACTTTTCTGGTGGCTCTGCTGCCTGTGAGATACAACATCAAGGGTTTAGAGACGTCCTCATTGTTATGGCAGAAAATTGTGTCCTTTTACATTTAATCTTTTATGTATGATCTTTTAATATTAATATTATGATTATTATTACTATTAATGTTATAGATATGTATTGTGTTTTTATCCTTAACCTCTCCTCTCTATACTCCTTATGTTGGTCTGTCCACATTTACTAGGGTTTAGGGCAGAGCTGTGAGATTGTTTTGGTGTTTTCCTCTCTTATAGACTCAGTAGTCTATAAAACACAGCAGGGCAGCTGCAGCAGAAGGCCACTGTCACCTCTGGGGAGGCTGATAACCTGCGCTGTATGCAAACTAATGATTATTACCACTTTATGGGCAGGGAAAGCTATTCCTAAAGACAGGTGCTGGTCATTTACAAGCGCATTGCAAACATCCTTGGGGAGGAGTTCAATCATCATTACTTAACCCAGACAGCACTGAGGACAAGAAGCTTTAACCCAGATAAGCACTGACAAGAAGCCTGCATCAGGAGCGTAAGTCAGTGCAGCTTGTTTGACACGCCGACCATCGCAATATGAAGGTTTGTATAACTCCCACCAGCGTCCTGCATTTGGAGCATGTGGACTTTAACAGACAGATAATGGGGTAGTTAGACATTGGGCAGGGCGGTGCTCTGATAAATGTGGTGCTATTAAAAGGTATGCCCCCTAAATGAGGACTCAACAGGGAGGAAACATTACTCATATTTATGTGCACATACATTATGACAGAGGGTCATATTTTTGGATGTCAGAAAGATATCGCAAGTATCAGTGGTTTTCCCCAGATTTATGTAAAAGTGAGAAACAGCATTTACACCATCGGCAGACACTAAAGCTCACTTGCACGCTCACAGACATGCACACAAACCTCGGGGGTAAACACCAGGGTCCATGAAGGTTGCCATGCTGAAGTTGGCCAAGACGAAAAGGAAGACCAGGCCATTGTAGAGAGGCACGGCGGGAGAGATTACCTTTGTCAACCAGGGGCACCTAGAGACACAAATGAAAAGACAGAAATAAGGATTTTTTCAAGTCAAATACATTTACACACCATCACATAGTAGGTGTATTTATGTTGTTCTAGTCTTAGGAGCAGCGACATGAATCCTTCGCCGCCACATTCAAACACTCTCTGAGTCAGTCCCCATGAGTCTGGTTCTAAATTGGAGCAATAACCATAATTGGCAAAATGATTACAGAGAGGGAATTAGAGAAGGGTAAACAGTCAATGTTCCTAACAGTACCATAATTGTTTGCAAATTACCAGGACAACTTTGAGTTACTGTGAAATTATTTAAGCTTCGTGTTCCAATAAAAAAGGAGATTGCTTGCTTCATTTGTGCTTCCTCTGCTTGCACGGTATTCACGTTAAAGTAATAAAAAGACAGCATGAATTTACTGCCCATTTGCCCATTTTTTGCATCAACCAGTTATTGGCTAAAATACGCCCAGTGACACAAGCAGGTTCTCTGTAATAACATAAATACTCAATCAGCATACAAGCCAAGAGTGAATTTGCAGAACCACAGCAGATATTATACCATGCTGAGCTTTCATATGATGGTATTTGCACCAGGACATACCAACCAAACAGTGTATTTGTGTCTAATTTAGCACCAGCTAGAATAATGGGAGGAGCACTCGTCCTTATAATCTGGAGAATCTAACACTGTCTGAATGGCACAACACAAAACAAGACTATAAGACTCTAGAGGCTGTATTTACGCTTATGCTAACATGCTGATGTTAGACAGGTATAATGTTTACCATGGTAACCTTAGTTTAGCATGCCAACATTTGCACTAAACACAAATACAGCAGAGGTAAAGTATTAGACATGTGTTGACCTTTTGGACTAGATGAAAAGTTAAGATATAATTTAAGTTATTACAGTATAATTCATCCTGAGGGGGACATGACTGTGTTTAACCATAAATATAAACCTCATAGTGGCATAACATGAGAAGTCAGGGATCACCAAAGTCAACAGGATTCATCATCTGGGGACCTTGAGTCGGTACAAAATTTCATGGCCTGTAGTTGCACGTAAAACTGCCAAACCTGGATAAGCTTTTATTTCAGGTCTGATAAACCTCCCTCTGAACAGTAGGTCAAACTAGCTGTATGATAATTATTGTCACATACATTTGATTTAACGCTCTGCTGTGCTGGTGAATAAGGCTGAGCCCCTCAAAGGAAACCTGTTAGAGATCCTGAACTTGGATCCTCTTAAAATCCACCAACATTTTGCGTCAAGTCTGACCTTCTCCACTGCCTGCAGGTCATAACTCAGCCAGTGCTGTGAAATATTCAATTGTTGGGGCAGCTGAATCACACCCGCAGCCCTGCTCAATCACCTGGACGCAACTGTCAAGACGCCGTGCGCCTCCTAGAATGCTATCATTCAACTGTTTGTGTGGTCTCTAGAGATGAAACTGTCAGAATGAAGATGTGGTCAGAGACTCAGAGAGAATTTATGAATTAATAAAGTGTCTTGCAAGATAGAGAGGAAGGTGTTTCAAAGAGAGACCCTTACTTTGTGGTTCCAGCTCTCTTTCCCGACATAATGACTAGTGCACACACGCCTGCACATGTGCATTCATGCTTCTTCAGCTTATTCTGACGTCAGAAAATTCAATTTCCTTGTAGCATGCCCTGAGATCATCTTCGATCCATATCTCATCTCTCGCGCCGCCTCTTTTGCTCGGTTAAATTATTCAGTGGAGAGCCACTACAGAGAACAGAGAGGCCAGTCAGTCCAACTCTGCCCCTGCATATCAGGGGCCAGTTATATTTCATTCACGCCACTTGAACGCGTAGCTCACATTATAATTAATACTTCAAAGATGTATTTTAAGCACATTATGAATTCTTTAGAGTCAGAGATACTGTATATTTTCTTAAAATCACCAGAACTTCACATTCAAAGTGTTGTTTGTGATATAATTGTCATTATGAAGGCATACTGTCAGTGGATGCAATGAGCCAATGTAAGTATCTTATCTGTCTTTTTGCCACACCGTGTGGCTCTTGGTATTGCAGTCTAGATCCACCACTTGGGTCCAAACAGAAATATCTCGGATGGATTGCAATGACATTTTGTGCAGACATTCATGGTCCCCGGAGGATGAATCCTAATGATTTAGATCCTTTGACTTTTACTGTAGCGCCACCTGCCGGTCCAAGTATTCGCTTGTCCAGTGAAATGGCAACACCTAGTAGATGGATTGGCCCAAATATGACCTTCATTGTTCATAACCTAAATACTACCACCAAGAGGTTGACATTTGTGGTTTTGATTCAAATGTCTCAACAACATTTACCTTTACTGTCTGTACCTCTGTGTGTATATTGTGCAGGCGGCCTCCCTCCCCTCTCTCTCTGCCTGTCTCTCTCTCTCTCTCTCACCCCCAACCGGTGGAGGCAGATGGCCGCCCAACCTGAGCCACGGTTCTGCTCGAGGTTTCTGCCTCTTAAAAGGAAGTTTTTCCTTGCCTCTGTCGCTTCGAGCTTGCGCCTGGTGGGAATTGTCGGGTTTCTGTAAATAACATCACAGAGTACGGTCTAGACCTGCTCTTTTATGAAAGGCACTCTGAGATAACTGTTGTTGTGATTTGGCGCTATATAAATAAAATTGAATGGAACTATTGGATGGATTGCTGTGAAATTTGGTCCAAACCTTCATGTAATTGCATTGTAAATTAAGTGACCCCCTGACTTCTCATCTTGTGCCACCTCCTGGTCAAAATTTTAATTTGTCCAAATACAGAATATTGCTGTTGATGTTCCCATTAGCCTCGGATGTAGTGTTATCAACATCAGCACGTTAGCATGCATGATAACAACCTCAAAGTACATTTCGGGAGAACTGCCATTTACGCAGAGGACTGTAGTGAGTAGTATCATGCTGTGTCATCACAGCTTTGGCAGCAAGGTACAAACGCTTTAAAATTGATTAAAGAAAAGCAATAGCATGCAGCTCCACCGTCTTACAAAATCTCAATTTATACAGATCATGTATTTCTGCCCACAGTGTGATCGGGTCGAGCCACAGAGAGGGGGAAAAAAATGTGAGTGCGGCTGACAGCAACCATTTTAGAAGCCTTGGAGCAGACAGCGTGGGAGGAAAATGTGACTGAGAAAAAGCCTGATTAAGGCCACAGACATTGGTTAATTGTGTAGGAGTAACAAATACTCACGGAGCGCTTATCAACACTGTTTACACGCCACTTTTACTGCTTGTGTAACCATGATACTTCAACTGCGGCAGCAAAGCCTCAGACTTGTCAAAAAGTTTGGACCAAGTTTATATAGCCAAAAGTCCAGTAATGAAATGAGTTTTGTTGGGTCCTAGCTTAAAGTCCTGAGGCTGGCCAAAGCAGAAGAAAGGCCTGGATTCCGTTGGGTAATTAAAATGCAGGCAAATAGGAGCTGGAGCAGTAACAAAGGCAGCACCCTCCAGTCACTCAGCATTTAAAACGGTAGCTCAAAAGCCCCATAACATGCCCAGCACACTGTCGTGACTGAGGTGTAAAGATAACATTCGTGCTGAGGGGTAAAATAAATGAAAATCACATTTCATCTGGATGAGATTGGGAAAAGAGCAAGGCAAAAACAAGGGATTAAAGAGGAATAATCCATAGCTTGCTCCTCAGGCTAGCAGAGCAAGGCGCTGTCTGCTTACAAACGTTAGTCAGATCAATATGAGGCAGACTGCTACAAAAGGGCAAACCTTCCACACTGCATTTTTTACTTTGTTTCATACATTAGCGTCATTAAAGTAGAAATGAGTGTTGACTCTCTTTCTGCAGCTTCCCCCAATTTAAACACAACTCATGTGTTTTGGTAGACATTTTATTATCTGAAGGGCCTCAGGTTGCCATGATATGCTTATGATTCTATACGTGATACAAGGTTCCTTATTTAATACAGCTTTGTGCACAGAACTGAGCAAAAACAATCTGTATTTTGAAATATTCATGATGGATCCCTAAAGCTGCAACCATCTAAAACTGTTTCATAAACTGCTCTAACTCACTCACTCCAAGTTGTAAAGCAGCACAAGCTTCCCCTCCGGTATCTTTTTACTCTTGTGGGCCTCATCTCATTTGTGATGCTGCTTCTGATATCCACCCGAGAGATAGTGAATAGACATTGAATAATACACATAGACAGACACATACACACACATGTCGTCCAGCGTCAGCTTAAGGACTGAAAGAGAGAATATCTTCGCCTAGGGTATCTGATAGCCTCCTCAGTCACTGCAGCAGAAGGGTTGTCTCTGGCTGGGTATTAAGGCTGGCAAGATTAGGGAAAACACCCCTGCTTTCTGGTGATGATAACCCAAGCTGTCTTTCCAAATAAAATAACAACATTTGAAAAAGCCTGGACACAAATCCAGTCTTAAAAACTCAGCTGATTGCCAGTCACCCTAAAAAACACAAGCTTGAGTCAGTTGATTAAACAAAATCTAGGTGAAACACTTTGAAATGAACCCTTTAAATCCCACTGCTGTGGAAAACCTATACATGGAGGAAAATGCTCTACGGTCATTGTAAAGTAGTTAGGTGCGTGAGAAAGAATTGGTAGATGGTAGGATTGGTTCTTTAGCAGCCTTAAACAGGGCTACGATAATCAATCACATCTACCAAGGAAAGCATGTCTACATGCTCGCTAAACACTACACACCCCAAAGCTATTTGGCTACACAAATCTGCCTGTCCTTCATTTGCCTGCTTTTAGATCAGAGCAGAAAAAGCAGGCCTGCCTTTGAAGTCGCTCTTATCTGTTCTTTTAGTAGCTCTGGGAGAAGGGTGGTGGGGTCAGAGTCTGAACAGCCATCAAAGAGAAAATAGAGCCACACTGATGGGTAGCACTTTTCTTACTTTTCTGACATGAGGGGAGCCATTTTCACCAGATGCCAGTCATTGTGACTTTGTAAATGAAGGGCGAAGACGGACTAGTATGCACAACATGTGTCTGATTTATTCATGACAGTCAGCAGGACAAAATCTATCACTGCCTACTCCCTTGTGTCAACACGTTTCATCCTCTGATTAACTGTTTTCTTAAAACACTATATCATGTATGACAATCAAAGGGGTACTTTGACATATTTAGTATTCCACTTTCATAAAATTGGGGAACTCACAAAAGACAGATCAAAAAAATAATTGTCAAAATTGTCGCACTTTAAGTCCGTAGTAAGGGTCAAGCTTAAACAATAGCTGGATCCTGCAGTTCCCATAACGCAGCTAATAGCATCATCTCATTAGGCCTTTTAATTACCACAGCCCCAGTTTGTAATGCAGGCTTTATTTTATAAAGGAGTCAACTCCAAGGCAAGATAACTCCCACGACATCATCAGGGTTTTATTTTTTCTCTGAGACTTGATAAAGTTCCCACAGTGCCACAGAAGACATTATACAAGCGAGTACTACTCTATGATCTATATGTATACAATCAGTGTCGTTCCTCTAAAGCACCAGCTGGAAATATTTCTTTGTGGACATCCAGTGCTTTAACTTCTTATCTTGCTGCAGTGATGTGGAAGTGAAGTCCACTCCACCAGAAAGGGCAGTGAAACTGCTTTTCAGCCTGGTATTAAGTTGCAGTTTAATATCAAAATACAGTAACGCTAACTTGCTTTTGAAGGAGAAAAGGAGAGGAGGTAGATGATTAAACTAAAATTAGACTCAAAATGACAAGAAACAAATCACAGTTCCCAGTTAATACCTGAGTTACATAACAAATAACTGAGAACAGTGCCCACCCTGGTAGTTTTGCAGCTAATTAATTTTAGTTAATTAAAAGCCAAAAGACTTGCTCTGGTTGGAACATTTAATTTTCATAGAGTCAGAAAATCTTCAAACTACCTTTGCTGTCTATTACCAGTTTTACTAAGAACCTGTACAGCAGCGTATTCAGCTTTTCTTGACATTCAAATGTTCAAAGCTAAATGTGTTTTCTATGGGAACAATTCATCTACTATCAGGATCAGATATGAAGCCTTATCAGACCGTAATGCTTGTGAGCATGAATGACACTCGTAACAATACATATTTCTGCAGGGCCGCTGGGAACACTTTGTGTTCAGCACACGGTGAGAATACCATCCCACTCATTAGTTCATTAACGCTGAACCCAGAGGCACGCACATGAGAGGTCTGTTCTCCTGCAGACTGCCCGCTGAGACCCAGTGATCCTGAATCTGTTGCATGGCTGGTGTCTTTTCACCTTTCAGGAAGTGACTTTTATTTAAAAAAAAAATAAAAATTGTATTCTATTAGGAGACGAGGGCTCGATTAGGAAGTTTCAGTCCTGATCCGCAGACCATACTAAGAAATCTTTTCACATTGTACTCCCGCCTCTGCCCTCAGAAGCCCTGCGCCAGTTTTCCAGATTCATTCCTGCTTTTTCAAATTCTGTCAAACTTATTTCACTCCTCGTAGGATTCATGAACAGCAGCATCCCTCACTGCTAATTCCCCTGGGAGCTGCCAATCTCTAACACAAACACATCCTTCAGGCACTGCATTCACACACATTTAGTATTCTACACACAAACACACAGCAGCAGGCCTGTTGTCAGCGCAGACAGCAACGATGTTTGCTGAAGGCGTGGATCAGAGCAGCTCCAGGTAGGTCAGATGAGAGGCAGAGCTGCACAGATTGATTGGGTATCAGAAAATTAATTTCCTTAAGCCCTAAGCAATTTATTAGAAAAGGATGTTTTCCCTTTTCAGTGCCCACACACTGCACAGCAATACAACTTTTAGGCAGAGCTGTCTATTCACATTTAGAGTATGTATTTAAGTTAAGTCTATAAAATGTCAAAAATAGTGAATAATCGTTATCACATGTTCCCAGAGACCAAAATGGCGTCTTTAAATTCAGTTTAATTTACAGCGAGAAAAGCATTTGAGAAGTTGGAACTAGCAAACGTTTGAAAAATGACTCAGATGATGAATTGATTATCAAAATCTCCATTAAATTCCTGCTTAATGATCCCCTCCATACATCTTTATTGATATGTAAAAACACTCTAGTACTACTAGTTTTGATGCCACAGAATCATACTAATGTGAAAACAGTCGTCTGGTGTCAAACTAGAAGCTCAAGCATCCAAGTAAAGTAACAATAACAAAAACATTTATTGTATTTTTGATTAGATTGGTGTTTTTGTTTTCAAATGTTTATTATTCATGAACAGACTTGTAAATTAATACAAATGTTAGGAGATGGGGAAATGCAAAGTCAAGTCCCACAACAGCTCTGTTTATTGATGAGGAGACAGCCACGAGGAGCGGTTGACTTCCCTGTAAGACAGCAGAGCAGAGGAGGGACCTGTGCAGCTGCAGGGTACACTGTATTTCATCTGCATTTCAGCTCAGAGCTCAAAGTAATTTGCATTTTCATAATTGCATTAGGAAGTCCATTTGAAATGAACTAAAATGCTTTGTCCCGGAATACTCCTTTTGTATTTTACATATTCATAACTCTTTTTCTTTGCCAATTCTATTTTCTTCGGCCACAAATGCAGTTTATCAAGCTTACCACACTAAATGAAATCACACTATAGTGAGCGCTGATACTATTACAAACCATACCCATGAGGCTTATGTTTAAATGAACAGTTTTTCAAAGCTATATTTACAGCTCATACATAAAATACCTTTGAACTCAAGAAAATCTAAAATTTAATTTGAAAAATGCACGATAAAGTCTGAGGGAGACTTTGAAGGTTCAAATTTTTTTGTAACACAGACTGTAACATAATCTGACTTAGGATAATAACATTTCATTCATATTCGCCGCAGAGTTTCCTCTTAATGTGGTAAAGCAGTTTGTGGGAGCAGATGTCACAAACGTGGATCTCACTTGGTGATAAAACAAACATTTCCATATGGGAGAGGAATGACGTGTGTGTGTGTGTGTGTGTGTGTGTGTGTGTGTGTGTGTGTGTGTGTGTGTGTTAGCCACCGTCCTTCCCTTTCTCATTATGAAGAGAAATACTCTCACACAATCTTCATGTTTAGCTCAACTATAATCTACAAAAGCACAAATCACACACTCTCCCTAAATGTCCCCCCACACTCCAGTAAACCACCAACAAATCAACAACGCCTTCTCTCGTAATCCAATAACACACGTCAGTCACTTTTCCTGATGAGAAACAGTTTGTACTGACATGTGTCCATAAACTGGCACAACAGATCACACCCATGTGCATGCATTCACACAAACAGCGTGTTGTGTGGGCTGGTGTGTAGTGTAATCTCCCCAAGGAGTGATGACACATGTGCTGCCTTGTCTGTCAGGCTCCCTGTGGGAGACCGGAAACCAGTACAGTGCCATGGGTCAGTTGGAATAAATGAGGCTTATGGGGCCAAAGACACTGAGGCTTAACTAGACAAGTGCAGTAAATATCTGTGGGTATTTAGACCACAGTAACAGGGATAGTCAGCTCTGCCAATGCAACTGTTGCCTCTGTCTGTGTTTGCATGTTAAGCTCTGCCAGATTGAATTATGTATTTTGGGGGGGTGGGTGGGGGGGGGTGGATTCTGCCAACATGGACGCCCCTTGCTTCAGACGACCGTTGGGGCTGCTCACTCAGTTTCCAGGCTGATATGTAAGGCAGGAGAGCAATGCCCGCAGAAGTTGGCTTGCCCCGTTTCACATTCCCAGCCACTCTTATTCTAAGCACCGAGCACTGCGGCCTGCATGTGTGTAGCCACCATCAAAAGCCTCCAAGAGTTGTGACTGGAAGGAGGCGACACAACTCTAAAAAGACTCTCATGGCATCAATCTAAGAATCTCTAGAATCTGTTGCATCTACTGTATGGGAAATTTTAACTCTGAATGACGACACGACAGACAGCGTCTGTAAAAGTCAGATGAACACAAAGCCCTGGCACAGTTTTAAGAAGCGAGACTAGTTGTTGACCTTAATGCCCATACCTTAATGACCCTTCACCATCTCTCTCCAACACAATTATGGCTGTTATGGCTAGTTATCTACAAGCGCCATCTGCAAGCTGCCTCCATCCACACCGGTGAGGTCAGTCCCAATTCTCTTCTCATTTCCTGCAGGAAGCTGAATCCAAAGCTGGCACTGGACAAGCACACACACAAACACACAAACACACACACACACCTCTCTAAAGAACAGAGCAATCCTCTCAATGTGCAGCCGACACAATGTGGAGAAGCTCGGCCTTGTATTTTGGGGTTTAGCCAACATGGATGAGGTGTGCATAAATATGAGTGGCACAATGAAGGGCTGTCAGAAAACACATGGTAAGAAACATTACCTCTTAAATGAATTAAGATTAAGCACACACGTTCACACCATGCTATATGGACATGTTGCTTGTCTGCAGGCAGTGTTGGCAGTTACTGGTGGACCAGCTTCCTTCCTACCTTCTGGTCCTGGTGATATTTACAGTACATCACTCATCAACCTTTCCAAAAAAACGCTGATTAAATTGGATGTGCAAACAGCGTCATTTTCACAACTCAACCATGTCCTTCCTGCTAATCCACTTAATCACACAACTAACCCATAAAAATTCATTATGTAAACAAACATCAGCTACTTGTGTGAATAATAGCAATAATAATGTATTTTCACATTTAGATAATTGTCCTCACAGAAGCAAATTTTTCACAAAGGCTGCAGAGTCTTGCTAAAATGCTGACGCACCCGACGTCGAGCCGCAGCAAATTCTGGTTGCATTGTAAATGCATTTCTTGTTGCCGGATGCTTGTCTGCCCCTACAGAGCACATCAGCCTAATGAACTGTTCATCAATCACTTTAATGTACATACTCACAGGCCCTGGCTGGTACAGAGGTTGGCATAGATGGATGACACACAACTCAACTGATATAATAAAACAAGGGGAGAGGTCCACACATACTCCTCCTCCCTTACAGCAAACGATTCAAGTCACATACCAGAAGACAGCAATGGTTTTGGGAATCAACCCGGAGAGTCCTGTGCAGATGCAACTTGTAAAGGCAACAACTGTAAGAAATTGTCAGAGTGTGATTAAATGCCCCTGTGGAAGAGTCAGAAAAGAAACAAAGCCTAAAATTGTCATGTTTTTCTGCTAATGTTAAATGTAACACGGCTCCCTTGCAGCCATGTTCAAGGACCAAAGTTTTCAGGCATCACTGGCAGAGCAGAGATTTCTAAGCTTTTGGGGTTAGCGGTTACAAATGCCTAGAAAAGTTACGGCTTACCATCAGTCTTCTTGTAAACCGTTTATTATCAACAGGAAAATACATTAATTGAAATTTTACCCTTTTTCTTTTAATATTGAAGGAATCATCCATTCACTCAGAACATTTAACCTTTAACCATTAACTTAACAATTCTGTTGACAGTTTTGTCTTGATATGTAAAACCCTCTTGCACACTAAACAGCCAATGGCACCAAGTGTCCAACTCTAAGGAATCCTTATTATAATGGAAACATTGAGGAGCAAAACTGTTCCTGTAAAAGTGCTCATTTTTGGCAAGACTTTTAAACGTGTAGTTGAATTTTTTTTTTTTCATCAGTGAGACAAACCAGCTTACGCTGTGGTCTTGAATTAAAGCTGTTTAGATTAAAGAAAGTACTTTTGCTGAGCAGCACCACTGTGGCCTAAGAGTTAACAGTTAAATACAGTGTAACAGTATCACAAGTAGGGATGAGTTAAAAAGACAGCATACTGACTCCGTAGTGTCAGTTATACAGCAATAGCTACCTAAAGTTAGCTAACAATGCTTAACATTAGCCACCATAAGCTAAAGGTCATATCAGACCAAGTCAGGCTGTAGCTGCAGTTATGAATTCAACTTTTCTTCTGTAAAAGAATAATGTGCTGTATGTTATTTCTTCAGTTACATATTGTGGTCTCACTTTAATTGTTAAGCTCAGACTGCCTCTGAGCACTGGTTTATGCTTAAATTGACGGTTCCACCATAAGTGACAGTGACCCTCTCTAGTTACAGTTACGGTCCCAGAGCAGGAACTCAACCAGAACCCAGAGGTCATTGATGTCAGGCCAGACAGACATTGACCAAACCCTGAAGCCAGCAGAAACAAAGCGGCTCTGGCAAGCTCCCTGACACTTTTACCATCATTATCCAACATGCTCAACAAATACGACAGCTTTGTGGCACATGTAAAGCCGCAACACTGCCTCCCTCCTGTCTTTTCCCCTTGTGAAATATCATGTCTCGAGTAGAATATGTGATTTAGCCAAACAGCTTGTGCTTCAACTATTTTGGCACTTGGCTCACTTAGTACCTTGCATAATAAATGAAAACTGAGGAGAGGTTTTTGGACATCACAAGCAGTAGGAGTGGTTATAATCAGTCAAGCCTGGCAGTACACAAAGATAATATCATTAACTAGCTTTTCAGTTCATCTGCAACAGTAAGTTATATACACACAGATACATCACACTCATAAGATTCCTCACACATACAGCCCTGCACTGACTGGAACCGAAACACCATTCTTCCAACACTAACATGTGCTCAGTCAAACCTCTCCAGGCTTAACACCTCAGACTATTTCATTTTGAGTGATTTGGCCTTCCCCTCACCTCAAACAGATTTGACATCATGGGAAAAATTCATTTCACTAAAGACAATATTATGGGATATTGAGAGCCAGAGTTGGAATATTAAATTCTTAACCCTAAGTGATTGTCCATATGCTGCTTATAATGCTGTACTTTCCACTTCAGTACAGCTGCGGACAGATCTGGAAAGAGACAGATTGAATATATATTTAGCACAGACTGCACTGTGAGGGAGGCTGAGGCACTGTTGCTGAGCAATACTGACAAACAATTTGCTGAATATTACAAATAAAATTGAAACACAGGGGGGAGATCTCTTTCCATATATTCTTTATAAGGACCGAAATTGCTCTAAAAATGTCTCAGTGTGAATGCCTAAAATATGCAGCTTTGGTTTGAATAAGATAAGAGACAAACACACAGCTTTATTTGTATACAGCGCAAGAAGCCTTTGTTGAGGAAAGTGGATGAAACACTGCTGCTTCACAGTTTTGATTTACAGTAGGGTGCATGTGTGGTGCGTGACCTCAGACTCTGAAGGGAGCTTTCTGTGGTGTGGTGGTGGTGGTGGTGGTGGGCTCCATAATAGCATAGCCTTCACAGCAGCCCACATGCCTGGATGTATTATGACAGAGTAGGCCTGGGACCTGACCCGCTCTCCCACCACTGATGTCCAGATGTGCTTCCCTGTGGGTCTTGATCTGATGCCTACCATTGTAGGTGGAAAATAGCTACGGTAAGCGTAGGAGTACACACATGCAGTGTGTATTTCATTGTGAAGGTGCTAGTTGTAGCCTTTGTGAACTTCAATATATTTGCACATATGCATGTGGCTGTGGCATGCAGTGTTAAATAGTGATGACCCCGACCCCTGCGGTGGATTAAATGGACATATGTGATAGATGTATCCAAATTCTTTGCAAGAAAATGAGTAAGCACATATCTCAAAATGTCAAATTGCTCCTATAAGACCCAACAAACACTACCTCTTTTACCAGTAAACCCAGCCAGGTGGCCTGTAATGAGAAATCCAGTTAAGACTCAGTAGAAGCTGCCAATCTGGGTGTTGGTTTTGCAGTAACTACTATGTGTAAAAATGTATGTGGTCAAAATACAAGCATGCCACTTAAAACGTAAATTGAGTCATAACAGAGCTGTCGAGGATTAAACATGAGAATTGAATTAAATTAGAGCGTCTTTGGATTTGAGAAGCTTTTCAGGGCGAAAAGAAATTCCATCTTGGGACCTTTCAAAAGAATCTCCTTCCTGAATTGTGTGGATTTAACATTAATTAACCCCATGTCCAGTGTCTTTGTGTCTGTGCTGCAGTCACGTGTGTGCTGAACAGGTGAAAGTGAAAAATTAGCAGGAGACCAAATTGTCGTCCTGTCTTCTTCCCTTTCTCAGTTGTTTCCTCGTCATCCATCATGCGCCCCAGAGCCGATTCAGGGGCTTTCACTAGACCTCCCTGAAGAGCATCCCCACCTCTCTCTCCTCAAACCCACTCTTTCGCCTCCTTCATCACAGTCTCCACGCCTCCCACCCTCTCTCCTACTGAGGGAACTCATCAGTGGCCCCTTCACATCTGCAGGAATCTTAATTGTATATTACCAAACAGGGATTTTTTATCCGGCAAGGGAGGTGATGTAGATCAGTTGAGGGACTGGTGTGCACACGCACACACACATATACACACCCACATAAACTTAAATGCATAAACACACAAACCACATATACAGCACATTATTTATGAGCTTGCTTGTACATTGGGAAGCAGGCACACTCATTCACAGGGGATCAGAGAGAGAGAAAAGGCGGGATGGGAAACCTCTGAGGAGAAGGCAGCTCTGTGATATCATAGTTCCCAGTTCATTCTCTGGTTGGTTGGCTGCGGTTTGGGACGACAAGCTGCTGGTCCTTTCAGAACCTTTCTAACAGCACAGAAGACATACATATATGATCTGCTGAGTCTACGCTCAGCAGGCCGCGATCGTGCCACGTCAGTGCAGTCCGGGGCTCCACGTCCTAAATGCTGCATAGGGAACAAAGAGTCCCATTGATTTACCGAGTTTCAACAAGACAAGACAATGATTCCTTTTAGCAACAGAGGCTGGCAGCACAGGGCAGAATCCCACCAGTGTTCTCTGGGAACTTGCGAACAAAGACTGGGACAGACAGAGGGAGGGTCACTAAACTGGGATGACCTGTCTTCAACGCAAGCTCTGTAGCTCGAGTGTACAGCAAGTCACAGCACAGAACAGCATGACGCCACATACATGACTGGGCACATTCAAGCTAACACTGAGCGGCTGCATAATTGATATTACAGCAGTGTTAGCGTTTTACAGAGAGCATCAATATGTTCTTTCACATCAAGTGCCAATTCACACGCCACTGCACAGTGAGCCTTGCTTAGTTGGCAAACTTGTTGCCAGAGAACAGATGTAAATATAGGTCGCTGACGTTAAACCCTCGCGGGACAGTTACAGCGTCTAGGCTCCACCAACCCAAAAAAGAGCTCGTCCACTGATGCAGACTCAATCGAGCACCCATTCTATCCAAGGGAGCATTTCTGACCCTGCTGACTGAAACATAAGAGGGGTGGATAGCAGTTAGAAGACCTTGGGCTAAAAATGTGCCCTGTGGCAACGTATGTGGCACGCAGCATACAGGGAAGGCAGGTCGATTATTCCAGCGGTTGGCTGATTTTGGGAGGGTGGAGCTCAAGCGCTGAAGAGCCAAAATGGCAGTGTGCCTGGTCCAGATCAGAGCTGCCAAATTCTAGTTAAATTCTAACAAGACAAAATTTTTACATGCAAAGACATGTTATTAACCGTTTTCTAGGAACATCCAATCATAGCTTTCAACAGCAACAACAGGCATAGCAGGCCCTAGCCTTTGCAATACACCCTTCTATAAGAGAAATACTTGGATCACACAGAAAGTTTGGAAGATGGTGTCTTTTTTGCCTTTAGAAAACCCAAAACACGTGTAAGGAATTGGTTTAAACTGCTTCTTATCTGGTCTAATGTAAGCTGCAAATGTTAGCATGTCCTGTTAACTAGCTTACTACTAAGAGTTCTCAACAAAAGTATTACTTCCTGTGCTATTTTATCCCTTTTCACAGGGTTCTCGTTTTAGAAAGTGCATCATCTAGAAAAATCTAAACTTTTTCACTCAACTCAGGGAGAAATTATTAGATTACTTGGCTAGTTAGCTACAGCTAATCAAATGTATGTAATGAGAAGCTTGTTCCTCTGACTGAACTTAAGGACCCACTGTTTCAAAAAAGCAAAATTTTTAGTGGTAAATCTACCACTGATATCAATTAGTGTGCCGTGTTTGAATGCAACGCTCGATGGGCAAAGCAACGGTAAGGCATAGCAAACAGTCAATTGGAAATATTTTAACAAACCAACAGGTCACAGCAGGAACAGTACGTTTATGATATTTTACAGACAAGATTTCAAAATGTCCAGATTTACAGATTCATCTGGGTCTACTCGCATACACCAAAGGATCTTGTGAATATAATATGAAAAGGCAGGAGTTATCTTCTAAAGCGCCTGCTGCTGGCCTATTTCCCTTATTAAGGGGATTCCTCTGGAAGCCTCTCCCGTGACGCTTGGGTCGCACCATCTGCTCCGGCTGCACTGGGGAGTTTATTATGGCGCTGACAGCCCTGCGAATTGTGACCCTTAATGAAATTGTGGCGCAATATGTAAGGTTTGATCCGCTTAGTTGAGGTCTTTCTTCCAGCAGTCACGGCAGGCAAGAGCTGGAGAGTCAGAGCAGCAGGAGTCTAGCTGGAGCCATATGCAGGGATAAACGCTGATGTCAGGTCACCACTGATTCAATAAAGGGGACTCCAGAGCTGCTCAGCTAGGCTTTTACAATAACAACATATTCACGTTAAGGGTGTGGGATTTCATTACTAAATTGTTAAGTGATTCCTGGGAATATATTTTGCTGAAAGGCCCAACGCCATGATGGAGAGTAGCAAGTTGGCGACATGCTGGAATGAAGACTGATGGCCTTTATTAAGATAAATGTATTTTGCTCTTACACGGTATCAACTCCTGTTACTCTGAGGGGAGAAGATGAGAAGGATAAAGATTTATTTGCTAGTCCACTGCTATGCAGAGTAACATAGGAACCAACAATGACTATCCACTTTCTTTCTTTCTTGTAGTTTCATTACAGCAGAGCTGAGGGTTTTTGTTCTGAGTGATACTCTAAGTGGTTCCACAGGACGCTAATGAGAGAAACTGATAATAGCTGGAGCACAATTCAGGCTGTTCAGTGGAACTAGCTCTGTTTGGCGTTTAATGTGTTTGGAAAGACAGATTCTGTCTATAAATATACACACTGACCCAATTATAGGTGGTGTAGAGTCATCTGTGATTTAGCCTGTTTGAAGGTAGCCAAAAAAATCCCCTTGAGGAGGCTGGGTGGGGCTAGCAAATACTCTGAAAACAATCAGCGCTGGATATTTAAAGAAACAGTCAAAAATGCATTTTGATACATTGTAGAAGAATTTGACTTACACATGCTGTTTGCCTTCTGAGCATGATGTTGGAGATTTGCAGGTGCAAACCTACTTATTCAGGTTAAAACTAGACACAATGGGGTGGAAAAATGAGACAGATGCTAACTTTCCAAAAAGGTGTTGTTCAAACATGTGCATCCTTTTATCAGGTCTCTCACAGACGTTTTCTAAAACCTGGGTTTGGGTTTTTTTCCCCCCTCTTGCTGTCATCTTTTCCAAATAATTATGAAATCAGAAAATCCCCATTTGGCCAAAAGGGAGGAGGCCTTGATGCGATGACGTAAGGACCATGGGTTAAAGGGGGGAGCTAAAAATCACCACCAAGCCAAAAAATAGAAGAAAAAATGAAACACTAACTTCCTCAGTGGCTTAAAGGAATAGTGTCAGATTTTGGAGGTGTGCGTATTGTGCTTCCAAGCCTTTCCACCTGTTATATCCCTTAATTTAACCTGCATCCATCCAGATTATGCATGCTTTTTTAGCACTGTTTTACTCAAGGGCATCTTAATTTTCTGAGGAAGGAAAAAGCTTCCCCCAGTTGGTCCAGAAATCTGAACCCACAATATCTTGGTCTCAACCCAAATAGTGAGTTCTCATACACCAAAACCCCTAATGAGAGGACCAGGAATCTGCTTCACACCCAGTAAGACCCAAGGCGTGATGGGGAAACATCCCCATGAACCAAAATAGAGCTCTGCTTCCTACTAATCCCAGATGAACAGGTGATTCTATTTAAAGGACTAAATCCCCTCCAATCCACCCATTGGAATCCCAACCCTCTTTCTCCTCTCCCACTCTCTACTTTGTGTGTTTTCCCCCTTCTATTTTTCTTCCCACTTTCTGCCTTTCCTGTATTATGGGCAGAGAAACAAAAGTCCTGAATTAGCTGTGGAAATCTGCATGAGGAAAACCACTTAAGAAACCAAAGCTTTCACCACCCTTCCCCTTGAGAGTGTGCTGGAGTATTTGAATGAACATGCGATTTTAAAATACTGAATTCAAGCTTCTCCTTCAATTTATTCAGTAAAGTCAGTAAAACCTAGAGATGATTAACAATATTAACCAGTACACCGGTACAATAAATGCCTCAAGGTTTGCAATCTAAACAACGGCTGTGGTGGTTTGATTAAAAGTTACATTAACAAATATTGTTATATTAACAATAACTAACTGACTACATGTAATATTAAAAGGGGTGAACCCACAGAGAATTATAACCCAACTCCACAGTTCCATCCAGCTCTGCTGAGCATTTTAGCACCTGTCAACTCCTGCAATGTTTGGTTTCAGTCTCACTGCTCTCACCAACCTTGTTTGTAGTTTAAACAGGCATCTGTTTTCAGAGAAAAAAAAATCTTATAAACAAACTGTACCCTACCTGCACAACTCCAAAAAACAAGAAGAAGTAGTTAGCAACTAGCTGGTGAAAGTAGTGGAGCTTTGATCAGCTAAAGAGCCAGATATTTCCTTCAGGAGTTGTTGGGAGAGCTAAACGGAGAGTGAATATTGGATATGTTGTTCTGTACATGCTGGAGGCATACTTAAGCAAAAGAAAAATGGTACTGCAGTTTAACCCTCTAATGGATAAATTATTAAAATCATTATCATGATTTTTTTAAAAGATTCTTTTTATTACTCAAAATTGGGGTAAAACTGAAATCGATTTACATTTTTACGTATTACGTATGTAGACACCATGCAACAAAGGAGTAAAATGCCACAGGTGGCAATATGGATATGTCATTTTATGCAATTTATTTAAGCTCAATTAGTGAAAACGAATAATTAAAACACATATTTTAGGAATAAATAGCAGAAAAACACACTCAGTGGTATTTATAGCTGTAGTTAAATGTATGCAGAAACACAGTAACCTTTTTTTATCTTACGTTATAACATATCAACATCCCAAATGTAATAATGTTGCTATCAATCAACTGACTCTGTTCTCGAATGGCTTGGAGATAAACAGGATATATTAACCCAAAATGGAGTTAAAATAACTGTCCACAAATGGGGACACCATGCATGAAAGGGTTAACATGATTATGAAGTATATTTTTGTTGCGATCCTAATGAAATAAAGGCTACAACAGATATAGAACAGATATACTGTAGCATAGCAAAATATATATATCAGGATTTCATACTTATATTAAGACCAAGAGTTGCCATAGTGATAAGGACAGAGCATCTGGCCAATTTGAACCTTTATTTAAAGCTGGACCTAACATGCAGCTTTGTGTCAGAGTGTCCCAGTCTGCATGTCAGGAATAGAAAAAGGTGTTTCTTTCCAGACAAGCAGTTAATGAAGGAGAGGATATAGGCCGAGTATTTCTGAATGGGCTCAGTTTTTATCCATGTCATCATTTTGCACTATCTGCACTTCTACTCCTCTTGTACAAAGCTGAGTCATTAACAATCGGGGCAGCTAAGAGTGGCTATTTCCTTCATCTAAGACTGAGGAAACGTCTTTCAAAGTTCACACAGAGTGCTGACAGAAAAGGGTTGGAATCGGAGGAGGAGGAGGAGGAGGAGGAAGAAGTGGAAGGGGAGAGCGGAGTGTGATGGTTTACTTTAGACTCTCTGTTATCTTTGACCTCAAGGCCACTTGAAAAACCGAGAGGCCCATCAGGCAGCGTAACACCTGGCGGACACTGAGTGACGGGACAATACGGTGCGAGTCTGGTTTTGACAGCAAGACGGATTGATCGCACCCTTTGAGCACAGGATCGTCATGGCAAAAGCGCAGTACTGCAAACAAAGCTCTCATGAAAGCAGCAGAGTTTGAGCTCTGCTAATTATAATTTCCCCCCCCTGGGCCAGAAACCAATTTGTCTCGTTTTCAATACCACCAAGTTCCCCCTATCACACTGACAGAATGGCTCGGGGCACTGTTTGAAAAGCTGTAATGAAAACAATTTCTTCTAAGAACCAGTGGGGTCTGGATTCAGCCTTGAAAAATGCAGGAAGAGTAATCCCTCCACTCCTATCGCTGTAAGTGGGTGTAGGAGCCAGAGAGCAGGCAGACATAAATTCTATTGTAGCAGTCCAAATGTGTTATGTTGTTAAAGGGGGAATAAGGTTGACAGGCCCCTGGGGCTAGTCTGGGGAGCCAGCTATTCACACGAGCACAATCACGACCTTTCTAAATATGAATTTTGTTCGGCCTGTTCAGTCTTGGCTTTTGTTGTGGACACAATGAGACATGGATGGGCTGCGTCGACTCAGCAACATATACAAAGAAGGATAAGGCCGCGGGTCTCTGAGTGTGGGACGGTGTTCCTGGCTTTCTTAAAAGCCCTTGTTTTCCTTCTGTGGTTTGACCTGATGAGTTCATCATGAAAAACAGAATTGTGCAAAGTAATGACTTGTGTTTACCTGAAGTAGGAATTTTGAAGCCAGACTATTTGGTTTTGAGATAAATGCCAACGCTAGCATGGGAACACGCTCACAATGTCAATGCTATGATGGTAGGTAGAGTACCATGTGGCACCATGCTAACGTTTGTTAATTAGCACTACACACTAAGTACATGACATTAGTTTTATGATTTGGTTGTAAATCAAAGTATTGGTATCAAATTCAGAGTTTGACTTGATGGCATTAGATCACCAAACACTTTGACAATTTACAGCATCTTGTGGGGAACAGAAATTGTCTGGTTCAGTCTGGTAGTGGCTAAAAACACAGCTGAAAACTTATCAAATTATATAAATAAATTAAAAGCCTGTTCTGTCCTGTACCTGTTGTGTATCATGATACACATCTGAAATATGAGACACATAGGAGCTAACATGTCATATAATCCTATTAAAAAACATGACAACAGTCCCAGCTAAACCATGCAGAGGCTGTTTGCACGGTTCTATGAAGTGCAGTTCGCACCTGAATGTGAGGATAAACTGGACTATATTTTATCATCTCAACAGTACTTCAAACAACCCCTTGCTGGTTACTGTCTTTTATTATGAATAATAAACCTTGCCACTTTAATTAAATTTCAAAAAACAGTGTTCTCAATCTGCTTTAGTCCTAACTTTAGTTTTGGTGGACAAGTTGTGACTGGCAACACGCAACAGAAGTGCTTTATATACACTTCATCATGACAGTCTTATGAGTAGCCGTGCAATCCAATATTAACAATGTTTATTTCCTGGTGTAGCCTGGTCTCATTTTTATATAATTTCTTTGGATGTATAAAACCTCTAAAAGCCCACCGGGTCGCCCACTTGAGCTACTTCAAGCTGCTTAGATTGTGAAAACCAATATAAATGTATAAACTTTTGTCAATATGGACATGTTACACATTGTAAGATCAATCTGATTCTCCACATTTCTTTCTTTTAGTTCACTTTTCAAAACATTATTCATTTAGATTTACCGGTATGGTCAGTCTCTATCTCTGTGCATGAAGTTGGACTAGATCAAATGAATGATTCGTAATTTATATGTTATCAGATAGTCTATTTTTTATACAAGTAATATTCATACTGGTTGAAGTAAACATTTTTATAGTAGTAGTATAGAGATTTGTGCAAAAGGAATTAAAGGCCTGTCCCATAAGGTAGGCAGGTAATTTAACATCTACAGATGATTTATAAAATTAAACAAACTGTCAAATGACAATTAAATCCAAGCGTGTTAGTTTGCTGAGTCAACATTCTGTGAAAATCTAATAACAGTAGAATGAGGCAATAAAAGCCTAATTGAGCTGGAGTCAATCTGGAATGCATTAGCCATATTTCTGATTCTGTGCTGCTAACTAATTCATTTTCTTTCCACAATGACTTAATGGAGACAGCCTGTAACATCCGAGACTCAGCTAAGCAGTCCGCATGGACAACACCTTGCTCTGCTCCAGTTTGTATCAGCATGAGACTTGAGTACTGCACTTTTGCAACATTATCATTGAATTATGAGCCAGACCCATACTGCTCTGCCCACAGGGCTTAAAACCAAACAGCACGCTCATTGTGAATACTACATCAGGCCTGA
Source organism: Micropterus salmoides (assembly GCF_014851395.1). Classification (NCBI taxonomy): domain Eukaryota; kingdom Metazoa; phylum Chordata; class Actinopteri; order Centrarchiformes; family Centrarchidae; genus Micropterus; species Micropterus salmoides. Next base: position 34,041,877 of record NW_024044459.1, on the reverse strand, counting down.
CACCATCAGTGTGTCCCATGACACTCCATCTGCAGGCTTAATCTCTGTTGTGAAGCGATTACCTGAAGAGCTGGGACATGTGAGAATGGCGCTTTTATTGCCAGGTAATAATATATAATACATATATTAATGGATATCTGCAGATGAATGCAGGACTCAAAGAAAGGTTTCCTACTATTGATAACACAGATACAAAGAACAAATATGAGTGAAGCTGGGCTCTCTTTCTCTTTTTCACATGACCCCGTTTAATGCAACAGTATGCAGAGGGCATTTTCTGATCCTTCTTCCAAATGAAATCATTCTCCTGGCCAAAACCTTCACTTACTCCCCTGCTCTTGGCAGGCATAGCTCAGGCAAAAAGGAGGAGAGTTTTTCTTTTTGTAAAATAGTAAGCAAAGTAAAATAAAAAGGTTCAACTGACTGTACACTCTCTGTGTTCTGCTTTACTTCCAGGACTTTTCTACCCTGCAGTAACCCGGCCATGACTCTACTTTGGGTTGCCTTTTTCCCCCCAACTTCATAGAAAGCAAAGAGCGCCTCGATATCATCTGCTTTAAAACTCCAAATCCTGTCAGCGCACACTTTATGACACCATCCATCACTTGAAATGACATACCTCCTCTCCATCTTCCTCTGATATTTCTAGTCATGCATTCTTGACGTACAGGTGCTGAACACTCTCTGTATGAGTATCACCTCACTGTCTTGAATGTTTCAGTATAAGCTTAAAAGGTTTATCTGACTCGAGACACTTCCCTTATGGCAGAACATGCAAGAGCTCGATTCATTTTCAGATTATCAGATTAAAAGGAGATTGAATCAGCAAAGGGATGTGAAGTGAAATATTGCTTCCCTGAGGAAGGCTGAGCTTTTGGCTTCATGTCAGATGTTGATGCAATATAACAAGATTTGCAAAGATGTAGAATACCTGGTGTGGTTGATTTGCATTGCAAAAGTTAAATAAACATGTATAAGTGCAAAAGTAATGCAGCTTTACAATGAGTATAAAAATGACGTGGAGATTCAGTTCTCGTTAAATTTGTGAAAGCGGCAGACAGCCAACTAGAGACACACAGTTTGTCTCTTATGGCTGGTTAAGAGAGCTGGTGTTTGTGTGTGTTGGGGGTGTTACTGGCTCTTCACAAGTCACTCTCTGTGACGGGAAGAGAAATGTCATGCGATTGTAGGCTTTTGAAACAAAATTTCACTTGATCCGTTTCCGCGACCTGGCAGGACTATTAAATAAACACTGTCGAAAAAACTTAGCGTTCCCACCAAAAATATTTAATTAAAGGATTATTCTCTTGTTTACTGGCTCTGCATCTTTATGTTCAGCAGTTTTCTGACAGTTGCTTAGGGGTGGGGTGGTGGTGGTGGTGGTGGTGTGGTTGGGGAGGGGGGCTCAGTCTCATTCTCTGCAGAAAAAAGCAGCAGAGTGGGGCATTAATTGTTCCGCTGTCAGCCACAGGCACTCATCTTATCCCCGAACCATTAATCACAAAGTGAGAGGCGGGCAAAGGGTGTAGGGCCAAAATCACATATGCATGAAGGCAATTTGTAACAGCAGGAATCTGATCAGAGGAAGCAAATGTTGATTCCCATGCTGTTGCATATTGGATCAGCAGTGTAAGATTATTTTTCTTTGTTTCTTTGAGATTCCTCAGCAGAGCAACACCTTGCTCATCAGTGCATTTCAGACTAACTAGTAGGAAGGGTTTACAGTAAACACACATGTGTGAAGGACGGATCTCATTAAAAATGACCACAGACAGAGCAAAGCCTGTCTCTCACCACGCAACAATGCTGCTCTCTTTCATTTCCACATAACCTCCCCGAAGCCTGGATTATAACCAGCGCCGGTCTCTCCTGAGCCATGAATGAAACGAACAGTTCATGAGTCAGAACATTTTACATCCACACCTTTTCACGAGGAGAAGAGAACAGCGGCCCTCACTGGGTGGAGCCTCCACCTCCCTCCTTCAGTTCAATGAATGAATGGAGGCTCTATTGAGCCTGGATGGTCTGTTGCTTCAACCCACAGTGGAAAATATGTCAACCCAGCAGCAGGTAGGAGAAAGAGGCTTCTGGAAGGGCATGGGTGGGAGGTCCCGCCACAAATACTGCCACTTTACACACAGCCGTTTGGTTGTCTTTGCAGATGTTTAACTGACAATTATATCCAGCGTGATTTCAAGGCTCAAGGTTAACAGTTCAGCTTTGGCTCAAAATTGAGTGATTGCTCTTTGAGCACAGGCAACAAGACACGTGCTAATTACATGCTCACTTCTTTTACAAGTTGTCAGCAGAGATGTGATTGGATCATGTAAATATTTATCAGTTTTTCCCGTGATACATTAGAGACGCTGTAAGGCTGTTCCAAATCAGTGAGCTAAATTATCATACAGATGCAACAATTATCGTACACCTGGCAACACTGGAGTCAAAACACCTCTGCCTTTTGGTTTTTATTCTGTAATCCCACACACCAAATGCATCATTTTAACATATTTGCTCATCCTTCTTCTTCTGTCTCTATGGCGTGGCTGGTGTGTGTTGCCTCTTACTTACTTCCTCCTGCATCTTTAAAGGGGAAATACACTGTAACACTGATCACAGGAGAAGCTTTTAAAACCTGCAGAGTCAAGGTCATCTCCCCCCTTGTTGGTCGGCTTAAGCACCTCCTCCCGTGCTCTTGACCTCACCCAGGATGTTGCTGATCAAACATGCTTGACATCTCTGTTGATGGTTGTGGAGTGTAACGAGCGCAACGGTCAGGGCTGCAGCACACAGACATTTTGTAGAACAAATATTCCCTTAAGTGTCCCACTAATAACAAAACAGCCTAGGAGGAGAGGGAGAACATTTTTTTTTACCTCTCTCATTTTATTACGAAGGTAGTGTTACAACCAAGCGAATCAATATACGGTATTAACATAGCGCTCATGACAACAATTGCTGCAGGTAATGAGGTCTGGTACAAGCAGCTTCTAGGAAAACACAGCGCCTCTCGTCTCATCTGCCTCTATTTTCATCCTCCCTCTCCTCCAGTTTTTCCACCTACCTACACACTCAGATTTTAATGCCAAAGGGCGAGTGAACGTTTGTCCGATGTTGAAACAAGTAGGACTTCACCTCAAATGTCCCACTCGTCTACCATGAAACAGCTCTTTGGTCAGAGAGCATCGTGACATTTTGACTGGAGGAGTACGGCAATAATCTGACACATTTTCCACAAAAACAACAACAACCCACAGTGAGAAGCTCTGGGAATGTGAAAACTAAAGCTAACACATTTTCTGAGTAATTAATACACAAAGGACGAACATTTGACTGTTAAAAAAGTAGGTTAGACTGAGTTGTTTGTGATATAACAGACTCACATAACGTTTTTTTAAAATAAGCCTTCCCATGTTTCAGGCCTCTCCACAGTGCCAACAAAGCAGGGCTAAACATTTAAGATGTATATTTTTAGCAGACTTCTTTGCACAAACACCATATCATTTATCAGCAACGTAGATTCAAATGTGCTGTTTTTAGCCTTTAAATCACATATTAATTTAACCCTAATGGGATTAGTTCATTCAGGTTTGGTTGTGACCTTTGAAAATGCATTTAATCGCACTGCAACACACTACATTTATCTTAAAATCACTGCATCATCTAGCATCCTCAGACATCATTTATGTGGGATTTGTGTATTTTATTGGACGCCATCTTCTATGGCTATCCATCTCTCCCAACAGTGACAACATCCTTCCTCCTCTAATCAAGAAAAACATATCCTTTTTCATGGGGCGGCGGGGGGTGCTGGTGGAGGAAACAACATCCCCCATCCTGTGTCTCTTGCTACAAATCTAACATTAAAGTCACATGTCAAATAGTGACTTGTGTTCTCACACTCCCTTCTTCACAGCCATTGCCCCAACTAACAGAGAACCTGGTCTTGTTGTAATTGTGCAGAAGAAAGACAAAGAGTTTTCCATTGAAGGCTGTAAAATATTTATAGCTGCCCAATGTAAGAGGAACTTGTTCTATTTCAGTCAGACCGCTTAGGTGCCTTTTAAAAATATGTAATGAACACATGCTGGTGTCCGTGTACCGCAAAGCCCTTTTAGACCATAAGATTCTTAAATGTGTCTTAATTACATGCTATATCCGAGGCAAGTTCCCTGCCATACGCGACTGGACACAGCAACAATTCAGCAACAGCAACAGTAGAAACATTGATTGATGTTAGTTGTGTGACTCACGGAACAGTTCAATAATCCTAAAATTAATTAGGTGCAGGCGCCACATCACAGCATAAACAGATTAGCCACATTATGGTCCTCCTTTTGCCGCCAAAACAGGCCGGACCCGTCGTGGCATGGACTCCACTTGACCTCTGAAGGTGTGATGTGGTATCTGGCCACAAGACCTTAGCAGCAGATCCTTTAAGACCTGTAATTTTGAGGCCAAGTCAATTCACCTGTCAGTGGTCATGATGTCACAGCTGATAAGTGTATATATTATTGTGTATTGTAACACTGCCAGGGTCAAGGGTTTAGGATTGGGTAGCACCAGCTATGAGTAAATAATTGTGTAAGGCTCCCCAAAGTGCTCATAGTTTCAAACTCCTGCTTTATTATATAGGGTTGCACCATTAAAATGTAAAGAATGTCACCTAGTTGCACGAGCTGTGAAATAACTTACAAGTGTGACAATCTTTGGGGCCATGTATTAAACTTAACTGCCAGTCCTTTGTAAATGGAGCTATTACCTATTTTACTTATATGCACACATAGAGAAATGTTTGTGTTCTAAAGTCAAGCTCTCAGCGTCCCTGTGGAAACCCATCTCTTCTGCAGGTGTGCACACACTCCTGTGTGTTTGCAGACACTGTAGTGGGTGCTGTTCAAATCTACAGCAAGCACATGAAACGGTCACTCTAGAAGCAGGAAAAGCAGCACCAGACTGTTTGTTTTTAAAACCTTTACCCATGCATTCGTGTGTAGTCATGCAGTTTCGTGTGAGTGAAATATCCGATTACGCTTAACTGCATGTTATTTTATAGTCCAGTCTAACATTATTTAATATAATTCATGGTATATTGTGTTACTTTTGTTAAATGTGGTTTAAAATAACCCCAGTTGACAGGTCAAATATTAGCAAGCAGGTTTTGTCAGCCGATTCAATTAGCTATGCAACACTTACACCTGGCAGTTAGTATGTGTAAATATTCAGTAACAACTAACATCTACATAAGTAGTTGTTTGTGTGCTGCAACCCATTTTAGTTTAGTGATGAGTAGATCCACAACTGGTAAACACTTATATTATAACCAAGGTATTGCAATTGAGGTGGGGGGTGTGGATAGGACACATGCCATTGGTGTGGGAGACCTGGATTTGATTCCCACTGCGAAACATCCACAATTGTGTCCCTGAGCAAGACACTTAACATCTAGTTGCTCCATAGGTGTGCAACGTCTGACATACAAAGTAATAGTAAGTCACTTTTGATAAAAGCGTCAGCTAAATGAGTAAATTTACATGTAATGTAAATGCAAATGGCTCCAGTTGCTCTTCAATATAATAGGTATTGCACACACACTCTATGCTGCCAGGTAGTGCTAAATGCTACAGACCCTGATTTCTTGGCAACAATATAAAACTGGACTGAAGTATCTCCAATTGAAATGCAGCAAACTAATTTCAGTTGGGTTTATCTTTATCTGCTTTCACGCTGCCAAAGATAACGTTTCCATTATTACTAAAGCCACACATACTAAATATGTATGCCCTCTAATGAAGGCACTTTGGATAAAAGCAGTACATTACAGCACCGGGAAAGCACCTTCGTATTTGGTATGGATGGCTCCAGAAATGCGCTTTGCATAAAAGCCTCCATTAAATAGCAGATAATATTATATAAAGCAGCAGAATGTGCTGATACAATGGGCAGTGATAGGAACATAATCAGTGCGGGAGCCAGGCGTCCCATCCTGCAGGGATTAGTCAGGGAAAACTAGGCCTTGCATTCACTTTGCCATGACTTCACACCCTTTTATGTGACAGGTGACAGGTCACAGTTCACACACATACACACACAAACACACAGCTGCATAGCCAAAAAACCATGACAAGCTAAAGCCTTATTTAAGCACCTTGCCCTCAGCTTGCCCCTGTATTGTGTGTGAACAGCTTGTTTTGTAAACGCCTGTGTATGTTTTTTTCTGTCTATTCACGCTGTTAGGTCTCACAGCGGGAGAAACGTCAGTGCATCTTTGTGTTTAAATGCCTATATTTGAAAATGTGCACAAAGTAAACAACAGATCATTGTGTTTCTTCTTAATGCTGACTCTGTCAACCTCAAAGCTCACCTCTTACCAATCTAATAAAACGGCCACAACCCCACACCCACGGGAAATCACTGTTCCTAGCCTGCTGAAAGTCCCATAATGACTGAAACAATTTCAAACAGAGAAGGCTGACTTGAATGGAGAATAGCTGCTAAGCTGGTGTCCAAGGCTTGCAAATATGGAGACGTGCTGTTTAACCAGGTGGCACATACACACAACAATAATTTTTTACAGACCCATGAAAGCAAGTGTCAGTCTCTCTGCATTATTAAAACGAAAAGCAGTGGATTAACAAGAAGGTAGTGACAAAAGCCCTCCGATTTGAAAAGCAGCAATCAATTAGCTGTCTCACTAGCAACGGTTACTTCAATGCAACGTTACAAGGCTTCACTAAAGACCCGATAAATTATTTGAAACTCATTTTAGGGTCAGCTGGGAGCTTTGGAAATAAAATCTATTACGTGAGAGCAACAAAAGATTTCATTCGGGCCTGCTGTAAGATTTAATTTTTCTACACGTGGGAAACACAAACTGATTGTAGCGTCAATCTCTTGGTGTTTGTTTATGTGGTGTGTATTTGTATGTTGTTGTCCCCCCATCAGCAAACCTAATTTCCTCTGTGTGACACCAAAGATTTGAACGGCTATTTTGTGCCTCGCAGTAATGAAGTGTTGGCTTTCGAGCAACATTATTTTATTCATGACGTGAAGAATGGGACAAAACAACCTGCTTTGTTTTACTGTTTATTTAGTAAAGCAGTGTCCAGTTTCTCCAGCTGACACGGTTTTTCCAGAACATTCGTTTATACATGATAACCACCCCACTGCCACTGTGTGTGTGTGTGTGTGTGTGTGTGTGTGTGTGTGTGTGTGTGTGTGTGTAAATGTATAAGCATGAGCAGGGGCAGGTGTTTGTGTGTGTGTGGTTGTGTGTGTGTGTGTGTAAATGTATAAGCATGAGCAGGGGCAGGTGTTTGTGTGTGTGGTTGTGTGTGTGTGGGGGGGGGGGTGGGGGGGGGCATCATCCTGTGTGATTGTCCCTGGACATAAGCTCTATTGGCTGATACTCTCAGTGCACACAATGTACTGTACTGGGCAGGAAAGAATTAAAGATTTAAAGAAAGAATTAAAACATTTCTAAATGTATTCAGTTTTTGCAAGAAGGACTGAAAATAAGTTCTTTCAATAAAGTCATTACTGTAATTGAGCACTGACGCTTTGTGCGCATTCATTTAATGCTTAAATGTGTTTGGCTAGAGTTGACACAAGTAAACTGCTATAAAAGTGTCCTAAATATTCATTTAATATGATAACACTTTTTACATGAAAGTGATCCAGTCATGGGCTGTGTCTGAAATCCCCACTCCTTCACTACTCCCTACCCCCTATGTAGGGAGTTGTATGTAGAGCACTATATAGTGAGCTCACTCACATTATTAAGAGCAACACTTTCGGACACGACTCTGATCATTATTTCAGCGACGTTAATTACATCATTGCTGTCGGACAATTAGTTGGTGGACTGTTTTTCTATCAGCGCAATGCATGATGTAGGGCTTAGTTAGTGACCATCGGTTGTACACTACTTTTCAAAATGCATTCTGGGATACATTGAGTGGACTATATAGGGTAGCCTATAATAGTTATAATAGTTATACATTCAGACAGCACTATAACACGGCGATTTTGGACACAGCCATGTTTTATCTGTGTGACATGCTAGCTAGACTTGTTGCTAGCTCGTTTGTGAGTTTTGCTAGCAAGTTGGATAGCAGTTAGCAAAAGAAACTATTTAGCAATATAACTGAATAATGAATACCAACATTTCTTTCTTTTCTTTTTTTATAGGAGTCTTTAATAAATAATGAAACAAAAACACTCAGTGTAAAATGTCATTCTTGATCTTAACTCAAGGTCCACTTAAGCTTTGGAGCTTTCACCCACATCTGCGCAAAGCAAAGCAAGAAAGAAATGGTACCTTTACTTAAGATATTTTGTTAGGCTAATGTTTCCATGTTATGGATATGTGGTGATGATACAAATATATCGCAGTTTCAAGCTCTGAAATACCAAAATCATAGTACAGTTCAAATTCTACGTGCACAAGCACAGGTGTGTGTGTGTAGGTGTTGGTATATAAAGTGCAACTATCTGGACGGTGGTCTCTAGAAGGTGATAAGCCTTCAGCAGAGCCCTAATCCTCAGCTCCTGAGTCAGTATCCGGTGTTGGGACCGGGCCTAGGCCAGCTGTGGCATAATGCAAGCCTCATTAAACCCTGGCATCAATGAGACTGGCAGCATCCGAGCAACAGAGTGCAGCTAAGACACTCCGCAGCAGGTGTAAGAGGAGAACGCTGCTCTCCATTATAGGCCAACAAGGAAATCTGCAACATTCAGATTCAAATTGTGCTGTGTCACAGCTCCTTAACACGGAAATGTCTTTATTTGACAGGCTACCACCTCAGCATCCCAGAATCGATGACGCACTGGTATTTTCAGTACAGTGCACCATGACGCAGCAAAGATGAGTGTTCATATCATACTGGTAGAAACAGTGAACCGGGTTATCAGAAATATTCCCATATCAACTCAACTCTGTGACTTCTGTTCTGACAAATCATTTTAATACAGACACATCAACTAATTAGGCCCATCTGGCTGAGACTGATCCGACCTCAGCCTACATTACGAGATCAGTGTGTGTAAGTGGACAAGAGCACGAAGCGCTCTCGTGGTGCACAGGTGTCTGTTTCAGCAGAATTACTTCGCCACTTAAGCCCCAGGCCCATCTGTTCCATTCATACCCAGTGGACACAAGTCACAGCCACAGCCAGGCATTACAAGCCGACCGATGATCACCAGGTGCTCAGACCTCATGCAAAGAGGTCGCCTGTGATATCACCAAGAATTAAACGTCTCCATCAAGATGCTGAAGAGTCCCAAGATTTATTAAAGTTTCACTTTCCCTTGTATTTGGTTGAAACGTTCAAATGGAGGGGGATGAAAAAAGTTTATCAGCTGTTTGCTCAGTAAACTGGCCAGAGCATGTTGGGCTCTTGGTTTGTACACAATGAAGACTGATAAAAATGTCCTCTGGATATGGTTTGAAGATAAGAGACTGGCAGGCTGCCTGCTCAGTGAGCCCAAAAAAGCTACCGAGATTCCTGAGTCAAGTTAAACTCCTAAATGCTCCCAGCAGCGGATCTCAAAACTAAAAAAAAAAAAAAAAAAAAAAAAAAAGGGCTTCATTTTTTTGTGGAGGAAAAAAAAAGGAGGAGGAGGAAAAAGCTGTGGAAGAGAACGGAAATGAACATACACTGCAACTATGCGTCCATAGTTCCTGATTGACAACTACCTGCCTTTTAGCCCCGTTACCCATTTCAATGAGAGAGCGCTGTGCTCCAGTTACAAGGGGGAGTTAAAAATAGGCCTCACTCAGTCACCACTTAGCCTGGCAATGTGGAGAGCAGATTGCAAATGAGCACAGTGAAGTGCTTGAATGGCAGCCCTTGTCGTTGGGTCTCTGGGCTCTGACACACACACTGAATGTAAAGCAGTAACACACACTGCAAACGATTAAGCAGTAAACACACTTATCATGCATTAATGGTCTGTAAGCGGGGCAGTAAAGGACAACAGCAGCCCTGTTGCTCTGTAAGACTGTGAGAAGAAATCATGCCGACTTGTATGGCTTGACCTCTAATGCTAATAAACTGATGTTACAGCCTCTAAATAAACACCAGACGTCTTTGTTGCACTTCCAAACTCAAACTTTTCCTCTTACCTTGGAGGCACGTGAAGCAGCTGAGGACACATGTCATTCTCCGTAACAGTGTTTGACAGATGATGCATGCCTAAAAGTGACCAAAAACTGGCTGCAGATTGACGTGCTCGAGGCAGAAAGTCTTGTAGGTGAGGCGATGCCTGACACATGGGGGTGAAGTTGTTCCTCTAGGCTATAGGGAATGTGACAGACGAATGCCTACTGCACCTCTACGCATCCAACTAATCTCGTGCCCTTATTAATCCACCAACCAATTAAATGTCAATTAAAGTATATGCTGAAACACTGACACATTCCACTGCAGTCTCTCATATGTTCGCAGAGCCAACCACAGAGACGATTATACGCAAAAGCTGAACGCTGTTGCTGAGATTCTCAGTATTTTTAATGTGTTTAAAGTTGTTTGTTCTAATAATGTTTTTTTGGCCACTTGGCTGACATATCTTATCAGCTTATAAAGTAAACAGTTGGCTTTTGTGTTAGCAGAAAGTTTCCTATTTACAAATCCAGCAGTTTCGGAGAAACATTAGCATTCATTTGGAGCTGTGTTTCTGGCCACCTATATTTACTCTCCATTCAACTTCACAAGCTTGTCACCAACGTCGTCTGTCCATTCTTTGGTGCTGGGCAGATAGTGTGAAGCAGGTTTATCAGAGCTGGTCTTGCTAAAAACAGTTGCTTGTAATGAGGGAAAAAAAAGTTGATGAGAGTGGTCAGAATCAACCAAAACAGTAAAGTTGTGGCTCGTAAAACCAAAACAATAAGCTGAAAGGTGCTAAAATGTGCCACAGTCAGGTGATAATTCTGTATGGGTTCTTCAGGTTCAGGTTCTTAGCTCAGGAGGTCGGCGGTTCAATCCCGGCTCCCCCAGGCTGCATGTTGAAGTGTCCTTGGGCAAGATACTGAACCCTGAATTGCCCCTGGCGGCTCTTCCGCCAGTGTGTGAATGGTGAATGCAGATGTAGTGTAAAAGCGCTTTGAGTGGTCGAAAAGACTAGAAAGGCGCTATACAAGTACAGAACATTTACATTTAGTTGACCCATTTTTAATATAAATATGCAGGGTTTTTTTATATAACCTATTACCTAACAAGATATTTTACATTTAATCAGAGAATATCAATTTATGTCCACTTTACGATAAGTTGGTATACTACTGACATGAACCGAGAGTGAAAAAGATTCAGGCATGCCACTCATTCATGAACTTTTTCCATTGTAAAGTCTCAGTTTATATCTGAAAATAATTAGCTCCTGCTTCATGCATAACTCATGAGAGGGAAGATCAATACCCCTGTTCATTCTGCCTGTGTGCTTCATTAAGCGCACCACAAGTCATCACCTCGACAGGGCTTGAAAAATGTGTTGGCAGCACCAGCAGCCTCCCTCCTCGCCGACGCCGCTCTCGGGGTAGAGCCACATGTCTGTAGACACTCTGCTTCAAAACACAACTCCGATTCAGAGGCAGACAGCATCACATGTCTGACTGCTCCTGCTGACCCACAGGCTAAGTTACATTTAACCCTGCGAGCCATGGATAAGTGATTATACAGTGATTATACTAATGAAACGCATAGAAGTGCGGCGGGTCACAGTTTATAGCATTTGTCCTGCAGCCAAGTTTCACGTTCTTGCTATTCATAGTTGTTCTAAAAAAGCACTTAGAAGTTCAAAGGCTATGTGAAACAGAAACATCTGATTAGGCCTTTAATGTCTAAAGCAATCAGAGTCCTTTACACATGTGTTTTTGTCTTTGTAAATGTACGTGTATACGAGGTGCGAGGTCATGCCAAGCTGGGAGACTGTGACCCGGAGTGTGACTCAAAGAGTCTATTAGCAGCACAAACCTGCTTCTCTGCGGCCATCTGGTCTGGTGGGTTGCAGGCTGAGCTAATGTTACCCTCTATGTGTGAAGCCAGTATTTATTGAAAATGAGATATTCTCCAGTCATTGAAAGCCACATCTGATATGACTGTTACAGTATACAGTATATATGATTTCATACACTGTATTGTTTATCAACGCTACACTAGCCGTGTCTGGGAAGCCATCCATCTAAACTGACTCTAATGTGCTGTTTTGCCAAGGTCCAGTACAAATACGTGTAAATATTTTGCTATTCTTGTCTTTTAATTTAACAGAGCACAGGCGTTGTGTGGTGGAAACGACACTTCAGAAGCTTTTCCTCCCTACCAAGAATCTAAATTTTCTGCCATGAAAATTGTTTACACATAATAAAACTGAGCTAAATGCAATGTCCTACCAAAACTTAACATAAACTTTAAAAGGTTTTTGTACTTGTGACATTATAGACAAGTCACCTGTTTCCATCAGATTTGGTTAATGCTTAAATTTTTTAAATAAATCTACTGCACACATATGTAGTTGCTCATTTCTGTACATTTTTTAAAGATTGTATTTACTTATATGTACAAAGTAAACTATCCGGTCTGGATGTTTTTCTCCCATGTGAAGAATCTCTTCCTGCTTGTTACCATACCAAATAATGCATTACTAAGATTTTACACACTGCAACATGACAGGCTCTTGAAATGGTGAGACAAAAGCTCTGATGTATATTAGTGATGGTCTAAAAATACGACTTTGTGAGAAGCAGGAGGCATGTTGTTGTTGTTTTTCCTGTTTTCTCCTCTTTAGCCTCAGCTCTGCATATCTTTACCAGTGCTCTCCTGTTCCAGCTGCTGCCACACCTCCACCCATGCCACATGACAGCAGGCTGCACAGGCAGCTGTTGTCACATTCCCTGTCACCTCCTGCTGAGGAAAAGGACCTTTTGTCCGCCACTCCAGACACAACAACTACACCAACTCCTTGCCCGTCACTGCCAGAGCCGAGCTGACGTTTTTCAAGGGTTCAGGCTGAAACTTGACATTTGAGCTACACTTGCATTGGGGCTCCTTTGGGTCGTTACTTAGCTCTGGGGTTGAGACAGCTGTACCGCTGCTACTTTTGCACTATCCCAAAGAATTGTTTATGTTGGTGCTTCCCAGAGCCAGGTGTAGTTTCTGACTGCTCAGCAGTTTTTCTGCCTTTCCTGCTCCGCCTCTTACTCCACCTCCTCCCCTCTGAAGCTATTAATTTGGGTTCTTAATCAAATCAGTCACAACATTGTTAATGGGAGCATTGGCTCGTCTCTCCAGTTCTTCCTAAAATATCCCCCAAAACACCATGGCCAATTCAAGCCCTACCAAACACATTTGACCTGCTCACTATGACTGCACATTACAGTTAGTTATCACATTGGAAAAATACTTTTTGCTTATGAAAATGTCCATAAATATGCAAGACATAAGTCAAATATGTGTATTAGTAATTCTGCAATGCTGGAGTGATTAAAAAAGCATTAAATTGAAAACTGTTGGCAAAAAATACATCTGACAACCATAAATTCTCCTCAAATCAGGAAAGAAAACTTTCCTCTGAATGTAAAATGTGGGTCTCCAGGGAACACCTAAGACTCACTAATAGTATTCTGCACACACTCTCAAGGGAAACTTCTCAATTTGCAGCACCCAGCGCATTAGTACAAGCAGAGATATGCTCGGGAACGAGGAACGCCGGGGTCCGTCACAGATAAGCTCTGATTTCATTAACATGGAGGCAAGATATACTGCGCAAGGCAGGCTAAATCCAAAGGCACTTAACCTGCCACAGTGAGAAAATGAAAACATATGCATCTCCTCAGATATTTTCCCTCGTCACAGACTGAAGGCAGATGCTCAATCACGGCATCATGCTTTGACGTGAATATACTCATCACTCATCAGGTGTTTGTGCAACTGTTGTCACTGTGAGGCCAAGCTAACTGCAGCCTCCTGCCCTTCATTTAAACCACGGCAGATTCAAACTTCCAGAGGTGTGAATATAGCTGGGAGAAAAATGGGAGCTGACACTAGCTGTCATCTTCAAAAAACACACATGGTGGGGGGGGTGGGGGGGACGATGCAGGATCAGAATGTAAAATCAATTAAAGGAGAGCTGCGTATGGCCGTGAATAAGGCTCGATAAAACAAACCAATTGATATTCACAGGTTATCCTTCCCGATATTCAGGGATGCTAAAAGCCAGTGTGCTCATGGGACTAATGCAAAAAGGCACATTATAACTGCTGCATTATGGGTAAAGTGGAACTGGAGTAGAGTTTCTGTCAAAGAGGGAGAAGGGAAGGCGTGTCCAGATACTAAGCTAAGTAAATATTCGATTGGAACTTCAGTATGGTCCACTTGGAGCATTGTCAGTCTAGACTTGATGATCGGTCCACTGCCTTTGTAAGCATGGTGGCCCTGAGGGATCAGCTGGATTTGGCCGGGTGGCTAATAGTTCCACAGCAGTTTAATCAGGACTTTAGCAATTATTCACACTGCTGGGGTGGGGTGCTGTGCAACACACTCTGAGAACAACAAAGTCCGCTGTTCATGTCAGTTCTGATCAATGGTTTTAGGCCGCTGAACTAACTGGGTGCAGCCAGGTCACTGAATTAGATCACTGCCGTGTGCAGGTCGGATTAAGACTCCAACTAAGATTCAAACTTAGAGTAAAGTGGCACCATGGTGTGGCAGTCCAGACCGCTCAATAGACCATTCACTAAGCCCCGCCTCCCTTAGTAGCACTTGCTACGCCTGTCAAGCTTTATAATCTTGTCACATAAGTTAAATGAAAATATCCAAACCACTAAATAAAAATTAAATAACTGAGCCATATGGCATTAAACTGTAAACTGCTTCCTCATTTTAATTAATTATGCGTTTTCTTACTTTGCTGTAATTTCTGCATAAGATCACGTCTCCCAAGTGAGTGAGAAGTGATTTCTTTATGGATCCAAAATCAAACTTCCTGTCCTTGTTTTTTCAGTTTAAGATAGAGCAACTATGACTTCATCAGCTGGCCATAGATAACATTCACAAAACAGGCTTTTCTTTTGCAGAATTTTACACACTGCTGAGCCAAAGAAAACAGTGTGGCGGAGGAAATCTACAGCTTCGGGCTGGCTGGCTGCTCTCCGGCAGAAGGTTCGGGGTACTGCCTTTGTCCCAGATGTGGTCAACAACTTCCTTCCCCAGCATGAAGAGTATTAATTCACTACACATTTTTATATTGTCTGTCAAACTGTGTAGAAATAGCACAGCTGCACAACATAGGCTCCACTCTGACCTTTTAAAACTAGCTCGAAGATTCAAAGTGTGGCAGAGATTTCTATCCACATGACACTTAAATACTCTGCATTAGGTGGAAGTGGACCTGGAATCCACAGAGAGTAGTGAAGGCTTGAGGGCTGAATACATTTGTCCATCGTGAATTAAACCTCATTTTTAAAATATCCTCACTGTCGCACAGGTTGCAAGTCTTTCAAATAGACAGTAACTGGTTGGAGTACAGTGTCCCACCTATAAACTGGTTCAAGGTGAAGCTTCACTTGGGTTTACTTTGCAAATTGGCGGGGGGGGTTTATAGACAAACAAACATGTTTAGTCCACAGCGGGTCATGGAGAGCGGGTGAAAGCTAAAAAAGGTGAGGCTTGGGTGGAAGGCAAACAGAAGCTAATGCACAGCACGATGAACTGCTAATGTTTAAAAACACATTTGTCCGTCCTTTCGAGAGAAAACAATTTCTGAGAAGATAAAGCTATAAAAAAAAAAAAAAACAGAATTCCCTGAATGTCACAGCAGCTGTATTATTATAGGGGCTCGAGCTAAGGTCCTTATATATTTGTAGCTTTATACACAAAAAAGGACATCTATAAGTACATATCGTTTGGCAGGTCAAGTTCTAATGGATATTAAAATAACACAGATGCTTATTCATAAACTTTCCAGAGAGGTGTGAAATAATAGCATGTGACAGACAGGACAGGATAAGGTCGCCTCTGCAGTGAACTACAAAGGGACTGGGCAAAAGAGGCAAGTCTGGCTAGAGCCCCCTGGATCCATGGCTTCAAAGACGAGAGCCACCACTTGTATTTATAGGATGTCGCCGCACACAAGCAAAACAGACGGATAAAATCAGAAAAATATTAGCTTGGAGTCTAAAATATCTAATAATATTATATTTAAAGTTGTTTTACTATTAAGTGATTTATTTAACAAGCTGTAACACAACATTGACCTTATTGTGCACAATGGTGGATTGTAAAAGCAAAACAATGAGTTAAAGACTCAATAGAGCAGAGAAGAAATGCAGCATAAGCTGGTAATTCTCTCTTGGTTCATCACTATAAGCGGCCCCTTTTACATACATGCTGTTATTTGACCCATTGTTAAAATAATCTATATCACAGCATCTTAACACCTGCATAATGATATTTTAGGCCACTTGGGGGCAACGGAAACAATTTTCATATTGTGCTTGTTTACACAAGTAGACATGGAGGAAGATGAGCATTTATTTGGTGGTGTTTTTGGCCACCTGGTGAATATAAGTCTAATATTCACTCTCTTTTAGCTCTGTTTTTAGTCTCCACCAACTCCTGAGAGAAATGCCAAGCTCTTTAGGTCTTAAATGTTGCACTGTGTTCACCAGGTAGTTGCTAACTGTGTGTGCAGGTAGGGTACAGTGGTAAAAAAATAAAAAAAACAACGCTATGAGAAACAGCTAAACAAGCTCCGTAAAGCCGAGGGAAGCTGCAGATTCAGGTGACAATTCTCTGTGGGTTTCACCACTACAAGTGACAACTTTCACATTCTACATTTTCCCTTCAAACTATTAAGAATTTGAAAGCTGCTATAATCACATACAAATTCTACACAGAGTGGTGAGTCAAAATGTAAATCTAGATTGGTTGAACTCTGCTCCACAGATGAACGGGTAGTGGCTTTGTTTGCCCTGCCCACTCATCTCCACAAAAGATGCGGAAGACCTGCCCTTATAATCACAAAGTCTATCTGCCTGTCTTCCTTTGGGTCCCAGAGATGGACACTGCTTCACTCTTGTAAACACTGGGAGCTTCGACTCCTTGATCTCTCAGAAAGCCACTCCAGCAGAGGGTGTTAAGACACAGAGCTCTGTTTCTACTTATGACTAGTCATGGTCTCCCTCTGGCAAAACAACATGAGGGGAAATAGGGTGGAGACACCCATGGAGGGAGAGGCTGGAGGTCTAAATTGATCCCACATGTTCCCTAAGAGGAGGCTCGGCTTATTTGGCTGGTGCGAGGGTGGTGGAGTGCAGCAAACTATGAGAGCACCTCGCTGCACTTTCCCGCACTTTTCGCCCACACACTGCTGTGCACTGAATTCACATGGATCTATTTAGCTCAACTATGGCATCACAAGGCACAATTTACTTTTTTGGCAAGCACCAGAGGTCCAGAAAGTCACGGCTTCAGAGAAACCAAAAAGAACTTTAAATAGACAAAGAGAAAGAAACAAAGTCACGAGCTACAGTGGGAAACAAAATGAATTACATTGATTCGGACTAAAGGCTGCATAGGCTGGGCAAAATTAAGACATTTCCTGACAGTTCTGCAAGTCATATTAAAAAAGTCCAGAGTCCAGTCTAGCAGAAAACACAAGTTCAGAAGAAGGGCTAATTTTAGAAAAGCACTGATTTCTATTAAAGCTCAACATGTGCTTGAAAATCATGCTAAGAACATGATGCACAGTTTGGATTCTTTTTCACCTGCTGTTGTTGACTAGGTTTGTTGTATTCATGTATGATAAATCATGCTAATCTCCAAACAATGATCTCACCCTGTTAAAGACATATATAATGCAAATGGGATTTAGGATGGAATTTAAGTTCTTCCGCAAAACAGGGAACACATGTTGGAGTGTGAAGAAGTACACAATACATTTGTTTCCGTAAGAGCACTGTAACACTACCTCGCATTTTGGGATTTTAAGTTTATTACCTGTCAAATGGGATCATTAAACTGGAGCAGCGAGCTATTTATAATGTAATAACTGCGTTCTTCCTGTCGATCTTGCTGGAAATGATATGAGGAATCAAATCAGGAAAACTTGCCTCGACCTGAAACGTGATGTCATTTTAAGTTGGCCCTGGTTTGTGTTTGTGTCGCATGTACAGTAGGCAGCCGCCCTGCTCAAGGATGCATGGTAGAGAGCCAGGGAAGAGGATCTGTCAGCATTATCTTAACCTAGTTGTCAAGCAGTGACAGCAAGGCTGGGCTAGAATGAGATTAGAAGACTTGGCCTTTTATTGTCTGGGCCTCTTTCACTCATTAATACCGAACGGCAGGCAGACTGCTCTGCCAGCAGCCTGCTGCTCAGGCCTACCTGAACCTTTACTTCAGGATTACTTTTCTCTATAGACCAACTATACCGCAAGTTGGGGCTGATTAGGGCTGGAGCAGGAGAGGTGAAAAAGTGGCCACTGAAGTAATTCAGTTATCAAGATAACAGACGGATGAGATTATCTACTTTATTTTTCTGCTTTAGTCTTTAAAAAGGACCTGTGTTGAACTCCTGAACCCACAATGAAAACCACTACTCTACAGCTTTACTCTGAGGAGACAGCTGAACATGCCTTGGCTCGACAGTTCCCTGCCATGGCGGGTTTGAGTGCGTGTATCTCAGATGTATTATCGGTTTGGTAATGGTTTACTCAAAGCAAAAAGAGTCCCATTCAGAAGGGCCTTAAGAACCATACTCTGTTAGATGATTGTTATATCAAGAAACTTGTTTGAAACACACATTTGATCACATCACTGCTAAAAATATACTGCACAAGCCATGGAGTTCAGACTCAGACGTGTAGAGCTCCCGCTGGAGTAACGCCACGAGGTCTCCTGCTGCGTCCAGCGTTTGAAATGAGACTGATTATTGATATTAGATACGTCATCAAAAGAGTCCATCCAAGATCATCTCTATTTGCATTCTCACCGTGATGTAAAACAATGACTCAATAATCCCACTCACATTTATTATATACTAATTTTAAAATAGCTTTCTGTTTCGCCTACAAATGCGATGAATGTGAATGAATCCAGAAAACATTTACGGCCTTCCAGAGAAACTGGAGTCTTTTAGTTTAATTACATCCACCACTAAAGACTAAAAACAAGACGAGTCAACAGAAAGTCTGGTCCAACAGCTCTGTAAGGCTGTAATTAGACACAGTGGTGCTTTGAGCTAAATGGTAACGTCAGCTCACAATGACAATGTGAACGTGCTGATCTTTAGCAGGTATAACGTTTACTGTTCTCACCATCTTAGTTCAGCATGTTTGCATGATAACATTTGTGAATTAGCACTGAAGTACAACTGAGGCTGCTTGGAACGTCATTAGTTTTGCAGGTTTTTAAGTCATAAACCAAAATTAAATTTAGACCAGATAAAAAGTTAAGGGATCACCAAAGTTATAACAGTTTATCTTGATGAGGGGGGTGTTAACGTCCGTACCATATTTCATTGCAATCGTTTCAAAAGTTGTCAAGTCCTTTCATACAAAACTTAACGGTGCTGCTTGTAAACTCAAGGGATCCCTTCAGTCATTAGGCTACATCCTCTGGGGTCGTGAATGTAAATATTTCATGGCAATCCATCAGATAGTTGTTTTGGTCTGGAGATGTTTGATGTTGGTTAGGCAGTAAATTGGATAGGAATCCTTATACAAGTTCAAATGACACCCTGAACCCAGTTTCTAACAGCTGTCTATGCATAATAACTATAGTTTAGTTTCTGGGTTGTAATGTGCTACATTATAAATGGAAACAAAACAGTGCTGATGGATTTAAATAGAAATATTCTCACATTGGAGCTACATGATAGTATCAAAGAAACAGAATTTCAAAGGAGTTTTACTTCTGTATTGACAAAATCAGGGCATTGGGAGTGGGACAACACAACACAGGGACAGACTATTTCTAAGTATAACTACTTCACAGTGAATTAACTGTGATGTTTTAGAAAAAGGAAACAGGCCTTTTTGAGACAAGTGTCAGAAATGATTCATGTAAAAGCATGTTAATTTGGAAATTTGTAGGATGCTCACGCAGCTTGCCCGTTGTTTTTCATGGGTCCTTGTTTCTCCCGAATCTCTACAACTGAGGTGAAGAATGCAAAGCCGGAACAACCCACAGAGCCACAATAGCCTCACTTTTATTAAATCAGGTTAAAATAAACTGGAATTATCCTTAAAGGCTGTGAAGCTGCAGCAGCAGGAGAATGGTCTATGTATCTTCTGCTTTAGCTCAAAGTGGAATAATATTCATTATTTCCTGACACCTTAAGTAGCTTCTGAGAGCAGAAGTGACACATCCCCGCACTGAAATTGTCAGTCTCCAGGCCCTCACTCCAACGTGCTGATGGATAAGGACCTACAGAGGAAATTACATCGTTATCTAATCTGACAAAGCTAGCCACACCGCACGACCTGCAACTGGTTTTATGCCCGGTGGAAAAAAATCCAGCAGCTACTTTGAAAAACCGGAAGACTGCGCCATGTGGATTTTATGAATAGGACAAAGGAATATTTCGGCCTTGGTGAGCTGGTCCGTCTAGCTGCTACTTTTGGTCAAGATAATCAAAGCTTTATCCTCTGTGTGACATGAGGACAGGATAGCTCCTCATCCACCTCAGCCGAGGGGCTGAAACCTGGCAGCATGATGGCATGCTGAGCAGGACATGTTGAAGATGAATACTGATGAGCTGGCGTTAAGAGCTGAAGTTTGCTACTCTCACGGGAATCATGGATGTTTAATTTGTTTTTGTTTTTTACATGGTTTACTTGGAGATTTAAGTTGTGCGTTTGTGTCTCAAAGTTCTGCTAATTTCTCAGTGTGCTGTACATGAGTATCATATCAGGCATGCTGAGATTCTCTGGTTTCTAGATTTGATAGATACCTGTTCATGACCAGAGACACAGAAAGAGCTATTAGATCATCCTTTGGAGAAATGCTCCGACATCTCAGACTTGGCAATACATCCTCAATCTCACATTTAAATAAACAAACTAAACCCATATCAGTCCCTACGTCAAATGAGCAATAAAACACACAGCCACGGTCTGGCTCCCACAGCGAGCATAAACAGAACGGGTTAAACCAACAATTCATTTAACTACAGTCAAACACGGAGCGCCTCAAAGCCACTAACGCCACACAGGAGGAAGGCACACAGACTATAATGGACACTAATACCAAGCAGTGAGGCATTAATGGTTACAAGCTTGTTTACCAAACCCCTTGACAACAAGACGACAGCAGCTCAGCGTACATAATCACACGCAGGACGTGGATTAGGATAAATGAACAAACATTCAATTATGCTTTCAGATCTTCAATTAATAAGAGAGAAAACCACCAGAATGAAGAGGAGGCAGAGAGGGCTGCAACCTCAGAGGCAGAACCAAGTACCTATGAGATTACCAACACCTCTGGACTTGGCTATATGTTGAAGAACTCACATATGTAGGAAAAAATAAAATCAAAAAGCTAAGGGAACTAATCCTGCTTAGTCCACATCATAAGCGTTTGAATTTGAATCCTTACACACTCTCATAAAAAGGCTTATTTTCCTAAATAGAAGAAATATTTGCCACAATGAGGTTTAATATTGGATTTGTACAGAAAACAGTGTAAGTTGCTCTTTGATTTGCGAGTGAGGAGAGCTACAGGCAGACTGTGGTAACCCAATTTTGGTTAACCCGCTCACACACAATTGTCTTGCACTTTTACTTTCTTTAGCATGAGCATTTGCACACTGAATGGCTAATTAGTTCAACTTCTAACTAATGCTGATACTTGCGTTTGGTATGTACAGTAACTTAAGCCTCAGTTTTTAATCAAACAATATACTAATGTTACTTAACTTTAGTCAAAGTTGGGTATTTTCAGCAAATGCTACTTAAAAACATACTTTAATTTATACTTTACTATACTATCAGATTCGTTGGGATAAAGATGAAGTTTCTGCGCCGTGTAAATCAGGTAGCCTATGTAACCATGTTGCTCAAAACACTAGTTTTCTAAATAGTTCACAGTTAAACACAGTTTTTATTTAATTAACCCTGAAAAATTTGAAAAGGTTCAAATCAGGAGCATTTGTTTCATATATCAACTCTGCACTCTCTCAATCAAACTCAGAAATACCTTTAAAAAATCTCTACAAGAACCTCTGAGGGAAGCACAGATGTAAAACAATGCCTTCAGTAGGATCTTGAATGAAGGCTGATTCAATGGATGTACAGTGAAAAGGAGGAAACAGATGTGGAAGCTGAAGATTAGATTCCTGCCGGGCCTGTTCTCGTGTCGCGGCTCTGCTCTCAGCCTGGTGATAAGCTGCCTCCAAAATGCCACCAGTGACTACCCTCTCTCATAATTCACCTTCACACAGAAGAAACTGCTGAACACAGATCTTCTCCAGATGATCAATTGATAGTTTCCACACATCCATCCATATGTACTCTAAAGTATGGACTATTAGGCTTAGCAACAAATGATAATGGTCAGCTTGGCTTATTTATTTGGCATATGGTCAAGCGCAGTGATGAAGCCATTCTAAGGAATGAAAGCTTCTCCAATGCAGCCAAACAGAGCTGGGACAAATTTAGACATAGTAAGAAGTCTAAGCTACTGTATAATAGAATCTCATTATAGACAGAGATAAGGATGGGATAATATTATGACGGATAAACCGTGACTAAAAGCTTAATTTATCATCAGTATTTTTTTGTGACGATTCGTGGCTGTGGAGATAAAAATAATTCTGTACTAATGTGTTCTAATTCAGTCTCTGTGGGAAACACAAAGTGTCAGGCGTCAGTAAGCCAAACACAATAACACACCATGGACAAGTGTGTGTGTGTGTGTGTGCCAGGTCTCATCCTCCATTGCCCATCTGACACCGAGCGGCCTGCTGGCAACAGTGAGACCTTTAACACAAAAAGATTTGTGTCCCTGGCAATCTGCTGTATATCTGCATGCCTTAGTTTGTGGCTGCCGAACAAAGTTGGTGACATGTAACATTTTTAATTTTCCTACCTTTGCACTTGTGTGAAGTAATTTCAGATGAAGGCAAACCGCTGTTGTGTTGGCTTGTGCTGTACATGTGTGGCTTTGCACTCCAGCTAAAGACAAGGCCAGACTGGGTTCAACATGAGGAGTGAGGAGACATGGCCTAGTTTGGACGTGCACTGCTCCTCGGGGGGTTCCATTATACGTGAGTCAATCCTCTGGACCTTTTACTGGGAAATGAAGGAGCAACAGAGTAAACTCTTAATCCTCACCCTTAAACCATCTGCTGGGGGATGATCCTTGTGTGTAGATTTACGTGGAGCCCCGGCAAAAGGAGAATATTATATTGTTTTTAATTCTGACTTCTGCTATTCTGCAACAATATGGCTGAAATGCCTCATTAAATCATGACACATTCATAGTACAAGACATGTAAATCAGGCCATTTGTTTACGCAAAGCCCCAGACAGTGCACCAAGGAGTGCTGGGATTTTTAAAGCTACAATCCAACCTACCCACAAACACCATATGTTTCCTTCAGTCTCAGTCATTGACCTGAGACTGAGAGCGCAAAACCACTCAGGGTGCAGCTAAAGCATATTCTGTGTCAACCTGCATTTTTCCGGGCGGGTTAAAAATCTTATCCATACAAGAGAAGAACACAGATTGTTTCACACTTCTAATCTGATTCGAGATCTGCATCTAATACAGATCTGTGTCAACAAGCAATTAATTATTTAACGGTACAAACACACACAACCGTAGATCCACGGCAGCTATTAACTGGGTAAAAAAATACAGTGACACATCATCTACACAGCCAACATGTTCCCATTAGCCACAGTGACATAAGGTCCTTAAAACACTGTAAATCCTTCCACCCTGTGAGGGCGAGAAATCACATTCAGCAATTTTATACATTGGCAGACAACATGACTCTGCATAGGATGAAGGTTGGATGATCTATATCCCTTCAGTCCAGGTCACAGGCTCCAAAAAATGATTTTCAAACCCCTCCCCTGCGTTCCATGAACACGAGACTGAGCATTTCACTGATAATCCATTCACGCGGAGGTTTGCAATAGAGGAGAATGTATGTGGGGATGATGATTCAGACCAGAGGAGCCACTCTCTTTCTGCAGCGACATGTGTTCAATTCATAGCACAACTTCCTCATTCATCAGACAGAGGGGCCTGGGATGAACGCCCTTCCTACTTGGGGGTCCTTGGCATGATTGGGATGCTGGCACGTACAGTGACAATGTAATAATCTTGACTGCAGCTGGTGTGCATGAACCACTCTCACCAGCTCAAACTGCATTAATATCTGCTTTTGATTTCCTCCAAAGAAAAACCTAAATCACTCTATACTCATTAGGTAAGACATGGTGGTAGATGAAATGTAAACTTCCTGCAGGACTCCACTTTGGGAACCCCAATCCCAGAATGATTATAGGCTAATTGGTAGGTTGTGTGACCACTGTAACGATCCCCATTGAGTGTGCATGAATAAAACACAACCGCCTGCTGGGACAAAGCAACCGTTATAATTGTGTCAACAACTGCCTGCGGCATTTCTTCAATGGAAAGTGAGTATCTGCGGCCTAATCTGTGGTCTCCTGCACGATCATAGCGTAGTTAAACTTGCATGGCTTATTGGAAGTTTGCCTCACAGGTATTATGGCTGAATGGTCTGTCGGAGGCTGCACAGGAAAGGCAGCATATAAGGCTGCTTTTTGCAAACCCATTTAAGAAACGCTGCGAGATTCCCCGGTGGGATACTCCTATAAAAGCACTTATTTTACGCGAGTGGCTGAATCCACCCATGCAAACTTTGAGCTGCAAATCCACTCTTGTCTGTGTAATCTGTTTTCACGCAGTGTATGAAAATCCGGACATGCAACGAATGAGAACAAGAAGCGATGCAAACTTACGTGAAAACGAAAAATAAAGTGGTCGATCCCACAAGGAGTGTGGCAGCAGTGGATACTGGGATGTATTTGGTGGGTTTAAATCTCTTTCCAGCGCTGTTGGGCATTCTGTAATTTCCACATTCCTCAATTATTTATTCCGATTGGAGTCGCATGTAGAAAAAAGATCCAGTGTGCAGTATATGGGCCTTTCTATGGCTATTAATAAAAGGTACAACCGGTCCGTCTTTGCTACCGTTGAAGCCGCATAGATCCCTGGACAGAGAGGCAGGGATACATAGAGCTCGCTGAAAGCCTGGAAATCCCACCCTTGCAATCCAGCCCACTGGTGAGGTCACTGAACCGCTTGAAAAGGTGGAGCCTCCTTGCAAACCCTGCAAGTGTCTTCATCAAGAAATGATCGGAGTTTTGATGTTGATTACACAGCATTTCGGCGGAAAGAATTGGTCACCCTGCTATCCTTTTATTTATTATTTTTTTTAACGGGAATACATAAAAATACACTTTCCTCGCAAATGCTCACCGACTCTAAAAATCTTGTTGTGTATTAAATTCATTTTATATCAAAATGCCTGTCAAAGTGTAAGACGACTGGCTGTTTAGTGTTTTGGTAGCTCTGGTTCGGGTGGGCAGTGTTCTCTTTGCGGAGAGACATCAAACATCCTTTAAAATCTACCAGCTTAATGTTGCTTTGTGTAACTACTAATGTCGGTTTGGATATTGTTAACCAAAATACATAGGCTATATTTAAATGAAACTTAAGTTGATAAAAATGACTACAGATTCAATCCACGGTAATCTATCTCCAAAATGTACTATAAAAATAAGCTGGGGGAAATAATCAGAGCCACTGTAGAGGTAGCTGGTAATACTGTGGATTTTTGGATTAGAGCGCCCTCAAGTGGCGCATCTCGGCATTTATGCGAAATGCGAAGCTGACTGTTTTGGCTCAGGCGGGCCACCGTAATGTTTGTAGAGACTAGATTAGCTTGCCATCTCTTGTGCAGACTGTATTTTTAGTTTTCAGCTAACAGCCTCCGCCCGGGTAGATATTTGTGCCGCATATAAAGCGAGTTTTGTTTCTCTTGCCGGTGTTGGGATTGACAGGCAAACGCCATTTCCCAGAAGAAAGCCATACA
This sequence comes from Micropterus salmoides, assembly GCF_014851395.1. Lineage (NCBI taxonomy): Eukaryota > Metazoa > Chordata > Actinopteri > Centrarchiformes > Centrarchidae > Micropterus > Micropterus salmoides. Next base: position 34,015,750 of record NW_024044459.1, on the reverse strand, counting down.
TTTGTGAGGAGAGAGAAGTTAAACCAGTTAAGCTAATTAACGTTAGCTAACACCAGTTTCCTCCTTTGGTGGCTCGCAGGATGTCGTACAGGAAAACTATAAAACTTATTTGTGGGTTCGCTGGAGGTTCTGCCGTTATAGTCTTCGCGGCTGCCAATACCGACTTCCGGGGATACTTCGTGGAGCGGCGCGGAGAGGCGGCGGTCAGCCGGTGGTCGAGATTCAACGTACTTCAAGCTGCGCAGCCGGCGTGGACGCCTGCCAACCACACACCAGTCCCGACTGGACACGCCTGGGACTTCAACTGGGATAAGTACGTGCCTCTACACATGCTCTCCCTTGACTGTGTAATTATTTGAATGTAGCTGGTACCGTAATATTCCCTCCGTTTTCCTCTTTTGTATGGATTGAACGCTACGCCAAACCTCTGTCAAATACACATCGATTTAATAATAATCCACCCACGGTGAAATTTAGATTGATTTTGGACATAGTGGACTAAATGTTAAAATCTTGCTTAACTGAATTGGCGTTTTGGATGCATACCGTATCTAAAGGTGGACCATAAGGATTTGTCATGATCCTTATTCTTCGAGGTACAATGTTGCTGATTCAGCTATAAATAGGCTTTTTTTTATTGAGTTTGGTGTAGATCTTCAAAACGAGATGTATGGAAGTATCATATTCACCACTATCTGAAATAATAGTTAGGATATATATATATGTGTGTGTGTGTGTGTGTGTGTTTGTATATAAACTCTGTTTCCATCCTTCAAGTTAACAATGTGAGACAAAGCCACTTCTAATCTCGAGATCACCTCCTCTTAACTCTATCCAGGAGGGACCCATCTGCACTGTCCAATGGGAAGAAGAAAGAAAGTGTAAATGAAGACCCCAGCTCCGAGCAGGACAATGGCAAACCAAAAGCTACTCGCAACATCCTCCTCATCAGACACTCCCAGTACAACCTGAGCGGGACCACCGACAAGGAGAGGATCCTCACTCCTCTAGGTCCTTAATTTACCTTTATGTCAGCTTGAAGTCATTTCTGTCAACACGGGGTCACAATGTGTGCTTTTCTATCTCTGCTAGGATAACATTATACATGGACTGGGTCAAAGGGTGCTCCGATCGATCGGTCAGCGATCCTAATCGACCGATAATGGCTTCGGTGGTCTCTAAAAACGCCTTTCACAAAAGGCAAAATTTCAAAGAGTTTTCAAAGCTAGCCAGCACCAAAGTGTGCTTTTCAGACAGGAATGGATTGATGCGCCCAGTTAATCATTTATAATTAGATTTGAGCAGCAATCAGACAAGCAGGAGCGGTCGTGCTCATCTCACACTGACCCACAGCTGCATCACCTGATGCAAAGAGAGGCGCCACTCAATCAGCTGACTGCCTCTCTCTCTCTCTCTCTCCGTTTTCGTTTTAAAACGCCGTCTTTAGCACGTTTCCGCCTCCCGTCCAGACTAAAACGGCAAATCCGACACGATGAGCTGCAGAGTTGGTTGTTGACACGATGCTACTGACAGAAGTTTAGACTCCCAGTCTGTTTTGCAAAGTCTCTTTGTCCTCCCGTGTTGCTTTCAGTAACAGTATCGTTCAGATCAACTCTGATATGCAGCTAAAACGCCGCTGTAGCCTCACATTACCCCACTCCTCTCTCTTCTCCTCTCATGTCAACCCTCCCGTTTCCCGTTAAAGTGTTTACTACCCTCTCCTCTGGTAAAGCCGGTGGCAGTAGGCCAATGTAAAAGATGTACACTGTGCTTCTTGCACAAGGATTAAATAAATAAAAACAACCCACTGAAATAGTATTAGGCCTATAGCCTACTAGTGGTAAACTATATGAAATAATGAATATAGTAACTATAAGTAATATTAACAATATACCAACAGTATAATATGGAAGTACCATTGTATGTTTATTTATTTAAATGTCCCTTTATATTCAAATGTCATTGATCCGTAGCCCACTCTCCCTCTCTCTGTACCCCCTAAAGCCAGCAGAACCTGCCTGAGCTTTTCAGAACAAAAAGCTGCTACTTCAGAGTTTATCATCAACTCATGATTTATTCCACAGGAAAACTATATTTGTCAAGCTATAACCTGCTATAGTTTAAGTCTCTAAGACAGAGGAAGTGTAATTTGTTGCCCATGTTTCCTGGCAATAAAATAAACATTTGTTAATTTAATTACTTAATACATTGTTTTTAGGACTAATTAAATAACTATACTGTATAATGCTACATGACAAATAAAAGGCTTCAAATAGACTCAGTGATCGGTGATTGGCCCAAAAACTCCTGATCGGAGCACCTCAATACTGTACCATCCTGATTGTTTGTTGAAGGAACCATCTCTGTTTGCTTGCCTGTTGTCCTACCCAAATTTTTTTACGACCATTTCTGGCAGATGAGCCGTTCATAATGACCTTTTTGTGTCTCCACTTCCAGGTCGTGAGCAGGCAGAGTTGACGGGCAAGCGGTTGGCAGCGTTGGGACTCAAGTATGATGTTCTGATCCACTCCAGCATGACCAGGGCAACAGAAACTGCACATATCATTAACAAACACCTCTCAGGTAGTGGATAGAAGCCACACTGCCGTTCAGAGTCGAGTCTGGACGAGTGTGGAAAGTAAATTTTGAAAAGTCAAGTTTCTGTCGCTGTAAGCATTGTTTCAGTTTATAGGATGTCAGAATACATTTTATATGGACAATAACAGTTAAAGAAAACCACCCAAAATTATGATTTAGGTGTTGGTGTAATGTTGCTTTTCTTTTCCAGTGCATCATCATCATCATCACACTGTGCTTTTACTTTCCTGCATACCTCACCTAGTCCTAATATATCAGTTCTGGTTTGATCTTTTGAGTTGGTGTGGATATTAGGCCTAAAAAATATCAAGTTTATTTGAGAAATTATGAGACGATAACATGGCTTAGTACAAAATAATCAAATATCTATGTAACTTTAAATATCTGTGTTTGGCCACTTGACACATTGTGAAAGATGTTGCTTGATACATAACGCAGTTGAGATAAGTTGGCGATTCATATCCTGTTTATCTTGTGCTTTTGTGTATTTCCTGTTTAGCAACCTAGATTCTGTACAGTATCAATTAAAGCTTGTGCGGAAATGCTGAACATCACAAATGCATATTAACATTTTGACTGCCCTGAATGTCGTACGGGTCTAGGAGTGGAGCTGGTGAGCTGTGATCTGCTGAGAGAGGGTGCACCTATCGAGCCGGTTCCAAATGTCACTCACTGGAAGCCAGATGCTGTGGTGAGAGAAGCTACACCCACGCTACCTCTAGAGCGGGCTGATTCTTCTGTATTAGCATATCCTTGTTTAGATAACTCTCTGCTGCCCATGTGTCTGTGCAGGTGTCCTGTCAAGTGCTTGTTTAGGCTTACAGCTGCAGATGTCAGCCAATACATCAGTGCACTTTCACAGGAATGGGTTATAGGAAGAGTTAATATCCAAAATGCCAACGTTTAAAGGAGTCTGACAGCTGAGGGTCGATCTTTTTATCATAGTTTCCTCATTTTAAATAGATATTTTATTACATAATCCGGAGCTAAATAGCCAGTTGGTACATTTTATTTTATTATTAAAACTTTGAAGAAATTGGATTACCAAAATACAAAAACTTACACCAGTGATATTCAGCAATGCAGGTAGTGTTTGGTTTTCTTCAGCTACCTCTCCAGAAACACAATCCTGAATACGGGGCTAATCCCTGGACCCAGCTACCTTAGTGGTTATAAAGAAATCTGTTGACCGTGAGGTCTGTGGATTATGCAGAGTAACCAGGACACTGTTACTACGAAGACACATTGCTGTAGAGTTTTTATCCTGGAAAACTTCCAGCTTAAAGAAAAGCTTAGAACATGGTAGCACCATGACAGGGAGACATAATTGGACTATTCGCTATGGCATTAAAACAGGATTATTAATGGAACAATCTCATAAATAACCCATTTAAACATCTTATTTGGTATTTCCTCACTGTAAGTGTTGGACATAATTGGATTATTAATGTAAATGTAACCATTAAAATTTTTTACAAAGCCCTCAGTGATTCAGTATTGATTTAGGATTTAATAGAAGTAATAATTTCCATATAGTTGGCCTCATTTTGGAATGAAACTCTTTACACATTCCCCACAATGCACAGCAGCATCATGTATTGACTCTGTCACATGAGAGGGTTCTGTTTGAACCCCTCAGTCAGTACAAAGGTGGCTTTCAACCTCTCTACCGTCCTCCAGCAGTACCACGAGGATGGAGCTCGCATTGAGGCAGCCTTCCGCCGCTACATCCATCGGGCTGACCCCAAGCAGAAGGAGGACAGCTACGAGATCATCGTGTGTCATGCCAATGTCATCCGTTATTTTGTCTGCAGGTTTGTTTCGCCGGCAGACTCGGTGGTCGCAGCGCACTTGAGGCCAAAGCATGGCCTTCTTGCTTTGCTAACCATTTTGTTTAAACTATGCTGCAATTCTTTTGGGGGTTTTTTTTGTAAGATTTTTTTAATAAATAGGTGCTTCACTTGTGTCAGTGTGCTCTTGACAGAATCCTTAAAAGAAAACTCCTGTTGAGTGTAAATATTCTAGCAGCTACATTTCATAGCGAGCGCTTGTCTTTTGCGTTGGTTAAAATTACATTTAGTACATCTATTTAAATGCAACATGGATTTAATGTCCTCCAAATGACAAGTTACTGAACAGAATCGCACACAAATCAAATTATTTGAAGATGAAGATACAGTAACTCCAGTACTGAGATTCTTATTCTCAGCTGCTCATATCTTTCTTTTATTCTCTCAGGGCTCTGCAGTTCCCTCCAGAGGGCTGGTTACGTATGGGCTTGAACAACGGCAGCATTACGTGGCTCACCATCCGCCCTAGTGGCAGGGTGGCCCTCAGAACTCTGGGAGACGCAGGATTCATGCCCCCGGACAAACTAACACGGACCTGACGGGACTCAGTCGGATGTCCTGTCTGTTGGTTGCAGGGTCAAAGCTCAGTTTTCTCCTTAAGTGTCTTGAAAATTACTGTTGATGTTGTTATTTTGTAATTGAACTACCATCATGTAATGAAAGTGAGTGATTACTTTCGTGCCATAGAATGCAAGAAGTGATTTAACAGCTGAATAGCAAATGCTACAGAATGTAATTGAGGATTTTTACACAAGTGACTGATTTTTAAACCAAAAACAGTTGTATTTGTATAGCTGTTGTAAATGCAAATCTTGCTCTCAGCTTTATACGTGTCATTACAGTATGCTGTAGTGAGGATTTTGTGTTGTATGGTGCAGTTGTAGTAAATAAAAGAAAATAATGAAAGCTTAGGCTTCTGTCACATTTCTTTCCTGAAATAAATTGAAATATCTCCGAAAAAAAGGCACATAGACACACTGGCAGTAAAGTAGGGGTGATGTTTTATTGACTAGTTGAATGCAACTGAGGTCTAGACATACAGAAAGATAATTCACCATTAAAGTTAATTTTTAATAAAACACAGAATGCTAAAAGCACAAGAAGCATGTATTAAGTTTTTTAGGTGCATTTTTGCAAAGTTCCACATTCATAAACATTCAGAGACCAGAACTGGACCTGTTGTCACCTGAGAGCACAAGGAGGACAATACAATCTTCTCAGAGAAGTAGTTTGTGCTCTCGGATAAAGGTTTAGTACAGAAAAAAATGTACATTCAGAACATTTGTTTCACTTGACCTAGAGTGGCAATCTCAATATTCAAAATGATTGGCTTGTTTTGTCCTAGACATTAATTGATAAGCCCTCATACAGCACTGAATTAATCCTGAAGTTACAAATAATTTGGATACGGGAGATTTATGCACATTCACAAGTCAAAATTAGACTTGTTCAGGAGAACTGCAAGAAACTGCTGTGTGTATGAGTCTGCTGTAAGCCCATCTGAACCACCTAAGATGTACGTGACATTGAGCAACATGACTTTGGGCATTAAAGCTCTATAAAAGGTCTAAACTACTTGTAATGTGAAAAGGGTTGTGAGTACTGCCGATCCCACTGGGAATCAACAACTAACTCTGCAGCTCTCAGCTGGGATCTCTGTAACCATAAGGCAGTTTTTGGTTCACAAGATGGCCATAATAAACTGATGAATATATCAGGGTTCTGTTGCTGATGAGTTCGTTTTGGAGTTGTTCTGCCCCCTAGTGGTTAGTAATCACTTAATGCAGCTTTAAGGTGGTCTCAGACTGGGCAATTTCAAGGTTTAGCCCAGACAAATTACACTTTACTGATGGGTGTGTGGGTTTTGTCATCATACTCGCACTGGAAGATAATTGTGAATGAAAGATTTGTCAGAGAAAAAAATAAAACATATATATAAATTGCACAGTCTAAGGCCGCCGGTAGCGGCAGAAAGTATAAGTCAAGACATGTCCACGAACCACCGAGAAAAGATGAAGAATGTATTTATTGAAGAACGAAATAAAAACATGGAAGATCTCAATCTTATCAGTTTATCCCATGTTTGCCGAAATCATCTGTGATCGATGCAGCCACTGAGGTCGCCATTTCCAGATGTTTCATGTATGAGCTAGAGGAGAGTCCAAACTGACAAGAGAACTGGTTCATCACTTCAGAAAATTAAGGCAATTCCTGAACTGAGGAAAACATAGGAAATGGCAGTCGGTTTTAACACCATTAATAAAAACATTGAATTTTTGTGCTACTGACCAACATACAAAAAATAACTTTTAAAATATTGACATTTTACTTTTTTTTTTTTTTTTTTTTTTTTTAAAGAACATCTTCAGTGACAGAATCCTGCTGAATTTCCCACACCAAGGTTTTCGTGATGAACTAACTTTGGGGAGTGCGGCTTGTATTCACGATATTCAAAAAAGTTGACTCAGGTTATGATACAGGTGCTTCACACTTGCCACAAATAACATTACCGTCAATTCAACATGGTCCACACCCATACAGTACATGACTTATCAATGTTTCTTTTTTTCCTTTTTAAAGTCTTGAATGTACATCACAACCCAACGTGATGAGAATTCCTGTTTTACATAGGAGTAGTACCATACATCATTATTACAAATCTTCCAGATACTTGTGCATATTTCTGTTAGGTATGTGGTTTCTGAGCTCGGGTGTAGCCACCTTGGTGCAGCTGGGTTTTTAGTGGGAAGGGGTGGCTGGGGTTAGGGCTTTGAGAGGGTATGGCCGTAGTGGTGAGAGGAGCAGGCAGTTAGATTGGCGGCTCGTTCAAGTGCTTGAGGCGGATGCGCTGGATGTAGCTAGCATTGGCAGGGCTGTATCTGCTGGGGCTGAAGTCCGGTGAGGCAGCGTGCCGGGCAGGACTGAAGCGACCGGTGGGAGACATCACGCTGCTTACCGGGGAGCCGGGAGTCTGGTGCTGCATCCTGAGTCGTGGTTTTACCACAGCAGGGGTGGGCCAGCTAGACGACACACATCAACACCAGTCAGTGGTTAGATTAACAATATTGTTCCTTTGCTACTAACATGCATACTAACAGATTTTTCTGTCCCATAGCACTTTTTTTGGACATATTTATATGTTGCACATGAAATAAATTTCTTTTGCATCTAAAGAGCCATTTCTACTTTTTTGTCAATAAGAGATGGTACCGTTATTTTTGTCTACACATGCATTGCAATAAAATGTGAGCCAAGCCTACTAACCTCTGCATGTCTGACAAAGAGTACGACTTCATTGTGCTCTTCCATTTATAAATGCTGGGATACTTTTGGGCATCGATGTCTATGCTTTCTGTTGCTGAGAAAACCTCCCTGTCCAACTTGGTTGGGGAATCCCTGTAAAAACAGACAAGATCAATAAAATGTGATATTATTATCTTAACTCATGAGCTGGTAAACATCAAACCCTTTTGAAACCGGCTGCTTGTCACATTCTCCTAATAGCAGTCACACTGGAAAGATTGTGACACACCAAAAACTATTATCAGGGACATTTTGTATTCAAGCAGTCATAAGACACCATTACGCTTTCTGCAGAGAAACCAGTGTGACTCACCCGTCAATGAAAAGTCCTCTTCTAATGTGCGGAGGCGTCCTGGGTAGGAACTCATTACAGTTATCTAAGGACTTATAGGAGGACCCAGAGGATCCTGAGCTGCTCAGGTCCCTCCCCCCATGGTCCCACGACTTGGACCTAGCACAGAAGTTGCGCAACCCCGACAATGACCCCCTAGTCCTGCCCAGCACCTCCAGACTCTCTTCTGCTTCAAAGTACTCCTCTGAGCTGCCGCTGCTGCGCCTTTCCTCCGTCTCTCCTCCCTCTGTTCTCCACCCTGGCCCCTCCATGGGCTCGCCATCCTGACTGCTGTGACCAAGAGAAAGGCAGTTCAGGCCGGAGCTCAGGTCTGTGGCTGACGACGAGCTATAGAAGTCCCGCGCCTCTCTTGGCCGGCTCCCGCCACTGCTCCTCCTCTCCCTGCAGCTGGTGGGACTGTCCAGCGGCTCTTGCAGCGACATGCGCTCAAACTCCACCATGAGGTTGGAGATGGGCGACAGCAGGCAGGAGGAGGACGGGGAGGTGCGAGGGGTCACCTTCTCTCCATTGTGAGTCCTGTCTCTGGAGGAAGAGCACACCCCATTTTTGCAGACTACGCCGGGCGACAGGAGGCCGTCGTCGCAGCAGCAGAGCAGGTCCTGCTCGGCCGCTGTCTCGATCAGGTCGGCCCCGCGGTGGTGTAGTGCAATGGGCAAGATGTGGAACTCGCGACCACCCACTGCTCCCTTCAGGGCGTCCTTGGATGCAGCAGAGGAGGTGATGCTGGTAAGTGCTGCGTTCTGCCGGTTCTTCATCTCCTCAAGGCTGATGTCATCACCCTCGTCCAGGAAGGCGCCAACAGAGATGGAGTTGCAGAACTTTTTAGGCTTGCCTGCAACCGTAGGATGATGAATGACCAAACAGACTTATAACTAGGAATTATTACAGTGTAATGTTATGATATATTTCTTACTTACAGGAGGACATTAAGTAGCTTTGCAAAATCTTTTGTCTATTTCATATCTGACAAGAGGCTGTACTTGAGAACCCTGATTACACAACAGTGCCAATTAACAGACTGAATCAAGGAGGAGATCTGGAATTTGTGCAGCCTATTTCTTAATGCAGCAATTTATACTTAGCTTCCCAGATACAGAACAGTGAAGGTACCTGGAGAGGGGGTTTTGAACCTGTTGCTGGTCTCATTCTCCCCAGCCTCTTCATGAGCCCGCGGGCTGAAATCCCTCTTGCTGAGGTACTCTTCCAGCTTGCGGAGCCCCTCAGCTGATGACAGATCCACAAAACTGTCCAGAAAGTCCCAATATTCAGCCCACGGGTGGCCCATCTCATGTGCCAAGTCTCTGCGGATAAAAGGATGACTTATCATTTAGATTATTACACATACAGTACATTATTTCACTCATAAGACTGAATTTCCCTGCAATTTCATAGACTGATTCATGTCTGAGAATAACCTGCTGTCAGAGTGCAGGTGAACCATTTATCACATTTTTATTAGATATAGAAAGAGAAATACATGCTTACACTACGCATACTATTCAACAGTGTTAATATAATATGCAACAACAAATTCAGTTGCTTTTGAGCCATTTCCAGGTCTGATATAACACTTTCAAGCCATGGTCTTCATACATTTTTAATGCAAACTATTCTATTTATTCTCTGTAATTAATTTACTTGCAGTTCTCCTTGTAGTGAGTGCATAAAGAGACTGAATTGAACACTTAGTTGGCCAGTTTATTAGGTACACCTAACAGGCCTACAATAAATCCCACCTTCATGTAGGTTATAATGTTCAGTTTTTGTTGAAGCTGAGAGGTGTTGATTCAACCGTATGGTTATTTTGGAGGATGCAGTTTGTGGTGCCATTGAATTGTATTACGTTATTTTGTACTTATTCCAGCACATCCCTATCCTTACGAAGACGGCCTTCTTCCGCCAACTGGTCCAGATGCTTTCATGGTTTATATGGGCTGGTAAGCCCGCATGTATTAAGAAAGCTGTCCTGCAGCTCCCCAAAAAAGCAGGGAGTATGGCATTGCCCAATCTTATCCAATATTACTGGGCCTGTAACATTGTTAAGCTACATATTGGATGAAGAACAGTGAAATTGGCCTTTTATGTGCACGAATAGAGATCATCTAAGCATTCACTCCATTCTCTCGACCGCTCGGCTCCCGCTCAAACTTCATGAGATCTCTCAAAACCCGGTTGTTACCCCCTCACTTCTGGATCTGGATACAGTTCCCCGGTGTTGCAAAATCATTGATTTCCTCCTCTTATTTTGACCCTGCATTTCACATTTGGCGTGACAAGGGCTTTATCAACATCAAATCCTTCTATAAGGATGGACTCCCTTCTGAATTAACAGAGCTCTCAACTAGGTTTGACCTACCCAAAGCCCACTTTTTTAGTTTTCTTCAAATTAGGCACTTCATTAAAACTACATATCCCCACTTTCCTAATTATCCTCCTGGGTTCCTGATCGACTCTGAGCTCTGGACCTCCGTTGACTCCCTGAACACCGACCCGGCTGCCGAACTGAAGCAGGTGTGGGGGCGAGAACTTGGCGTGCCAATGTCTGACGCCCAACGGGACTGTAGTCTTGATCTAGTTCATTCATGTGTGCCAGACACAGCCTACAGCAATGTAAGGTAATATTCAGAGTACATTATGAATGCATGCCTGGCAAAGAGTTATCCGGATGCCAGTGACAGCAGATGCACACAGTCTACCCCCCTTATCCATCTTTAACTATGTCCAATATTGGATATTTGCACCTTTCTGTCTGATGTGGGCTTTTTTTGTTAGGTTGCTTTTTGCTTTGTGTTTGTTTTTTTTGTCGTGTGTGCGGCTAAGCAAGCAGCGAGGCACTGTGGATAGGTTAATAGGAATGTGATGGGTAGGGGACTGGAAGGATATAAGAGAGGTTCATATCCATGTTCTTGACTTTACGGTTGTTCAACTGTATACACTCTTCTTGCTCACTGAGAGAAAAAAATTAGAGATGACATTTAATAAAAGGATGAACCAGGTCTGAACCCACGGTGTGTAGTACATGTCCAGACATGTCTATAATCCACAGGCATGTTTATCCTGCTAGTGCACCATTTCCTCCAGTGTATTATCTTCATGCGTCACAGTCCACAGCAGTAAGCCCAGTAGTATAACCCTTCAGTAGCATCACCAGATCTTTTAGAATACATGTAGACAATAGAAGAGTAAGGTTTTATTCGTACCTGCCGACTCTCTCTGCCCCACGGTCAGGATCAGACTTAAATATGTGGTGGAAATGCTCCGCCCTGTCTCTGGGTGGCGTCTTCCACGACCGACGGAAATCATCTGCCTACAGGGGAAGATGATATGTTCTGGTCACTAAATGTTTACTTAATGATGCAGTGCTGGACCTGAGTAAACACAGACAGGTAATCAAGTAAAGAACTTGCTTTAGAAGGGCTCAGCGGGCCAACAAAGGCTGTGACAGTCATCACCGGATCCATCGGGCTGTTTGTATGCCGCTGGATCGGCGAGAGACGTTCTGAGGACTCAGGCGACCACAGAGCACCGATGATAGGCTGAGAGGTGTTGTCGGTCGCCCTCAGCAAAGGGATGTAGCAGCGATCTGCGAGGCAACGGACAATTTAAAGTTTAGATAACACGTTCCATGGATATATGACCTTTATTCACAGAACAATAGCCGTATACATTTTCATTTATTGGAATTAAACCTTAATCTGGCAACGTACTTCAAAACAAAATCTAATTTATTGTGTTGTCAAACGTCTGTTGCATATGGTGCTGTCCGTCTGTGCACAGGACAGAAAATAAAAGATGTACAGTGTGGAGAACTTCATGCCAAATACCACGCTCACACGTCAAATTCACTACAGTTACAGTCTTACACTACAATTGTCACATATGTCCGACTTCTTTCTTCTCCACCCCCCCCACCCCAGAGTGACTCTCAGGGGATTGAATAAAAACACAAAACTAGAGGTATGAAGTGATTTGCAATAAAAACTTGTTGGTGATTTATTCAATAATGCCCAGAGCCACTCACTCCAACCCAATTACACTAGCCCATAGCTCCTCAACCTGCTAATTATTTTTAGGCTAACTTCTTATATCAGCCAACTAACACCATAAGAAACAAAGACAGATTAAAAAAAAAAAAAGAAGAAGAAATTCAACACTGAGGTGCTCAGCCACATTCCAGCTACATGATGTAACATGCTGCTTCTTTTTAATCAAGCCTTTCTCTGTGTGGACGCACACTAAATCACACTCTGTCCTTCAGGAAACAGCAGAGAACAAACTTGTGTATCCTTACCCTCCAAATAGTCACTTATCTTCTGCTTCACCTCTTGGGTTTTATTTCTTCTGCTACAAATAAGCTGTGGGAAAGGGAGGGGGTTAAAATTACAATTGGGGATATATGTACAGCTGACAACATACAAATGCTGCCGGATTAGCTGGGGAAAGTATTTGCTCATGCTCGTCTATGTTTAGCCTTCAATGTGCAGTGAGTGATTGCCAAAATATATAAAAAGCAAGCTAAAAGGTCACAGCTTCAGCATAATTGTACCTCCCTCAGTATCTAGTGGCAGGATTTCAGTGTTCAGCTGTGCAAGGCTGAGCAGCTGCTAGACAGCCCACATATGTATGTGTACACATTCATGAATACTCTCTGTGTAATAACCTCCAGCAGCAACACCCCAGGTTATGTAGGTTTCTTACTCAGTGTTCATGTTCACGAAGTTAAATAAGGGTCCTTACATCACAAGGCCTCTGGCCATCCTTGTTCTTACAGTTCTTATCGATGTCAGGATGTGAGCACAGGACATTGACCACGTCTGGGCACCCAAACTTACAGGCAAAGTGGAGTGGCGTTTCAAAGCCCTGGAGCATACAGACAAGCAGAGCAATACACAAAATGAATACACCCCATTCACTACAAAAGAATCTAATCCAATCTGGTTTAAGCTGGTACGGTAAAACAACTTACAGCCTTATCTGGAGTGTTGAGGTAAAGATCTACAATGTAGCGGATACGTTTTTGCAGCATAACTTCCTGGTCGTCTGGATACATGAGGCGCATAAACTCTGGGTTTTCCAAGGTGTCCAGCAGCAGCTGGGCGATTCCCGCCTGGTTCTCCTTGGCTGCCACGTGCATTACATTGTACCGGCAGCCCTCCTATCCAGACAAAACAGTGGAACAACTGTATGGATCAGGACTTAATCCTCTGTAATCTCCTGTCAACCGGAAAAAAATGCTTAATTTTGTCCAAAAACAGCATCTGACCTAAACTTCACCTGCTGAAGTTCGGGATTTATTAACCAACATGCATTTCATTTTTTTTAATGACTAGGGCTCAAGAATAGTTGATACTTATAATATAGTAGTATCACATTTACATGTTTAAAGTACCCACATCTAAAGACTGGTTTAATGATTTTAATGTATTTAACTTTTTAAACATCTGAATAACAATCGTTGCTCCAGAGGCGTGCAACCTCCGACATGTACAGAAATCGTAAGTTGCTTTGGATAAAAGCGTCAGCTAAATGAATAAATGTAAATAAATGTAATGATGACTGATAATGCAATATTCACACACATACGGCTGGTCATATTTTAGCAACTGCGAGCTTGACAAGGGCAGGTTGGCACTGATGTGGAAAAGATGTTTATGTATCAACAAATGACAACGTTCCAAGTATGGCTCTGCATCTCTATTAATAGCAAAGAGTTTCCACAGAGTTTGTGAAACCACAGCAGTAATATACAACAACAAATTCAAATAAGGCTGTCTGTTAATTTGATTACAAGTTTATTTATCCTATGTTTAGGAAACTGGTTCACAAAGAAAGACAATCTGAGAATGCGTACACCAACTAATTCATTTTATGTCCTCACCTGCACAATAGTGGGATTATCCCCTGAGCCAATGAGATAGCGGGGGTTGCTCAACACCAGCTCGCTGAAGGCGCCCTCGTCGCCCTTCTCCACAGCTTTCCTCAGTTTTGCGGTCAGGTCCTGGGTGCGTGGGCTCTTGAAACTGTTGGCTCGCTCCCGGTTGATGGTATCAACCTCCATGTTGTCTGGTGTGGAGACCGAGAAAACAAGGTCAAAAACTCCAAATAGTGTTCAAGGCTGGTGTGACCCGTGCATCTGTTTGTTTTTCTGTTTGTGTCACATGATAACTCAGATATTAGTGACCTGAAAAAACTTGGGAGGAAAGATGCATCTCTACACTATATTGATAAAGTACACTCTATTGACGAAGATTATCTTGAAGAGGACATTAAAGACGGCAAAAGAAAACGCTGCAAATTATGCAGATTATTCCTGTGGATAAATTGCATATTATAGCCTTAGATCTTTCTTTTAAAGTCACAACCTTGAAGATTTTCATTTAAATATATTCTCTATTAAGTCACTATCTAGCGCTGAATGAGGTAACCAATGGTGATTTAATCTATGGCCCACTGATAAAGTATTGCAATATTTACGTATATTTTTTTTAGTACAACAAACTGGGTGCTGGTGGAGACATTTTTGGAAAAAATACAGTATTAAGTTGCTGCTAATGCAAACCGAATATGTCCTACTGCTGCAGCTTCACACTGAACGCCTTTAACTGCTGAAACACAAGTTGACTTTTATTATTAGGTAGTCAGAGGAAATGCAATGTTTTTTTGTCACTGAGATTAGAACCGTCATGTTCGGCATTGTTTGACAGCGGATCAGTTTGAAATATTGCAGGGAGTAAAGGAACAGTCAGGAGACGGAGCGCTGCAGGCGACAGGCTGCACACCTCCAGCTCCTCAGCGAGGTAACTCTGAGGTATCTGAGCCCTGCTGTTCACAGACTCCTTGCCATGTGCAGCATAAAAATCAAATCACAGTTGCTCATTGACTGATGGAAAAACGCAAATTACTGTTTGTTCTGCTGTTACCACCAGTAACTACAGGTGTTGCAAAATCAACCACGACTTAAATCTACAGGATTACAACTTTAATAATACAGAGAGCATTACACTGACAATTCATCAGGACCCAAAAGATCTGTTGCCAACACTTTGATGAACCCTAGATTGAACTTCTAATAAAATGTATAAGAGAGGTTATTGATTAGGGCCCTTTTTTTTTTACAGACATTGTATCTACTTACCTTTACTAATGCCCAGGCCTGGTTTGACAGGAGAAACGCAGGGTGCAGATTTGTTGGGAGAGGGGAAATAGTCACAGATCCCCTTAGCGAACCTCTCAGCATCCTCACGGTTGGGAAAGGCTTTGAAGCGGGCTCCCTTCATCATCTTTACAGCCTGAAGGGCATCTTTCTTATCGGTGTACACATGTGCTCTCTCTACAGACAAAAAAAAATCCCAATCAAAATCATTATTTCCCCCCCATTTTTAATTCTCTAACTGACGAGTACCAGATTGTTCTTGTGTCATGTATAACTGTTTGGTAATGTGACTTTCTACTGGGTAGTTTTGTATTCTTTTCCTTTTTGCCCAGTCAGCCTGTAATGTCATTTTGATGAGTTTCTACAAGGTGCCACTGCTTTTGCATTTGCAATAAAAGCCTGCCTTGACAGATTAAAATTACCAGCATTGATTTTGTGGAAGCTCAGGATTAATTTAGATCAATACACTCATTCAGGAAGGTCAGGCAGTCCTACTGCCCCGCAGCTTACCACTAAAGAAATAACAACAAATGTTTTCATCCACTAAACAAACAAATGTGGATGTCGGACTACATCAGCAGCAAGCACTCCTAAACAAATAGAGACACTTGACAACACAGCAGACATCACGAATAAACAAAGAAGCAACATGATGATGTTTTAAGGTGGACTTTAGCCTCAACTCAGTATAAAGCCAAACACTAAACCTGTCAAAGAAAACAGAGCTCACTGGAGACAATAAGAAACACTGAAGAA
This sequence comes from Micropterus salmoides, assembly GCF_014851395.1. Lineage (NCBI taxonomy): Eukaryota > Metazoa > Chordata > Actinopteri > Centrarchiformes > Centrarchidae > Micropterus > Micropterus salmoides. Next base: position 33,999,738 of record NW_024044459.1, on the reverse strand, counting down.
TTGATACTAGTGGACAAACTTGCTGATCATTTCAAATTTAATTTATATATTTATCGTGTATGTTTCCATCCTGTAGTTACACCAGATAAAATGTAATATTTGATAGCTGACAGTAACAGCTGGAATCAAAGAGAGGACATTGTGATTAGTCTTAGCTACGCCACCAGGAAGAGCAATGACTGAAACACATGAGAAAATCAAAGAGGAACAACTCAAGGAAACAAAATTATAGTGAAAATGGTCACTATCTAAATCAAACTATTTGCCATGTGAACAAACAAGAATTAAATTTAATATTAACTGTCAGAGAACAATTACAGCCACTAATTATGTTTTTTTGAATTAAGTGTTGTTTTGAAATAAGTTACTGCTGCAATTGTATAAGTGTTCGGAGTGAAAAGCAGAGTTATTGATATAAGTGATGAACTGGACAGTGGTACCCTGTAAATGATGCTGGAATTACAATCTTGTCCTGATTTTAAAGTGTTTTTTACCCCTCCTACACTCATCTAGACGCTTTCCTGCAATTCCCAAATTCAAGACCACCTGGCAAGTAATCCTCAACTGTGTTGGAACTTTTGCAAACTCTCAATATGTAATACTGAAATCTGAATGACACCACACAAAGTAACAAGCGGAGTCTCTCTTACCATTTCGAGCCAAAACATCTTCCCACGGCGGACATACTCCAAAATAAAAGGTTGGAGACACTTGTGCCAGCCTTGAAGGGGTTTCCGTTTTGGACTGAGAGTTACTGCCTTCAGCAGAGCTGTTTGAGGACGTCTTTACTGAGATCTCCTCTTCTTCTGGCGGGTTGAGACCCACACCGTAGCCAAAGTCCATCTCTTCGCTGCCAGTCTCAGTGGGGTTGCTGCTTGTTGCAGCAGTGGTGGGTGCAGCAGCTGACGTGGCACCTGCCACAGGTTTGGCATGATCGGTAACGGAGGCCGAGCCGCCTGTTGAAGAGCTGTTGTCCGATTCAGCGGCGCTGCTCTCTGGCCCGGCCAGGACTCGGGCTAACTTCCTCTCAAAGATGGCTCGGGTGGTGGCTGTGATAGGGCCGCACTTGAGGTCTGCTCGGGCAAACTCCTCGCGCAGTTCATCAGCACTTAGCCCCCTCAGCCTGCTCAGAACCGCCTCCATGCTTCAGCTCCCTACAACCCACCACACAATATACTTCAGCAATTATGACCATCAAGATATTAATAACCCAAACAACCACCATGTAGAGAAACTTACTTACCAACTAACTTAGCATTTGAAGAGTTTTAGTTTTCCACATTTTAAAAACTAAATATAAATATTCAGAAATCACAAAATACTTCAACACAAGATTTCTTCAATACTACCAATAACAATAATAATAATAATGCCAATTACAAATGATCTAGGAATACAACAGTAAATGTAATTTGGACAAGATGACATGTGATTATCATAACTAAACTGCTAATGTTTTCCCCCCCAGCTCCAATTCCATTACTTACATTTAATAACCATAAATGTAATTTATACTACTTGCCTTTAAACAGTATGAACACATAAGTTTATTTAGTTTGGTATTATTTAGCGTTTATGCACTATAGCTTGGTCAATAAACATTAAACAAATATTAGTACAAGACATTGGTAAACCTCTAAATTAAATGACAACGTGAGTTTAGCAGGTTTTTACATCCACTATAATCCCCATAATGAGCAATCCAACAGCCTACAAATGCTGAGTGCACGTTGATATCAAATGGCATCCATCTTGTTATACTCCAACAAGCTGCTACAAATTGTAAAATATAATGCAGACAGACTTCTGCCTGTCAGTGCCAAGTATTTCCAGGTAGGATGCAGAAATCAATGACACAGCTAGTGTGTGCTTCACAGATACAAACTTCTTTTTTTTTTTCTTTTTACAAACACAAGCTTCTGTAACGCAACAAAGCGCTGCTACTGAAGTTCCGTGTACCCATAACATTAACCACACACACTATATCTAATCACAACCAACCACACTAATGTGGCACTAGCATCTGCTAGCTGTCTTGCTAACCAACATGTCAGTTTTAGCAGCCGGGGAGTGCGCCTCGCAAAGCTACAGGCTCACATGAAAATCCGGACTGACCAAGACAGAAAGCATAAAAATTGGGCTGCAATATTAACGATTACAAATACAAAGAAATCTGGATAAATTATAACAATATCACTCAGTTCATTCGCATGCTGTCACGCCCAAGTGTGTCATTCGAGGTGGGTTTTCGGGCTGTGTAACCTAACACATTTCGTGGTGATGATGCCGATAGAAAATCAAAGTGTACGTGATGGCATTTAGTAACAAATGTACCCCTATACTTACCAAGGAACATTTTATTTGATATACGCGGCGCTATGTTAGTTTTGCACAGATAAACTGTGGGACAGACACAAAGCTGGACACGGTCTGGAATAGTCTCATTGTTTACAACGTGTTCTGCGCATGCTCAGTTTCAAGGGAGGGCACATGCTGCATTCCTGACCGCTGGGAAAACTCAAATGTGGACGAGTTAAAAGGTGACAGGCGCGAACATATAGTTCAGTAACACATTTATTTCTTAAAAATACTACGCGGTGATAAACTCGATAGATTTTTTTATTTTATTTTGTGAGATGATAGCTTTTTTTTGGCTGATGTTAAATATTCTCAGCATCTGAAGACCTTAATCCCAAGACAAATAAACACTTAACACTAGAGCCCGACCAGTATCAGTAAGAAAAGATTATTATTATTATAAAGATTATAGGCCAGATATACTGGTATAAATGATGACAGATAAGCAAATGCAAATACCATTTAAATTAATACAAATATTTATTGTTTTCCCCTCAAATTTAAAGAGATGCTGTGGTTGGAAAGGCACACGCTGCCTTCCAGACCGGTGGGAAAACTCAAACGTAGCTAGGGCTGGGCAATAGAACAATGAGGATAATTATTGCAATATAAATGTCCTTGATAAAAATGTAACAAATGTTCAATAAATGTTTGATTTAATTCATTTGAATCACGAATGAATCAGCACTTAATTTTTCTATTAGGATATTTATTTTGTTGAGGAACTTGTTGGCATCAAGTGTTTGTTCTGACCATAAATGATAGTTTAAAACCACAATTAAACATCTGGTTTCTTCTTCTTTCACTCAGGAGAAAAAATCAGCCTTTAAATTTGAAATAATCATTTGACATTTATCACGATATTTTTTTATCGTGATAACATTTTTGGCCATATGTAGCCCTATAATTAACACATTTATTTCTTAAAAACACTAAGCATCCAATAAACTAGATAGTTTGCAAGACCGCATAGGACACTACACTGAAGAAGGTCACCGCTGAGCTCCCTCTACACTACATGCAAAACATTATTATGCAATACATAGGCTATTAGGAGTGTGCAATATCTTATTGTGCAAGGGTTGTGCTACATTTGCAGGGAAATGCAGCCGACATGGTTGTACAATCAAAAACTGCCATTGGAATATTAATGTGCTTACTATATAGGTACCTGTCTAATGTATATGAGAGCATGTGTCGTGTTGCATGAGAGTATGTGTTGAGAGAGGTTTATTTCTGTATTTTGTGTTGTCTTTGTAAAGCTGCAGAATGGACAGGGCCCAAATCAAATTTCCCGTCGTGGACAATATAGTATATCTTATCTTGTGAAACATCAGTCTAAATGCCTTGTGGCTAACGGAGTATGAACCTGCTGTGTATTTTTATAAAGTTACAAGCAACTACTAAAAAATTTGCTGTTAAAAGCCATGAAGACATATCACAACATAAGCAGTTCATCAAACAGAGTTCATGGTCTTAAATCAGAAAGTTTTTGTGCCTTGACACGACAATGATTTTTGTATTTGTGTTGTACACAGGGTTGGGCAACACAGCCAACAATATTATCACGATAATAAAAAAAAACATTTCATTTCAACATATCATTTAATATCAGTTATTATCAAAAAAAAAAAAAGTTAAATGACTATTTATTTCAAATTTAAAGGTTCTGATTAAATTTATGATTAGAACAAACACTTGATGCCAAATAATGGATCGTTTCACAGATCTGAGGTAGAACATTCAAAACTATTATGACAAATCTTTTTTTGTTTTCCCCCAACAAATATCCATGAGTAAAATCTTTTTTCAGTCCATTTTCCTCAACAAAAGAAATATCTTCATCGTAAAAATTAATTTGTTCGTGAGACAAATTAATTAAATCAAACATTTGTTATTGAGGAAAATGATATGCGATAACTAATCATCATTGTTTTGTTGCCCAGTCCTAGTTGTACATGTCAAATGTCCTTCTGCCTAAGAATTTCATACAAATGAATAGAGCTTCCAAATTGATATCAGGGTTTTATCATAAATTACGTCCGTGATAAAGAAACAACAGAAATATACGTCGCTAATAATTACGTAACTTTACCCAAGGTATGAATGTAGCATCATGCTTTCTCACCGCAGACGTGGAAGGAAGGACACGATAAACTAGCAAACTCACGCTTTGCTTTTTCTAGTTAACACCACATTTATATATTTAAGATAAATTAAAATAGTGGAAATGTGGCTGTACAAACACCAAAGGCCAAAGAATATTCGTGTTGACTGATACAGTCACAATGTGTGAGGGCCAACTTGTTCAGGCGAGCCAAAAGCAAGACGATTAATCGAGATATATCTGTACAAGAACTAAATTAAAACACGAGTTAGGGTGTCTGTGTAGATCAGTATCCGATGCAGGCGGAAGCAAAGACAAATTAAGAGTAACGTTAGCAACACAATCCTAACTAGGAAGCCGAGTTTGACAAGCATGCTAACAGTCATTAGCAACTTAGCAAGGTAAGAAGCTAACCACTCAAGCCACCGGGAAAAGGCAGACATTAAAATGACCGGTAAGAACACGGTTATGTATTATAATCCTAAACGTGTACCGGTACTTGATTATAATATAATTTCAATAGGACCATGCCCACCTCCTCCTCCTCTCTCCCCGGCTTCTGTCGCTAGGTGTCTTCTCACCGCGACGGTTTCAAAATGCACAGAGCGAGGACCCGGTTGCCTCTAACAAAGTGCCTGAGCAAAAATAACAGGAAAAACGTACGTGTGAAGCCTTTGCAATAAATTGGTCATAAAATGTGATCTGATCTTCATCCAAGTCACAACAGTAGACGAACACATGTCTGCCGCACAAATAATAAGATGTTTTTATTGAACACACAGTGACAACAAACAAAACATTCACAGTGCAGGGTGGAATAAGTACTTGGACATCTAGGCTACTGACTAGTCCAAAAGGTAATTGGAGTCAGGAGTCAGCCAACCTGGAATCTAATCAATGAGACGAGATTTGACGTGTTGGTTAGAGCTGCCCTATCCTATAAAAAAAAAACACACACCAATTTTATTTTTGCTAATCTCATAAAGCACTGCCTGATATGAACCATGCCTCGAACAAAAGAGCTCTCAGTCTCAGAAGACCTAAGGTTAAGAATTGCTGACTTGCATGAAGCTGGAAAGGGTTACAAAAGTATCTCTAACATAAGCCTTGATGCTCACAGTAAGACAAATTCTCTATAAATTCAGAAAGTTCTGCATTACCCTCCCTAGGAGTTGCCGTCCTGCAAAGATGACTGCGCGAGCACAGCGCAGAATGCTCAATGAGGTTAAGTAGAATAATAGTGTGTCAGCTGAAGACTGACACTGATACATCTGACACTGATACATCAAACACTGAACAAGAATGGAGTTCATAGGAGGACACCACAAAGGAAGCTGCTGCTGTCCAAAAAAACCCACTAAAAACATTATTGCACATCTAAGTTTGCAAAAGAGCACCTGGATGTTCCACAGCACTACTGGCAAAATATTCTGTGGACAGATGAAACCAAAGCACACAAACATCACAACCTCATTCCAACTGTGAAGTACGGTGGAGGGGGAATCATGGTGCGAGGCCGTTGCAATCATTGTTGGAAAAATTAATTACAAAGTTTATCAAGAAATTTTGCAGGAGAATATAAGGCAATCTGTCCAACAATTGAAGCTCTGCGGAAGATGGGTGATGCAAATGGGACGACGACCCAAAACACAGAAGTAAATCAAGTGGCACAGGCAGATTCCTGACCTCAACCCAACTGTGAAGCTGTAGCATGACCTCAAGAGAGCAATTCACACCAGACATCCGTAGAATATTGCTAAACTGAAACAGTTTTGTAAAGAGGAATGGTCCAAAAGTCCTCCTGATTGTTGTTCAGGTCTGACCTGCAACTACAGGAAATTCTTGGTTGAGGTTATTGCTGCCAAAGGAGGGTCAACCAGTTATTAAATCTAATGGTTCACATACTTCTCCCACCCTGTACTGTGAATGTTCAATAAAGACATAATCGTGTGCTATTAGTTTAAACAGACTGTGTTTGTCTATTGTTGTGACTTAGATGAAGATCAGATCACATTTTATGACCAATTTATGCAGAAATCCAGGTACTTCCAAAGGGTCCACATAATTTTTCCTGCGACTGTATTTATAGACAGCATGCACTGAATGAGCATACACTGTGATGACAGATGACTAGTGCAATTTTATGATAAATACAATCACATCTCTCAACACAAATGTTGAAACATGGGAATGACTCAATTCAAATCTTTAAAGAAAAATAAAAAGCAGATACAGCAAGGGTTATGCACTGAGCGCAGGTGCCCTTAGCAAATGTTAATACATCCTACCTAACGTTACAGTGAAAGGTAGTTTGGAAGATGCAGTCCAAAATGTATTTCAGAACACAGTATATCAATATTATTTGTTATTTCCCTTAATAAGCATTCTCCTCAAGATATTTATTGTCCCTTTGGAAATTCATAAGCATACAATGGTGTTCAAAACAGTTTTACAGTGTGGGAATGAGCACCAACACAGCAGCTACAGCACAGTTGTATGCAGAAAGCTACTGTACCATCCAATGACTCCTCTACAAGTGCAGTGTTACCAGAATTACTTACTATCAGCTTTGATTTATGGTTTGCATTTCATCTTTGTTACACTGTTAAACAATTATTATGACTTTACAATCATACAAAAAGGAATTGAATTTATATATTAACCTCTGGAAACAATTAACTTATCCCCTTACCCATGAAACAGCCATAAAACAAAAACATCTGATTCAGGGGTTGTTGTTGTTGTTTTTTTTAGATACAGTACGTACCAAATGTAACAGAAAATGAACACCTCTGATTGCACCTGCTGTAAGAAGTAGTATTTTTTTATGCTTCATCTAGCAACTTTCTCTCTCAGTTAAGTTCATCTAGTGTGCAATGTCAGTTGATGTGACCCGCTTATTTTACAATAAACCATTTTTCAGTAAGGATTTGCACACATATACAATATAACACAACATCTTGCACACACCCTAAGCAGAAATATGCTCATTCAAACCAACTTAGTCCTTTACAGCATATTAAAGATTGCTTAAGGCTTTTTTTTTGCATACAAATTAATGTAGTCCATGCTAGACAGAACACCTCTATACATAACTGAGATTAATGTTTTTAGAGTTTAAGAACCCATGGTGATATGGTTGCAACAAACACTGCATTTTAACAAGAGGCGATACAAAAAGAAAAACTGACCACAACTGTGCATGACTTTTAACTTCATGAAAAGGGTGATGATGTTTCATCAACTGCCGAGAAACCATGTGAATGTGTCACCACGTCAGTAGATGAACAACTTCACTCGTAAACGGGCACAAAGAAATGGAAGAACAGCTTATAGCCAGTCTGTGCAGACTCGTGGTTTCTGTCACTCAAAAACACGTTTTGAAATAATGTCAGCCATCATAAAGCAGCATCAAAGCCACCGATTTCATATTAAGAGATAGGCGATGACTAAAAACCTTTTAGTGAGGAAAACTGCTGATTCGGTAGGGAAAACCAACAGATCAGTTTAACTAGACTGTATTTGTATCTATGATAACATAACTTGGGATGCAGTTAGAGAAGTTGAATTTCCTTACCTCTAAATAAATAAATGTGACAACAGCATAAAAACATAAACAACTGTCAAATAAAGAGGAACGAATAAAGCTATGGTATACATTAATACCATGTAATATTGGTATTACTCTGCGAAAGGACTTCTGTGCTGATGGCAGAATGCCAAATGTTGGCAGCAATTATTAAGAAAAGAGAAAGGGAATGAGGGGCTAAAAGTGCCTTGGTGGATAAAACTCCACTCTCCCTCTGTTGGCCTGAGAAAACTTCTTCTGTTACAATTGCTGCTGTTCTGCTTCATTGTTATTTTCGACCACCATGTTGTTTAACGATGTCGATGATTTGGAGAGGTTGTTTTGAAGCTCCACTTCGACCAGTTCCTCATCTGTGTTTGTCCATGAGCTCATTGACTCATGTACCGTTACTGTGTGTTCCTCCATCTGCCTTTGGAGGCTGTCCATCTCCTCCCTGAGAAAAACAAAATAAAAACATGACCTTTTGTTTTCTGGTATTTGAATAGCTGCTCAGCATGACACAACAAAAAGCTTCATGTAGCTATGACCATAATGTTAACCCGAGTCATTTTGTTAGAACAAGAGACTCACTTAAGCTGCCGTAGACAGTTGTGCAAGTTGTTGAGGGGCTCCTTGTTGACAGAAGTTGATGGTTTCAGCAACTCGTCCAATAGGGAGGCAGGCACTGGGCAGTCTGGAATCTTAACTGGCGTCACTGGGTTGGATGGGTTCCCCTCACTCTTCAGCTCCATGCGCTGCTGCTCCAACAAAATCATGATTACAGGAATGTATTTAGTTATTTACCTTAATGAGGCATTTCTTACATTGGTCTTTAAGTTTTTCTGAAGACAGGGTGGAGTTTTGTAGGCATACTCATACAAATTGGGTACACCCATGAAAACACAGCCAGTACTCACTGCTGTCCATGTAAAATTATAAAAATACAGACACACTATTGTTCAACAACTTCTGTTATAAAGTTTTTTTTTTCAATTTTGCTGATGTTAAATATTCTCATCTTCCTTACCTTCCTTAGACGGCTCTGTTTGAGGTCCTGTTTGAGTTGCTGGTTCTGCAGCAGGACGGTCTTCATGCTGTTTCTCAGCTCACCCACTTTGGCCTGCAGCATAAACTTGTCCTTCCTGGTGCCACTTAGCTCCTCCTGCACCGACTCCAGCTCCACCTTTATGTTCTGAGATGGAGAGTAATCTTTGTTAAATCCTTTTGAAAAGGGGAGGGTGGCAGTAACGACATATCACACTTAGGGATCAGTATCGCTACTCGATACCTTTATGGTGTCGACCAAAACAGATCGTGGCAAAAAGTACAGTTTGTATGGTTTTGCTTGCAGCCAAACACGCGAGCAACACACCGAAAGAAAGAGAAGAGCATAAGTCTTTTACCCTGATGTGCCTGCACCATAAACTGTATAAAAAAAGGACTGCACGTGACGACTCCAACAGCCGCGGTCTCAGGCATGTTCGTCACTGTTGCAAGTTTACTACCACAAGCTTGGCTGATTTTACTCAGAGTCTCCACTTGCAGCTGCTTCAGGTGTAGCCTAGTTAGTTTGATCGGCTGGACTTTCAGCCTCTCTTTTGCAGTCTTTACTTAAGTGACTCGTTTAAACAGACTCCTTACTCGTTTTATAGCCTACTTGTGACTGTCGTTTTTTCCGAGGTTTGCGACTCACCAATAAAGGAAAAAGTACTCGCAGAGATCTTTCAATTCTGTTTATTGATCGAAAGTTAATTAATTTTCCGTTGTTTACTTTCAACACACGTATCAAAAATGACCTTACATTCATTTCCCATAAATTATTTGGTCACTAAACTATTTCACTCCTCTCTCATTCAAATAAAAAAAAAAGATTATTTTCATTATCGACTAATCTACAGACAATTTTCAAGATTAATCGACTAATCGTTTAGTCTATAAAATGTCAAGAAATTGTGAAAAATGCTCAACCCAATTATCCAGAGCCCAAAGTGATGTCTTCAAATTGCTTCTTTGGTCCAACCAATAGCCCAAAACCCAAAGACTCTTCATATACATAATGATAATCATAATGACAAAGAATAGCAGCAATGCCTCAATTTAAGAAGATGAAACCAGTAATTTGTTCAATTACGATTAATCGATTATCAGAATAGTTGTTGATTAATTTTCTTTTGATCGACTAATCAACTTATCATTGCAGCTCTACCCAGTATGATAGGCTACTACCCGTGAGTATGAACTAATTAGGATGAGGAGGATGTGTTACAATTTCCCAATACTTTTATGTAACAGTTATTTAAAACAAGAAATAAAGAAAATAGATAACTTTGGTTGTCCATAACGACAATAAAAAAAATCAACTACTATGGCTTCAACAGGTGGCATTTTAGGAAAGGTATTGAATGAAGTACTCTATTGGTATCGGTATCATTTTAAGGGTACTGGTATTGTAAAGATTTTAAAATCAGTTACTTCAGTGCTCACTTCATCCTTTGTCTCCCTCTAGACACTAAGTACCAGCTCAACTCGCCTCTACTTTTTTTACTCTTTTTTGGTTTTCCATCGGGGAAAAGTTTTCATACCACTCATCTGTCTTTACATTCTGAGTAATGCTGAAACTCTTTAACTTAAATCAAGAGACAGCTGGTGTGTGTGTGTGTGTGTGTCGCTTTGAACATCGTCGTGGCAGTTGTGTGTGTGTGGAGTTGCTATGACGACCAGCTACATTTAGGGGTACTATCTCTGGGTACTATCTGCAATGAATAACGGAGGATGATGGGCCAGAACAGAGTCAAGTAGAGTCAAGTCGAGGAGAGTTGAGCTGGTACCGGTAAAGGAAAAAAGGATTAACTTTTTGCTACTGGGTCCATATTTTACAATCAAGTGAATACTTGCCTGCAGAGCTCTCTGTAGATTGTCCAGCTCCCTGTGGTGACACTGTTCCATCATCTCCAGCTGCTGCTTCTGTGCCTCAATCTCCCTCTGCCTCTGCTCCACCTCCCACTTCAGGTCCTCAACCTAAACAGGCATCGGTGTTAAAAATCTCTGTCAATGAGAGTTGTTCTCCAATAACAACAAATGATGGGTCAAACTAAGCCTGAAACAGATTTAAGAGAACTGGAACCCTAAAAGTATTTTACCCAGAACAATGATAAAACAGCACACAGCCAAAAGGCAGGTCGTCATCATCATCTCATTACCTCTTGGTTAGTGAGGGGCTGCTTGGCCAGTTCCTCATCCAGTTGTTTCTGGAGGATCTGGAGCTGTGAATGGGCCTCAGCCAGTTCCTCTTGGAACCTGGAAACCTCCTGAGCATGCTGCTCATCCTGAGCCCTGCAGTATGACATATTTAATGATACATTAGTGGTAAGTATAAGACACTCCTCAGCAACAGTGACTCTCTATTGCAACACAATATTAGATTTAAAAAAGTAATTTGTCAAAAGTCACTGTACTCTTAATCAGGCAAATGCACATACTGTAGTTTGTGGGATTCACTCTGCAGAGCTTTGACCAGATCTTCTTTGGACTGCAGGTCCTTCTTGATCTCCGACAGCTCCAGCATGGCTGCCCTGTAGTGCCGTCTATTGTGGGCTGCTTCAGCCTTTGCTGCTGCCACCTGAAGGACACATCACATCATTACAATCTGAAAGACCCCAAGTGCTCCAGATCAAAGACTGGTGACAAAAACACAAAATCTACTGGATTTACTATAGATGCGAATAGCAATTTAGCTCTCTTACTTTTAGCTGTTCAAGAGAGAGAAATAAATGTTCAAATATATTTAAGTTACATTCTTTGGAATCATTTGAAAGGCAAAATTAAAATGAAGCGCACCTTTACAGCACATTAAAGATTGGAGAATATAGTGCATCCTGATGTACAGCTTAGAGCTCCTACCTGTTCTTTCAGGTCGTTAACTTTGGTTTTCTCTTTATCCAGGGCAAGCTGTAGAGTTTGTACCACCTGCTTCATTTGCTGGTCCTCCTCCTCTTTACGCTTCAGAACAGCTTGAACCTAAAAAAAAAAGAGGTAATAGGACAACCACATGTTTCTATTTTGTCACACAGGCAACACAACAATCAAACATATATCAGCATTATAACATGCAAACAAGTGTTCCACCTGTAAATTGAGCTGGACTAGATCTGCCTCTCTCTTTGCTAAGGCAGACTCCAATATGTTGGAATGCTCCCGCAGTGTATTGTGGGACTGTGCCAATCCAGCCAATTTCCCTTTTTCATGTTCCAGCTCTAGTGCTAGCTTCTTGTTGGCATCTTCTAACTTTCGAATCCGCTTCTTGAAGCAGCGTGACTCTTGGAGCTGTAAAATCAATTCATGTCATTAATACAAAATAATATACATGAGCCGAGTGATTTTACAACATACTGCTTATACAGGGTTGTGATTAGTATCTTGAAATAAAAAAAAAACAAAAAACAGGAAACAATAATTTCCCATTAGACATAAAGAGAAGTTCTTTGCAGAACATATTAACACAGACAGACACAAACTGATCATTGTTCACCTCGTCCTCGAGCTCCATGACCTTCTCCTGGTACTCCTCCAGCTCCGTGGACGTGAGGGTGATCACTTCCTGCAGCTCCTTCTCTAGCATAGTCTTGCTGTTGCTGACAGCCTTCAGCTCAGCCTGCAGAGCCTTAATCTTCTCCTGGATGACAAATAAAACCATTCAATACATTTCAGATACTCAGCTCTACTTCAGTTATAATCCAGGATTATTCACAATGAAATGACAAAATATCATTGTGATAAAGAAATATGAGTCGAGGGCAAACTGAAGGCCATCCTGTTAATCAATGTTCTTAAAAACAGTGTTTCTTTAGACAAAAAACATACAGCTGTTTAACAAAAGCGGTATTCCTTGTTCAGACCTTCACCTTAGGCCCCCTAATATTTGTAGAGTGCGTAGACTTAGTCATGAAGACAGTCACACACACATTCCCTCACTAGGGGTGTGCGATATGTATCGTCTATGATAATGTCTTGATTGTTGTTTTAACGATGTGTGAGCAGACATTATCGAGTAGGCTACGACACTCACTTTGCAAAGATCAAAAACACCTTGTCCACGCATTTACTGCATCATGCGTGCAGTACACATGTGCGATAGACGAAACGGTTTACTCATACTTCCACTGTTTGATGTCAGTAATATTTGCAATGGTGATTTCAGTGTTTTTGCTTCAGTTAATAAATAAGACCCGTTTTCATTAATGCCCTTAGTAAGCAACAATTAATATCCTATTTACAAAAGTGAGCTAGTACAATATTAACACATTTTTGAATTATGCAGAATATCATCTAATTATCAGTACTGACAAAATCCCAGCTTTTCTTTTTTTTGTCAATATCACACACACACACACACACACACACACACACACACACACACAGTAGCCTATTTTCAATACCTAAGAACTGGATGAGAGCCTGGACATTGTATAATGCTCTGCTGACACTTTTTTAACAACACTTTTCCTTATGCCTATTACCTGAAACTCTGTGCCAAACTATATGTTGTAGCTGTGAATTTTCTATGGAGCTGTCAAGATCTGGGAGGTTTATAGAGTACCTGTAAGACCTGGCTGTTTCCCCCGTCTGACACCTGGGCCTTGAGTTTGACCAGCTCTGCCTCGGCAGTCTCCTTGTCAGTCAGGGTCTCTTGGAGCCTCCTGCTCAGGATGCCCACAGCATTCTCGTAGGCCTTGTGTTTGGCCTTCATCTCCTTCTGTGCACTGGTCAAATCTGTCCCCAGACGCTTCACACGTACCTTCTGCTCCGAGATGGCCCTATTTGATGCATATAAGAAATTAACTTAAAATGTCCATGGAGAAATCAGGCTGTTCTGACAGCAGGCCATGCAAATATATATGAACACAAAATGCAGATGTGCAGACTGTACATCTTTAAAATTACATTTAATATAGATTACACACATATGTGGACTTTTCAAACCACACAGACTGACTCATATGTCTATATGGAGATCAGCAATTGTATAAGCAATGCCCTCTACTTGTATTTATAAATAACTAGATATATGCATCATGGTCCAAGTCATTGCTGTGGGAATCAAGCTCCCCAAATCTCTATGCAGCACATGACTCACTTTTTGGCTTCTCCCTCCATTTGCTCCACCTGTTTTCTCAGCCCTTCGTTCTCTTCGGTCACTGCTGCTAGCTGGCTCTGGTCAAACTGTAGAGACTGAAGCAGGACAAAAGCTTAATACATAACAACAGGATTCACACTAAAATTGCTGCCAGCGAACACTTTACTTACACCTACTTATATTACGTTCAAAACATCAACATTTACTTACATACTGAATCAATTAAAATATTTATAATTACCTGGACCTGGGTTTCTAGCTGATCCCGTTCTGTCTGAATGGCCTGCAGATGGGCCTCCATGTTGCTCATCTGCTCCTGGACTCTCACCACCTCCTTCTGCAGCCGGGCCTGCTCCAGCTCTGCCTTCTGCTTCTCCCCCTGAATGCCCAGCAGCTCCTGCTTCAGGTCTTTCACCTCGCCCAGCAGACGCTTTTTGGTGGACTTGAGCTCACTGATCAACTGGTCTTTGGAGCTGGCGTCCCGACGGTAGGCTTCCACCATCACCTGTAAAGTCATTGTAGATAACTAATGAAGAGACTTGCTCATATTTGTCTTGACTGAGACAGTGGCAAAATACTTTTCATGACATTCTGGAGATACAGTGAAGGAGAGAGGGCTGCAACAGGAGCTGAATCCCACACTACACCATCTCTAGGCTTGAGTGACATACACTTCATATGGTTGTGTGAAACCAAAAAAAAGGTCTATATACATGAGGTTTAATTTCTCAGCCTCAGTAACCTAATAGGAACAAAAAAACAGTAAAACATCACATTTTAAAAATGACTACAGGGAACTATCAAAGGGGAAAGCTGTGATGCAGGTTGCTTTTGATAATGCAGAGCTTTTAAGCTTTCAAATAGCTTTACACATTTTAATGTAGGTACAGCTGTACACGTGTGCCGTGTGCAGCCGTATTAGGAACATAAATGATAAAAAAGATAAATGTATAGGACAAATTGAGCAGATTATATCTTCCAAAATATATCTTCTAAAAATGAATATGATATCTTCAAAACAGACATTTAATATCATCTTAGTCGTTTCCCAGTATCCTGTAACTTCCCATTTACCAGTTAATGTACTTTCTTCTTTACCAACAGAGGTATACAAGATTGCTTTTCGTACATTGCTGAAAGCAGCCCCGATACAATTTGATGGAGCAAGATGAGTCAGAAAAACTCATGTCTTTTTTTTTTTAAATTTAGAGAATACAATTCACATTTCTGTCAATCTGTCAAGAAACTCCACCCTCTTCATGACAGCCTGTCAATGCAAAATGAGCAGCATCCACCACTGCTTAATCCACCAAGGCGTGTCAACCAGCACTCTTCTGAGACGACAGCCATCTGGCCCTACAATACATCCTCCCACGACAGCCTCAGCATGAGCCAGCTGGGAGACTCCTGACAAGTGTTTTATAAATGTACATTAAGTCTAAACTGTCTACACTTCTCCCAGGCTTCTACTAACTTTCCCCAGTAAGAGAGCGCTGTACATGATCTCATGTAAGAGCAAGGGAAATGCCTTACCTTTTGTTGTTGGAACTGCTCCTTCAGTTTCTGAGCTTGTTTCTTCAGGGAACCATTTTCCTGTTGTAGAGTTTGAATCTGTAACGAAGCAAATGACCATCATTATTCACTACATGGTGGTGGAGTGGCGACCCCAGAAGAAAAGCAAAAAAGCAAAATGCCACTTGAATTCAGCTGAACAGAAAACACACACACCTTAATCAAATGGCTACAGAAACAGTGTGAGGTCATGTCTAACCAAATCATTAGCAGCTTTATAGTTTTTAACCATAACAAACCCAAGTCAAGGCATCACTACAGACATAGAGGGGAATATGACGCCCAAAAGGGAATGTTTTCACCTCCTAACGGTCTCATACCTGGTTGGCTTTGACCTGGACTTCCTGTCTGAGCTGATCTAAGACATCTGAAGCTACCAGAACATCCTCTCCAAGCCGTTCAGCGCCCTCGTCAAGTTGGCTCTTGTCGGCCCGGGCTGCCTGCAGCGCTACCTCCAGGACAATCTTCTCATTCTGGAGGTACTGGATGTTGTCGTCCTTGGCACTGCTCTCTGTCTGCAGCTCGGCCAGTTGGGCTTCTAGTTCCAGGTAGCGGGCCTCTAGCTGGTTAATGGACTGCTCTTTGGTCTGTAGGTTCTCCTGAGTGGTGGTCAGCTGGCGCATCAGCTCCAGATGCTCCTTCTGAAGTGACTGCAGCTGCACATCCTTCTGGGAAAGGGTCAACTTCATCTAAGAGGGACAGAGTGTGAAAGGCAGTTTAGAGCAGAATACATAAGAATGCTACTGTCCATGCAAGGTGGGAAACAAACTACTGTTAAATTTGGTATGACTACCTGCTCTAGTTCCATTTCCAAGGTGCTGGCTGTATTGGCCAGTTTCAATAAGCGTTCTCGCTCATCCTCAAACTCCTCCAGTTTGTGCTGCAGATCATCTTCCACCATGTTCTTTGCATCCTGGATCTGCTTGTAAGCAGCTTCCTGGGTCAGCATGTCGGTCTAAGTCACAGAAAGTAAAAGGTTTTACACAATATGCTGGTTTGTTTTTTTTTTTTAAATATTACCCTACAGTTGAAAAAATTATATCGAATAATATAAAATGTATGTCATGGTTATTTAGAGACACCTGCTTTTATCTAAGGTCCTTGACTGAATAATGACCTTATGGGTGCTTAACTAGGTGGCTATATAGACTTAAGGGAAAGGGATGTTGGAGAGTATACCTCAATGCTCTGCAGCTGAACAGCAATACGTTCTTTTTCTTTGATGGAGCGGTGTTGGGTCTCTGTGAGTTGATGGGACAGAGTCACATTCTCAAGCTTCAGATGTTCCACAACGCCAATCTGAGTCATCTGTCCAGCCTGGCGGAGAAAAGTGTCATGTCAACTTTTGTCTGACAAATATAAAACCTGGATGAAAAATGAACCACATTAGCGTCAACCGTACCTGCATGTTGGCCATTTCGCTTTGCAGTCGTACTCTCGCCTCCTGGGCCAGAGCTAACTGCTGCTGGTACCACTGTCGGACCTGCTGGAGTGAGTCAATTTCAGCCTGGGAGGTCTTCATTCGGCTCTGCAGGGTGCTGCGCTCCAGCTGGACCTGTTGAAGCTGGCTCTGAAGACCCCCCATCTGCTGACGCAACTCTTGAACTGCAAATGTGTAAGAGCAAAACATCTTCTTTAATCATGGATTAACTGTGCATATTAATCGTGGATATGCAAACTGGTAGTCAGGGTGGTCTCCAACACCCCATTGGGTGGTTCATTAAGTCAAAGCACAATTAGAGATGTTGACTGTTTATTATTACACTGAGCTCTCTGGGTCTCCATCACTCACCTGTATTATCTCTCAGGGCTACAGTGTTTTGCATCTCCTCCACCTTCCCCATGAGCCTGTTGTATTGGTCTTCAGCCATCTTCAGGTCATTGCTCAGAGAAGCCAGGCCAGCATTCTTGCTCTCCAGACTGCCCTGGAGCTCCACCATGGCCTTCTCTAGCTGGCTGCAGTTCTGCCGCAGTGTGCCAACCTCCGTAGTGAGGGCGCTTTGCTTCTCCTGGCTAAACTGAGCCTCCTCCTTCTTGGCCAGCAGCTGAGCATTCACTGTAGCGAGCTGGGCCTGAAGCTCTGTCTTCTCCTTGAGAGCCTGGAGGAAAGGACAGTGCGGTCAACACTTGTGCCCAATTATTCTCTGTGTTTCCAATGTAGTGGTCATTAAGCTAGATGTAATCCTTTTGGATGCTGTGATGCATGACCTGGCATTTATTAGCCCTATCAGTACTTACATTTACAGGCAAAGTTAAATATGCAACACATCTTATTACGGTACATATTTACACACCTAGTCCTGTTAGCATCCTAAAGTAAGATACCACAGTGAATGAAAAAAAGATACTAGATATAAACAATACATTGGCTCTAATATGACAAACCAAATTTGCAATTATAGAATAATTTCTATTATTATTATTTTATTTAGTTAGTCTATGTGCTTTTCTATGACATGTCCTTGGATTAGAATTTACCAAAAACAAGATTTTATGTTGAAAATCTTCGTGCCACAGTCCTGGATAAGTATTTTCATAGAAGAATATCTGGATATTAAAAACATGGGGTACAAGCTCAATATTGGCTAATATAGCACGATTTACAAACTATAGGAGGTATGTTTTATTACCTGATTGGCCTCAGATGACAAAGATTCCAGTTGACCCTCCAGTCTCATTTTCTCTTTCAACACCTGCAACATTTCATCATGGCCCATCACTGAACTCTCCAAAGAAACACTGAAACAAATGTAAACAGCATTAGTGCCAGTTAGATAATGGACAGAAAAGTCTAACAATTTACATAATGAATGAATTGTTATCTACAGTAACAAACAAAGAGGCCAAACCTTTGTAAGTTCCAGCTCCCTTGATGTGAGGAATTGCAGTTCTCACATTCTCAGTTTAATATTGGCTTAGTTTGGCAGTAAACAAAACATTAATGCCTTGATTTGTCAATTGTAGTTGTTATTTTATTCTTTCCCTATCTGATGCTGACAAATACCTGCTGGAGAAACTGTCCCGGCGGCTTCGAGGCTCCGCAGTCCCTTCTCTCTCCTGCTCCAGCTCCAGCAGGTGCTGCTCTTCACTTGCTGCCTGCAGCACCTCCTGCAGGGAAGGGAAATGACCCATCGCCTCAGGTGCAATCTCCCTTCCCTCCACTGTGTAGGGCCCCTGCTGCCTCTCTACTGCTGCGGAGAGCATACCGTATGTCCCTCTGGTAGACACACTGCTGTAAGATGAGCTGTCACTTTCGTTTCCATCGTTCCCTGGCCTCGTTCCTGATTCACTGCCGTCAATTTCTGAGACATTGTCCACGACTTGGAGTGAAGCACCAGGCTGGGCCTCTGTCTCACAGGTGCTGCCCTCCGACATCACACTGACCTCAGACAAAGTGGACACTGAGCTAAACGTGGACTGGAGGGAGCTCATGGTGTTGTCTGCAGCTCTTACTCCACCTCCACCTCCTCCTCCACCATCATTATCAGTTGTCTTATAGTCAGCCAAGGAATGGATCTTGCTCGGACGGGGTGATCTAGACTTTCTCTCCTTGGAAGGGGGAATTCCCAAGCTACCCAGTTTGGGACCACGGGGCACACTGGTCCTCAGGAAGGAATACTCCTTGGTCATGGCCTGAGTGTTGGCCCTGGGAAGAGCCTCAGGATGCAGCATGAGCTCTGGATCTAGGGTGCTGAATGGCCTGTTCTTGGGGGTGCTGCGGTGAGACTAGAAACAGATTAAAAGAAATTAACCATCGTACTGCCATCCTGACAAAATCTGACACAAGGCTGCCCAGCTTGAAACATAATGTGACGTAAGTAGACAATTTAGGGCACTTCAATCCTGCACCTACATTTCTCTAAATTGAAAAGCTGTTAAACTGTAAATTTTCAGGTTTACATTTTCCAAGAAAATAGCATGTTAAGCAGCCAACATCAGTTCAGTTACTTTCCACAAGCATGAATCACAAAGCATCAAAATAGATAGTAGAACAAATAGAGAAATCGCATGTCCACATTATGCCGAAGCTGGTCGAGGAAACATTTTTGCTGTCCATAAACTGACTACTTCTCCATTCACTCACCCTCTCCTTATGCCTCTGCACTCTGTACTGTTTGAGTTGCTCCTCAAGACGCCGCCGAGCCTCCAGGCGAATCTTCTCCTCATTCTCCATCTCAAATGATGGCTGCTGGTTGGCTAAAGGGAAAGTATGTTAGGCCAAAAACAGGAATGTGAACTGCACAACAGCACTTTATTTACACAAGACCTGGTTTTATATGAGTGTAAAAGTTAATCCCAGCAATGAGCTGAATGTTGCATCATAGATTCAGTGTGTATGCATGTATTATGTTGGTTGTACATGGACATGAGTAAAGCTGCCTGGAATTATGTTCTCAAACAGCAACAACTAATTATTCAAATTGGAGTTTGTTTTGTCAATCCCTTGGCAGGAAACATGGTTTTGGTACAAGCCGAAAACTGCCCTGCAACATTCACACAAATCTTTAGAGATTATAGCAGTATGGGTGTTGGAGTACATATTACACCCATATATTTAAAGGGTGGCCTATATTATATCAAATATCTCCATTTGCTTGGCTACTTTACATACAAAACATTATTACTTAGTCATGACTGCAACAGCTATGCAGTTACCCAAAGAAGGTTAAAATCAAGGGCAACTGGACTAAAATACCAGAAGACATTTTGCCTCATCCAAGAGGCTTCTTTAGTTCTGACTGGCTGGCAGGGATTCCCTCTGTGGGATGGTTGTCAGGATGATCGATACCACTTGGTTCATTAGTGCTCCTGGCTTCTGCTAACGACGGTCATTCAGACTTGGCCTCAGGTGTCTCGAACGAACATAACGACTGTCACCACAACAGCCAGGAGCACTAATGAACCAAGCGGTATCGATCATCCTGACAACCATCCCACAGAGGTTAAATACCTGGGATTCCCAGCCAGTCAGTCAGAACTGAAGAAGCCTCTTGGATGAGAGCCAAAACATCTTCTCGTCTCTTCAACCAAGTCGAGTTGCCCTTGATTTTACCCTTCCTGTACTGTAGCTGTAACTATGGCCTGGTTGACTGAGAAACTTCTCCGAGAGCTATGCAGCTAGTAATCGTGGTATTGCAATGAGTGAAATGAAGACTTCTCTAAATGCATCAAACAGATGTACATTGGATCAGTCATGTTCATGTGCCATCAAAAGAGATTCTTGCGTGGGAGTTATAATGTGAAGCCAAACAAAATCACCACAGTTTGTGCCAAGTCTAAAAATATTACATTTCATAATTGTGAACAAGGCAACTGTGCCCGACTACCAAAAACATAAAACACTAGAGAGATTAGTTCCAAAACGCAGCCATTAGTCCAAACAGTGCTCCAAAAAAAAGCACCCACACCAAATTCTAATCAAGCAATCAAATGCCTATGCAAGTTGCAGAAAGGGGGTAGACTCAAACAACTACAAGAAATTTTCTCAGGATGCTTCTGTTTAGATAATACACAGACAAGGGAGTTAAAAAGCCAAAAATGCAAAACATCCCACAGCAAAATTAGGTTGAAATACAGGGGGATATAGAGGGGGCATTCACTCCACATAAATTTATGCTTACACAATTGAGTCTCCTGCATAGGCATACTGAGTCTGAGCGACTGTAATGAATCCCCCGTGTGAACCGTGACCTCAGCACTAGCCCCCTCAGACTTCTCTAGGATCATGGGTGGATAAGCAGCCACACCTGGGGAGGGCTCTTGGATCTGGGAGTTGACAGGGGAGCTGGTGCCCTGGGGAGGTGCTGTCAGAGGCAGGGACCCATTTATATGGATGTTCCCCGCAGCACCGAAGCCCTCTGCCAGTCCGTCTCCATTTGGCATCACGTCTGAACTGACAGGACCTGAAAGGAAAGGGGGAAGAGAAGCCCAGAGGAATGTGACAATTAGTCATGATAAGTTCTTGTGAACTAGACTGCAAAGTGAAAGTTATTCCACTTGGCAAGCCGGCCGGGCAACTTTGTCAAGCTGCCGATTTGAAGGGGAGAGGGGTGGGTGTCACATTTGTTTGCACACAAATCAGAATTTAGCAACAATTGAATCTAAATCTGATGACTGTTGTGTGGTTGTTTGCTTATGTTGCCAAGCCACTGTCAAAAAAAATCAGATCAAACCACACCGACACAGTCCTGGCGCAGTTGAGTCTTAATAATTAATACCTAAGGATGTTTCTCCCAAACTTAAACTTGGGTTGTTGCTTATTTAGCCATGACTATTTAACGTTAGAGAAAAACAAGTTTTCTGAGACTTACACAGACTTAAACATTGTACAATATTTGCCAAAAATACATTCATACTACTATTGAAATTAACTACCTACAGTTGAAAATTAAGCCCACATTCTACTTAAAGGGGAAAACCATCAATGTAACACATCAAAAACAACATAGGAGTCATGGGGAGTTCTATTCAGCCTATGGAAACCTGTTTTTCATGCTTCTGGGGGAACCTTTGTCAAGTCTGAGAAAATAACTACTGTGACAGGAAATCTCTGTCTGTGCTGCACTTAGTGTGACCTTTTTTTGTAATTCCATTTCTTGCATGTCCCCCAACTTTTCAGAAATATTTAAGGCTCAAGTACTTTCATATTGTCCTATTGCCCTGTAACTACTGTAGACTATAAGCATAGTGGCCCCCTGATGATAACGAATTAGAATTTAGTTCAGCTATATAACTCATTTGTTCAAAGAGCCGTGTAACATGGAGCAGTAGAAGGCCTCAGGCTTTGTAGTTGCCACCGAAACAGGTCATCCATGACAGGATACAAGTGTTAGATAAAATAAATACCAGTAATATGCCTAAAGGGAGAAAACTTTGCAGATGAGAGAACAGAGTAGGAAACAAGCTAGTCCAGGATAGGACAGTCCTATTAGCAAGAATGTAAATGTAAATGCTCCGTATTTGTATAGCGCCTTTCTAGTCTTTCTGACTACTCAAAGCGCTTTTATACTACGCATTCACCATTCACACACATTCATAGACTGGAGGAACAGGGGCAACTCAGGGTTCAGTATCTTGCCCAAGGACATGCAGTGTGGTTTTCAGCTTGACTCAGGCCGATCAGTGTCGCATATCCGGTCCTGTGCCCACGTAGTTACTCTCTGATAGGAAGTGTGCCTCTGGCTGCAGGAGCACGCATGCATTTGGTGTAGGTGGACCTTTGATTTTACCACAGTAAATGAAAAATATAACCTGTGGAATGTTTAATTTATTCTTTTAGCATTATTGCTTTATCAACTAGGTTTTACAAAGCAGGTTAACACACAGCTCATGTATCAAAATAAATGCTTTTATTCTTTTTCAGGCTATGTACTATCAAACTATGTTATCCAGCTTGATTATTCATTGCACTGAATTGAGAATGTCTAATGTTATTGAAAAACCAAAGTGACTAAGTCATTTTCCTCTTACAGCAAAACAAATTTCATGCTAATCAACAACAAATAATTTACAAAGCAATTAAGGTAGCCTACTTGTCTTACCAGGCTGGACATGCTGTCTGCCAAAACATGTAACCCCCTCCATATTGCACAGACGACGGCCTATTATCAAGTATTTTGTTTTGTGTATAGATCATGCCTAATATTGTAAGTTGCATTATCCGAAGCATACACGAAATAGAATATTACCTACCTTATTCACTTTGTGTTATGACAAGCACTATTTAAATGTAAGGTATATTTACGAGGAAAATGATACAGTCGCCTTGGTTTTTCAGTGAGATTTTTAATCGGGTGCAATGAATAATAATGAATATGTTTGATAACACCAAGCAATTTACTTTGATAGATGAGCAATGTGTTAGCCTGCTTTGCAAAACATCATTGATAAAGCAACAACACTAAAATGATAAATTTAACAATTCTTATGTTATATTTTTCATTCACTTCGGTAAAATCGAAGGTCCACCTTCACTGAACGCACGTGCACACTTCCTGGTAACTAACCTGGCACGACACCGATACAATGTCGGTCTCAATCATTTCGATTAGCTTCATCAATTATAAACAAACCTCCACAATGCACGGCTCACCTGCTGCTATTGGGAAAACAAAATCACGGTTGAAATAAATCCAAATTGAGTATTCTGTTATTTTGGCATAGGAGTCATTGCATAGTCACACGGTCTTTGCTTTTTAAAGATATTCACTAGTTTGTTTTTTCTCCTAGCATCACATCTCTCACCAATTCATAGCTTTTGCCACTCAGTGGTAGTGAGAAGGGTGGTGTCACATTAAGACATCATTTCAGCACATACTCTTATATACAAGGAAACCTAATCATAACCCGCCGAGACAGCATGGGTACTCACCATTAGGAATACCCCCTTTTGTGTTTTGTCTGTTCTCCAGCCCTTGTTGTTGTTGTTTCAGTTGTGTTTCACCTCCCACAGCATGGGCTCCAGCCTCTTTGGATTTAATAACATGGTCTTCTTGATAAACATTCGCCTCCATCTGAGCTGCTTCTGACTGGTTAGTATCCATTTCCATTAAGAAACTGAACAGTCACAATACTGCTGACCTTCTCACTAAAACATCTTCTTAGGAGGCAGGCCAGCTGGGAGCACGCTGGTGTCCACAAACACTTCTGACCACAGTCAGCACTAAAAACAGAAAACATTATGTTTAACATCTAGCTTATAATTACAAGCTCCTGTTTGGATAATGTGTTATCAAGATCGATATACATGGCAGAAGAAGTTGCAGCTCCTCAGGAGTGGTCTGTGTTAGACAGTGATTATGTTATGTAACAATACAGCCTGCTGTAATTTAAACACGAGCTAGAGTCAAGCGCTACAAGCTGGCTTTGTTGCTAAGTAGACTGCGTCGCGTTAAACAGATTAACTTGCAACTTACATTGAATCCCTTTACTTTTACACA
This sequence comes from Micropterus salmoides, assembly GCF_014851395.1. NCBI lineage: Eukaryota > Metazoa > Chordata > Actinopteri > Centrarchiformes > Centrarchidae > Micropterus > Micropterus salmoides. The sequence goes on along the minus strand of NW_024044459.1, from coordinate 33,975,061 downwards.
GTAAAACAGATACGACAACTCAGTTAACAATCATGACAGGCCAACACTGACCGTTTCAGGTTTCCATCTTATAGGCTAAGGTTCATTTAGATTAAAGATTGATTCAAATCTTCTGTACAATCTGTTGACAAGTCAGACCTGCGTCTTATCAAAGGGCACACCTGCATTTAAATTCAACCCTTTCAACTCTGTTAAGATTGTGGAGAGGCGATATTGATTTTATCGTAAGAGGAGGCTTCTCGCGTGTTTGCCGAATGTGCACAAAAACTTTATAAATATATTACCCATGCTTACACTTACAAAGTGTGTATATTTGTAGACAGACAAGCCCCTGGTTTGCATTTATGAATTTAGAGAATAGTCTGGGAGTCTGTAGTCTCGGTTCTGTCTTCATTAAGAGTACAAAGTATGTGACACCGGCAAGTGTGATGACAGCGTTATTATTAAAAACCCATGCATGTTTAAAGGTTGGTAATTATCATATCCTGTCTGTCACTTTAAGCAATTAATGATAACCTTTGACTGCACCGCGGTGTTGCTAACTTAACTTAGCCATCTGACAGCAGCTGTGTTACTTTGCTAACCTCTGTTCAGCTCGGTTTCACACCGCCTTGTTGGGAAGTTACCACTTCAGAAGACATAAGAACGGGACACTCACTGATAAACGTAAATGTAAAGGCGATTTTGTTGCACTCATGTAATGACTGGGTTTAATAAAACTCTACCGGTTAGTGACAAGAAGGACAGAGCTAAAGGTAGTTGTTGCGATGCTAGCGCGACAGCTAGCTAGTTAGCTTAGCTGTGTTTATGACGGGACCTGTCAAGCTAAATTAGCTAACTCACTAGCTGGAATCGCCAGCGCCCATGCAGAGGAGTGATTTCTCCAATATTTAAAATAAATCAACGATTTACCTTCTGTCGCGCAAGTACGTTACAGCCCCCGTGTGTACATTATAAACTGACAATTTCGGTTAATGTTACAAAAGACAATAAACGCTCACCTTTTTTAAGCGAGCTTCGTGTTTTACTACGTGGCTGTTTGGTTTCCGTCCCTTAGCTGTCCGACGAGAAACACAACAAACGCAAGAACCAAAGACAGTGGGAAAAAACAAATACAGCTTATCAGACAACGGAGTGTCTGTTTGGTATTCTCACAACGTTTGGATTTTAAATATAAAACCCTTTATGTTAACTGAGATAATTATATTGCAAATGCATACAATGATACATTTATTGCACGAACTATAATATGGAACGGACAATACTACTAGTAAACCTGTCAGATGTGGTACAGGACCTCACTCTTGTGGCCAAAGAGCTGCGCTGTCTGCAGGTAACCTGCAGGGTACCACCAAGCAGGGTGCGATTTGCGGGGGGGATTTGCCCCCTTCTGGTTTGTATATCCCTACCTCTGCTGAATAATTTTTATCCCCGGTGGGGACAAAATGTATCCGCCCCTCTGAGTGATCTACTTAAATAGTGATGCAACTTGTCACAAAACGCACGGTTCGCATCGATCCGTAGTTTTGTTAGGGTTAAATTAATTAGAAAATGCGCTACTTTGGCTCTGATCCAGCCGCCTCTCTCTGTCTATGGGTCATCACCAGGCTGGAGTCTCGCTAAAAGTCCCGCCCACGGCAGTGTGTGATTGGTTACAAGTCGCGAATAATAGCCTGTGTAGCTGTGAGCCGAAGGGAAGGCAGCCGACATTACTGAAGCTGCAATAAACTTCACAATCTGACGATCTGTTTCTATGATGACAAGAAGCCCAGTGTCCGTGTTACAGCTTTGAGCATGCCCGAACACCCAGCTACGGGGTTTCACTTAATGAAAGTGACGGCTTTTAAATCAGTCTCTCTCCCCTTACCCACTCACTTCACCTGAGAGGTAAACACAGCATGCATCTGTTTTTTCTGCGTTTTCGTTTTCACTGCAGCTCTGCATCGCGATGTGACGCTCCGTATTACTTGAATAATAAACAGGGGGAGAATTTTATTTTTTTTTTAAATTTGTAATCAATCCACAGTTCGGGGGTGGTGACGTTATTTTCACGAGGTAAAAAAAATCCCCCCTCTGTTTTTTAAACAAATCGCATCCTGTCACCAAGTGCCATTTCAAGCTGCCAGTGCACGTTTATTAAAGCCTGCCGCAATACGTTGCACATTATGCGCACATAATACACAAATCACTGCTCAATGTAATCAGATTATACTGGATTTCACATAGAGAATTTGAGTTAAAATTATTTATTTGATACATGTAGTTGGCCTACATTAACATAGTAGGCCTATACATTAACAGGTCATTGAGGTCAACAAATCTGGTAGGGGAAGAAGAAAATATTAGCGTGTATACCAATAGGTAGGCCTACAAAAAAAAACCGAATAGGCCTACTAGTACTAGTTAAGCAAAAGACTCGAGAAGAGAAAACAAGAAAGCCTCATTTAATCGCAGCATAGGCCTATCACATCTTTCTTGCAATTTTACTAGATTTTATATTTTTTCAGTAAGGTTTTTTTAATCGTAAATTATCCATGAAAATGAAGGCTTAGAATATCTCCACTTACTACAATAGATGTGATATTTATCCACGAGAACAATCATATTCACCAAATCAGATAGGGGACAGGCTGTAATGTACAGATCACAAACCCCAGCAACGTGCACTACTAACGGGACTCTTGCACACCCAAACACTGCATGGGTCCTAATGGGGGGATAAGAAACAGTGATAAATGTGTAGGCTATTACATACAGCACATGTGTCATATTATATTCAAGTCTTAAATCAAATGACATAGTCAAACGGGAGGCACACAGAGGCACAGCCAGGGTTAACATTTTAGATAACTGATTTAAAACCACCGTGTGGGATTTCAAACTTTCTTATATTGGTGCCATCTAGTGGTAGTAACACGAATGACACTGTATGGAAAACATTTGGAGTAAATGGTGTGATATTGTATCTCCACGATTACCTTTTCTGAAACCAAAAATGTGAGCCATCAGACTACTATAAAAAATACTTCACCTTCTTATTCACCTGCAGTCCGTGTTTCCTATAGCCTTCCTTCCTTAGAAATTGTTTGTTTGAGATATATTCCCTACATTATCCTGCATTCAGTTAATTCAGTATTTAACATTCGACTTGTTTTGCCCACGCAGTCCTGTCAAAAGGGCAAGTCACATATTAGTGGTGCATGAGACAATAGCTTGGATGTGATCTGAGATCCTGAGCGTGGGTGGTTGAAGGAGTGGCACACAAAACTGAGCATTGACTACACTCAGTTACCTTCTTTAATGTCACTGACAAAGGCATTTTGCATATGTGTGGGAAAAACAGATCTGACCCTGACATTTCTTGCTCTTTTAGAGATATAACCAACAGGGTGGCTATCTTAACAAACTGACAGTTTTTTTCATCCAGCTGTGTGGATAGGCCCTGGCCATTATCCTGTGCTGTTAAATCTTATAATCTTTGTTTATTTACTAAATGAAATGTAAGTGTTTGTTCTGATTATCGAAGAGCTCCCAAAGTATAAGTTGATCGTGAATTTTGGAATCAACCACAAACATGTATATTTAGGCTACAGTTAAAAAATAGTCATCAATAAAATAAGGTTTGTTTCCGTAGGAAGTACACAAATAACATAACACATAACATGTATGTAATATTTCTCTATCTGCTAGATTGTAAGAAGGAATCAATATTAGGTTATATAAATATAATCCCAAGACTTATTGATTTAAGTTTATGGTCATCATAAATTAGACTATACAATCTACAATAATATTATTACGTTTTTAAATAATAATTTTTAAAATAAACTGAATATAAATAAATAAAGGTGAAGTTACTATAAAGTAAGAGAGTTTTCTGCTAAGTTCGGGGACTGGTGTTCGAGGTCGCCCATGAACGGTGGAAGCGCGCTCCCGATACTTCAGGTGAATGAGAGGGAAGCGGAGGAGCGGGATATGGTTCACTGTGCGTCGCATTAAAAAGGAACAATTAGAGGAAAATGAGTTGTGTTACGTCGCTTGGGGCGCATGTTTTTATGACAACATATCTACTCTTCGTGATGGGATGCGTTGCACAGAAAGTAAGTTGACATTTGTTGATAATAAGCTGACAATAATTTACAAGCTCTACCTCCAGTCTTATAACGTTAGTGCCGTGCTCACTTGTATGGACAGCAACAAGCCACGAACTCCGTTCGTAAACCTCGATATTTAGCAATTGTTTGCTTCCCGTCAAACAGTGTCAACCCAAGGGATTTGAAGCAAGTTATTTTAAGGAGTGTTAGGTGTAACCATTCATTTCGGCTTACACCTGATGCTCAAATGACTGCTTGCGTTAACAACATTTTAAATTAAATTCTAGTTCGTCTGTTCAGTCAAAAACTTCGGACTACCAAAATACAGTACACCATTGTAGGCGGTAGCAAGAAGTGGCATCTGGAACTGTTTTTAAAAAGTTGACATTTTAATACTGTAAATGTTTTTTTGTTAGATACAATTACGCCGACTCTATCATAGGGCCATACTGCTTGGAAAAACTCTAAGCTTATGTATTACAGTGCAGAAAAGTTTTCTATTTAGCCATGAACTTTTAAATTTACAATTTTCACAGTTGAGTTTTGCGTACGTTCTGTTTGAAAACAGAATAAGACGTAACATTACCTCGTCAAAGCGCAGGCTTTACGACTTAACGCTGCTTCAGAAATTTGCGAAAGTTGTCTATGAAACAAAATACACTGCATCAAAATGGTCTTGTAACTTTAGTCAGCTTGTGTTTTGAAACATTGTCTGTCCATAACATTTAGCCAACACCCTCATGTAACTTCGCCCGGGGTACTATAACGTTACATAAACGGAAAGAAATTATTTTTAAAGTGAGGTTTTCATTTCGTCCGGGAGCAAAGTTCAAGTTCATTGTCTTTATTTATTTTATACAAAATATTCCATGTGGTTGTTTGACACTCACTGACATCTGGAAAAAACATCAACCTGTAACGTTAGCCAGACCTTTTTAATCACCTTACATCATGCTGACTTACTCGTGTCCACCTTTGCCATGCACAGCAAACTTATGAACGTTTTTGGCTGTATTTTACAATTTCCAAACTTCGTGGCACTTTTTATCCTAGGGCTTTCAAAGGGATGTTTTGATGGCACAGGCATGTTTTGATGTTACTGCACTTCACAGAGTTAGAGAATGGCATGCAGAGTCCAAGCTGCTGAAATGAGAAACACATTGAGAGCATGTAAACCTTATGTTGTACTTTTTCATACCCATTGAGGCGACTTCCCAAGCTCCATCTCTGACATGCGAGGAGTTCATGATCAAAAGTTGGTAAAGTCTGATAAAAACAGGAACGCAAACAGTCAGAGGTTTCTTCCCAGGCATGTTTTTCATTCAGTCAGGCTGTGATTCATGTTGGACATGTTTTAGCTTCTCCTGTGGTAGAGTCAAAGCTCCTGCCAGGTCAGTGAGGTTTAGCTGTGAATGGGTGCCTTAGAGTTGATTGGTTGAGGTTTAAAAGTTGTTTTGATGCCATAACCTGAAGTGTCAATCTATAATTGGGTTCATAAGGGTACCTGCACCGCAAGAATAACTACACATGTGACTAAAGATGACAGGACTTGTTTATGTATTGTCAGCCGTCTGGAACAGTCATGTTTACTGTTCTGACAAATTTTGTAATAGAGTCAAGTGAAGCATCCAAGCTGTAAACTGCATCAGCCGCTCGGCCGTCTGAGCCCATGTTCTTCTGTTTTTGATTTATGTGTGATGCAGAATGATGTCCCCATGTGGGACAGTGGCTAGTGTCATAACTTAGAAAGATTACACTTGACACAGATCTTTCTCTAGGACATCAACACCACATTTTCAGCTAGGACAAGCTTCCACCTGTCAAGAGTCGTCCTCTTCCGCTGATGGACAATGGCGCCGCAGCAGCGCAATTCTTAGAACTGGGCAACAAAAGCCCTTGGTATATTGAATTGTCAGCGTCTCCAGCTTTAGTTCCTGTGTGCATAGGGTGCTCACTATCTTTGCAATTATCTGCCTGAGGGGACATGGTAAATGATGTCTTTGTCCTCTGCTCCCCTTTTGTATTAAGTTGATTTTTGGAACCGCATAAACAAGCTTGGAATTTATTCTATCCTCTTCAGAAAAAAATGGGAGGCATCCAAATCGGTCTGTCCACAATTCAGTGCTGTGGACGAGGGAGAGTGAATTTGATCTTTGTTTTGTTGCTTCTCTCTTCTCTGTCTTTCGGAGGTTTTTTTGGAGGGGAGGGGGGGTGAGGAGATATTCATCTCTAATTGAATTGAGTTGTAGGATCCCAGTCGACTGTGAGTTCACTCATTCCTCCCATGAATGATCTGACAACAGACACACACACAGTCTGTCAACAGATAAACATGTCACCGTGTGTGTGAGAGAGAGAGAGAACTGTACTGGGAGTTTAGAGGAGATGGGATCGGCCAGAGTGATGAGCTGAGAGTCAGACAGAGAGACATTGTGTTTATGTTGCAGATGCAGTAGGTTGAAATAGAAAACAAATTTCATTTTATTCTATATATATTAAATTTTCTTCTATGGTAGCATCAGAGCTATACGATGGTGCTGTTGCTTGTACTGGATGAAGTTTTCAGGTGGCCTCCTAACAATTTAGGCCAAAGCACACGTTTTTTGTTTGTTTGTTTGTTTGTTTGTTTGTTTTTTTTAGCCCCAGATTCTTATCAGAGTCCTATAATCTGCCTTTACTGAGTCCGCACCCATACTTATACCTTTACCTAAGTGTTGATTAAATATGAATCTGACTCTGAGAAATGGCAGCTGTAGCCTTGTAAATTCCATTCAAATACTGAAGGTCCTGATTCAAAATTATAAAGTTCATCAGCTTAAATTGTTGGTAGGATATGAATAAAAAGTTTGATTGAGAGAATGTGACTCCTGAAAATGATAAACACAGCTAGAGAAGACAAGGGACTCTGTTGGAGTTGTTTGGACTATAAAATAGGGATGCACTGATCTGACTTTTTGAGTCCCAGAACCGATAACAATACCTGGACTTTGGGTGTCGGCCAATGCAGATCCGATACCGGTGTGAAGTTGTAAAAGACTACACATTCTTTTATGTGTAAGGCAACATGAGGCTTGACCTAAACATTGCTTCCTAACTTTGTAAAATAAAATGCTATATTTGCTCTCCCAGCAAAATGTTTGGGTCTACCAGCGCAGTTTAGTTTACTATAGTATGCACCTAATTGAATTGAATAGATCGGCCCCCTTGACACCGATACCCGATCCAGCTATTTGAGTCAGTATCGGCCGGAATCGGTATCAGATTGGTGCATCCCTGCTGTCTGTAGGGTCTAAACTGCAGCAGAGGCCAGAGTCATAGTCAGTGCCAGCCCCACTTTGTGCCTCGCATGTATAACCATTACATTCAGGTCCCAGAGACAAGAATCTGATATTCAGAAAAATAAATGCCAGGCAGGAAAAACCCAGAAAGTGGTTTAACAAAACTTAACACTGTTCGGAAGGTATTTCTAGAGTCCTCAAAGACTCTTCTAACCATCTGGATTTAAAAAAGAAAACACATTCTGCAGAATAAGAAAGGTTTCTTTGCCCGTTTCCAAGTAGCATCTCTGTTTTGTAGCTCAAACAATGCTGAATGTACAACGTGAACCAAAATGAAATCATTTTACAAGTCACTTATGCTTGTACATATTTATGTTACGTTCTATTACTTTATATTTTCAAACAAAACAACACATTCATATTGTTCTTGTGTTGTTAAAAAGAAAATGTCCTTTTTAGCTTTAGCTTTTAGGTAAATTTTTTTCCCATCCAGATGGTTAGAAGAGCAGATTTCTGAAATACCTTCAGGGTTTTTTAAAGATTGCCCAGTATTTATTTTTCAGAAAATCATATGCCTCGAATCTAATGCTAATTCTTAAATTTTAATTAAGGAATTTAGATGATCAAACCTAATTTTGATTATAATATCGTCTCTGAAAAACACAGCTGAATCGTTTAATTTTGGAGCAGAGAGCAGTTCAGGGTCAACTACAGCAGAGGTATGTGATCACAATTGGCAGAAAACATACTATAGTTCAGGGGTTTTAAGTGTTGCTAGAGATGATATTCAGAAAATCGGCTTGTCTGTCAACTTTGATGCTGTGGTTGCACTTGGAAATGTCCATTTATGCTCTGATTGATTGCAGTTTAACAGTGTCAGTACAGTGTAGACCAGCATGTGTGATTGGGCTTCTCACTGAGGTGCTGCAGAAAGACTAATTATCATGGATGCATTCACTGGATCACATTCCGAAATCTGGAAATGATTTCTCCAAACTTGTTGAAACCACCGTGGCGATAAGGTCATGATTCACCACAGGGCTCCACAGGTTTAACAGCTACCATAGCAGCAGCAGCACTTTTTAGAGGAAATATGTTAATAGGTTTTTACACCACAAACATGGAAGAAAAAGCCTGCATCTGCCTGTCTTCTCTCTCACCCAGTCACATATCTGTGCGAGTTCGAGGACCACAGCCGTAATAATTTCCAGCACTTTCCCATGTAGGCTACACTGAATGTCCCGTGGTGGCTCTGTAAATAAAATGTTGATCAAACATGCATGGCCTCAAAGAGGCCTTTCATAAGTCACTCATGGTGGTGAAAATGTGCTGAGCCAGCGCTACAGTGGCCAATTGAGGGCGACCCTAGAAATGCCTGGGCTTAATCAGGCCGCCACACCAGTTGTTTGTAAACTCACCCTGGCTTGAACCAGAGCCACTGACGTGAGCCCAACAGGAAAGCCATTGACATCACAGGGGAGATATGTGATAAATCCTGGGCTCAAGTATCAGCGCTTTTCACAGCTGCAGAGAAAGACCTCAAGGAGCTTCTTTTCTATCTCTGTATTTTGAGGGAGCTGTACAAAATATTAAAACACAAATGGGACATCTTGCTGATATTGAGTTGCAGCTGCTGACCCGGTTGTCTGAAAGTTTAAAAATCCCATTTATCTCTCCCATTTATCCCTGTTTATGATTGGTATGATTCAGGAAAAGAAAGAAGAACAGTTCCTAACATTTTCAGTATTCTGTGTATCCTGCAAGCACTTCCCTCATGCGTCAGTTTGTACTGCATTGCTGTATGAGAAGTCTGCATCTTTCTGCACCAGTGAAACTCAGAGAAATTCCTGCTCATTTGTTGTACTTTAAGGAAAGGTTCTTTTTACTCTAATTAAATTTGTGGCACATAATCTTGTGAAGCTCTTATTTGATTTGTGGGAAGATTGGTCTCATCCCCATCATTGACTTTCCAGCATAAATTACAACAATTACATTTTTCCTTTTTAGAAGTCACTTTTTATGTCTGTTTAATATGTGACATATGACTGACAAAGTGAATATGTGGCTGCATTACATTCTTGATTATATTTATTTCCTTCTCCTTAGGTAAATGGGTCAGACCTCAAACCCTGTAAAACTACTTAATTAAATTAAAGATAATGGAAAATGAATTCAGTGCAGGCTAGATTGTTGATCCACAAAGCCGTACTCTGGCGATATTGATCCAGACCTGAGAAAGTGTGAGATTGTAAAGCATCCCAAGTGGACTGCCCAAGCTCTAGCCTGTGAAGCAGTGTCACTTTTCTCCTTCAGTAAACAGGGCTGGTGAGGATTCCTGCCCCCTTTTGAGGGGCCCGCCTGCCTGTTTATGAGCCAGTCCGGGGCTGTTTGTGCATGAGAGGCAGAGTGTGTGTGTGTGTTTGTGTGTGTTAACAGTACTTCAGCAGAAGCCAGCTCGTGTTGCAGTTTTCACAGCGGTCTTGTCAGCCTGGGTGGTTTTAAAAAAAAAAAAAAAAAAAAAAAAAAAATCCACGTTAAAGCCAACAGTTAGGTCAGACTGCAAACTTCTGTTTTGTAAAATGAAGGTGTACAGACAAGAGTGTGTTTTTTTTTTTTTTGTTTTTTTTTTGTTTTTTGTTTTTGTTTGTTTTTTGGCTCATTCACCTTAAAGAGAAGTTTAAAAAAGTAATGTATTTTTAAAATTTCAATTTTAATTACAGATAAGCAGGGATTTTTTTTTTTTCTTTTGCTCCAGAAATGTTTAATGATCTTCTTAGGGCTGGACGATTTCCCCTAAAATCAAAATCACGATTAATTGAACATTTCACCTCAATTAAGATTATTTTATTTTTGAATGTTGTTGTTTTTGCACTCATATTTCTGCATTCAAGCTTGGGTTTATTTACTCACAGATTTCACAAATCCATTAGGCTGTCTAAATGTTAATTAATAAGGTAATGTTGACAGGAACATGACAGACATGGTTCCCTTATATTCGGCAAACCAATGGTGTTCACCCGCACACTGTGTGAGCACAGTAAAGCAATGTGTTTGCATAGCGAGTGAGTGGACGAGCAAAGCGAGAGAGTAATAAATGTACAGTGTGGGCCACAGTGTGTCCGTTTATAAAAGTCTGTCTGTTGTTTCCACAACTTATGGCTAACAACTCCTTGGAAGGCTGAGCAGGACTGGACGGGGCGGAGTCACGTGACTACACGCGCGGCTATCATGTTTCAAGGGGAAAGTAAATTAACAGAATATTACCAGGATTAAATAACCGACATGGGGAAGTTAGGTATGTTTAGAGGCTCTGAATTTTGGTTTCGATTACTTTTAAATTAATTGTCCAGCCCTAGTTCATATACACATTAGTAACAGAAGAGAACTATTTTCCTTTTATGTTTAATTCTCAGCTTTTATTTCTGACCACATCCCCCCCATTTACACAGAAGGCAACCTGTCATGATTAAAATTGTTTTTATTAGTTTTAAGTAATATTTTTACCAGTAAATAATATTTAAATAAAAAAACTTATGTTCTAATAGGTTTTGTATTTGTATATATATCTAATTGTACTATACAGCCAAATCAGCCCACAGTCAGATTTGAATTTTAATAGGACAGACTTATGAAGGCCATCATGGAATGCGATTGAACCCCCACCCCCCTGCAAAGTGAATATGATAGAACAATGCTGTTTGTGAGGGGCCTCTCAGTAATGAGAGTAGAAAGCAGCTGGTCTGATGTTTGACTGAACAAGTCATTTCAAATAATTATGTGCTTAGTTGATCTACTCCTGTCCAGGGAAGCCCCAGTCGGTGGCACAACTGGGGCGCAATGACCAGCCGACTCTTATGTAAACGTTCAGCTTGCCTTGTCCTTATTAGCATCAATTCATCAAATATTATCTGCCCCCCCCCCCCCCCCCCCGTTTGTGGAGTGGCTCACTAAAACGGCACTGCGGCCTATTGTTTCTCCATGAGAAAAGGCATCCTTGAATAATTAGCGGCCTGTCAGTGGAGCGGCCTGTGATGTAACAGAACCGAGATGTTTGGCATTATAAGAATGTCCCATTTCCATTCGACACTGTGGCACTTTGGGGCCTTTTCATGTGTAGTGTAGCATGCATACGTCCCAGGGTGCTGGGGACCTCCCGGCCACCTCGTTCTGGTAGGAGAGATGACAAGGTCTCTCTCCACGACACAGTTCTCTTTCATCAGATGCAGAATTTCACATCATACAAGAGACTATTCATTTATAGATGGATACAATTGCAACATCTATTTTTTTCAGTTTAATTAAAACATTTTTAGGATGAAAAACAGAGTTTAAACGGGTATTTAAGGGAGGTTGGGAAAGGCAGCAAAGCAGTATTACAGCAAATATAAATCAACAAACATGTCTGTTGCCACAGGTCATTTTAGCCCTAAAAGGGGACATGCTGTCCTTCTCTTCCCCCTGTTATGCCCCCATATTGTGAAGTGGTTCCCCTCATTGTGCAACCTTGCTGCAAACACTGCCGAATCGGCTTACTCGCGCAAACCTCAGCAGGAATGGCATTTGGCCCCTTCAAATGTCATCCGTGTAATTCTTTGCTGTAGCACATAATTTTTAGTAAGTGTGTGGGCAGAGTAACATGTCATGCGCTAATGTAATTGCTTGCAAATGTCAGTCAGGGAGAGAAAAAAAATTGCAAAATACAGCTACCATAAAGGACTCTAATTATGTCCATCCAAACTGTGGTAACTTGGGGGGAAAAAAAAGTGTGCAGGTTTACTTTTTAATATTTGGAAGACTGAGTAAACATTTCATTAAATGTAATGTAACTTACTTTTGTTATACCTTCAAAGGTATTCTCACAATCCAACAGAATGCTGTCTGCCCTGAAAGATGAAATGTTTACCAGTAACCAACTTTTTAATGCAGTATTTCCACAGACTGTGCCAGTCACTGGCATGCCCTGAGCAGCGGACTTGTATGTTCCAGCATAGATTAAGACTAAAGTGGAGGGGGACTGTTTGTGAAAATATCAGATGTAAATACTGGTTTTGCCTCAGGCAAATATTTTATCATTATGGGCAGAAAGTAGACACCTGTGAGATCACGAAAATAACTGGAGACGCAATGCACTGCTAGATAACTGAAAAAACTTGCGCGCACACACACACACACACACATTTTTAGTTAGTTATATAGGTCAAGCTGCCCTCTCTGACTTCCCATGTGTCTTTAATATGCCATGCCTTGGCTGTGAGGCTGTCGGCTGTATCACCTATGGAGAGGGCTTTTGATTTGATCCTGATGATTGAGCTGTCCTCTCTTCCTGTCATAACTGAAAATGACGTGTCGATTTTGCTGCTTAAAATAAACTGCCTTTGATAAATGCATTCTGATGGGGATAGATGGTCCACAGAGCAATCAAAGTGCCTGTCTGGCTCCACAGACTTTGTGTCCCTGTTCTCAAAGTGATCTCTTATGCTTTCAGCCTAGTCCAGAGCACAAGTGTCGCCCGCGGGTGTTGGTTTGTTACCTGTCTGGCATGGGGGTCTGCCAGTCTGGGTCATTCCCACAGTCCAGAATTGAGGCCAACAGGAAAGCTCATAAACTCACAGCCCCCTTACAAAGGTCTGGTCCTCAGCTCCCTGGCTTAGCCACACATCTGCCTCTGCTTAGGCCGCAGGTCCCCCTTACCTCTCCACACACCTGGGAAGAATTACAGCAGCATGTTTGAAGAAATTCCCTCCCCAGGGTTACCCAAGCCGGCAATACAGGAAAAACACATTCTTTGATATAAAGGTAGAACAGCAGGGTTGAATAGTTCAGTTTCAAGATGGTTTATGTCAGTGAGTAATCAGATTACCACAAGTCAAGTGTATTATTTGTTGATGGGGACACCTTGGTTGTTGGTGCCTTAGACATCGATAAACTTAATCACGTAGTTGCCATTATCTGAATACATGACTCATCTCAGAATTTACTGAGGCTACTATGAAACTGGTCAACACCTTTTTAAAGGTAATGACAAATAATAACATGAATGGCATTGTGCTACCAGTGGGAATCAAAAGCCTTAAACGTTTTTGCTACCTGTGGAGCTGTATTTGTCAATTTTAAACCTTAAATGGGAGATTCTTTAGTTATGTAACTATGACATGACTAACTTAATGTGATTCATATTGCAGGTATACTTTGACTGTGGTGCCAAGGTGGATGTGGTGGACGTCCAAGGCCTCATTCTGTCCCCTGGCTTCCCCTACAACTACTCCTCTGGGACACACTGCGTTTGGCAGTTCTTTGTGCCTGTTGATTACCAGCTTATTCTGGAGATATTTGACTTTGACGTGTTTGAAAGTCATGATTCTGCTGGACAGTACTCTGCTATCTCTAATTTTGAAGAGCAAGAGGCAGAGGAAGAGGTGACTTTCACTCCTGGCAGCTTAGCGGCTGATGAAACTTTGTCAGCAGCTAAAGAGCCTATGCTTCAGAGTGTAGGGGGTTTGACGAAGACTCAACAGTCCTCCCAACACGGTGAGGTCAAGCAAGTAGTGGTCCAGGAACAGTCCACCAAGATGGAGATTGCCAAAGTCTCGAATTCTGCCAAAAGATCTGCAGATGATTCCTCTGGCCTATCTTCACCACCTCCTCCCTCTCTTCTCCTCCTACCTGGGGCTGTGCCTCAAGGAGACAGGGCTGTCAACTCCGCCTCCTCGTCTCACCTCAGGGGAGACCTCAACCCCAGTTCTAACCCAAGCACAGCTGTGGAGGTGACCACCCTTGCCTCGCCCCACTCCACTGAAACCCCAGCTATGAGCCCTGAAACCCAGCACTCAGTGCTTGACGCCTGCCCCCACGATGTCCTCTACATCTCAGACCTCATCACCTTCTCCTCCAGGTTCTGTGGGTCCAACCGGCCCACCAGCAGCCAGCTGGTTTTCGGCTCCAGCCAGGAAATGGTGGAGGTCATCATGGAGCTCATCACCACCACCCACTGGGGCCGTGGCTTTGCTCTTCTCTTCCACTACCACAACTTGACCGAGCCAGGGGGCGAACGCCGCGCCTCCGCTCCCATAGCGAGTAAGGTAGACTCTTTGCTGGCTGCTGTGAGTGGAGCTGCCTTCTTCGCTATGATACTTACAAGTGCCCTCTGCATCGTTTTCAGGTAACTTTATTTATAAATGCTAATTTTTACAATAGCGAGAGAGAAAAAGAAAAGGAATACTTATTGCAACTTTACCAGATAGCTTTTTAAATTAAAACCAAATAGCAAAGTTTGTTTAATGTTAAAACAAAATTGTATAAAACAATGATTGTTCAGTCCACCACTTTGTTTCAGGGCAAAATATCTCAACAAATATTCAGTGGATTGCAATTTTTTACAGACAATCATGGTCCCCAGAGGATACATTTTAGTGACTTTGATGATCCTCTGACTTTTCCTCTAGTGCCACCAGCAGGTAGAAATGTTTGGTTTTGTGTGTCTTGACAGATATTGGATTGCTATGAAATATGGTATAGATATTCAAAGACCCCAGAGGATCCTAATGAACGTGGTTATCCCTTGATCTTTCATGTAGCGCCACCAGCAGGTCAAATGTTTCTATCCGTCCATCCATTATCTATACCGGCTTATCCGTGCAGTGTCATGGGGCGCTGGAGCCAATCCCAGCTGACAGTGGGCGAGAGGTCCATCACATGGCACATAGAAACGAGCAACCACACACACTCATTCACACCTAAGGGCAATTTAGCATCACTAATTAACTGATTAACCTGCATGTCTTTGGACAGTGGGAGGAAGCCGGAGCATCAGATGCTTTTATTTTCAAGTGAAATGGTTCAGAATCTACTTGATGTATTGGCACAACATTTTATAGAGACATTTATATCCCCAACAGATGTATCCTCATAAGATGTGTCCCAATGACTATTAGGTGATCCCGTCCATATTTATCTATTCCTAGGTCAAATTTTAATTTGTCCAATGGTCAAAAACCTGCAAAACGGTCGGCTGTACTGTGTTTGTTACGTCCTCATGTGGCTGAAGCCCCTAAGTGAAAATATATATAAATGAAAAACAGGCCAAAAGAAACAGGAAACAGATTATGTGCAAACAAATAAGATATTTATTAACAAACAGGAACAGAAGAGACAGAGAGGCACCCAGGACAACATTAGCATGTTAGCACTGTCATTGTGAGCATGTTGCCTACTGATGTTACCATATAAGTCAAAGCAGCGCTGTGCTGAAGTACAGCTTCACAGAGCCGTTAGCGTTGACTATAGTCTTCTTAAAAAATTATATTTTTTAATATAAAACTATTAGATTCTTGTTTTTTGCTGTTTTTGGGAAATATAAACCCCGTATAACTGAGTCTTTAGTAAATATCCTCCTGAGAAAATTCACAAGTCTTATTTTTGATTTCTCCCATGAATGAAAACGGGCTGGACTTACAGTAAAAGCACACACATTACCCAAATGCACACACTCCAACATACACAGTCACCATTTTGTTATGTTGACTCAGCTGGAAGCCTCAGTCCATGATGTGGTGACCCTTGGAGATTAGTTGGGTTTGGCTGCAAATGTGCGGCTTCCTTGATGTGGAGCATTCTCACCATAGACAGCGGGCCATTCAAGGTACAGCACCTGGCATCAATTCCAGCACACAAAAATACAGAGGCTTCATGAAAGTGAATGGGCGGGAAGGGACAACAAGGAGAATTAAAACTCAATGTGAGTTTGGTACCGATTGCATTGTCACACAATCCAAAGGTGTAATTTACACGCTGTTCCCTTTTCAATACAAGCTGAGGAGTTATGTTTGGAGGTTTGTAATACTATCTGTTCTAAGAAGGTGACTGTTCTACCCTACTGGTCCAGATACAGATTCAAAATCCCGGAAGGTTTAGATTTGCTCAGTATTCAGCTTGCTGTGAGAAACACCCCTGTTCAATATAATTTGTGTTAATTTTAAATGCGGCTCAGTGTCTCCAACTCATCCGTTAGGCACAATAACTCCACAGGTTCTCACTATTAATGACAGGGAAATTGGAAAAACGTGTTCAATAAAATGAAAGTGTAATTAGCAAGAACAACAACAGGAGTCATTCGGAAGCCAGGAAATGCATTACCATGAAATGTCAAGCTCACGAGCAGTCTCAGTAGCTGTTTTACTTTTCTCATTCAGTTGTTCCCTATTAATTTAAATGAGTTCACACAAATCATTGGAAAAAGACTTGCCTGGCGAGCTATGCGAGATCATACAAGTTTAAAGCATCAGTAAGATTAACTCCCAAGGTTCCCTCTGGTCAGAAAACCAGCATAGGTGGATGAGAGTCACAGCAGGGGTGGCCCTCAGTTGACCGGTGGCTGGTAATGAACTCATTCAGCTGTAAGAGTAATTTTTAATAAGGGGGTACTTGCTCAAGTAATTCTTTGTGCTTCATTGGTTCATATGGACTTAAGAACAGAAAAGCATTATAAACATAGGTAAGTGGTATTAGTCATTTTCTCAGTTGTAAAATTATTTAATATTGAAAGCCACCAGTGGAAACAAATACTGGACATGGCTATCTGCAGTGAAAAAGTCACATTGGTACATCCCCACAGGAAAAAAGCAATGCATAGCAATAGCATCTCAGTAACAACCACTATGGGAACTGCTAGAGTTGTGTGAAGGCACAATCCTGCTCCATCATCCAACACCACAATAGAGCAACTATTGAGGGGGAAATAGCCACGGGTATGTTGGAGCTATTATATATTGAGTGAGGTGGTTACTATGTCAAAAACCTCCCATTTCAGTACAGTCATATTGGATGGTGTCCATTTTTACATTTCTGGTCAAATTGTGAACACCAGAGGGATTTTAATTCTTGGGAAAACTCTACCAAGAGTGGAAAAAATAGGGGTCATTCATAAAAGCTGGTTTTTGGATATGTCTGTAATTATAAACTGAATTGCTGTGGTACTGTATGTTTTCCAGACCCAAACTGTGTCCAAAAAGAGCCAGCTCCTGTGCATCCAGCAACTCTGAGGTACAGACACTACTGGATCTCTTTCTTTTTAGTTCTTCTCCTTTTGTCCTCTCTATATGCCACTCTCTCTCCTCCCCTACCTGTCTTGGACTCTCTATTGTCTTATTTTTCAGTTAGACAGTCTTCTGAAAAGAGAGCTTTATCCGGGATCACAGTCATCATTGTTGACTGCTCTAGCACTGGCCCCCCACTCCCCACAGAGCTGGACCAACTCTGGATCACATTGGGTCACACAGTTGAAAGAAACCTGATTATGAAGCAAGGGGGTGATTTTGTGCATCATGATTATTTGTTGTAAATTGGTACTTTATTCCGATTCTTCACATCAATTTCTATAATGCGCTCAGATTGAGGAGGAACATTTTTACAGTTGGTACAAGGTCTGTGGACACTAAAGGCTGTAAATCAACAATATGGTTAGCTCTTGTTATCCATGTCAGTTTTGTCTTCGTGGCAATCACATCTTGCATTGCAGAACTTTTATAGTTCCATAGCTTTAACCAATGTAAAATATCAACAAGTCTCTTTTCTTTCTGATTTATTAGAAGACTGATTCAACAAAAATACATTATTTATAGGGGTGCTCTGCCAATTTTACACATCCACATCTGCTTATTGGGGACTACTACTGCATATGTGAACAAAGTTGTATAAAGCCCTAAGTGGCTCCAGAGAAAACTGCATGAAACATGATATTGCCTCAAGTGATGACACTTGAGTCAGCATCGGTTGGGGCTGAAGACTACAAGTTTAAAAATGGGGGGGGGGGAGAATCTGGGGTGTGGAGTTGGAAAGAATTTAACATGGAGCTGCTGCTAGCATAACACTCCTGAATCTGTGACCTGAATTATAGGAGGTTGAGTTGCATTGTGGGTAATGTAGGTCCCAAGTTTTGACAAGTATGCGTTGTGTGGGGGGGGGGGGGGGGGGGGGAAAATCTCTGGTTGTGCTGCATCAATTTTGATTGTTTCTTGAAATAAGATATCACTGTTACTGATATAGTTGTCTTTGTAAAATATGTATACATGAATTGGTGTTGACTGCTGCTGTGCTGTGGCTCTGTGCTGGCTTTGGGGCTTTATCCCCTCTGGGAACACTGGTACTGCACATGTTTGCACTGCTTGTATCAGGATGAAGCACTGTGTATAAAAACCGAATGGCACCGTGCTGTGTGCTTTTGTTGTAGGTGCCAGAAGGAGTCCAGAACACCGGGGCTGAGGTCAGCGAGCTGCAGCTGATGGCTGAGAATCAGACCAACATGGAGGCGACCATAGAACAGGACAACAACAACGACAGCCCACCACACGCAGGTTGGACGACACACACCTGAATGCATGGACACAATGGATAGACTGATATATTGGACTACTGATAATGGGCCCCACAAATCAATTAAAGGTGCTGTATATGCTGAAGATGTTTAATCCATATTGTGGTTGGTCTCTGTTCCTCTTGCAAACTTCTAAGATATAGACTACTGCAGCAAGCACCAAAAGCCCAAAATTACACATTACTGTAGATGTCATTCATTTTGATTTATATTTATGCAACGTGTTTATACTTAGGACTAGAATAATTTTAGGAATGATAATAATACCTTCAGGAATATAAATCTGCCATTAATTCATTTCTTGGCAAAGCAGTAATCTGATAAAGTTTTAGTGCAGTCATTTAGAAGCGAGGCCCTGGGTTTTGAGGAATGTGCCTCAATTGCTGTGACGTCTTCAGGACATGACTTGTCAATCAAACAGTGTGAGCTTAGTATCTCTAGGTGATGTTCCTTCTCTGTATGTTCATCTTTGGTGGTTATCTCTTTTTATGCTAACTACCCAGTTCTTCTTCTATTTAGTCCAAGCAAATTTCCACTGAAGATTCTGGAAATTAAAAACAGGATATTCCTAGGCAAGACTTGCCTAACACTGAGTATTACAAGCTTTTATGAACCAGTTATGGGCTGAATCACCATTGTTGTACGATACTTTAAATGAACTGTGTGACTCTGGATCTGTACAGTTTTTAAATGGAAAGGAAAATTGCATTCATTTGGAGCAGCACACAGGCTTGATCCTGGAACAATCTATTGGCTTCTCTCTCTCTCTCAGTGGGACTAAACCCAGGCCGAGAGATTTGTGGGTTGTGGCATTTAACCCACAACGCAGCCTGGGAGTACTTTGTACAACAGGGGAGTAAAGTCCCCCTCTCGGTGTGCTCCAGTCATGGTGTAAGGAGTTTACACCAAAAGACACAGCTTATAAACAGTGGGGTTGAGTTTAGCGTACTCTGCACGTCGTTTCATTGAACCATTTAAATTGCAGTACAACATCATGAGCTCTGCGGAGTGGCAAACAGTCCTTACTTAAAGAAGTAGGCACCAGGAAACCAATGTGGAGCATTGGCAGAAATTAAATATTAATAGGTAAACTGTTTTTATTGTACAAAGTTTGAATTTACACATAATTAATGCCACTACTCCCAAACTGCCCAACTACTCCATCTCATACATACAAGCACTATTGCAGTTCAATAAAACAATTTAAAAATGTGCTTATCAATGTTGTCAGTATATTTTGTGTCTAATTATTTTTCTGTGTTTGTGTAGTCGGTGCTGGCGGTGACATTTCCCAGAATGCAGAGGTGGATCTCTCCTGCAGTGGTTTGACTGAACTCGACCTTGGTGCAGATGAGGTTTTCATTGTATCTCCAGCCGCTAGCCCAAGCAGGCTAGTCTTCTCACCTCACACAGTAAGGCTCAGTTTCATGCCAATACAGTTGTCTATGTTGTCACCTACTTAGAACCTTACTTGCTCCAAAACTAAACACTGAGGAGAAATATACATGCTAGCAGTGTGGCTCTATAGTTGGCAATGTCAGTCGGCCGGTCCACTACTTTGGTCCTCACTGAAATATGTCAACAACCGATGAATGGATTTTCCATGAAATTTAGTGCAGACATTCACGATCCCCAGAGGAGGATCCCCTGACTCCTCTATGTAGGGATGTAGTCAAGACCGCCCAAACAGAGACCAAGTCAAGACCAAGACTAAATGCGGTCGAGTGCGAGATGAGACAGAGACCTTCCAAAAGTGGTCTTAAGACCGGTCTCAAGTCGAACCTCCATGAGACTGATATTTGTGGTTTTGAGTGAAATATCTTAACAACTATTTGAAGGATTGCCATGAAATTTGGTAGACATTCTTTAGCCCCAAATTCTGGTGATCCCTATACCTGCTAAACATCAGCATGGTAGCATTAGTATTTAGCTCAAAGCACCACTGTGCCTGTAGCTATAGTTATAGTTGTGTTTCATCACTTCTCCAGATATGTGTAGAAAAAAAGTTCTATCTGAAAGTAGAGTTGATTATGCTAAACAGTGGCCTTTGAAATTGTCTATTTAATCTCAAGGCCAAACTCTCAGTGGTTGATCTCCTCACTTTGGGGAAACGATCCCTGAACCAAAGAGCATCAGAAGTGACGGGGCATTCATTGATTAGAGTTGAACGAGTGTTCCTAATAAGACTGACACCATTTTATTGGCATACGCATGGTACAGTGTAAAACTATGAAAACTATGAGGACACAAATGGGAAAAGAGGATAATTAAAAGATGGGATGAGTGTTGAGGAAGAAGCAACGGTTAGACCAAGCATTTTTTTCTCTGCTCTCTTTTGTATTCTCTTGGAATAAGAGTTGGCATGAAACAGCCTTGGCAGCTTTTTGAAGGACTGGCAAGCTTTTCTGCAGCCTAGGCTAATGGAGTATTATCTACAGAGCCAGATTCCCAGCTCCAATTGTGTGTATGTTTGTGTGTCATGCACGCTTTGGCACACAGTGTGTGGTCTGCCTGTGTGTGTCCTCTATGCAGACATCCATGTAAATAATGTTTGAGAAATGTTGCTTGGGCTAACAGTGACAACAACAATCCATCTTCTCAATGTCACTGACAGGTGAACTTTCAGGTTAGTGAGGTATTTTCATGCCACACACCACCAAATATGTACATGTGCATTAAGCCATGAAGCCCATTTTGATAACATTTTGTAACAAAGGACCCCTTCTAAGAAGACAATAAAGCAACAAGAAGACCTTAAAAACCCTCTTGCTGTAGGCAGGGTGATGAGATCAAGGAAGAGAAGTCTGTGGCTTTGTACATTCCTCTCTATCCAAAATTAAAGCGACTGAATTCAACTGTTTCTGAGTATGTCGTGCTTCTGCAGATACCCCTTAACAGGTAAGCGAATGTGTTGGGAGGCTGATTTCTCACCCTGTGTGTCAAATCTAAAGCTGCTAGCTATTGTGTTTGTGGGGCTTTAGTAACCAAAAGAACATTTTATTTAAACCCCTAGCTAATTCTTGTCTAGACAAAGCTAGCTGCTAGTGACTCTGTGTGAAGGATTATCTGGACTCGTTCTCTGTCTGATGGTTGCAACCCCTAAAACCTTTCTCCTCCCCTGCTCAACAGCAGCTGACCGATCAGGAAGGATAAGGTGGCCTTTGCACATCTAACCTGTCAATCACAATTAGCCTCTCCTGGTTGCTCAAGCAAATATGACCTATACAAGTCTCAACACAGTAAAGTGTCCCCTCATATAGAATTTGTTGGGGTCTGTAATGTACAATTCTGCAAGGGTTCTGCATTCACAAATGTGACTAAAATCATTCCAAAGCCCCTGCTGTTCTCTTGACAGCTTTAATATACTTAATAAATAATGATTGAGATTTGTACCTGAGCCACACATGCTTAGCTGGCTGTGTGACTGAGCAGGCCAAGCTAATCAGCACTGTTCCGTCTTGTTAATCCATTAATGTAGTACACAACACAATCTGCAGGGAGAAATTCAGGTGTGAGGAAGAAGTATAGTGCATGCAATGATACAACTATTTGAGAGGGTTTGGGATGTAATTATTTGGTAATCTCTGTTGTAATTGACCGTTGTAGCTACAGTTGAGTGCTTTAGCATAATGCCACCTCTGATATGTGAGCTTTTTATGTTGAGTGGTCGTCTCTTCAGTCCTAATTAGTTTGTTTATTTTCTCTAGGCCACTCTTGTCTTTTTGACAAGAGTGGTCAAAAAGACAAGACCACTCTTGCTACCCCCAATCAGCAGGCTTGTGAATAACAATGAAGCTAAAAGGCAACATAAAAAAAACAGTTACTGGCATCCAACCCATTACCTTTGTTCTTACTGGGAAGGTTTGTTTGCTACACATGTATTTTTTTTCAACACTTTGTATTGGAGTTGGGGAACATTAACAACAGAGACAAAATAATCATTTTTCAGGCAGCTCTTAAAGGGAAATTTTGCCACATTTTATGTGGATGTCCAGTCAATGTTGATGGTATAGATGGCCATAAATTCCTCAGAGCCAGGCCAGCAGTGCCTATATTTACCAGGATGCATTGCACGCACGCTTCTGACACCTACCCCCAATCAGCAGGCTTGTGAATAACAATGAAGCTAAAAGGCAACATAAAAAAAACAGTTACTGGCATCCAACCCATTACTCTTGTTATTTAGTTGGCTTCAAATGAGGCTTAACGTTCACACAGTTTCTCTTGACTACCCCTCAGTATTACATCATTAGTCCAGCATTGCCCCATAGCCTATAATGTTAGCTATTACTGTGTTGGCCAAAACATAGTTGGGTGACAAAAATACTCACTCAATGGTCATCTGCCCTCTCAGCCCTGCTGGTCTTGCTTGTCTTTTCCAGTTTATCTTTGGGATCCTGAAGAAGGTCTGAAGCACACCTCTGTCCAAGTGAGGAGTAAAACATTGATGCATTGTAACACACGCGTGGTCTCTCTCTGGATTGGCTTCGGCGACAGCATCCAATAAAAGTTGCCCATGCTGAAATTCATTGCAGCAGAATGATTCAGTTTGTGTTGGCATTGGAGGGCAATTTGAGCAAAGACCCACCAGTTGGTGTTTGCTCTTGCATGGCTGAGACTGCAGTGGCTGCCTCTCTGCTGCATTTCCTCTGCTGTATACTCTGCCTCGAATAAATACGGCTGAATATCCAAGTCAGTCAAAACACTGTAAAATGCAATAGTTTTTCTGTGCCTCCTACTACGTCGCTGTATACATCAAATGACGACACTGGTCCTGGAAGAACCAACAGATTTTGCAGCAGGAGAACTCTGCTTTCTCAGTTAATATAGCACACAATGAGGATTATTTTTTTTGCTTCAACTCACTACATTTACCATCAAGACTGATTGGACATCTAAATAAACATTTAAAGTTTCTCTTTAATATCATGAGACAGTTATAGTCCACCACAGTCATATTTTGAGTCTTTGTCACTTTATAGCCTCTTTGTTGGTGCCCACTGCAGACAGGCCCAGATTACTCCATTTAAATGTATACAATCTGTCTCTCTCAGCAGCGGGAGAGGTTCCTGCGGCATAGTGACACTGGTCCCGGCCCTGCAGGTGATTGGCCCTCACCAGACTCCACCACCTCACCTACTGGTGCCAGGTCTGCCAAAGACAGTAGTGGCAGCTGTTCCAGACCGAGAGCATGGAGCGTTCGCACCTTCCAGGACTTCCTCCCTCCACTGCCGCAACTGCATAGGAAGTGGTGCAGCTGGAACTCCACCAGTCCCTTCACCAAGCTGGTGGACAGCGTCAGTACTAGAACCTTTTTGATGTTTTTCTTTTTTAACACTCAGGACTGATTATGCCATGTGAGGTTGATGAGGAATGGTTGGTGCATTAGTGTGTTGCAGTCAGTTAATTTGATTTGTTTCCTATATAAATGACCTTGCCTTTACAGATGTCTTGATAAGGTATTCCTATTTGACTTAAAGGGTAATTTGACCATAAGTACAAAAAACGAATCTTCTCGTGGTACTTAATGATGCAGATACTTTTGATTTTACCAGGACAATGTCTGTGGAAAGACGCAATCCATTTGAATTGACAGATTATTCTATCCTGTTATTTGTTAAACTTGAAACGACCACAATAGCAGGAAGAAATCTGTTTTCCAAAATAAAATGCATCATACCTATATACTTACAAATGCCACTTAGCATTTTCCTGTGTTGTCATAGCATGAATAAAAGCTCAGCTATAAGTTTTAATATTAAAAATGGCTGCATTCTGTTCATAGTGTAATTAATTACGCGTGTGCTTTTCTTTCTGCGACAAGTCTAAATGTCTGAAAAGTCTGGTGGGTCTACAAACGCTCATATCATTCCAGGCTCCATCCAGTTTGGTAGCTGACTGCAGAGGGGAGGACAGCAGGAGGGTCTTCTCTGATGTTCACCTGGAGGCCAAGGCAGACAACAGCACCATCTCAGACTCATCCATCAGCAATGCGTCCTACCCCCTTACGCAGCCCGCCCAGAGGCAGCGGCGTCTCAACTCCACCAGCAACCTGCGGCGCTCACGCTTCACAGGGCCTTGCTTTGGCCTGCTTTCCGGGACAGCAGACCCAACAAAGGCCTCTGGGGTTCCTCATGCCCAGGGCTCCCCCGAAGAATCCAGCTCTGGCTCCTCTCCCTCCACCCAGTGTCAGATTGAGAGTGGCCAGGCCGGAAAGAGGCGTGAGTTCCCAGGCGAGGGAGATCACATCAGCGTGCCGGTGTTTGCCATCTCTGAGGAGGAGGACCGGCAGCCTCTGGTCTCAGCTGAGCACCTGGACCAGACGTCGGCCTCCGCCACGCTGAATGGATTGGTTAGGGGGACATATGAGGGAAAGAGGCCTGCTGTTGGAAGTACCAGCTTAAGCCCTCAGGGCCAAAGGGCCAGACCGGAGTGGAGGCCATGGGGGAGCCAGGTGTCAGGAGGGGTTGGTCCATTCCCTTCCAACGCACTCACCACCATGACAGAGTCAAACACAGTCGGTGGCAGCCAGCCGTCCCTCAGTCAGTCCACAGTGCTCTGCAGTGTGACCAACCAGATGTGACCTTTAAAGTTGGTGAAAAGAGCCTCTGAGACTCTGGTGGGCAAGTTATACATTTCTGAACTCTGTTAGTGCCTCTTTGTGAAATATATAACCCACTTCTTTAATTTCTGAAATCAACTTTTACAAAAATAATTACTACATATATTGTAGCGTCCTGCTGGCAAATGTATTCTTCTCTCTAGTTGTTTTCTATTTTTATAAAGTCGTGGACAAAGATGGAATAATGCTGTGCTACTATGTGTTTAAAAAAAGGTGACCGATTACAAACATAAGTATTTTCTGAGTGAGTACACTATAACCCCCCCAACTCTTATGAGCACACAAAACCAGATTTATTAACCAGTATGACGCTATTCCATGACTTGTAACACTCCAACAATTGCACTTTGTTTTCAATAGATCATTCATTGTGGATTTTGCGCTGCCTTGTGCCAGCCTTCTGCTTTTTCCTTAATGTGGTTCTTCATGTGGTTATTTTTAGCACAGGCTCATAAATGCTTATACAATTACTTATCACCCAAAAGTATTCTTCAGAGCATAGACCGTACAATTAATGCTGCAACAGTTGTATGCATACAGTATGTACTCCTAAGGTGCATACTGGATTATAAAAGGGAAATTAAAAAAAAGAAAAAAAAAACACTTATACACACACTAATAGTATAAAAGAGAACTAGCCATCACAATAGTATTTAAAATAAGTTGTGAATTGATGTAAAGTTTGAATAAAGGCTATGTCATTCACGTGGTGTGTCCTTGATGCAAGATGTTACATGAACCTCAAACTTTTGGGGGGGACTAGAAAAGTCAGGATTTTGTGCTGATCTTTTGTCTGACTTTAGTTTTGTGATCCAGCACCTGTTAAGAGTTTTTGGATGTGCCATTTGGAAAAACGTGACTTTACTCTATTTACTTGTACACCATTTACAATAGGTGACACTACAGATAATTATTTGCTACTCTGTACTCCTAATGTCAAGTTTTTTCCACAGAAAAAGTTAATTAACCTTTTAGAATAACACATACTTCTTTCCCTCATAGAAAAATCCAGAGTGAATAAATATACAACACAGTAAATATGCAAGAGACTTTTATGGTATTGACAAAAGCAAGTCAACTTCTACATCAGTCTTTTAATTTGATTTGTTTAGATTAACAAGCAAATCTGATCCATATTTCAAAGACAATTTCAGCATTGCTAATACAATATACAGGGTAAAGAGGCATTTCTCAAATGTTTGTCAACAACTTGCATGTGCCTAGTGCTACTTTAATTTTTTATTATAATTAACTATAGGTTGGTTATAATCTAGACTAACAGTTCAAATAGTGCATTGCATACAAAGTTTACAGGCATCAGTAAGGACTTCAATCGCTCATATTGAGAACGCATGCCGAGCTTTGCACTGATGTGACCGACTCTGATGCCTGTTCAGTCACCCATATTCTTGGGAGCTGCGATGAGGTAGAATGAAACCTGCCTCTTCCATACTGCTGAGCAGCCTGGTCTAGACTTTTGCACACAAAATGAGTAAATATTTGCGTTAGTATACAACATACCCTGCAGGGAGAATGCAAGGCACCCCTCTAAAGCCTCTTTAATACCAATTCCTGATTGGAGCGGCTTGGGACTGTTGTTGGCTTAGGGTGCCCAGATCGCCGGTAGGGAATAATTAAAACCCAGCCGCTCTGACGCGTTATCGACCGGGTTTTTTGCAGAGGGCCTGAGCTGCTAAGGAATGCCAGTGTGGACCCACCATGACTTCAGGGGTAAAAAAAAAAAAACATTTTGAACAATAAGATCACATAAACCACCTTTCTACCACTACAAAGTAACTCAGGAGCTCAGACAGAGGCCAGGAAAATGCCGATTTTGCCACCAACATTTACAATGAAAATATGAAGGGCTACATTCCAAAACATCATCTTTCTTCCTGATGATGTACATGATCTCATTTTGGAATAAAACTCTTATGATGAGCCAGAGTACTGACATCTCTCACGCTGGATAAAGACAGTATGTTCATATTATAACCATGTCAATTTATAAAGACGCCTTTCCATTTGTGTGAGACAAGGTATGTGCAAATATCCTCAGCTGTCCAGTATAAAATCACACCTAGCAAACATTTTTAGACATATTTAGTATGTATTCTTCTAAAATCAATTGAAAAACTAAGACCAGCATTTGTGTGTGAAATACAAAATGTACTGGACGCATGCTAAGGCCTGCTTTTAACATATCCTACTTCTTACCCACCAGCATTTTCTACACACCAATAATAGTGATCCTACAAAAAAGGCAAACATCAAGACTATAACTTCATCCGTGTATTTCAACATACTGTATAAGGCTTCTTGAAACTAATGTCTGGATGTTCTTATCTGACTGGACTAAGTAAGTCGCAGACTGATTTTGTCAATTTCTAGTAGCTGTGCATGTTTGCATGATGGGGTCTTACTGACACTTGGGTGATGATAGTCATAAATGTGAGGTCA
The DNA here is from genome assembly GCF_014851395.1 of Micropterus salmoides. Lineage (NCBI taxonomy): Eukaryota > Metazoa > Chordata > Actinopteri > Centrarchiformes > Centrarchidae > Micropterus > Micropterus salmoides. The sequence continues at coordinate 33,947,239 of NW_024044459.1, read as the reverse complement.
CCAGATTCAACATGTTGATACAGAACTCGTCTAACCAGCAAAACATGGTTTACCTGCAATAAAAAACAAAAAACAGCAGCTTTGTGTATCTGAGGAACCAGAGAAAAGCTAACAAAACCCCAACTAGTATCTCCTAAAACATCAACAGAAAAATCTACTATCTGAAAAAACTATATAATTCTTGCAAGGTAAGCAATAACATGTATAATGGGAACATAAGTGACAATTTAACAGAACATAGTGTTGTACTGGCAAAATTATTTACGCCGTTGGTTTTGCAAGTGCATCCTGCAGAATTCCACTAAAAGGCAACCTCACCTTCAGCATATTTAACCGTTACTGGTTGCCAGGAGTGCAGTTTATTTTTTCCTCTCAAGAGTCTACATGGACTAACTGCATTTCATTAGAGCTTAGTCCTTACTACAAGGCTCTGAGAAAGCATCCCTTCTACACTACTTTAATCACCTTGGAGATGATTATCCAGAGCAAAATAATACAACAGAGCCCCCGGTAACCTCTGACAGCACCAGTGATCCCTTTCCAATCCCCTGGGATTATGAACCTAAACTAGTACATATGCAGGACTTTAAAGTGGCTTTTTGCCCTTGTCTGGGAACACAGTAATGCCCTGGCGAAAACAAGTTAAAGGTAAGACACGTACACATTTTATAGTATAGTCTCAAGGTTGGGTCTTGCCTAGAACGGTGCTTCAGAGTTTATTACGGTAATTCTCTGCATCACTTTACTCTGATACGTATTATTTCTTCGGCATTATGTAGTAGAAGCCCAGGATTCTTAACTCAGCGTTCTTCACATGTTCAAAATTAAAGAAAGCAAGAAAAATAAAAGGTGTTATAAGCCTCAATTGCCAAGACTGGAGGAGGACATAATGGAAAACATGCTCACTAACATGTGAAAACGCACATAAATGCCTCACTCGCTCTTAATCTGAGAAAACCAACATTTTTGTCACAGGCTAGAGGACATATCAGGAAGCATTTTTAACAAATAAATTACTCCGATGGTTGGTGACCTGCCAGACGAGCTACAGCCAAAATCTATCTAAATTTAAATAAAGGCTGGTGTTAAATGCCCCTAACAGGTCATGACTCTAAAAACCATCTTAAACCTTTTGTAAACATTGAACTTTAATGTTGTTGTGCATAGTATTATTTCACACAGCCCTGTGTCAGGTAAGACACAGGTCACTATTGTAAATGGATACTGATTGTAATTTCGGCATTAGATTATTGCATAACATCTGGAAGGCAGTTGGCTATAATGGACACAACAAAACTTAATAAGATCGTGTTTACGAGATGCTCAGTTATCTACATTTGACACGTGAAGAAACAAACCACTCTGCTTCTTCAGCTCTTGAAACGTGTCTGGTCACATATGTGGTTGAATTTCCTGAAATGAAAAAAAGAAATAAAAGAAACCAGATATATTAAGAGCTGCATGTAAAACACACAAAACCACAGAGATGAGATTACATGAAGCATCTTAAATAGGTCTTCACAGTAGACATTAGGAACTATAGCACCAACTTTATACGAGGACTCCGTCTAGTGGTAAAATAAGTGAACAACATGCACAGGGCTGGCACCGTGTCTCACATCTCTGTCATGTCTTCCAAAATGCAGCCTGGACTATTCTCAGATTTATGACTCAGAAAAAAAAAAAAAAAAAAAAGACCTTTTTGGACGATATCCATCCAGTTGGCTGTAACAGCATGCTATTTAAAAATAAATAAAGGCGCGCCTTTTCTAAATCATCTATAAATGCTCTGAAATATAAATATAAATATTTCATTCCTTTAATTAAATCGACCTTTATGATTTCAGAGATATGACCATGGAGGAAGAAGTGGTGGTTTACGCCGCAAACTACCGCCACTTCCTTCAGTCCTGCTGTCAAACGTTCAGTCTATCAGACACAAGATAGATGAGCTGGAAACATCCGCCAACTTTAAAAGAGGAAGCAAGAGACTTGCTTGTCTTCTGAACTTAACTGGGTTTGGAAGCCCAATTCGTATGGACCGGTCACCGGAGATCACCAGCACAAGCCGAGGAGGAAGCTTGTGCTTCGGCGTAAACAAAAATGTATTGTAACACTGTCGTGATCAGAGATAAGATATGTGAATTTCCTGAATTTCAGCAGCTCTTTTACACATTACTGTACATTCACCCACGATCCAACGCCACAGCTGCTGGCCAGCGGGTCGCTGACGTCACGCATAAACAGGACGCTATCTGCCCAGAGGCACCCAAGTTTACCCTTGGAGATTTCAATGACTGCAATCTAAAAAAAAAGACTTTAAGGGCATATGAACAATATGTGACTTGTTCTACCACACGGAAGAACAACATGCTGGATTTATGCTATGGCTCAGTAATCAGGGCTTAGAAATCTCTGCCCATGCCTTCTTTTGGTGCTTCTTACCACAGCAGTGTCTAACTCATGCCTGTATACAAGCCCTCCTTCAGGCGCCTGGAGCGGGAGGAAAGGACAGTGAAGATCTGGTCAGAGGCCAGCATCTCCTCTCTCCAGGCATGCTTTGAGTGTACAGACTGGCAATGTTTTTATGATGGTTGCGATGATATTAATAAACTCACAGACACCGTTTCATCATACATCACATTCTGTGTGGACTCTGTAATCCCAACTACAAAAGTGCTTACTTACCCAAATAATAAACCCTGGGTGACTAAGGAACTTAAAGCAGGCCATTAATAAAAATAATAATTTTTTATTCAGGAAACCCCCTGGAGAAAAAAGCAGTTTCCAGAGAAGTTAAAGACGAAATAAGGAGAGCCAAAATTTAAAGTCTGTATTGTAGAGGGGACCTCAGGGCAGCCTGGATAGCTATAAAATCCATGGCATCAATTAATCAGTCTTCCTGTGTGACCAAGCAGGTCATTCATGTAAATGGTGAGGATGATGCTGACTTGGCAATTGGCTTTAATTTATTCTTCTCTCGTTTTGAAAGGTCAGACTCTGTGAATGATATCTCTAAGCTGCGGGAATCTTTGGTTCCACAGAATGATCTAGTGATAACACCAGGAAATGTCACAAATCTTTTCAAGAAAATGTAAAGCTGTTGGCCCCAATTCCATCTGTGGACACACTTTGCGTCACTGTGGGGGACCAGCTCAGCGAGGGGTTCACATCACTTTCAGATGTGCATCGAGTGTGTTCAGATTCCAGCCATATGGAAAACATCAAACTATAATACCTGTCCCAAAATCCAATAATCCAAGAGAACTGAACAAATTCAGACCAGTTAGTCGAGAAAATACTGAAAACTGGCAAACTAGATCCACTACAATTTGCTTATCAAGCTGGGAAAGGTGTGGATGACTAAGATTTTCATTGTAGACAGATAATACAAGAACCTTGAAAATCCCAAATCAAATGCTAGACTTATTTGATGATTTTTCTTCAGCTTTAACACAAGATGCAGCCTCTTATTTTAATTTACCTGATCAGATTTTATAGTTGCTCTTAAACTTTTTTTTTTCCTTTTTCTTTACAGACAGACTCCGGCAGGTATTTGTGAATGGCCACCTGTCCGGTATCATCACTTCAAATACAGGTTCTCCGCAGGGCTTTGTCCGTTCTCATTTGCTCTTTATTATGTACACAGGCAGCTGCAGGACTTCCCAGCAGGGTAGCGAGCTACCTTGCAAAATTTTCTGATGACACTGCCCTATCGTCACTTCTTCAGGGGCTCAGTCGGGTCATGGGAGTGCCTTATCAGCATTTGTGAAGTGGTGTGATGATAACTACCTGGACCTCAATGTGACAAAAACTAAGGAGTTAATCATTGATTTTAGGAAGAACCGTTTTAACCCAGAAGCCAGCATGATTCATGGAGAAAATGTTGAAACTGTAGAGACGTATAAATACTTAGGAACCATGTTTGACTCGAACACAGAAGCGGGGACAACAAAAGAATCCACTTGATGCGGAAGCTAAATTCTTTTAATGGTTTCCCAGAGTATCTTATGTAACTTTTATTTTTCGTTTATTGAAAGTCTTTTTACATTTTCTTTAATCTGCTGGTTTTATGGATTCTCTGTGAAGGTCTGATGCCCAAATGCAACATGAGGTCATTGACAGGGTTTCTGAATGCTTGATTGATTGTTGAAACGACTGGCAGGCTAAAACTGAATTGGCCTACGGGGATAAATAAAGTTGTTTTAATTGAATTGACCAAGTGTCATCTGTTTGTGTTCCAGTACATTGGTTTTTTGACTGGTGCAAGCAGGTGGGGCCCCGCTGCATGATGGACAATTGTTTACAGTACAAATTATGACTACTGATGCACAAATTGTATAGTAGAGAATCAAGACGAAGCTAGTGATACAGTCGTTTGAAGCTGCACTTCTACTCTATAACCACTAGAGGACAGACAGGCTGTATGAAACTGAATGCGGTCACATGGTGCTTTTTAGGACTTACATTGCATGATGTGCCTTCACCTGCGTACGACAGTTGCGTCCCCAGTAACAGTCAGGACGAGACTTCACAGCAGCTGAGGAAAGAACATGAGATTAAGTTGTTACGTGGGTAAGTCGAAAAACAGTAAACCTTATTATGTCTAGGCTGTACATAAAAGCTGAAATATCATTAAAATTGACTTGACAAAAATGATTTTCGTCTGTCTGACCTGGCAGTTCAGTTGCAGGGATGTTTTGTCTGTACTTGTAGGCCAGCTCCTTGAATGCTCGCAGGCCGCAGCAGAAGCACAGGACGGCATTTGCGGAGATACGACAATCTGACAGACACAAGAAGCACAGGTTATTACCACTTTTTCTTTTTACTGGGACAGTGTGGACTTAACTCACAGCACAGACAATGTGGCGAAATTGTTTGAAATGGGTCTTCTAAATGCATCAACTATTGAGTAATGAAAGTCCCTTGGGTTTTGATCTCAAGAGGCTCACCTGTCAGATAGTAGTTTCCCTGCTGTAATTCCTGCAGGGACTCCTGGAGCAGATCTCTCCATGACTTACCTCTGGAGGACAGGTAGTTCTGGTGGAAGAATGGAAACACGCAAACAAAGGCACCTTAACATCACCTGTGACGTGTATAATGATAAAAGCTGTATTTGTTCTACAGATAGTCCATCTTACCTGAAGGATCTCTGATTCATAGTTATTGTTATTCAGCACACCATCTAGGCATTTGTCTGTCAGATTGAGCTCTGAAAAAAATAAAAATAAAGACAAAACATTTAGCAAACTACAACAAATTAATCTGAGAAGCTACTTCACAAAGATGATTTTGCGGCTGCATCTTTGTGGTACAGACATTCAAGGAATCTACAGAATCCAAAATAACAGATATTGTCCTACTAAAAGAATCAGCCCATACAGGTCAAACCCCACCAATAAGCCTAACAGTGGAGATCTCCCTGGGGCTATTTTGCTGAAACAGATACATACCGCTGAATCGAGCCAGACAGCCTTGACAGCCAATCCTCTGGCAACCCCAGTACATATGACAGAAGGGTCGCTGGCACAGCACACCTGCCAACACACAGCACATCATGCATACAAGGTGTAAGATGGAGTTTGTGCAACAATCTATCCATACATGTCAACAGCTCTGTACCCGTACTCTGCACAAGGACAATAAAGTTGAATCTAATCTATCTAACCTAATCGGCTGGCAAAGTTGTACTTTAAATATCAGCTGATTTTACATGTATTGCTTCCCTCACAGTATGTATATCAAATATGTCTTTATACTGAATAGCTTATTAAGGTGTAGTAGCACGGACTGGATTATATTATCTACAAATATTGTTTTCCTTTCTATTTCACTGTAGTTATTTTTAGTTTTGTGAATATAATTTGAAAATCAGCCACATTACATGTCTGCAGAGGGACTAACAAGCTCAGGGACCACTCACATTGCTGAGCAATAACCTGCTGGCTGTTAAGCTCGGCTCGTCTGTCTGGCATTGGCTGGAGGCAGCAGGTGCAGATGAGATGGCAGCCCTGAGGAGGGCAGCGGTACTCCTGAGGAGCTGCAGACAGGGCGGGAGCAGAAAAAGATTGTATACGGGAGCTACGGCGTGAAGATCTGAACGGAAGGCAGGAGGATCTTCACAGTTGTGCTTTCAGATGCATTTTCAAGTTACTGAACCCACTGTAATTCTGGCATAATGTTTTTGGTGTTAGGACAATAACAGAACGCTGTTCCTTGAAATTTGCCATCTAGTCAAATGTTTAACATGAACTACTGATCTTAAAAATCTAATATACACTCATAATTACCTGAGGGGATATCAGAGGAGGTTGAGGGCTCCTCCCCTGTGGGCTTTGCAGACCCCTCTTCAGTTGCTGGTTTGGGTGGAGGAGGTATGGGAGGTGGAGCTGGCAGACCAGGGAGCCAGTAGTTTGAACCTGTAGCAAACAGCAACTGACTGACGTCCATCCTGTAGCCAGGACACTGTCTGCACATCACTAGAGGCTGACTGGGGACAAAAAAAGCCACCAAAGATGATAATGACATTCACATTTCACATTTATGGCCTTCTGAAGACCTGTGAACATTTCACACCTGGTTTGTTAACCTCCAGCTAATGTTTTCATTTTAAAGCCAATGCAACACATTGCTACAAATATTGTTTCCTAGTGTTCATGTGGTCAACACAACTGATTCCATAATGAAAAGAGAGCAAATCTAAATAAAAAGTAAACTTTGAAAGTGTAATCTGTGACAAAATGTATTACATTTTTCATCAACAAATAATAATAAATAAAAAAAAACAACGAATGGACAAATTAACTCATTGTTTTCATTCAAAGTCTTGTATCTGCAGTAGATATTGTAGCTCCTGATTAGTAAAACAGTGTCCTTTATCACTCAAAATATCTTAATTGAGCCACTTGTTGAACTACAGTTAAGAAGCATCTTGCATCCAGCAGTGTTATGTCTCTGTCAGTAATTTCTGACCAAAAGAAACAGATTAATGGACTAAATTCATCTATAATCTACTGAGAAGTGAGGAAGGAGCTGCAAAATAAAACAGCAGGGACAAACTAGGCAAACATTCAGGGAGCAGATCAACATATATAAAAAAAACGGTAAGCAAAATGTAACTTCAAGAGCTGCGGATGTGGATGCAACATGTTACTTTCAGTCAGCTATGGTTTGTCAATTAATGTTGACAGCCAACCACCTAAATCTTCCGCTAGATTAAATATCACTATGTTTTAGATTTTCCTCTCAAGCTAACCCAAACAGTGAAAAGTATTTTAGTAAACAAGCGAGAGAACCCAGCTTCTGAATGATTCACTGCTCATCTGATATTAGCAACAACACACAGAGACAGAGAGATTGATTCTGTTCAAACAGACAAGAGTTTATAATGACAAGCCTTCGTCCAGCTGAGGAGAATCACGATTCAAACGAATTGACATTGTCAACACTAATTCAGAATCGGGTGCCAAAAAGAACACACGTTTCTTACAAATACAAACAACCAAACCTTTTTTACCCAATATCTGAGGAGTCACTGTCATTGTCAGAGAGCTCAAAGAGGTAATCTGAACTTCCCTCCTCATCAGAGAAAGAGCGGTCAACTTTTGGCTGCAACATGTCCTGAGTTATCTTGTTACGGCTGTCCATGCTCTTCAGGTCCTCCTCACTGCGACACTTTTCTGTGGAGACACAAAAATATACAAAGTCAGTATCTAATAAGATTTTTTAGGAATTAGATACTATTTTGGAAACTATACAAGGTCAGCAGATCATGCATGGATCCCATTCCTTCCCTCTTGTTTGGATCTCTTTCATGTCACCTTTGGTAGAAAACCCTTAGCCACAGCTGCATTTCACTGACAACATGTTATGTAAGGCCACTTTCCCATCCACTTTGAACAGGCAATAAAAAAGGTGCTAATGTGTCATGATTAAACATTGCTATAAAAATGTCTTTATCTGTGCAGACCTGGGTGCTGGATGAGGTAGGCCTCCACCAGGTTGTTGAGGATGTGGTTCTTATGAATCTTCTCCACAGGGCAGCGGCAGGTGGGGCAAAGAGAAGAACGCTCCATCCAGCCTGAGTAGCAGGCGGCACAGAAGACATGCATGCAAGGCTGCAAGCTAAAGCAAAAACAAAAGTAGAATTAAACTCACACACTTTTGGCATTTGGTGGACGTGAAAAGTGCCTTACGAGACCACAAAGCACGACTCCCATACCTCGGATTTCTGCGCGGTCCTTGAGATCTTACCTGACACAGTCGTGGAGTAGGTCCTGGCAAATAACACATGTCAGGGTCTCCTCCATCTTGTCCGTCTTCGTCCCTTCCACTTGTGGTTTAGATGAACGACTCCTAAGACTTCCCTCAGGTGAACTGACCACTTCTGTACAGGAGGTGTGTGGCAGGCCCAAATCATAATCTTTATCTGTAAACACAATAACTGTATATTACACGCTACACTGAGTTTTTGGCAGTTTTCCAGTTTGGGGTTTGGAACAAAAGCTCTAAGTACAACTCTGGTAAGACATAAAGGGCCCTAACTTGATTTGTGCAAGTGCAACGACATGTGCAAAGTGATATGCGCACAGACTGTGTGGGCGACTCCAAGAGCACACTGCTATTTTGGTTCATGTATGTGCAGCAGCACAAAGGGGCTGCCTGAAGGTGAATATAGATCAAACATTGCCGTGACTAATAGATACCCTCTCAGCCAATCACAGTAAAGTATGAGAACATCAGTTCAACAGCTGAAGTATCAACTTCTCCAGGAAAAATATTATTGTCTGGATGTCTGGACAAAAGTTGGTTCTGAGTCTATTCTCAGTCCAAATACCCAATTTCCACCAAAATACAGACAGCTCACTTTGTGCTGTCTAATTTGAATGAACCTCCCACCCGTTTGCGTCTCTCCCACCACCCGTGCACCATGCGCTCGGCACAAAAACACCACAATGACAAGCAGAGCAAATACTAAAGCCAGGAAAATACCAAACTGTTGTGCTGGTCATTGCGCTGTCACAAAAAGGGACGACAATTGAATGTGAGGAAACTAGGTTAATCTCAAAATTTAAAACAAAAAAACTACCATCATCTGTTTTCCTCCTCTTGCTTTCTGGCTCCATGTTGTCCATGTCTTTTTCATGTGCTGGGGAAGCATCTTGAGCTGCGCCTGATAAGATGGAAGAACATCAGCCCAGAATCTAACAACGTTGTTAATACTTAAAACTGCTTGCTTTGACATACAAACATTACGGAAGGACTAAGTTCAAAAAGTTTACACTAGGGGTGTTTCATATCAGATATTTCTTGATAGTACTGGTATGTTTCTTACTGTGATAAAAATTCATCACATCAAATATTACAATGCGGTTTACATCATGACTATTTACAGCAGGCACACTGCAAGGCTGTGAGGAAATGTGAAGGTTGCAGCCGGCTCCACTACGGAGCAACTTTGATAGTGTGAAAATGGTTCAATTAAAATTATTGGTAAAGGCGGAGGAAAACATTTAAATTAATCATAGTCAGGTGGGGATTTTGGAGGGAAAAGTCTACGCACAAAGCAGATGAGAGCAGACGGCGCCGTCAGTTAAACACCAGGCTGAGGATAGTGTGATATACACCAGCTGGAGTTCATTTAAAGTTCAGTACTGAAGAGCAGGTGTGTTTTCATCAATGACTGTGATCAGTGTTATTTAAAAATAAGAGCACAGAGCTCTGTCTGCTCCTTTAACTGTGAACCCACCATCTATTACACAGACAAAATACAGAGGTTGGCTGGATGAATCTGACCCCACCATCTTATCATCATCATCTCACTTAATCAAACATATCCTTTTCTGTTGCTACTAGTGCCTTTAAAAAAGAAATAGGTTGATGTACTTTGATAGTGCTCTCACATCTGGCCATTTAATATATGAAGCTATAGCCAGGAGTTTAGCTTAGCTTAGCACAAAGACTGAAAACAGCTAGCTTGGCTCTCTCCAAAAGTATAAAAAACTCAAGTGTAAAAGACAACATGTGTTTTTACTGGAGGTTTGTGTGCCGAACTTTTTCTTGGCCGGAGTCTTATCACCGCTATGAGGATACCAAGCAACCACTCTGGGAGACTCAGGGAAGTCAATGCTCCCAGCCAAGAAATAGGCTAGAACATAACCACAGAGAACATTCCTCACACCAAGGGATAGATGCTGCAATCATTAACAATTCATCTACATAAATTACTAAAACTTCACAAAAGGTAAATGTATAAAAAAGGGATTAACTGTTGTGAATTTCCAGAGAGAGAGCTGAAGAAAAAGTCTGCATTGTGTTAGCAGAGAACCTACCAGAAGCAAAACAGGCTGCTGCTGCCGTGGGACCAGAAGATGTGGTAGGGCTCCCAATACAGAAGTGGGAAGCGGAGGTGGAGGGCTGAGGTTCCTCCTGAGTTGGATCACGAGGAGCCTTTGTGAGCATTACAGGCTCCACAGAAAGCAACATATCTGAAGGTGGAGCAGGACTGTGGGCTGACCTCTCCATGTCTGAAGTTCAGATACAGGGTGAGGGTTACTAGTGAGGCACAAAATACACTGAACATTGTTTTTTTATTGCCCCCATTCGTCTCAAAGATCTAAGACTTTCTCAATAGCCGCATTGCGACAAATAATACCTGGGACTTTTAAACCCCTGGATCTCCTTTCAACGAACTAAAATGTTCCTCAGCCAACTGTTGTGTGCATTTCTACCGTGGTCTAAAGACCTGCAAAGATTAGGCAAATTAATCAGCTGATATATCCACCATACAAAGCGATGGACAGGCATTATTTAGTAAACACCTGAACATCAGATTTGATTGGAATATAATGAAAAACTGTAGGCTATGCTTGACCAGCTTTTTTGTGTGAGAGTATAATGAAGAGAGACACGATAAAGTTCATTGCAAATTTAATAACAAACTGGATAAAACCATCAAGTTCATAAAATAACTCCAGCACAGAGAAAGAAACTCAAACATAAAATCGCAACAGTTTGGAAGGTTATTAAAACATTTCCAGCCGACAAGCGCTGCAGATCAGCTGGCAGCACTCACGTTTGTGTCTGCCTGAGGAACATGATGTTTAACGAGCTTTATTAACTGCTGTAATCAGCTGTTCCGCTTGTTTTGGAGAGGAGGAGACAGACTTCGGATCTTTGTAAAAACCTCCTGAGGGAGCGTAACTCCCTCAGCAGTTCGCTGTGAACACACCGCTGAACACTGGCTGCTATTTCCGAACTATAAATATAATGGCGACGTACGATCTCAGGCTGACATCGGTGAGACTTGTGTGCTATCTGGCTGTTGATAGTGATTTATTGGTTAGCAAGCAACTGTGGAAAAGAGAGGAGCAGTAGTAGAAAAACAGCCGACAAGCTCAATTTAAAGCCTACTCGCCCATTCAGAAAGTCAGTGCAAGGCAAGCCCCACCCCTCCCAAAGTACCAGTACTTTCGGGAAGTACAACCCCCCATGCTGGGGTGTAAAATAAAGACCCTAGAATAACATATAGACCCTGGTCCCTGGGTCGATGGACGAGTTCCTTTGGTCGAAATGCAGCTCATCCACAAAAGGCCTATTTCTCCCAAATCTCTCAAATCTCAAAATCTGTGTTAGCGAGCAGTGGATTATCTCGGCAAAGGAGAAGTGCTCACTAACACAGATTTGTGAAGAATATTTGAGAGAAAAAGACCTTTTGGGTACATAGAGAAAGTCTTAAATCTCTGAGTTCAACTCATGATGAATGGGGGCAAAAAAATAAAAACTAAGTGTTGCGTTTATAATTTTGTTCAGCATAGCTGTGGAATAAAAAGGGGTTGCATTCAACAATAGGAGTTGTGGGGAATTTCCCAACTACTTACCATAACCATGTTGAGAAATGGCAGGCTCCATATTCAATGAGTGGTAAACATAGGCAATGTCTACACAATGACAAGAGAAAATGTTAGCATTTTCTTTCTTATTCATACAAAGATTATTCTCACGGCGAACAAAATAAACAACTCACTTTGTTCTGGCTCACTTTTCCTGTATACAAAATAGATGACATCGCCGTTCTGCAGCATGTGGGTTTGCTTTTTGACTAGTTTGGACATGTTGATCACCGTGCCATTAGTGCTACAGAGAAAAACAATGCAGTTGGATACACTGGATCACCATGCGCTGTGTTTAATTTAATGTCCAAATAAAACAGTTCTCTACAAAACTTTATTATATTATTCATCTGAGTCCAACAGGAAACAAACACATAATACATGTCATGCTCCAATTGTAGCATTCAATGATGGGTGAATATTCTGCACACAGTACCTCATGTCTTCCAGCCACGCCAGCCCTGAGCCTTCATCTTGCACAATCTTGCAGTGCTCCCCTGAGACCAATTTGTTGGCTGGAAAGGACAGGTAACATCCTGGTAACAAAAATATATAAACCATCACAATGAGAACACAATACAGATACTGGCACTCTAAGACAGAGCCTTCTCAATTCATTTTTCAGCTTTTATTATGCCGTTTGTTTGGGTAATATATGTATCTGGTTAAGAGTATGACAACACATAAAAATAAAATAATAAATCTCCCCCTCTGACCATTTGTAAACAATTGGCTGATCTGGCAATACAGCCCTACATCTTCAGCCTATCTTTTAAAATGAATTGCTTCAAAATTCAGCTTCATCTCATCTTGGCATGACAAGGCTTTTATTGCCCAGACAAAAGCTAACCAATTAAGGCTAGTCGCTTTGCATTGCAAAAAAGTAGACCCCAAAAGCTCTCGACAACAAAGCACACACAGGGGGAAATATAGGGCTAACCTTTTCTTAAGCAAAATCCATACAGAAAAAATCTACTTAATATTCTGCGCACAAGTTCTCAATGGACGCCTTTTGTTATCATCACAAGGAGCTGTCTAAGTTTGGTGCACTAAAGAAGGCTTTGTGTTTTCAAGGGGGAGGTTTAAAAGGCCCCAGACAGTGACAGCTACAGACAGAGCTGTCTTTTGTTAACAGGCATCACCACTTTTACAGCTTTTTAAAGCAGGATATAAAAAAAATTCAAAGTTTTATGAAATACGATTAAGTTGAAGACTTTATTGCTCATTCCATAACACACAGAAACTCAACATACCTTTTTTTCTACCAACTGTGCATTCCCTGTTGAAAAGCAGGACAGTTTCACTTAAGTCCACCTTGACTAGCTTTCCCCATGGTCGTCCTCTTCGATAACTGTCCATCTCCCACTGCCTTTTCTATAAGAATTGTTAGAGAAAACAATTGTTTTATAGACTACTAGGGCAGATCTAGGCAAAGAGAAAGTGAAATCTCTCATCACATTTTGTGTAAGCTGTGTAAATAAGAACTGCTCAGACATTTTGTGTGGTCACTAACCTTAGTTGTTTTATCCATCAAACTAAGTGTTACTTAGCCAACTGGTTTCTAAGATCAGATGCAAAATTAATTAATCTATGCATCCATGCTTCATATAGATATTAATCCAGACTCCAACTTATGGGGCTGTTAAGTTTAACAAAAGTTTAAGTCCTACAGTTGTGTTTAGCCATAACAGTTACACAAAACGTTATCATTTTAAGTAACACTTATGACTGTGAAATTGATTTGAAATCCTGTGCTGTTGGATATATCATGTTTTAAGTGTGCCGAAATCACAAGTGATCTTTAAACATTCAAAAAAAGATGATCAGCAACATAATGATAGATATGCAGCTTGCCAAAAAAGCAAGCCTACATTAAACTGAAAGAGTTTCTCATGAAGTTTGGTGAGGAACCCACTGGGGCAAAAGCTGCTAACGAGACCTAGCTTGGCTTTTCTGAGCTTACTAGCCCTTTAGCATTAGAAGATTGATGTTTGACAAATTGGAAAAAGGTAAGTTATTTCAATCGTCAACTATCAATTTGACAAAATGTTTCATGATGCGGGATATTCACACCTAACGTGAACACACGTAACTTCGTTCAATAATAACACTAAGCTAACGCGATTGCTAACATTAGCAGCCAGCCTAACTGTATCCAAGAGAAATCGGAAACACACTTCAACAGCCACAAATGCCCGTAACGTTTTACTTCTCTCACATCTTAAAGGGTTACTTTACCGTCAAAAGCGTAGTTTGTTGTCCCAATAGTTTTGTATTAAACAGCTTCTTGTCCTCATGATCCAGCTAGGCACAATGTGCACTTCCTGCCCAGCTCTGCCTTGACATCATATACCGTTATCAGCTGATGGAGGAGGGGCAGTTTGGGTTTGTGGTTAAAACTACGTGTTTGTGCGTTTGTGCCTCAGCTGCCACCCTCGGAGCAAAACAGACACTATTGGCCGGTAGGTATAATATGTGTCAGAGAAGTTAATGTGGAAGTGGAGTACGAAATACACCCAGCCAGCAGTGCCTGCAACAAATGACACATGTAAGCATTTTGAGAACAGAGACATTTATTTTTCCATACACATGGCATACTCTGAGTCAAGACAATGCAATCTGTTATATTGTAGTTATTATACTGTATGGGATATGTATGTTGTGTAGTGCCTCTGTATTTTAGCTTTATTTCCCTGCTTCACATAGCATTTAGTACTCAGACATAATGTGTGTAAGTTTTTTGTTAGCTTATCAAAATATGAATGATTTACCAAAACCTCATCTTTTATGCAGCTTTTTGGACTTAGTCACTAAGACATCATTGGTTCCCTCTCCTCATGCAGTGATACTGAGCCTCAGTAGGTTGGTGATGTTTATTGCCTCCAGAACACCAGATACTCCACAAGGTGGGGTCAAGTCAGGTGATTTGGGACAAGAACAAGAAACAAGAAAACTATAATAAATTCTGAAGACTACCTTAAGTGTTACTTTTAGAACTTGTTGGATTTCTGCTATATGTCTATAAGGAAAAGATGTTGCCAAGTAAAATAGACTGTCATGGTTCATGCCTGTTTCCTTGGTGCTATATTGTCAACAAAGGATATTATTCCCTTTCAAACTACACCCCCCCCCCTCCAGAATGTGCCTGTCAGCATGAGAGAGAGACATGCAAGTGTATGTATGCACCCACATTATGTGTGCATATGTGGGTGTGTGCTTGTGTGTAGCAATGATGGCTATTGTGGGTGACATGGACTCACTGGACCATCTTTTAAGAGACAAAAATACTAAAGATGTCTGTAATTTGACAGGGTGGCACACAATAGCATATTAACTCATGATTTTATGGCACCTGGTAGCCCAGAAACATGCCAGTTTCACTTAAGAAAAATGTCCGGTTTTACCTAATACATTCAGGTAAAATGGGACAGTGACTCAAAACGCTTTCCCATAAAAGTAAAATGTATTGTGAAAATATTTATATAACAGTCCAACTTCATGCAAACCTTTATGGTGTTATACTCTTATTGATTTTGCTGAGAAAATCAACCTTGCAAGTTCTGGGACCAGTGATTTTTTTATCTTTGCTCTGCACATCCTAGTTATCTCTTATTTATTTATTTATTTAAGAGCCCAAGATGTAAAACCTCATTTGCCACATTTTACCAAATTACCCGACATCACACAGGCCTTTAAAAGGTCCAACACCTCATCCATGGTGATGCCTTCCTCGCACATAATGAGAGTAATTATCTCTGCAAGGTACAGCAACATTTCTGGTACATGCCGCAATGTAGTCTATAACCTTTTTGCAGACCCTTCAGGTATTGCAGGGAGAGCAGCATCCCTGCAACGTGCAGTGTATGGAGCAACAAACTCATGCGTCCTTGAGAAATACTGCTGTCCTCGAGTGTCTTTAGCACAGTGAGGACTGCAGGCTGAGTCTGCATTATTCAGCGTCCCTGAGTGCTCCAATTTGGATGTCATTTGGATCTATTTGTAGTTCATTATCTGTTCATGTCCAGAAAATGTATCTGTATGCACACGCCCACTTTAATCATGTACACAATGGGGATGCAACAACAGACAAGTTCTGTATCTACTGCAGTTTGGGAGTCACAGGGTATACAATGCTCAATACTTGGTGGCAGGATCAATCAAATGTTTTTTTTTTGTCTTTTCAGCCTTATACAGTACTTACCAACACAAGGTTTAAATGATTTTTAAACAACCAGTAAACTCTGGGTGAAAGAGCTCAGATGAATCGATTTGAAAGATACACTCAGGGTTTCCAGAGAGGGGGAGAGGATGAGCACTCCGGTTGGACGGACACAGCAACATGACACCCAGGCTATGAACAAACGACCACAAGCAGATAATGTGCATTTGGCAAAATCTGATCCACCGATCGAGGATATAGTTTCTAGTGGGAGCAGGAGCGGCACAACGCACAGATGTCCAACCTGTAGAGATCCAGGAAGTGCCAGGCCCAGAGTCGTCCGAAAGTGCCCGGAACTTCTTAGTGGTGCAAAGTAATCCCTCTAACATCAAGAAACAGATCAAATGGCCTGCAGCTATCAGTTTGATGAAGATGTCAACCAAGGTCAAGGGAAAGGCCGATAGGAAGTTACAAGCCATGACAACAATCATTGTCAGCATTACAGTTGAATGGTTTGAACCAGAACACCTTACTCAAACAACCAAAGAGCAGTGGTAAAGCAAAGGTCTTCTTCAGTGCCATTTCCAATCAAATGTGCACCTACCTGGCCAAGAACACCTACACCGACACATCAGTCCAGAAGGGTGGCATTTCAGGGATGCCAGGCTGTCTGGAGCACACCAGTGTGGTGACACAGCACATCAGGAGGCCAGAGAGAACGAGGGCAGCCTATCAGTGCTTTGGCTTGACGGGGAAATGCATATGGCTCTATTCTACACATGATGGTGCAGCTCACTGACTAAAGGTCTATACAGCAACTTTAGGATCAATTACATCAAGCTGCAACAAGGTGGAGATCTGCATCATCACAGGGTGATCTCTGACACTGCCATGAATATGCTCACTAAGTCTGCTAAACCGGAGTGAAGAGGGCCCAGAATGAATTCCGCTCAACAGCAACCACCCATTCAAGATTTACGGTGCTGAGGAAAGGGATATGGCTGGGGCTGTCAAGAAGCCTGAGCAGCATCACACTCTACGGACACCACAACAAACTGTAACTGCCCTTCAAGACCTTGGAGGAGGTATTCAAGGTAACAAGAGCCAGAGAAGTGATTCAGTACAGTGACTCAAATGATCCGAAGGTGGCTAATCTGGCAGCAAGTGGAGGGCAGAGGAAATTGTTCAGGAGGCAGTAGCAAGGCTGCTTCACAAGAGGCTGGTGGAAATAAAGCAACATGGAACTTTGACAGGATGGGTGAATGCAGTCGAGAGGAAAGTGACCCAGGCAGAGCTGTGGAAAGCTGAGCCACATCAAATTTCTCATTCATGCTATGTACGATGTGCTTTCGAGTCTATCACATCTGCACACATGGGGTGAAGCAGAGTCACCAGCGATTCACCACTGTGTTCCAACTGAGGAACCCTGCAGCACATCCTCAACTGCTACACAAATGCACCTGGAGAGGGATAATAATAATAATAATAATAATAATAATAATAATCTTTATTTGTAGAGCACTTTTCAAAAACAAGTTACAAAGTGCTTTAACAAGTGTAAAGACAATAATACCCAAGAGACAATAACACAAAAACAATACAAGATTATAGCATGAAAACATTGAAAAGACTAAAATACACATTTAAGATAAATATTAAATTAGTAAGATACAATAAAATAAAAGGGAAGTCAAATAAGATCGGGAAAGGCTCTCCTATAAAAGTATGTTTTAAGAAGGGACTTAAAAGAGTTCACTGACTCAGCCGACCTGATTTCCTCGATGGTACCAATGGAGGCATGATCAGGTCCTGAAGACCACCGTTGAAGCCATCAGTGCAGGAGTTGAGTGGGTGAAGCTGTCCCAACCCTGCAAGCAGGCCATCACCGTTGTTAGGGCTGGGGAGCAGCCAAAACCTGCCAAAAGAACATCTGCAGGCATCCTGACCTCTGCAAGGGACTGACAGCTGTTGGTGGATCTCAAACAGAAGCTGTCGTTCCCCAGCTATATTGCAGCCACCACCCTGCGACCAGACAGTGTCCTTGTGTCTGAGTCCACCAAGCAAGCAGTGCCATAAGAAGTGGTCTGGTCGGCAGGCTGAATGGAAAGCAATATGAATCCCACTGGAGGATGGACGCAGGGAAATCGCAGCCCTTCCTTTAGCATTCTGACTGGTACAGGATTTAGGAGTACAAGGATTGCAGCAGAGACAGATTATATAGACTTACAGAATTGTGAGGAAGGCAAGGGTCAACACCAGGAAAGCAGTCCAAACAGGTAAACAGATCAAACACAAGTATCTGATACAACAAAAGAGCATGAGGAACATGGCAACTTTGACAATCTGGCAAAGAGTGAGTTGGAATGGTCTAGTTAAGTATCTACAGGGCTGGTGAGGGAATGTGGAAATAGGTGAGTAGTTTGGTGCGGTGATGAGGAAAAGAAGGAAAGTCTGAGGCATCTGGTGAACAGCTTGAGGATGGCGAGTCTGGGGAGTTGGGGCTAGAAAGAAAGACAGAGAGCAATGCACAGGGTTAGAGATGGGAGAGTGTGGCTGAAGAGAAGGACGGAGGGCCAAATTGTGACCAGCAATGAGGCAGAGAAGGGCTTTTTTTAGCTTGTCACCTCTTACAAAACAACATGTGTAGTTGGGGCTCCTTGAAGAATTTCAGTCCTCATAGTCATTCATTTTCAGACATACAATTATTTAAATCAGATATATTAGATATAAGATAAACATTTGTGATAACAAATGCCAGTGGAAAACAATATGACTCATCACTAGTGATGAACATACAGAGAATTATCAAGTCAGAGTTATTGCAGGTTTTTGTCACAGTGTGATTTGAGCAATAATACAAAACCTCTTTCTGTTTTATATTAACCATGTCCACATAAATAGTGAATCCCAACTGTTAACACTGAAACGTTATTACACAGCTTGCTTTGTGGGACCACTGACAGTTTTGATATAGGATTTTATAGTCCAATTACAAGTGGGCTGATCTTTCTTGTTTAAGAAAGACCAACACATCCCTCTAATAGAAATAGCAAGCGAGTCTTTAATGCAGGACTAATCTCTGCAAACCCCCATCTATTCCCTGGCAGTGCATTATTAATGGGCAGTGTGGAGGGTGGTGAGTACAGGGGCCTCTCCTCACTAATGTGTTCATTCCTCATTGTTAGATGTCTGGTAAGGGAAAACACAAATACATGCTGCCTTTTTACAGACTCATACCTACAGGCGCACACACACACACACAGACACACACACACACACGCCTACATACAAAAGCGTGCCATCCATGCAGAATATATTCTTAAGGGATACTATTATATTTTTAGTTGGCATTCAATGTTGAACACAGAATCCACTGCAGATCCTCTGATAAGGTCACAACGACAAATTGAATGCAGCTTATTGAATCCCACACCCATGCTGTCAATCAGCATTTTCTAATTGGATCAAAGATTACTTGTGGCAGCTGTATAAAACATCAAACGAGTAATTAAATGAAATAATGAGAAAATAAACCTTAATGTTGCCAAGTGGGAATGGAGGCGAGCTGAGGAACGTGATTCTGCTGTGCTCTCTGAAATTATCTCTCCCCGGCTCGGGCTAATTGCTGGAGGATGTCCTCTTAACTGAGTGTGAAAAGCTGTGTCTAATTACGGCAACATTAATCAGGCATTAGCATGTTATCACAAGGTTAACTTATCAGGAGGGGCCCAGAAGCAGCTGGAGGTGCCATTTACCCATGCTGCACTGGGCCAACTGGGCCACAAGGGGTAGTGCTTGTTCTTTCTATGAATCATTACTCAGCCCCCTTAAGGAAATCAAAGGCAACCATGTTGGATTGCATTGAGTGAGGTATTTTGGTTTTGAAATACCTCAGCATGGAATGGGAAGTCCAGAATCAATATCAGCCATTTCCTGCTCACTGTGAGGCTGAAATGAGAACGTTTATCCTCAGGGTGTTCACATTTTTAGGTCATAATTTGTTAACATCTTACTTTACACACACACTAAAGGAGAGATCTTTAACATACACTGTATGAGGAATTACATGGACTGAAAGAATCAGCGAAATCAATGTCAAGCAATTGTGTGCTTGGCAGAGCAGTTAAGGCCAATGTAATGAAGATTGACTGGATGGTGATTGCATCCTAAATTACCCCACTAGTCAAATATGAATACAGATAAAACACCAGCCTTCCACTGACTGTTGGGAAATATAAAATGAAAACTATTTGCTACATAACAAGCAGCATATATTATTAAATTAGTATTTTAAATTGAAATGTGACAAATGCACTACTATAAGGATTTTAATTGTGTGTTTTGGCCTATTTTTGTAACATCTCACTGAATAATGTGCCATACGTAATAGCACAAAGGTGTCATCGTATGCCAAATGACCTGCGGCATGAGTGTAGATTAAAGGTCATATCTGGCAGAAGTTTGGTCCTGTTTCCTGACTTTATTACCAGCAGCTCCAGAAGAGTCTCATCAGGATTCCTGCAGGGCAGAGAAGCCGTACCTCCAGCAGCCCTGCCAAAGGCTCTCATTTGTCAGAGAGGCATGGAGATCACAGGCTGACAAATCTCCCACGTCTCCCCGACTGTCAAGCTCTTTGCCTGCATATCAAAGACAAAAGAACAGAGCCGGAGAGCAAGAGAGCAGAGCAGCCATTCTATTTGGAGATGGTCTGCCTGTTTAAACCCCCCGAGCATGCCCTTTGAAAACGCCTATTAGCCTGGGTGAGAGAGATTACAAGCAAATAAAATTACATTCATTGTGATATTTGATTTCATAATACCCCCAGAATTATAATTACACTGCACTCACACTTTTCATTTAAAAACCATTCGGCGTCAACAAAGAATCAGAGATGGGAATGAGCAGGTTGTGCATCTAGTGAGAGAGTGCACATTATCAGGCCTGTTTCACTAGAAGTAACAATAATGGGAGAAGAATGGAGGTACTAATGGGAATGTAATCAGGTGAGAGAGCGGGATTTAATGATATGGAACACAGGGCCTTATTTTCATCTGTCAGTCTTTTGGTGAAACAACAAGAGAGCAAAATGCCATTTTTTCTGGGATTACATTCCTCCCAGAGGCTGCAGTATGGAAGATTTTAGTTTTTTAAAGGCCCACTTCTTACCAACCGACACAAGGGTTAAATCCCCCATTGGCTCTCAGTTGCAACCTGTGTGTCTGTCAGGGTTGCAGCAAAAGCACAACGGTGTATTACACGGGGAATGTGGGCATATGCTGTCTGGTTTAAACCAACAAGCAGAAGGGAAGAGATAAGAGACATTCTTGGGCGGCTCAGAAACGAGGCATGAGAAGGGCCAGCTTGATAGCAGTACTTGTTGTTCTGATGTGTTAAATAGCTGGCCTTCAACACCCCAATCAATCGCTGAGTGAGCCACTGTGTAGCCAAGGGTTGTGTGAGATAGCCAGATGGCTGAAGTCAATGGAGCTTTGCCTGGCCTCTTGTGTCACAAAGGGATGATCATGAATCTGGCCACACGGACTGGACAAAATAGAAGAAATATTGCACGGTGAATGTTTTGCTAGGTTAAGCTCAAATAGATGTTTAAAAATGTATCACTGATTATTCTCAAATTACTAACTGGCTTTGAGCTAATCAGCAATGGAAACATTGAACAACATAGTTGGCCTTGGGTGGCTATCATGCACATTTTTGTTTTGGCTTGCACGACTGGCTTGTCTGATGTGATAAGTATTACTGTAGATCTGACTGTGTGTAATGAAACCTACCAACCATTGTGTGGTACTCCTGCCATTTGACACAGGAAAGCGGGAGGCAGCCAACATGCCAATGTGCTCATACAGGAACGTCTGCGGGACAAGACAAGCATTTTGAACACACTCCAAGACCTCCAGAGGCCCGTGTTGACTAATCTGCAAACAATCCGCACTGCAAGCTCCATTGCAAGTGGAAGAACAAGCCCCTTAATCTGTGACATTAACGAACACAGCAAGATAAGATAGGTTTGTTATCTTGGTGCATGGAACTCCTGCCCAGATAGGAGATAAGAGCCTTTCAAAGCATGTTTGCTGCCAGACAAATTTCCAAAGAATAATGGAAGGCAGGCAAAGCCAGGCCTGGAATGCTGAGAAGTCCTGTCAAAGCCAGTCTAATGAAGAATATGATCCCCCTGCCCTTTATCCACCTTACTATAGCCATCTTTGGTATTTTGGTGAGTGAGCGTTAGAACTTGTTGATGACATAAATGCAGCCTAGTAACCATTCTGTGCACAGCAGTGTGGACCTTCCTGTGCTGAAAGAAGCAATAAGAATCCAATGTGCATCAAGAGAAGGACCTCACACAGGGATGTTGAGTGCCCTAATGTAGTATCAAACTGGAAAAAAACAGAATTTCATAAAATAGTAACTGCAGATGTAGTCTATTAGAACATTATTTTTATTGTTTCATACATTATTCACACGCTCAGGGGCAGTGAACTGCATTTAATAGTGTCTGTCTCCATGTGATAGTGATGCCCTACTGCCAGAATATTATTATTATATTATTATTATCACAGAAATATTAAGTTCCAGATACACATTGCATGAATCAACACATGTCATTGTCGTTGTATAGCATTTGTTTACCGACTCAAATTTATGATTTGTTGCCGCTGAGTAACCTGGATGTGGTTAACACTGGGACAACATACACTTTACATTTAAATGTCTTCAGGTCTTCTTCACAGAAACAAGTAATTTTGGTATAATGAATTAAAATAATTTGTCTAAAACAAAACTGTGTCTTCATGTTGAATGAAATACATTTTCTTTGAGAGCATTTACCATTAGGCTACTTATCCCATATCATCATTGTGGAGCTTAAAATTCTAAAAAAAATATCCTGCACAACCAGCTTAATGAATGAATGAAATGAAAATCAAATGTTACTAACTTATCAACTAATGTCTATAGTATAGCTAGTATTTAGAGAACTCTTGAGGGCAATATTATGATGATATGATGACGTTAAATGATAACGTTAAAATCTTAGTTGGTAAAATTGTGTTATGGCTAGCTTAAAGTTAGCTTTAGCTCACTTTAAAGTTAGCTATGAAACCTACAAATTAGCTGTAAAAAATTTCAATATAAGTCAAGATATATGTATCAGCTGGGACTGGCTCCAGCAAGCGGCTGACGATGGATGGATGGATGGAAGCAAAGATATTTGAGTTATGGTTATAGCTACTTAAAAGCATTTGAGTTAGCTATAACTCTTGACCACAACACAAGAGTTGTTCTTGTTTTTGATTATGCTTTTTGTGGTGAAATATGACTGCAGGTAATGCGTACTTGAGATGTTAACAGCTTTTGATTATCATAAATAAAAAAAAGATTTTCCACCCCAGATTTACAATTTTAAAAGAGAAGCTATTGTATCTTTCATACCACATACACACAACCAAGTAGGACTGCGCTTGTTGTTTAGAGCACTATTGTTCTTGAAGCTATAGAGGAATATCCAGAACATCTTGGATTGAACCTGATCTATTAACTACCTCTGACCAAACCTTACCCTGACCCTATTAACCAGCTAAAAACATACCTCAATTAGTTGGTAATTTATTGAATCAAAATAAACAAAAAACACCCCATCACTCATCACAAACAGATGCTGTGCTGTTACTGGTGGTCATATTTGACTCCAACATGATCCCTGGCTCTAAAGGAACACTGACAGTTTGATATTTAAGCCGTGTGTTTTCAGTAGAGGTCTAGCATGGTTTTATGTGGAAAGATAGGATGTTTTATTTTTTAAATGTGTTTGTAATTCATAGGCTGTAAAAACCACCTTTTTGTCAATTTCATAATTTCATATTGGAAAGGAAATCCTAACACATGGACGCCAAGAACTAGGTGTTGCGTCTCTGCCAGCGTCAAACTGAATAAATGCTTATGAATATGCCCACACCACCAGAGGGGATGGACTAAATCGTAATTTTCATTCTGCGGCTTGGAAAAACTTCCGCCTTCCTGGATGCCAAGCGGCTCTGAGGCGATCCCACAGATGAGCCAAGGAACGCTCTGCTAACTGAGCTCTGGAGAAATACGGTCACGGCAAGATCCATATTCAAATAAACTTCACTCTTGGCCCGTGCACACAAGCCATGTTGTCACCAGCTGGCAGTGCCTCTCACCGCCCCTTCAAATACTGAGCCACTTTTGATTAACGTCTCTACGGCTAATCATGTGCGTTGGCCGTGCCAAATTGGACGAGCCACGTATGGCCTCCATTTGCCTTGAGATCTTTTATTTTTTAACTCATTCGAAGCATTTGAGAGCCTCCCTTTACACCACCCACCCCCTCCCCTAAGTCTTCTCTTGTCTAGTGCCCATACATAGAACAGAGAGGGTGGTGTGGCGGCACGGTGCCATCCTGCGGGTCCCTGAATGAGAGGACTATCACTGCCAGATGCACCCAGCTGCATAAATGTTATTCATTTTTTATGGCTTGTGTACATAATATGGCCAGTGTGGGAGATTGTGAGGTTCCACTAAAGGCTGGAAAAATCCTCAAAATTGAATCAAAGTGGAAAACTTATTTTGGCTGGTGGCTGTTCTGGACCTCCTCCTTTTCCATCTCCGTTAATTCTCTTTCACTCCTCCCTGTCTCACATCGTGCTCTCTGAGGTTCCTCTGTAAGTGATTTACAGTATATTCTTTCTCCTAGGCTGCACTGGCTGGTCTCCTTGCACAGCCATAGTGGTGGTGGTGTGAGACAGCTGGAATATTTGAAATAGGTCCAGAGGTGCAAAGACATTAGACAGCACTTTGTCACCAGGGTCCGGAATTCACACCATTTGACTGTTTCCAAGTCAGCTCCTTAACCGCTGACTGGCCTGGTTTCTGTCAGATGCCGCTCTGTTGACATTGAGGGCTAAAAAAAGATGGCAACATGGAAGGATGTATGCTACTAGCCTTTTTAGGTGGTCAAAACAACATGCAGTCTACAAAGAGTGCTGTGACAGGGATCTGCAGCCAAAGCCCTTGACTTGGTGCTCTCTCCCTCAGTTCACAGTTCAGATATAGTTTAGTGGTTTAGAATGGCTCTCGTCAGGGTTTGCTAACCCCCGCAGAGAGATGGGCTTGAACTCTGAGCAGAGCTACGGTCTCCCAAATCACCAGCTCCGGCTGAGGCCCCAGCAATCCAAATGCGATCATGGTGGGGGCCTCCCGTCTCATTACCAATCTCCATTTCAAAACAGCCTTCAAATGGGAACTAATGCATTAGCTCTCACTGGGGGAAACGTCTAGGGAGCCACTACATAGCAGCTCAAAAACGCTTTCATACATGTTTTATCAGCGGGGGAAGAGTGAGCAAGAGAGAAAAGGAGCTTGGACTGAACCATTCATTTGTTGCCCATCTTATTAGCTTGGCACTGTGTTATTAGCTGCCATTGTGCTCTATAAAAGCCCCTTAGGCCTGTCCCACTGTTCACCGAATCTGGGGTGAGCTCTGTGCCAAGCACTTTTTGGAGGTATTTGAGACCATGAAAATTCAATCCCAAACCCTCAGCATTGAGGTTTCTCACAGATAAATGAAGAGGATTAGTAGAACAATAAAACAATGTCTTACCTCAGATACCACCGTATCCTATTAATTGGGATTATAGTGGGGAAATGTGTAAAATAAACACAATCTTGTATCACAGTTGCTTTTTCTGTGACAAGCTGTTACACGAAGCCCTGTTATTGTAAAAACGTTATATCAAATACGAAATGTGTTCCAAATTATGAACAAGTACATATACAAAATTTATATCATAAACAATCCCAGCACATTACAAAAAACCCTGGACATGTGAAGAATAGCTCTGGAAAAGAGCTGACAATTGCAGAAGCTGTAATAACCCACCTTGGGTTGGATATGCTAGGCAATGTGTCAATTGATTCCCTTCTGATGATGGACTGTGTGCCGAAATAAATTGACCTTGCCAGACGATGAGTGAAATTGATGGAGCTTTTCATCTCCGGAGGGCCGTTCCACACTCAGCTGTAAAATGGATAGAGCATAGGACAGAGTGATTGAGTCGGGGGAAAATGTAAGGTGTGTGTTTTTCTTCTACCAAAGCTTGCTTGGTAAATAATAGTTACAGGAAAAATCACTATGCGGTAACAAGTACAGGGGTTAAGTACCTGTTGTTGACTAGATGATTAGGACTAAAAGCACACAGCGCTAAAGTGAAGCTGGCCACTGACAGATGCTACCCGTCGGAGGAATATGTGGCTCAATTACAGGGAGCCTAAATTGAAAGTGATAGTGATTTAAGTCTTCCCAATACGCCAGCCCCATTCTGGCAAACAGTCTTTTCAAGGAGCCCTTTTAAAAAACCCTGCTGGAGTGTGCGAGACACAGGAGCTGCATTGATTTTCAATAACATCCCCTAATGACCTGGCCACAGTTTGATCCACGCTGTCATTATGGGTTGATACCATGGGACAGGATTGGTGGGTCTCACGGCACACAGCAGCGAGATGAGTAGTCAGGGCATTATCAGGATGAATTGGCTGTCTCTGGACAGGCGGCGAGCACAGTCGAGGTCTTGTCAATAACAGGACAGGGCGCCTCCGGGCTCCCTACACGGCCCAACCCAGAGCGCCTTCCGGCCTCATTAGAAAAGCATATGAGTGGTGTGCATGAGGACAGGAGGCGTATGAGAAGAGAGAGGAGCCTCTCCTCCACCATCTGATAGCCTGCCTCCCAGGCATTGCTCCTCTTAATGAGTCCAGACCGCGGGTCAATATGCCGCTGGGCTGCCAGTCAATACTGGTTACCTGCAACACAAACACTCAAAACCTGCTTTCATACAAAATCAATGTCCTATTAGTCCCTCCCTGTATTGCCTTGGCCCAATCTAATCGATGCCATCTGAAGAGCTCTGCAGCCCCAGTATGACAGATTACGGTCAAATGATCTGATGGCTTAGGCTACTCTGTGAGCCAAGTCTGTTGCCTTTATGATTTCAAAGTAATAGCTTGATATTGGATGAGCAAATACTCTAAATGCTGAAAACTCTGGCACAAGCATTATTGGCAAACCTATCAACCACTCATTCCACATTCCACTCAGTAGTTTTTGGCTTACAGACAATTTCAGTACCAGGATGAAATACAAGCAACACATGTATGACATTAGGTCCAAACTTTATTCCGTACATTTTAAACCATGAATGTTCATTTTCATTTTTTTGCACGCCTAAAACTCTACTTGTTTTGTATACAAGAGTCTAAGAAAAACAACTGCACAACACCACAAGGTTGACAGAGAAAGTCCTTTTGCCGCCCACTAAAAAGTGTCCTTCTTTTCTGTCTGGGGCTGGTCCAGTTTGTGACTTGGAAGTCTTTTAATAATTCCATCATTGTTTCATTGATAATATAAACATGAGATAATCCAAGTTTCTCTCACTATCACCAGTAACGTCCGCTCTCTCCATGCGATCTCTTCATTAGGGTGTTGTGTGCTGCTTTGCATAGATTGCAGATGATCCTTCTAGGCCCCCTTACAACACCCTCCCGTCATACTTCCCATCCATTGGCCAGGCTTGTCTTTTGCCATGATATTCAACTGGGAAGTGATTCCCCTTGTTTCATTTAATTTTGTTTTTCTAGAAATGGTTAAAAAGACTAATAAATTTACACGGTAATTTTGCAGCGAAGGAATATCAACAAGTTATTTACATCAGTTTTCTTTACAGAGACTGAACAAAGACCTCATAATATATATTTATCTGCATATCTCAAAGGCAAAACAAATAAACAAAACGGTAATGTAACATTGTACATTGTCATCATTGAGGATATCCTGGTACCATGAGGTTAAATTACTGAAGATTGAACCAAAATCCAGTCTTTACAGTGGGTCATAATGGATATGTCTCACAATCAACTGGGATAAATATTGTAAAAGATGTGACTTATGCACAAAATACATAAAATTCATAGAAATGATATCTATACATGGAACAAGGATAGGAAATGTACAAACTCATTTCAGGACCTCTCTTTTCGCACAAAGCTGAAAAAAGGTTTTGGATTAATATATTAATAATTATCAAATATTTAAGTCGGATATAAACATACACATATTTGTGTTCTCTTTACCGACATTATTCAACCTCCAGTCCACTAAAAATAAAGTCATGGCATGTGCTTAATCAGCCTTACACACCTTTACTTTGTACAATCATACCCTTTCCCTTAGGGAGTTTTGCTCTTCTTTGATGAAGAGCAGTGCATTTTGTTCACGAGAAAATTTCAGATTAGGGGAGTGGGGCTTGTGAGTGCGTCTAGTAAGACTTTGTGCACTTTTCTAAGAAGCTACCGAGCCTCTACCTCTTTGGGGTTGCGAGATGGGGAGTAGTCCCGTGGGTCCTGGGTGGTGGTGAGGGGGGTAGTCCTCCTGGGTGAGGCTGGCCTGGCACTGCCGGCTGGCACGAGTGGCGGGGGCGCACTGAGGGCAGCAGTAGGGGGTGTTCTGTTCAGCGGGCCGTTGTGTCCTGTGGAAGGGCTGAGTCTAGGGTAGGCCATGCCACCTAGGTGGGGCATAAAGGGGGGCATGTGGGGTAGATGGCCCTCCATGGGGGACTGGTGCAGCTGATGGAGGCGTGCTCTGTCAAGCTCCTCCCTCAGGTGGAGGCGCTCTCGCTCCTCTGCCTGCTGTCTCATCCTCTCGTGTTCCCTGCGCACCTCCAACAGGTGCTCGTGGTGAGAGTAGTCATGAGCCTCCCTTTCGCGGTAGGCTCGTTCCTGTTCGTACACACTGGGGAAGCGATGGCCTTGCTCGGCCCTGAGCTGGAAGTCCATGCGCCGCTGCAGGTCCAGGCTGCGGTAGGCCTCTCTAAGTGGGTCCCAAGGGAAGGCCGGGTGGGGCAGGCGTTCTCTTCCTGCAAGGGGGCTCACTCCCATGAAGGGAGCCATGCGAGCCCGGTCTAGCACATTGAGGCTGCCCATCTGGGGCATGGCACTCATGGAAAGGGGCAGAGAATGTGCCATGGGGACACCATGGAGGCCATGTGCTGGGATGTCATTGCCACGCGGTGAGGGAAGAGGGGGCTGCTGGGATAAAGGTGGGTGGTGGTGGTGCGGATTTACAGGTTGGCTGATGGGAGCAGGAAGAGCATGGGCTGGTGGTTGGGGGGGCGGCTCAGAACTCACCACCATGACCTCCTGCTCCTCCTTCCTCTCTTCCTTAATCTTCATGTCATTTTTCACCTTGTGGAGGAGCTCTGCAGGCGGGGGCTCTTTCCTCTCGCTGTCCTTGAGTGTAGGTGGGGGCCCACCTGCCATCTTCATGCCCTGCTCATTGATCACTGCCTTGGAGTATGGAGAAGGAGAACGCTGAGCGGGTTTGATGGAGTCTTCTGAGGACCTCCTCTCTAGCATCTCCTTGCCAGGTGAGCGGCTCTCCTTCACCTTCACGTCAGCCAGTGTCGAAGACTCTCTGTGGCGCTCCAGCATCTCCTTCTCCGTGTCACGGACCCGGTCTACACTGCCACTGTGATGTCGACCCGAATCACTGGAGTTCTGGCTGTTTGAGCGAATCAGGCTGCTGATCTGGTAGCTAACTGGAGCAGAGGCCGGAGATGAACGGTTGGAGTGGCGGTTGCAATCCACAGAATCCCTGTAAAGGCATAATAAAACAATTTAGTTACTGACAGTTAAAACAAGCATCATGTAGGTGGGTTGTATTTAGGTACAATTTACCTTAATCAAATTTCCACAATAAAATGTGAATTAATGTGAATTTTCTTTAAAAAATACAGGTTGTCATGCTCTTGTCTTCCTCCGGTAATGTTTACTCTCTTTAAATTTGACAGTAACCCTTATGATTTGCTAGAATATCATCCACAGAGATCCGTCCAATTATTTTTTGACAGAAAGCTTCTCTCAGAGCTGCTTGTTGCCTGTTTGATTTGTGTCTGTTTCGAATCAATTTATTTCTGTTTCCAAGGATACTACTAATGAACTGGAGATTTGTCACATTTTTGTCTTTAACAGTAAATCTCAAATTCCAGAGCTCATTCAAGTGGTATCAATTTGTCTTAACATCATTTCAACATCTTTTATATTTTTAATGCTAGCTGGAAAGGGGATAATTATTTTGGTCATGTCTTTAAAGTTGTAATCATGTATTTGAGTACTTATGAGGATAGTTTTGTTATGTTTATGCAAGTATTCATTGTTCAATATATTCAGTTCAGCTGTTATCTTCTTGGGAGAATTCCATGTGCTTTAAAATATTACAGTAAAGTCCCAGGTCAAATGTTGTGTGCAAATATATATAGTAATTGTATTATTGTAGAAAAATTTAAATTTAAAGCTAACATCTTACAAATAAAACCCCAAAAAGACAAAGAAAAATGCAAAGTTGTTTGCATCTGCCTCAAACTCACCTGTCTTTATCCTTCTCATCTTTCCCAATGGACGGATCTCTTTTCTCCCTTTCCCTCTCTCTTTCTCTTTCCCGTTCTCGCTCTCGCTCTCGCTCTCGCTCATGGCTGTTGGCTGAGCTGCTTCTTTCAGTGTCTGCGGTTTTGGGCCACTGTGGCGGTGTGGGGAAAGATGGCGGGGTGCGTCGGAGTCTGTTCCAGGTGTCGTGGTGGGGGCCGCCAAACGTGGGCAGTCCTCCTGGCCCCTCCTTGGTGCCAAACATACTGTTGGACCCTGGAGGGAAGGGGGAGACAGGCGTGGGACCCACTGTAAGTTAATTGGGCACAAAACCTTCTCGAGGACACATAAGATGAGAAAGACTCAACAACAAAAGCTGCTTTTGTCTTTGTCTCTGGAGGTTCTCTCAATGAAGCTGTTTGAAAGAGTTAGAGGTTAATGGCTCCCCCCACCAGAGAAAAAAGCTACTCATTTGCTTTTGGACTAAAGGTTTCAGAGGCTTCTCCCCCTCCCTTCTTTTGCACTGGATGAACAGGGGAGACTCACTTGCCCTCTGGAGTTGAGGGCTGTGAAAAGCCAAGGGAGACCTTAGCATTCCACAGCATGTCTATTCCAATCACATTCATTTTCACAACAGGGTGACCGATTTGGCACACAAAAATAGGAGGGATGAAGAGAAAGAGAGAAAAGCGTAGAAAGAAGGATGCAGGGGGAAAAGAGAAAGCCCTCCATGGTGGTGCAGAAGGGGCTTGTCAAATAATTAATAGATGAACTGCCAACAAACAGCAGACCTGAGAGTGCCTGTTAGCAGCAGTGCAGCCAGATTAAAGCCAGGCTGTTGGGGACATGGTTGGTGGATGAAGTGGAGGCAGGGAGGAGGTTTGATGTGGTGTGTTGTATTGCATATTTGAGCCTCCCTGGGCTAGGGCTGTTTTGACACAGAAACTAGAGCTAAGTGTCTTGATTTTTTTTTTTCCTCCCCTCCTGGCTCTCCCTGTGGTCTAACGCTGCCCTTCTCTGTTCTGTTACTGGCCACAGGGGCCAGATTGAAAGGGGGAGCGGTGGAGGAGGAGAGGGGGCCAGCGCTTACCAAGCGAGGGGTTGCCTAATCCTCCGAAGGCACTGCTTGAAAGGTTGCCGAGGCCGCCAAAGGAACTGGAGCGACTGAAAGGATCTGTAAAATGCCAAACAGGGATTAGCAAAAGGGGGGGCTGGCTAGCGGTGCTCACCCCAACACCAACCCGTTTCACTCGGCTTTTCTCTTACAAGCGAGCTGTGGTTTTTTTTAGCGCTGCCACCCTAGCTCTCTGTCTGGTAATCCTGCAGTAGCCAGGTCGCCTGGATGCTGGATTCACTGCCACTAACTGGAGTGGAGTGTCTCTGACCCTGCTGGGGCTAGTGGAACAACATAGCTTGATGGGGAAATTAGTTTTGAGCAGTTGGAGCTGAGCTGAAAATAGACTGTGGTAGGGCAGGGGAATTAGAAGCTGTAAAAATTAGGCTAGACAGACCACAATGATTTAACTGGAGAATCAGTGTCTGATGGGCTCCACTGACGCAGAGCCTCCAAATTTATTGGAATAACACAAATATTTACCCGGAGAAGTCAGTGAACAACATTGAAATGATAATTTGCAGTCCCATTTTAATTCAGCAAAAATCCATCAGGAAATGCAGAACTTATCAACAGATTAGGGTTTAAGGATTTTCAGCTCTGGGGCTTGTTAATAAATCAGAAAAGACAAACAATTGAGAAATCTCCTCTGCCTCACACATGAATTCCCCTGACAGGAAAATTTTGTTCGCTAAATCTTCCTTCTCAGTGCAACATTTGTTCATAATCACAAAATGGTTTGAGTCAAGGGCTTATTCCATGAAATCAACTTGCCACCCTGAACCCAAACAGTGTCTCGGGTAGAATGGCTAATAATTGATTGCATAAAAAAAAATTATTAAATGCACAAATAAATCCAACAACATTAACTACCCTCAGTACACCTATGAATTACAAAATCAACTTTGCAAGCATATAGAAAATAGTGTCATATATGCTGTTGCACTATGTATTAGTTTGTCCAAACTAATGAGGGAGACAGAATACTAGGCTAGCTACTCTTTTTAATAACCGCAGACAGTGTTATTTTAGGCTGTGTTATAAATTATACTGTCTGATTGTATGATGGCTACACTCTCCATTACCATGAACTTCAAGTAGTATGAAGTCATGCAAAAAAGACTGACTACAGTGGCCAACTGGACTCCTTCAATTGAACCTAAGAGACTAGAAATATGTAGGTTTCAAATTACACCTTGTAATGTGTTAAAAACCATGAGTGCAAGAGAGAGAGAGAGAGAGAGAGAGAGAGAGAGAGAGAGAACAAGGAAATAAATGTATAAAAAAGATTTGAACATGGGGTTTACTTACACTTACCTGCCAAATGGCTAGGAGGCAGGAAGCCGCTGGGGTGGGGGGCAGGACCATACGGAGAGGGAGCTGGGTGGCTGGAACCTACCAGAGCAGAGAGGATATAACAGTGCTATTATTATCCAATCAGACAAAAACAATCACAATTCTGTGATTAGCCAGAGCTAAAAATGTAAATGTGAGTAAATAATATAATATTTCCCTCCAACTGCATCACAAACACGTTGAATATACGTGTAAGCTAGAGGCGTTTAGAGATGGCTGAGTAATGCAAATTAGCAATTGATATTTTGCTTTCATCTCAGCTTTTGCATTTTTGTGCGCGAGTTTATAGTTGGCTATTGAGGTCAGTTCCTGGCTGTGCAACAAGCTGGCCTCTTTCACAAAACACCGCTACCATCACCCATATTCCATGAATTGCTAATGAAAGAACCAATTACAGGAGTGCCTCTGACACACCACTGCATAATTACCAGTCAAAGGCCGTTCGCCTCTCTGTTGCCCTCCAACGCAGGGCAAATCAGTCAATTACCTAACCGAGAGTCATCCATATTCATAGCCATATCTGACTCCCTTTACTGGCAAAACATTTGCTACAAAAGCACTATAATTAAGTGAACATTACATGAGAAGAGAGAGAAAAAAAATCATGCCAATTCATTACAGTGGTGGAGGAGCAATTTCGGCATGCAGCTATAAATGCTAATTTGCATAAAGACAAAAATGGCATTGGAAAGATTTGAGAACGGTATAATTTGAGTATTTTTAATGATTTGCCTTGGAAGGTGGAGGTTATCACCCTGCGTTGGGTACTGGAAGACCCTACTGACCTGTGGAAGAGAAGAGGGGTCGTGCCAGGTCATGAGGGTAGGGGAACCCTGGGAAGACTCCTGGAGCTGGGGGCCGACTGAACAGGTCCAGCTTCCCATTCATGTCCAGTTTGTGAGGATCCAGCTGCATTTGCTATAGTCGAGAGAGACAGAGAAAAAGGAGAGGAAGACGGAGAAAGAATATTAGGTTGATGGACAACAGTACCAAACATTTCCAACAACAGAGTGAGGATTTGTCCTCGGCTACACTGGGTGAGAGATCAGAGGAAGACAGATACGCCAACAATGGCTCCATGTCTCCAATTCTGGCCAACTGTGTTATAACAAATATATGTAAGCTGATTAGGGACACTAAATCCTTAACAGGGGGTTAGGGCCCATGAAGGACTGACACCGCCGGGCCAGTGGCATTAGCAGAGGATCCCCATGGTGAGGCCACACCAACCTCTGTCAGTGAGAGTATTTCCCGACAAGCATTTTTGTCTGTCCTCATATGTTGCATTTTCTTCAATACTACTATTACTTCAGCTACTAATTATGTCACGGAGTAGTATAAATGTGAAGGTTAATGATCTACAGATCCTTTCTCTTCAGGTGGAGTGAGTCATGCACAGAGCCTTTACTTATTCTTAGAAAGTGTGACCTTCTTACTGTATTTTTGATGATTTGATTTTTTAGTCTTAGAGAAAACTTAACCTGTGGAAACACCATTTTTGTTGGATTTTGTATCGTTCTTTCACAGCCTTTTTCCTTTGTGTAATTTGCCTTTTCCCACCCACATCTTTCTGAATCCAATAACACGATTATAGATTTTTTAGAGGTACAGATCCAACTATCCAACATCATCAGCCCTACTTTATCCACTTTACTTTACCCATTACCAATATACTGTATCTGGTTTTACATGACAGCAAGATTCCTGCAAGACATCTTTATCCATCTCACGCACCTTCATTTTCTGCTGGTGGTGGTAGATCTGCCATGCGATCTGGACATGCACTGCGCACCACTTGCCAGGTTTCTAAAAATTTAGAGAGAAACTGAGGTTAGCCTGCTGGCTTTGATATAGGGAACTAAAAATGGATTCTGGCATTAAAATTATCTGGCCAAACTACAAAGTGGGAACTCGTCAGAATTTTCAACCGGGCAACGGATTAAGAAAATCTAACCCTGACTTTAGCCCAACAGAGACCTCAAAGCTAACCTTAAATGCAGCCAAAACCCTGCATGTCCTTGATCAGGAATTGTTGAAGAATTTGCAGTTTTAGACTTTGTGGCCTGGCCAGAGAGATGAAACATTTAATAAAGATGGACAAGGCAACCACTTACCCTAACAGATGTCCTGAATGGATCTGTTATCTGTATGGACAAACAGACAATCATTATCATGCCCAACAAAGATAAGTTGCCAAAATGTGCAGTTCTGCAGAGCTAAAAAATTGCCAGTTTTGGGACGCTCAATTCACAGTGGGACATTTAAAAAAATGTATGTCCTCACTTTTAAGTACTTTGGATAAATGTGTCAATAGAGATGCATGAGGAGAAATGCCTTGTCTCAAAAAGATGTTAATGTAAATATGTGCATAGTGTATGTGTGGCTTTTACCAGAAGGAACAGAGCAAGAGCAGACCGGTTCAGATGCTTACCCGTGGATCCTTCTGTAGAAGTGTGTGAGGTACTGCTCCAGGACGTGACGCTACGTCAATGGGATTAGATGCCTGAAAGAGAGAGAGAGAGAGAGACAAACAGAAAGATATATCAAACAGCATTTTTAAATCAAAGACAGAAAAAAACAGGACCTGCTACATACTGTATACTAAACTTCAGTAGGTACTTCGTCCTCATATATTGATTCTCAAAATTGGATCTAAGGCGTACATTATAGTATCCTCAGCATAAAAGTCAAATTGTAATTTTCTAATTTAGAGAATGCATGAGAAGGTGTTACTGCCACCATCTCAATGCAGTAGTATAACTGAACGTTGATGTCCATGGCATGGAAACATGTGAGAAACTGTTTTAAAACCACTAGAAGATCCTTGAGCTAGTGATGCCAGCATCACTCTAAGCTTATGTCCTCCTTCAGCAGCACTATAACTCGCTAATCCTCGACGACTGCTACTATATGGCTGAAGTGAGTGGATTAATCTGCACTGATGCTGCTGGCACTGGGCCACGCCCGAGTAACGCATCTCCGATCTGTCCGATCTCCTCTTTAAGTCTTTGAAGCACAAGTGCCTAGATCAGCCTTATTAATCCATCCCTACATCAGGGATAGGAAGATCCTGCACGGTGACCTGGGTCACCAGCCCCCATAAACAAACACATCCCAAGCACTCCCCCTGAAGCTCCTCGCCAAGAATACTTAGCAGGGGCTTTGGACGCGTAAGACTGTTCCCTGAACCATCTGGAGGGGACTTCGACAAAAGGGCCCCTCCATGACAGAGCCCCCTGGGAATAGGGCCAGCGGATTTAGGCCAGCTTTGATTGGTGGCTTACACCGGGTCACAGCCGCTGGGCATCTGCCAGACAGACTCACACCCACCCACCCACTCGTTCCCATCCCTCGAATCCCCTCCACCACTGCATCTTCTCTCCTTTGCTGTCCTGAGCAGGCAGACATCACTTTCTTATCTTTGGCATTGGCATGGTCACTGCTTGGGTCAGCATGCCATTCTGACCCTGGTTCAGTATTATAGATGGATTTCTGGATTCGCATTGAATGGGGTTTATAAAGACAGACTACCGTACTGTAAGTGGAGTGTGTAAGCTAAACTACAGAAACTTTGTAGTTTGAAGGCATGTGGAGCAACTGGCATACAGCAAAGTCTCTGTTCATTATCCATTGCATTTACGCTGACAAAAAGTGACGTTACTTGAATGCAATAAAACAAGTCAACTTGCATTTTTATTTTGGTATGCCTTTTGTGGGCCGTTAGTGAGCTTTTGATTCAATTGTGCAGACGTTTGTGTGATTTCTTTTGTGCCCATGCTTCCTGAAATTCTCTGCCTGTTTGTAGATCGTGGTTTAAGGGTAGGGATGTGGGGCTGACCTTGGGCTGGAAGGCTCCTTGCAGCGAGCTGAAGGGTCCTGAGTGTGGGAGCAGCGGGGGCATGCCTGGCATGGTGGGAGGATAGGAGGGGAAGAACTGGGGAGAAAAGAGGAGGATGGCAGACACAAAAAGACACAAAACAAAATCATACAGAGATACGTACAGGAGCATATGCACACACAAACACACAGTCACAATAAAAACTCTCACGGCAACATTCAAATATGTCAAATATTTGGTTTGCCAATTGCAAATAACAGATTTAAATTAGAATGACAAAAAGAAACTCACGTTTGAA
The DNA here is from genome assembly GCF_014851395.1 of Micropterus salmoides. Classification (NCBI taxonomy): domain Eukaryota; kingdom Metazoa; phylum Chordata; class Actinopteri; order Centrarchiformes; family Centrarchidae; genus Micropterus; species Micropterus salmoides. Next base: position 33,910,135 of record NW_024044459.1, on the reverse strand, counting down.
TGTCTGATAAATGGATTGTCCAGTTTGGGGGTGTATTTGTCGAACTGGAAGAGATAAGAGGGAAAAGAATTAGAAAAAAAAAGTCATAAAATTATATAATTTACCAAAGTCCTTTATGCAAAAGCCTTCTTTAATAATGACATCTCATTATTTTTACATCACAGAAACAAAACACATGATCCACATCTGTAACTGGTAATAAGCAGGGTTTTGATCCAGAATAATAAGCCCTGGAGAAAAGCAGCTGGCTTGCACTGGTCATGGGTTTACTTAAACTGCATGCTCAGATAGGCAGTTAAATTACTAACAATACGACCGCTTTAGCAGACTGCCAAGATGAAGACAGCCTGCATGATTTTCCAATTGAGCATACAGACGTTGGGCGTGGAGGCCCAGCTTGGGAATCAGACCATTCTAAAACCAGACCAGTTGTTTCTATTCACTGGAAAATGTGTAGAAATGTGAATCTAATTGCTTTTGACTGCGATGGAATAAGCTCTTATGGTATAGATAGGAGGGGAGTACATGGAGACATATAGCTTGTTTTGCGTGTTAGAAAACCAGACTTCAAAAGAGATTTAGTCAACAGGCCAATTCTCTGCGCAGAAAATCATGGAAAGAATATATGGAGCCGCTTGTGTGTCTTTTATTATTGAAACTGAATCGAGTAGATGACATTTGCAATGGTTAGGGGTTAATTCAGGACATCTCAGCATGAAACTGATATAACCATGACATGCTGAATTTATGTGAGGAAACCTTTTCTGTGGCATAGCTTATGTCTACCAGAATAATCTCAATTGGAATGTGCCATATAAAAACTACTGTCGTTGTATAAAAAATGTTTCTCATCATGTCATGAACACATGGGAATCTAGTCGGTAAGCTGAGAAGCAGCGGAGGGAGGGTTAGAACGGAGACTGTTGCCCCATGCATGAATGGGGACTTTGTATGTCTGTTCACAAGCCAAGACTGGCTCTCTATTTTGTAACAGGCTAATTACAAGTGACAGTAACTTATTCCTATTCCGCAAATACACAAACCATTTGCAGGTACTTTTTGTGAGTGTTTTCAAAGCTCTCTTGGCAGGCGCATACGTTTTGGGTTTACATAAAACAGGAAAATGAGTGTGTATGAATCAGTGTTTCTGTGTGTGCGTATGTAGCGACACGGGTGGCTGGGGGGGCGGGGTGGCGGAGTAGGGTTAGCTAAGCTGCTGGTGGAGACACAGGGTTTAGGTCACGGGCCCTCTTGGTGTAGCAGGGCCATTCACATCTGCACACAAAATGGCCGCAGCGGCAGCAATGGTGTTGGCGGCCTTGTTTGTGGGCGATAATGGGCCCAAATCAAAGACAGACAGCCTACTGAGAGGAAACGCCGAGCCAGCTTCCGAGCTCATTAAACAGCTCCTCTGCATTTCTGAAAGCTGTTTAATGTCTGACACTGGGAGAGGGATTTTGGCCGCTTTATGGCCTTGTAAAAAAAAAGAAAAAGAAGAAAAAAACAAAACTTGCCTTTGTAATTTATGGTGCCTGTCACAGTTTTATAGTAAACAGCTTTGGCTAATTAAAGCTTAATATGTCATCTTATAACAATTAAGGATATTCCTTGTCCAAAGACAAGGCAGGGGCAAGGGGGCGGGGTAGAATAAATGCTCAGTGCTGCCATTTGGCAAGCCAGCTGCTTGAGGGCGTTGAACAATAAATAAAAATAGAGGCTTCATAATTTCATTAATTACAGCCATTAGCCAAAGACTGTTACACAGTTGAAATGACATAGGGTGTCTAGAGAGCAAGAGAAAATAAAAGAGAGAGAGGGAGAGGGAGAAGAGAGAGGATGTACAACTGGGCCATACTTGATTTGCCTTTTCATGACAATACAGTAAAAACAACCACAATCATTATTACTCCTGCCTCTCTAAGCAAGCACCAAAGAGAAGGAAAACAGCATTGTTAATGAGGAAGGGAGGGGAAAAGGCATAAGTTAAGTAACAACACAGTTTCAATTAAAAGGAAAAAAGACATTAATCGCTGTCTCAAAGCCCATCTTAACAACACAACCAGAGATTAGGGGGTGGGTGGTGGGGGGGGTATGTACATCATGGGCTACATAATACCAGCATTAGAGAGATGAGGAAAAGTGCCTCTTTCATCTTCAAAGAGAGGACTGTGTATATAATTCCTACCATGTCAGGAATAAACAGCAGACCAGATAACTGCATGTGTGTTGGCTAAAGAAACGTCTAAATGGTCTCTATTCTTATCTGAGACAAATACCACAGCTTTGATTTCTAATGTACAGGATGGGGATAATGTTGGATTGGGCCTTAATGGGACCACAGGCTCTTAATCAGAGGTCATGACATGATGGATTAGATCTACGCCAAAAAGCTAGAAATGTCTGAATAGTCAGAGATTGCTGCGCATTTGAAATGATGGATGGATAGTCATAACCCCCCCCCCCCCCTCTCTGCCCCCCCAACCCACCCAACAGTCAAAGCACGGAAGCAATTACAAACATTATCAAAACACTTTTGCAGTGATGTCATCCCCCCTTAATCTGCAATGAAGTCATTTGACTGACTGCAATGCTTTGAATTTGTCATTGGCAAATATGATTGGTGTTGAGTTGCTGGGCTTGTTGAGCACACATGCGCGCACACACACACACACACACACACACACACATCTGTTTGACGGCGCCTTTGTTGCTCTTTGTGAACAGGCAAATGAAAACATTCAAAACCATTTAAAACACATCCATATGCAAACAATTGAAAAGCCTGCCTTCAGGCAATTCCCTTTTTTTGATTCTCTGCAAACACTAAACAGCAAAATGTATGTCAAAGTTAAGACTGAGGTGAAAAATGTCAATGAAATTTGGTAACGTTGGCCTGTTTGGCTGACATGCCACAAATCAGGAAAAGGTCTCTATGAAAAGTAATGCATACTGTGGATGTACAGTTTTATGAATATTTCCACTATGGATGTAGAAGTTGCATAGCATGAAAGTATATATGTGCTTTGTCCAGTTTGACCAACCGGGGCAGCAACCAGCACGTATCTGGTCGAACTAGTAGACGTGCTAGTGTGTGTGTTTGTGTGCGTGCGTGCGTGTAAAGGGAGGTGGCAGCCGGTTTGTCCTTGTGATGGTGGAACAGATGCGATGGTCCCAGTTTCTCATCAGCTCTCAGACTTTATCAGAAATCAAAGAGCAAAATTAAACTTAATCAAGTGTCATATTTTTTAAAGGGAGGGGTTCCTACAGCTACGGGGACATATTTGGTGAATTTCCGGGGTAAAAAAAAAAAAAAAAGGGGAGGTATTGATTGAAGAGGAGACTTGGAGGGGTGACAGGTGGGTGGGTGGGAAGTTACGGGAGCTTTTTGTTTTTACTTATCCTCACATTTCTGGCTTGGGTACGCACCATGGGGGGTGCGGTGGGCGGGGTGAGGATGGCGGCCGGGGGCAGACTGGCAGGGAAGGGCGTGAAGGTGTGCTGGTGGGTGTGTTGGTGCTGGTGCATGTGCTGGTGTTGGTGAAACTCAGCCCTCAGGAGTGACACGGGGGCCAGCGGCGAGGCGGAAGGCCCCCGGCCCCGCTCTGAACTCTGAACCAGGAAGCGGTTGTTCAGCTCCTGCCTCAGGAGGTCATGCTCTGCAAGAAAGGAGAGCGAGGAAAACCAAAAAAACAAAAAAAACAAAACAAAACAAAAGGGGGTGGGGAGAGGGAAGGGGGGGACACAAGAAAAAAAAGGCACGGACGCCCAGTCAGTCTTCACAACAAGGGTAGAAGAGAAGAAAGAAAATAGTCACCTGGCATTCTCTGTTTCTCCAGCTCATGCTGTGAGGGTTTTCTACGTGGGGACTCATTGGTGGTGGTAAGAGAGTTGCCTGTGACAATGTGCCAATCAGAATCCCCGAATGAGGCTGGCAATACATGATTGGTTGGTTGAATGATATCAACAGACTGGTATCTAAAGACAAGAGAGAACCAAGAGTCATCCCAGCAGAAAACACACACACTCTTGCCCTCTATTAGAAAGTCAATGCACAACTGGCATATTTATTACATATTTTGGAGACACCCATCATCGCTGGAGACATTTGTTTCCTACTACTGCAGCATGAAATTGCTTTTCTTGATGTAATTGTTGAACATATTATCAAATCGTTACAAATCACATATTGTTGGCAGGAGAAAACATAATTCTGGTTGTTGGGGGTGCATCAGATTGCTGACTGAGTGCCCCATTTTTCAACATGTGACTGTTTAAGTGCTGCTTTCAGTTCGCTCAAGAGGTCTCCAGCTGTGATGACTGTCCAGTTGTTAGCTCACAGTTTTCCAGTGACGTGTACAGTGACGTCATCGCCCCTTTTTAAAATTTCTAAGCTAATTTAAATACAGTCCATCTTAGAAATTGATGTCCTCCACCAATGAAAATAATACTAATATTAGAGAATGTGATTTCTGTGAGATGCAGAATACTATTGCCTTTTACAATTAAATCAGATTTATTTCTTTGCTGCACAAGGATGATTTGCTTGTGAGTCTCTTTTTACGTCTTATCAAATTATTGATGAGGTTATTTGAGCTATCTGTAGCTGCTGCACTAACTGGACTGCATTCCTGATCTTTACAGCCAGATCAATAAAAATATATGCTGACTTTTTAAGAAAGAAATTCTCTTTATCTTGACAGCAATCAATAAATCAAACGCTCTGACACACAAGAGAAATCAATGAATGGTCGCAGGACTGTACAGCCAATCAATTTGGTCCGAATGAAATGATTGGCTGGCCGCCTGTCTACTTGCCTACCTGAGTGCACTCTGCTTGTGCACATATGAACATGTGTTTTTGGGAAGGGGCTTTGGAGGGAGGCCTTAAGGGAGAGGGCGGGATTTTTTAGGTTGAATACTTTCAACATCTAGCTTCTTAGCTTGCTAGTTTCGTTGCCTAACCCAGCTTTAACTGGATTACTGGGTTGTTACGAGCTTTAGTGTCTCATGTACTTTTGAGATTGAGGCAAAAATATTTCTTAGTATTCACTAGTGCATAGGCACATAGAAAACTGACTCTTAAAAATGTATTTTTAAAAACTGGGACCTTAAAAGGAATATTAGAAGCAATCCTTTCATTACAAGATAAAGGCCTTGTTTATCGAAGCAGTAATAAATGTTTTCTTTTAACATCAAAGTACGTCACTGTTCCATGTATAAAATCAGGAAAAGGAGGAAATAAAGCTACATACATTTAGCAATGAAAAGAAATGATCTCATGCATCCTTAGAGATATAAAGATTTGCTTTGATATACTGTACTGTGCAGTATATCAAAGGACAACTAAGTAAAAAAATGTAATAAATGAGCACTTACCAGATCAGCAAATCAAATATGAACACCCGACTAGTTTCAATACCATATAACACATTTTATGATAGTAAGTCGCCACTTAGTGTGCATTGGTACTGTACCAATGCACACTAAGTGGAGACTTACTATTCAAAGAAAAGACACGGACATATGAAGAATACTACAGTAGTATACTACAGTAGTATTCTATACATATGTTAGTTCTTTAGAATTGTAATTGTAACATGGATACATGCAGAGGCATGCAGAGGCAGGCAAATCTAGAACAACTGAACATAAAACAGACCCTGGAATATAAAACGGATACCTCACTATCCAAACTGTTATAACAGCGTCTAGAGTGTATATGTTTACTATCACACATTAATATTCAAAGATGCAACTACATGTGTTATGAGAAAGGTTTAGATCTTAACAAAAGTCTGAGAATGTTTTATTAAGGATATTTCTGATAAGAAATGTCAGAGATTATTATAATAAATACTGCCACAATTTGCAGCATTTTGTTATTTTACTAACTAACTACCTCCTTAAATCAAGAATAATTAACTAACTAACTAACTAACTAATTAAAGGACAAGGGAGTCTTGGTCCTTCTAAAGCTACCATGTGTCCTAGGAGTTTGTGTGTCTGCACTGGTGGAACCATCTAGCATGTGAGGTGCGCGGCTTTACCTGGGTAGGGGGTGCCGGCGGGGTGCCCTGGCACCACTAAACTGTTGGTTGGTAAGGTCGGTGGTGGCGGCAGTGTGGCTGGGGTTGCAAACATGGCCGGATGGCGATGGGCCGGGCTCCGTAGGGAGGAATAGTGCGAGGTAGAGAGATTAGCTATGGACAGAGGCAAGGCGGGAGCCGAGGACGGGAGCCCACTGAGGTGGTGGTGAGGGGATGGGGGCAAGTGCTGTTTGGGAAGCCCCACTGGACTGCTGCTGTGGCTGAAGATGTAATGGGAAACAAAGGAAAAAATGATTAATGTAATAATGCAAATGAAAATATACTTTATTTTATTTAGTGTTGAGTCAGAATGCAGCGGTGTAATACATTCAGGGAAAGCTTGTTTACATGGGATATTTTCATGTGCATTAGTTATAGTTATATATACATATATGTCTTCCATTGCTTTGTTTCTAGCTCAGTGTCAGTTCAGCTGTACTGATAATGTTTGACACTTTGCTTTGACAACACAAGAATGATTTTCCAATAAAACTTCTTAAATTGAAATAAAAAAAAAGATGAGTCGAAAAGGGAAATATGTGAATGTGCTATATGTAACGGTGTGTTGCACAATGAAAAACAGTAAATCTGACAGCTCTTATTGCAAGTTTGTGTGTCGGAAAATCAATATCTGCATGAGATAGTCAATATTGTGTAGAATATAGAATTGTACAGTGACTTGTCGCATTCGACGACATTATATTAATGTGGAAATTGCTGCAGTTTATTTTATCACCGTCGCCACTAAACTGGCAGGATCACATTAAAGGAAAGTGGCTGCAATGTAACGTGTCGGGTACAAAAGGTGAAACAAAATCAACACAGCTCCCCGGATACACAGTTTCTTCCCATATTGTTGGCACTGACATTTCTAGTGGTCTTACACTGACGTTCTTTAGTTGACCAAGTGAAGATGAAACGTGCCCCCAACACAGCATCAGTGTGTTAAAGTTCTAGCTTGAATATACTCAAGAAGTGTGTGTTTTTTGTCTTGTCTGGTTTACACAGCTAATTCTTAGTAATGGTCATTTTAAATTGAACACAAATTCCTCCTATCTTGTACGTCCGTACACCTGCAACCAAACATGCCCAGGTAACAACCTACCTGATGTCGTGAAGGCTGTTGTATAGTGGGTGATGCACCTGGTGGCCGATTACTGGCCGTGCGTGGTGCTGTGGGGGCGGAAGAACACGGGGCTCCTGGTGCAAGTGTTGTTGAGGAGGGTGGGGCTGGGGGTGGGGTGGTGCCCTCAACAGGGGAGGGGTAGGGACAGGGGGCGGAGGTTGCTGCTCCTTTTTGACACTGAGAGGAGGCGGGGTGGGGAGGTGCGTTCTAGGGGGCTCAAGGGGGGCCGCCGCTGCAGCGGGGGCAGGGGAGCCCGTAGGCGCCGATGCCGGGGTGGGGCTGGGCACGGGAGGCGTAAAGGGCACCTCACTGTTGCTCTGCTCCTGGCTGCGCTGGAGCCCTGATACTTTGGCTGAGCTACAAGTCTTGGACTCGGGACTCTCATTCGTTGGCACACCTGAGAAGGAAAGAAACAGCAAAATGTAAGAAGAAAATTTGTAGACCCCTATCTGAAAAGTGTAAATTATGTATTGGCCATGTCAGATGTCAACCAATTTCCTGGTTTGATTTAAAACTACCTTATTTCTAAATCAGATAATAGCCAGATAATAGGTAGCTGTTTGCTATTGATGATGATGAGTATGACATAGCTCCTTTCCCTCCATTAAAATGTTGTCCCAATGTCTTCTGCCCAAGGTTCCTCTTGTTTCGCTCTCCCTAGGTTCCATTAAGTGTTTAATCAGGTCATTTTCATGCTTGACTATAATCAGATGATCCAATTTCTTCCCGCAATCCAGTCAGTATGAATAAATCACAGCTAATTAAAGTTAAATGTCGGCCCCTATTCAGGGCTTTGCTGAGCACACAATCTGGCATGAAATAATTATGTTTCAATTGTGCTGTGAAGGGAGATCGTGGCCCCTTATCTTGGCCTCTCTGCCACTGCGCCTTGCTATCCTCCCTTCCTGATCTTTCAGGGGATTTGGGAAACCACAGCAAAGCACTCTCAACTCGACCACTTTGTCTTTACCATTCATCAGGGGTCTTTTTCAACAGACAAGAAGCTTTTATAATCAGCATTCCACTGAACAACGACTTTTCATACTTAGGCTGTTGCAATTTAATGACAGTAATTATATGCTGTTGTAACAGGAAAATGAAAGGGGGCAAAAATTGCCGCATCTCGACACCTTTCACACAAAGAATCTCAAAGCACTTAATGAAAAAGAAAAGACATCTGACAATATCAAACTTCTCTCAGAGTAAAAAGAAAAGCAAAATAGTCCACAAAGAAATGGAGTTTGAGGAGACGGTAGTGTTACCATTAACTACAACAGCTGAAACACTGCTATAGCTTCTGAATTCATTAAAGCTGGTAGCGGTGGAATACGTTTTAAGCACAGACACATGCAAAGAAACATCAGAGAAAGAAAATGTTCACACCCGGATAGAGAAAGATAGAGACAGAGGAAGAGAGAAGACAGCCGCTCTCTAAGCAGCTCTAATCTACAGCTAAGATGCACCAGTACTTCAGTCAGAAGGCTTACTACCGCCTCAATTAAAAAAGCTCCATGGGCACTCTCGACGGTAACAAAAAATGAGAAGAGCCGGGAGCTGCTGTCAAGCCAGTGAGAACTCGACATGCAGCCCACTAATGGAATATCCAGTCCCTATTAACAGCCTGCTTAATCTTTCAAGGATCCTAACACCCATAAAAAGACCAATAAAAAGGCAGGGCAGAGCTTTTATTTTTTTATTTGTTGCGCTCCCCCTCCCTCGCTCCTTGTGTTTTACGGGAGAACTGGGGCTGGCTAAGGTGTCACGATTTTCTAATGAATTCCGGGGTCCAGGAGTATATAGACCTCCCGATTTACAGGGGTCTGGGATTCGGATTAAACTGTCAGGCTCTCGTTCCTGCTAGCGAAAGAGAAAGAGAGGAAGACTGAAGGTACAGACAGACAAACAGGCAAAGGAGCAAATATCCACAGTCGAAATGTCGCCGTTGGGTGATGTTGCCGTGGCAACCTGTTCTCCCAGACACAATGCGAGGCGAGTGATACTGAAGGAAGTCTCACTACGACCACTAGGAGACAGAGAGGGGTTTCTAATTCTAATGCTGGGAAGCCAGGGCCACAGCGAGCGCTGGGTTATCTTAATGATGATTCTAATGGGCTCTAATGGAGGCAGGGAGGTATCCGCTCAGAACAACCCATCCCTCATTAAAATCGCTCCGCAAGCAAAGACACTTACGCTCAGGCACACACATGCACAAATGCATGCAACAGAACATGGACACAAAAAAAGTTTTTAGTGTGGGCGTATTACACACACACACACACACACACACACACACACACACACACACACACACACACACACTCCAGCCCAGATGTCTTCATTTTAGAAAAAGGCACCACAAAGACAAAATCAGACCACATTTGTTAGAGAAAGCAAACAGGTATATCATTTCAAATACTTTATCAGCATGTTAGGATGTGTTCCTGTTATATCAGTATAAATAGAGTTATTGTTTGATAGTCTTTTAAACTGCAGGTCATCCAGCTTCTTTAGCATCAAACAGGCTGTCAAGAGCAGTGAACAACTGACGGTAGAAAATACTGAGTACCCTTGTCTAATAGATTACTTTTTCATTCTTTCTTAGCAGCAGCCATGTTGTGTGCAAACTAGCGCGCAGTGATAACAAGAATAACAAGAATGCCTGTCTGACATATGTCACCTAAGGGCTATATGTAGCAAAATCAATGCTGTTTTTCAACAAACACCCCCCCCCGCCGCAAAACCGCACCACTGTCAACTGAAGTTTAAAGCATTTCAACAAACTGCCAAATTTGACATTGTTTTGTTCTTCTTTTCCTCAGGACATGGAACACACTCCCTGCAATCACATACTGAGGAAAACAGTAGGCAAGCCACAGGCAGTCATGTGAAACAAATGTCATACGAGTGTCTGTACAAAAAATGTGCTGTCCTGAAGCCCTGCCCTGCAAACCTGAGCAGATGGTGTGAGTGAGTCAGGCAGGTTGGAGGGCAGTCTCGTGGTGGGGGGTGGCACCAACATCCCTTCCACCCCGCCAATCCCGACACCTCTCCCGTTAGCTGGGTTAGTGCACCGGTGGGACAGGGACATTCCCTAGGGGGGTGTTGGCAGGTCTGCTCACCAGATGACATCTCATCCCAGTATTGATCTTTTTATAGATGTTCCTGTGGCCCTGCTTACTCAGGGGAATTAGGCCTTGCACTGTGCACACGTGCCTAGATTTGCAGTGATATGGGGTTGATGATTGGAGGCGTGGACAGAGGAGGGACACAGGGACTAAGGTAGCAGACGGACCACAGGCCTCTGGGATTCGCTGGTCATGACTGATGTGTCCAGCGGGGAGTCTGGGGTGAACACAGTGTCGCTACACAGCTGTTCCTGCCTCCAATATCCTTCACTTGTGACCCTGTTTGTCCCTGTGGAACATCTGGAGAGCTGGCACTGATCTGGTCCTATGTGGCCTTTACGCAGCCAGATGGCCCAGCTTGGACCAGTCTGGAATAGCTTGGCCCTGAGCTGAACTAGGATAGGCTGGTTGTCATCATCCAACAGACCTCAATAAAAGAATAATGTGGCTCCTCGCTGTAGTCGGGATATCCCTCTAAAGCATGGTCTGTTGACACATGTCGAGAACACAATGCAGGAGCCCTGAAGGACAGAACTGCACACGTTTGCTCTCTAATACTTTGAGTTGCAAAACTGTAGCCATTAATAAACATTCACTTTGAAGTTTTTTTTAACCACTTTATTTTAAACACACACCTGTCTACCTGCAAATGGACCCAAAGACCTCATGAATGAGACGAGGGCCCTAGAGAATAGTCTCATTCGGCCTCCAACTAAAACCTTCAGCAAACTAATGCTGTGAATGCAAATAAGTGTGTTACATAAATTACCTGCTCACTGCAGACAAGATGCCAGTATATACAACAACCAGGGAAACAGAACCTGTATGCAAAAAGCCTTTTCAGATTAGATACGAGGGCATGCAAATTCTCCCCGTGTCAAGGGGGGTCGGGGGCTAAGAGAAGCTTAAGGCCACTGGGTGTTCTCATTTCCTAGGCAAATACTGCGGTTCACTCCCTTCATGGCTTTGCCAAAGCATAAACAGTCAGGGCACTGATAAAATAAGGACATGAACAGACAGATATTTAAATAAAGCGTCGTATCTACTGAAAGACGTTGGAGGATGCAGAAGGTATGTGAGGATGCACGCTGACTTGATCCATCTCCCGCTGGCTCTGGTTGACAGAATATTCTGCTGCTCTTGACGGTTGAGCTCACAATGATTTGGTTTTTGTACCTCTCTAGACAAGCAATCTGCACAGAGCCAAGGCTTAGCTCACGAGTGAGTGACTATGGAAGATGGCTATAACAGATACTGGCAGAAGGCAGGAAACCGCAGTCTTGCCAATCAACACTTCATTGCAGTGAGGTATTCAGTCATAAAAAAAGGTGGGGTGATTTCAACAAAGTGATTTTGTATGAGAGGAACAGAAGGACTGAGTAGCGTTGAATCATTGTGCTAATAATAAAATCACAGGAGAAATTTGCAATGGCTTGCTTTCCCTCACAGTATTTAATCTGCCTTGAGCATCTCCAAACTGGTGACGAGGGGGAGCCAAGGCAGCGTTTCTGCAAATCACACAGAGATGTTAATGGGGGAGTGGACAAGGAGAAAGCTGGCCAAGATAGTGAAAGAGTGGGGACAGCTGGCATGTTTCAATTATGTCTCTCTGTCTCTTCACTGCAGCTGACAAAAGGAGTGAATGGCAGCAGAATGGGAATGGGTGTTAAGCTGTAACACGTTTACAGTCAAAGCCTGGGTATAAATTGAGAACCTAATGTTCATTTCAGAGAGCTGGCAGCTCAAGCTGTGGGATGAATCAGTTTTTCCTGCGCGTATCGGATCACAATTCAAACACCAGCCATATGGTGTAGGACACATATGCCATTCACCTCTCATGGCACATATGCCAATGTTGTGGATAGGAGGCAGATGACGTGGAGCACTTCTTCTAAGGAAAGAGAGAGAGAGAAAGGCAGAGGTCTAAATGTTGACTGTCCTTCTATGTCATATACAGTCCAGTGGTGCTCTTAAAGCAATACAAAACCTTCATTAATCCCTGGTTATATTGTGCTGCAGAGAAACAAGTCGCCTCCACACTCACACATCCCTGCTCTTCCCTAAATCTCCATCAGAGCCCATCCCCCTGTAGAGTTGTTTATAGCAGAGCTCATGTGCTGGGACTGCCATCAGTCTCAGCTTCTTATGAACACAGCCGGGTCATCTAAGGTCAGTGCCACTGGGCTCTCCTAAATAAAAGGGTGGACATCTTGGAACTTTCAACAGAAAAGATCAAGTCTAATGGCTGCACTGACGCGGCCCACCCTGCCAGCCTGGAATTTGACCCCTTTCACTGTCCCTGACCCATCACAGACCCTGGTGACCATTCTTACCCCGAGGCAGCTGTGGACAGACAGCCAAAAGGCAGGGACATAGAGGGGCAATCTGAACTTTAGGAATTCATTTTGTGTTGAAAAGAAAGGAGAGCCTCCAGGAGTTACTTGTGCAACGCTGCAAGCACTAGCCTTATCATTTCATTAATTAGCATGACACGCCTGCCTGATGGACTTGAACGCCGCAGCAGCAGCTGTCTCAATTGATTACGGCAGTGGACGTGGTGCTGCAATTATCGAGGAGACTGGAGACAACGCCTGCCACTTCTAATAAAGGACTTAACTCCTGCTTCCCACATCACAGCACAGCGGTGGGAGGACAGTGGCAGCCTCCCTGTGTCTCCCATACCTTTAAGACCTTTTCAGAGTCTCTCCACGGGCTGCTGTGGAGCTCAGTGTGGGCTGTAGTTCTTGAGCAGCGTGTCAGCTTTACTTAAGCTTGCATAACGTCTGAACAGCATCACTTTGGTGCCCCACAGGAAAGCATCCTCTATTAGCCCACCAACTGGCTCACAGTCCACGGATAATGGAAGGAACGGAGGTAGGATAGAAAGAGAGAGGGAGAAAGAATGAGATATAAGAGACACAAAGACAGGGAGCTTTTGCCAGGAAGCTTCAAGTCCAAGCAGAAATGGAGGGAGTGAGAGCTCAGCAATGTAAACAGAGGCACTGCTTTCCAGCCTCATTTCATGTATGAACATGCATGAAGCCCACATGCCTCTAAGTGGATATAATATTATCTTTCAGTGCCGTACTGATTACTTCTCAATGGAAGGGAAATGGCTGGGTGAAATCCTTCAACAAATCCTAAGTGGCATGACAGTGGGCTGAAAGAGCCTGCATGTTTTTTCTTTTCCTCCTCCTCCATCTCCATTTTCAATCCCCACTCAGAAAGCAAAGCAACAATCGGAAGCTGACAGCTCCCAACCTTTTGCCATACCTCATTCACTGTTTTGACTATGCAGCCGTTGTTATTTAGTGCCATGAAAGGTGTAGGACAAACATCTTTGCGGACATATCGTGTTTCCTTAAGTGTTTTGCAGATGCAGGGGTTTGTTGGCGTTAAGTATCAAAAGCTGTAGTTTATACCTAGACACTGCCTGAGCTACTCACCTGCTTCACACAAATACAGCAGCCATTTTCATAATGTCAAATAAAACCCTCTGACAGCCAAGAATGCTGAGGCAGCTAGCCTTTGCAAGTGGTGGCCTTCTATAGCTGGCAACAGCTAAAAAGAAATATCTCTTTATCAACATCTGGCAGAAAGCTAGATTGTCAAACAACCACAGTGGTTCTTTTTGTCATGTTAACATGTTGACTATGCTGATCCTGACTCCATTGTACGTTACAGCGTGCCACAGGAATTTCATTGCATTGGGACAAATAAATAAATAAAAGAAAATTTTATAGAATAAATGAACTTAAAATAAAAAGAAAACTTTAAAAAGTAAAAAATAATTTCACAGAGCCCAAGAGATATTTTCTCTGACACACCGTTCAAATCCTCACATTTGAGAAGACAGAACCAGCAAATGCATTTGCATTTTTAGCTTGGTAAATTACTTATTTCACTATCACAATTATTGTTGACTAATGTTTAAGATAGACTAAGCTTAGTTAAATAAACTGAATAATCAACTAATAATTTATTGATATTAATTGTACATGTAAGCTTATCAAAAACATTGTTTTACCCAAAAAAATCTATTCAGAATTTCTTATTTACCATTTTATACACTGTAAAACACTGAAATTTCCCTCATGGGAAGGGTGGATGCAATACGGTAAGATCTTAGTGGACTATGTGTTTAAAGATAGCACCCCAGAGTGTGCATTAAAGTGCTAGTTCTTATGTTCCACATATCTACAGACCCCCGGGAAAACACACTGTCCAGTATGGACACACCGATGTAATCAATGTCTGTTCTATAGGAGGATCCTGCTGCTGAGCCACTCCTGGGGTGCTGCTGGGTAATTAGGCTTACAGATGGAGACCCAGCAGCTGTTGAAGACTAGACTCGAGCTGGCATTTTCCCCTGCCAATGGCTTCACGCCAAAAGAGCGGTGTTCTTATGAGCTACAAGCTTTTATTTCTGCATCAGTCAGAGCTTGTGATTCTGGAAGTAGACTTAAAAACACTAGTTGTGAGGGGTTTTTTTTTGGGGGGGGGGAATTACATGTCAAGGCTGATGACACACTTAGAGGACCGTGGTGGTGATGTTTGAAATAGCTTTCATAAAGAGCTTAGTTAGACAAACACACACAAAAGCTTACTCAAAATCCCTTCCCTCCCTCTTCCGACCAGCATGTTCTCAACCACTGCAGGAAAAAAGTTGACACTTGGAGAGTGTATATGGTTCGCAAACATTTGCTGTCCTTCCTTGCACCCCATTCATCATTCTTGATTAGAGAGAGCATGACAGAGAAAGAGGGATAAAGTGACCCACACTGCGGGAGAAAGAGGGAGAGAGAGGTTAGTTAATAAGGCAAAGGGGGAGCAGAGGGCAGGGAGTTGTCAGGTAAACTAATGGAGACAAGGCCCGGATTCTGACCTGTGTGGCAGCTGCTAACCTAAACCCACCACCGTCTTCCCCCATCTACTCTAAGCCCTAGCCAAACATTCAGGGAGGCAACACATCACACACACACACACACACACACACACACACACACAAGCAGCAAGGAGAATCTGGGTCTGGCCTCCTTGAGCCTTAGTGGACAAGGAACATTCACAACAGCCTGCAAGTTTTCAGGGCTGCTATGAGCTGCCGTATTTCACTGTGGCGTTCCAAGTGCGGCAAGCGAAGAATTGATTTGTTTGGAGTGTGAAGGCGGCGCGTCAGTTAGGGGAAATGTGTGAATGTGTGTATGTCTGTGAGGAGAGGGGGATACACGGTGAAACAGGAGCGAAATTGGACTCCGAAACGAGCCAAATCACTTGTGAGATGAAACAGACTACACCAGGAAAAACAAAAAAAACAAAACAAGGCCCCAGAAAAGTGTCGAGCAAGGCAAGCTGGCACGAAAGCAAAAAAACAGAAACAAAACAAACACACTTTTCTTTCTGCTCGACATATTTCAGACCTCAGATGACAAAACAACACTGAAAGAGTTAGAGGAATCAAAATCAAACCGCCAAGTGTGTCTGACTGTTTCATGAATCCGTGTCGAAGCGGAGGCTCCACACCACATCAAACCCTGTAAATTCTCCTGAAAGCCTCCTCTCTTCCTTTAGCAGCCAGCGCTTAGATTATTGTGTGCAGCTAAAAGGTAAGTGTTAGGAGTGTCACACTTGAGAGTGTGTTTTAAGCGCCATAAAGTATCAAGACCCAGATGGCTCATCCTCCCTGAAAAACATGTCCACTCTAACTCGGCTCCAGTAGCACCTGCTACCAGGATTAGGTCAGTGCTACGCCAACCCAGCGCACTAATACAGTGTGCCGCAGCTGATAAGGAGCCCAGGGCACTTCAGCACTTTTCTCCGCACTTAACAATTGATAAGTCAATATCTGTATCATTAGTGATAGCAATAGCCATATATAGAGCTTTTCCAAAAACACAGAGAGCCACAATTTTGAAGTAATTTGTCACTGTTAGGCCACAACAGATGTGGTCCTTTCAAGGTTGATATCTGTGCCAATAGTTTTGGACTGAGCATACAGATAACTTTGTTATACTTTTGGTTATGCTACCTTATATGTATAAATATTATATTGTTGTGCCAATAAAGTATTTAAAGATTTCACACACAAAAAAATCTTGGACATAATGTGGAACACTGAAACTGACCCCATTCCTAGTTACTATACCAATATTTACAACATGCATGATATATAATCACAATGCCTGAATTTAGGTTATGGAGTACAGTACTGATTAGTGCTACAGTATACATGTAATCAATCAAACTTCATTACATAGAGGTGAAAAAAACTGATGTTAACTAAAAGAAAATATCAGCAAGACCATATATCAGTCGAACCCTTGTCAATGCTGCTGCTAGTGCTCTGTTCACACTTCTCCATGGGTCATGTGGTATTGGAGCAATTTCTCTTGCTCCTTCCTAAAGCAAACATCAGTGAAATCCCAGTCCTGCTGCTCACTCCTCAACACAGCAGCACTAACCCAACAGCCAGAGAGGCTGGAGCTCGGGCTCTGCTGAATGGGGTATTACATTCAGTCAGAGGCCATTAGGGGCCCCACCACCAGGGCCCAGTGCAGGGAATTCACCGGTAGCCAAAAACAACAGCCAAACAGATGACCGCTTGAATGTTGGAGGAGACCACACTGTGCATGTTGTTGTTTTTTTTTTCCTACCCTGAAATGGCCAAAATGCAGGCCCCTGTGTCTCAGCATATTACCGCCTGTCTGTTGACATACACTGGCACAATTAATGGCACTCATGTCCAGTGAAATACAGGACCAAACACAAACCTTTTCTCAGCAGTGCGTGTCGGTTACTGCTTTGCTTTGAGTTCAAGGCCAATAGCTAGGATGTATTGCAAACCTCTCCAAACCAAGCCCTCTGTCAAACATACTGTACTAGTCCAAACCTGCGGTAGTGCTTCTAGACAGAGTGGCTCTGATAAGTCACTGAAAGAAACATGGACGCTAATATGCAACCACTGGAAAGGTATGGAGCACAGAAATACTGAACAAACAGCAGAAGAGGACCACCCATCTGGAAATACTTGGAAAATACTTTATACGGCAGGCTGACATATCGGTTTGATTTGGGATCTTGTTTCCTGGGTTCATCTCCTTTCTCCACAGAATCCTCTCTGGCACATTCTTCTCATGCATGAATGTCCTGGTCCATCATGGAATCTGAAGCATTTTACATCCGTTCTGTTCCTGGCGATGGTTTTTACCATCTTTATAAGCCTGTGTGAACTGCTTCCCAAAATGTCCAATCCATTACAAGCATGTTTGTAATATCCATCTAGGCTGACGACTGTCCCCTTGCCAGAGATTGTACATTATCCAAGCGTCGTGTTTGGCCACAATCGCCTACCATCTGGCTTTGTCAATGAGCGTTACAGCCTCATCTGCAAACAACACTGGCTCTGAACCGCTGAACACAGATGAGCTTAAAACGCACATAGCAGGGAACTGGGATCTTCAAACAAATGCAGGGCGGGGGGGAAAAACCCACTCTCCCTGGCAGAATGACTGGGGCTTGGAATAAAGGATTAAAAACAAGAAAACCTGCAAGTGATCACAGGCGACACGCTTTACATTTCAGGCCTGACAGTAGTGATAAGACGCTGGTCATGTATTCTCCCAAGTAAACAATGAAAATGCCTTCCACACTGCAGCTGGCTGCGTCTCCTTTGGAGAAGGAGGAGGAGGATTAAGATTAGACAGAAGATGTGTTGAGAGCTACTCCTCTCTAGAGTTATCCTTTCTAAATTCTTCCCTTTACCCCCTCTAAAAAACAAGTAGCCTATATACATTCAGGCCAATGGCGCCTCCCTTTCCCAAGCTGTGTTTTACATGATGGTCAGCTACCTGCCAGAGGTGCAGCTTATCTGCCAAAAAGCTTTTCCCTTGTCTCCCCTCTGATTTCATCAGCTCCCTACACAAAGCTAAGACCTTGATTTTATAATGGAGCAGTTAGTGAACTAGACCACAGTAAGACTACTGCTAAGAGGGGTTGGGTTCAATATGCAGGTTTGCTGTCAATGGTATTTCTTTGCTCGTAATAGTCATTTACTGAATTATCTCTGCAATTCTTTGTCCACTGAAATGCATCGTGTCAAAAAATATCTTCCTAACCTTTTGCCTCGATTACAGTAATCCTGTTACCTGCTTTCAACACCGGAATCAGCATTCTCCCTGCTGTGTGCTTACAATGAATGGCTGCACAGATGAGAATGAGTTAGCCTTTGGATCAAAGTCACAGTAGAAATTCACGTGTGTCTTTTTTTCTAGCATGGTGTGCACCGTTGCTGATGGTAGAGTAGGCTAGGTGTAGTAGGTGAAGGGAATCACGGGCATGGCAGGACAGGATGGTAGTAACCTGGCATTTTATTATTTAACCTGACCTGAAAAGCCTCTGTTGTGTATTACAGATGATGTTAAGGCTGTCCTGTAATGCTCATTGAACTAATTCAATATAGTCACTTTATCTTATACACTATACCCTCTGTATATGCGGTTCTATGCTGTCCTGATGACACACCCTTGGCATTATAAACTGAAGATGTACAGTTAAAGTGCAGCAAACTCCTGTGTATGCCCCTAACGACTTATCCTAAAACTCAGTCATGGTCTTTAGTGATTTTGTAATTGCTCCCTCTCCACAGCTAAAGCTGAATCCATATTCAGTCAATGAACACAGAGCCACACAATGGAGCCTAATCATGCAGCCTTCAATGTGACTCCCATTTTCTGTCACAATAGCTGATCACCACCCACAGGCCCGCTGGCACAGATGACAGGGACTGATAGGACTGACTGACAGGTGTCAAATGTCCTGACAGGTAATGGCTAACATAGACAAGAGGGAGAAAAACATTAACTATCTAGCAGAGTTTCCGTTTCAAGATTGAAGCTCAACCAGCAGTGACCCAATACTCTAAACAGGGGCTACGTTAATATTTCATCCACACTGGGCTCTCTTCAGAAAGCAGCCACTTTTCTAATGGGCATAATAGTGCTTTAAAGGGGCCAGTGTGTGCACACAGGGATAGCATGACATATCAGCAATGATTTTACAAGCCAACTAATTGCTGTGCATAGAAAATCAGGAGTGTATTTGAAAACAGGCAGCCTGTAAAAGCGAGTACAGTTTGGCATCACTTCCTGAATCATACAAAACCAAACAATTCCCTTCAGTCAGCTTTTCAAGGTGCCATAGAGGGATTGCGAGAATGTGGTTTGGTCCCTTTGACTGCTTGCCACTCTTCATTAATAATAAATGATGATGTAATCGTAATTTAAAACGCTATAAATATTGAAGAAGAATTAAAATAATTTATGGAACACCGCAGTGTAACAACATGAGTGTGAGTGTATGTGTGTGAGAGTGTTTTGTCTCCTTTCACTGCTCTCTCTCAGCGTATGGTGAAACGATGGGCAGCAGCGGTGCAAGCTGGGAATTCTGTAATTGCTTTTTCTGTCCCTGAAGCAGGCCTTCCTGCTTTAAATCAAAAAAGGCAATCTCTGTCAGTAATGGCTCAATTAATAATTAAACACGTGTCTTATCTCCGCCGAGCTCCCCCTATTTATTTTCATCTCTCCAACAGGGATGGCTGCACAAACAGCATTAGCACTATCAATAAAGGGAGCATTAATATCAGCCCCTTTCTCCAAAAACAAATCAGCCAGCTCATAAGCTGTCCTATGTCTGTGAACAGTAATAACCCAAAGATTAATAAAGAAACAAGCCATATCTTTTGGTTTTCTGCAAAAAAGTATTTCCTCTCCCTGAAGTAAGAGCTAACCAATCTGCCTTCTGTATTCTGCTAAGTGTTTGTACCTTTTTAGTATTTAAATTAAATCAGGGGAACACATGAGCTGCTGTTCAAGCTCAGTAACAAGTGAGGAGGTGTTAGAAGCAAGTGGGGATGGGTATCGCTACTCAATACCTTTAAAGTTTAAAGTTTAAAGAATCGAAACTTCTCCAGTCAAACCAGCACTTCAATCAATACTTTTTGCAACTTCATCGTGGCAAAAAATTTATATTTTTATGGTGTTGCTTGCAGCCAAACACGCAGGTAACACACCGAAAGAAAGAGAAGAGGACGTCTTTTTTTCCCCTTATGTGCCTGCACCATAAACTGCATAAAAAAGGCCTGCACCCGCCAAGTTCATGCGTGATTTAAACAGCCGCTCACCTTTGGCTGCGGTCTCATGCATGCTCATCACTGTAGCAAGTTTATCACCACAAGCTTGACTTTCTGTTGGTTTCATCTTCTGGTATCATGCTACACTTCTCTGTACATTTTTATTTGCCATTTGCCAGATGTAGTTGGTTTGATCAGCTGGACGTGCAGCCTCTCTTTTCCTCTGTTTGTGAGTCTTTAGTGTAGTTTAGTGACTTGTTTAAAGGGGCTCCTTACTCGTTTTATACTTGTGACTGTCGTTTTTGGAGGAGGTTTGCGACTCACCAATAAAGAGAAAAGCACTCGCGGGGATCTTTCAATTCAGTTTATTGATCGAAAGTTAACAAAATAATTTTCCGTTGTTTACTTTCAACACATGTATCAAAAATTACCTTAGTTTCCCACAACTTATTCGGTCACTAAACTATTTCACTCCTCTTACGTGATTCAAATATAAAAAAATTCGCAAGCAGTGTTTCCCCGTATAATACTAGAGGATGAACTAATTAGGATGAGGAGCGATCTGATACAATTTCCCAATACTTTTATGTAGCCTAATAAAATAGATAACCTTGCTTGTCCATAACAACAATAAAAATAATAATAGGCTACCAATCAACTGCTATGGCTTCAGCAGGTGGCATTTTATGCAAGGTATCAAATGAAGTACTCTATTGGTATCGGTATCACTTTAAGGGTACTGGTTTTTGTACAGGTATCGTAAAATTTTTAAACGATACTCAACCCTAGAAGCAAGAGGGATGGTTTCTTTTATGCATCCAAAACTACCAACCTCCAGCTCCTTAGTGGCCTTCCTAAATAAGAAAGCATGTCCTGCAGGCTGCCTGGACTTTGTCAAACAAATCATAGTAGGTATTGAAGGTGAGCTTCACCAGGCTTAGATTCCACAGCGGTGATGGCTGCTTCCAATTCCAGTGCTTGCTAATCTGCTGTGTGAAGCCCTGCAGCCCTTGTGTTTTTCCAACAACATGTGCCTCCCAGTCATCTAGCCTGCCTGCCTGCCTGCCTGCCTGCCTGCCTGCCAGCCAGCCAGCCACACTCTCCATCTACCTCCACTCTATCCTGATTCAGCGGCGGCGAAAAGCTGATTTGTTGGTCAGAGGGTCAACCTCCATTCATTATTTAATGGGTGAGAGGCTGCAAACAGTCAGGCCGGCCGCCGAGGTTAGTGATACATTACACTGACCTGGCCAGAGGAGAGCTGCCCAGCCGAATACAAACATGCTCTCTCATCTACTTCACTATTCCTGGGCTAACCTCAATCCACCCCGACCTTGCTGCTCCCTCTCGAATCACCATCCTTCCTCCCTTCTCTAGCATTCAGAATCCAGGAGGCAAGACTGTGTTTCATTTTCCTGAAGCTTGCATTGCAGGAGCAGGCCTGTAGCTATGGCTGGCCCAGGTAACAGAGGAGGAGGAGGAGGAGGAGGAGGAGGAGGCGGCCATAGCTCTTTTATTGACATGCAGCAAACAGCAGTGGCGGAACAAAGGCCACTCAGCACCTATTGAGAGAGCAGGCCTGCAGACAGGGTGGTTGATTAGCGATTCGACACAGGGACCCTGGACTGTGTAGCACATAATGAGAGCTTATGGAGCAAGCCATGAGCTGATGGGGGAAGGAGGTACAGCAGAGGTGTGCTAAGGATAGAAAAAGGGGTGGGGTTCTACCATAAGGAATTGATTTCCCACAATAGCAGATTGATATATGAGTAAAAGGGCTCCATATAAAAAAAATCAAGGGTATGGGCAGATCCTAAATCCTTAAGCTACAGCATTGGTAATGTGTTTATATATAAACAGTTAGAGGATAAGCCCTAAATCCACCACCAAGCTAAATGGTTTATGCATCTTTTTTGTTTGTTTACTTCTGTGTCAATTAAGCAAATTGGTCCGACATCCCTGAGATCCAAGAGATCTAAAGTGAGTGGATTTTGCATTCATGTCCAAAAGCTTCTATCTCCCTGAACACCACAGCAACCCTGTCTTCACCTTTCATGTGGCCTCAGAGAGATGTTAACAGAGTCAGATGTGCATGATGGGAGTTGTGTGTGTGCTTTTTTTCCTCTCCTTCGTCTGCACGCTCTCTCCTTCCTTTGTTCCACTGGTCTAATCCAGTATGTGTGGGCCGGTAAGTTTAATGGAAACAATTTATTAAGTCCGGCTTAAAATGCCATCTGCAGCTAAGCCTCCCAAAGCCGCTAAGCTCCTGGTTTCGCCCCGGAGCTTGCTGTGTTCACGCTTACTGTAATGCTCTGTTTAAAATGAGCACAACGGGTCAAAATTAATCAGGATTACAAGGGCACAAATCCACTTCAGAAATGGGTTTTCTACCAATCTTTCTCCTGCTATCCCAAGATGCCCCAGGTTTGTCTGGTGGACCGCATAGCAGACAGGTTTATCCTCACACCAGGTAGCACCCAGCTAGGACAACAGGACCTCAGCAAGAGTACAAGGGGGCAGTAAAAGATGTTGCCTTTGCCTAGATTATACCTACTGCTCCAAACCCCACAGCATTCAACATAGTCTCTGAAGATTCCAAAGTGTTCTTCTCAGATATTTCGAGCCAGTGACAGCTAGGTGAGAACTCCCCACCACTTCCATAGGCGCAGCATTGTGAAATGTTATAAGGCGGCCTACCAGTGAAGTGTTTATCTGTGCTCTGTGGAGGTGCCCTGTGCATGCTCAGAAGCTACATTTAGCTTCTTATTCGCCTTCAAGCAAGTGACAACGGTAAACTCTGACCTGCGATTCAATAAGAGTAGCCCCGAGTGGAGCACAAGTCTTCATAGTGCTTTTACTTAAACACGCCATCCTCCAGGAAATCAATAATTTGCAGGAAGTTTAAAACAGGAAATAAACAAAAACCAATAACTGTTAGATAATGCTTGCCCTTTGCTGTACCTTCCTACCTCATAACCACCAACACAGACAGACATTGAGCAGAACTTGTGCTAGTTCTTGGGTAACAACATCCAAAGAGAACTGCACAGTGTGTGCTTGTGCTGTTATTGGTACTGTTGTAATAGGTTGTCAAAAGACAAGCAATGTAGAGATGATGAAAAGTAAATATGAGACAAAGTAGGCATAGGTGTCTAGGTTTTACCCCAAACCATGTTCTGCCTGCATAATTACAGTGCTCTGCCTTCGCTGATTACAATGTTGGTCTTTCCTCTCCTCAATTAATCCTGAACTGTTTCATTAACATGACACACTGTGGGCCTGTGTGCAATTTGGAGTTAACCTCAGCTGTTTGTACCCGTAACTGCTCACCAAAATAAAGTTGAGAAAGGAGCACAATGTTGAAACGCTCATTACGTAGCGAAATGTAAAAGCCAAACATCATCGCAGCATTATATATTTATGTATGCCATAATGTTTGTGGGTGTGTATGTGTGTGTGTGTGCGCGCGTGCATCTGAGTGTCTCCCAGCCAACAGCTCGACAGGCCTGGTGATCAGAGGAAAGCAGGCTTTTCATTGGTCCCACAGGACTGTGAGCGAGACTGGTAATGGGACACATACGCTGCATTCTAAACCACAGCAAAACATCCTGTGGGCTGCTCTGTATTACACACACGCATTATACACACAGTCTAGGCCAAAAACAAACACTGTCCTAGAATCTATTACAGCACTAAACAACAACATTGGACTGGAAGAAGAGAGCTGGCCGGTAGCAGCTCTGCAATTGTAGCAATAACTTCTTTTGTAATTTCTTCATCATTGTCACCAAATCACTTCATCAAACTGCTGATTTCTTTGCTGCCTCACCCTTTCTAACCCCTAATTCTAATCTGGTGCCCTTATTAATGTTTCTTCCCGACAGGATCTGGTTGATCTGTGTGACAATCAGGAGAGACTCTGATTGGATTATCTGGATGTAATTCCATGGGCCTAATCCTCAGCCCTGTGTGCACATTAGCAAGATCCACAGTGGCCCAGATGACATGAGGTGCTTGAGTTAGTGGGTGTGTGTAAAAGACAATGGCTTTGTCTGTGCATGTGCCTGCACTAGCAGTTCTTCACAGCAGAGTACGTTTATATTCAGCCATGTTCTGTATGGGCATGCTGGGAAAATAAGTCAACACCCTGACAGCTGACAACAGCAGTAGTCCAGCAGCCCTGTGAAGAATAGATGGAGTCGGTTGCGGTCTAGTTGTTTTCTAAACCGTGCAAGTCTGGAAGTCATTGTCATTGTGAACGCTGGTTTCGCGAGGCCGACGCTGGTCACAGGTCATCTACATCACACAGCCGGCAGGCCTGGTTTCTCTCCTCCTTGTCAGCCACGCTTTACCACTCTACTGTGCTAAACCAAGCAACACCTTCATTTGTTGTTGAGAGGGAATCTAGCTTTCACAGAGGATGTTCTGATGTGGAGGTGAATAAAATCGAGGTAAACAAAAAATTTGTTATTATCCAAAATTAAATGAAAAAAATAACTGAAGATGTTTATTAATTATTAAACAAAACAGGTTTATAGCCTATTTTTGACAATGATCTCTGTCCCTGTTATAGTAACATACAAATACAAAAAAAATACAAATACAGTAAAATCTATATATAGTTAGTTTGATCATTTCTGTTTATGTGATATCCCAGTTTACACTTACACTGTGTCTATTATTATGACATTTTTAACATTCCAGTTGTGGCAAGCTGATCTAGCTGACCCCCCACCCCCACCTCCCCCATTTGGCCATAGTTTGCACTGCTACTTCTCCCTCTGCTTGTGTTAATGGCTCTGGTTCCTGCCCTGGGGGGCTGTGGTCTGCATGCTGCTGTCTGTCACTAGCTGATCGTGCCTCTCCTCCCTTCCCCGCCTCCCTGCATCCACTACTTTACACCTTTCTCCCTGCTCCGACGTGGCAGGCATCAGTGTATTAGTGAATATACAGGTGCAGTCTACAGCATGAACATCCAAAAGCAAAGGCCTTATAATCCACATATATGCATATGTGAACGCACTGACACAGAGTTTGTGTTGTCTGGGGGGCTGACAAAGCTCTTTCTCTCTTTCCTTTGGCATCCATTATAGTCCAGGCCTGCTGTCAGAGAGCTTGTTTTGCCTGAGGGAAGTTCCCATTTGTGGGAGCATGTGGCAGGGAGGCTCTAAATCCCCTCTAATGAACCAATATGTAGGAGGACTAAGCCTTTGGCAGGGTCGTCCAAGAAACGCCACTCCGCACCCAGACAAAAAATGTATGCATATGTAGTCACCAGACCTTGTTAATGTCTGCTGACATTTAAATCTGAATAGAAGCAGCAGGATTAGAGATTTGGACTAAATCGCAAAACCCAGTTGTTGTTATGAGTATGAATGAGGCATAGGCGGAAAGAAAATAGAGCAGGCTCTTACCTTTGGGTGTGGTAGGGGAAAAGAGCTTCTCCGATCCTACATCAGACACCTGGAAAAACAAGAATGCAGACCTTTAGTGAATTTGTCTGATCAGCTAAATCAAAGTCAGGTCAGTCCTATTAAAAAAGATCTGACTAATATAATCTAAGATTATTCATCAGAACTAATGTAAGCAGTGACACACATTTTCTTCTGCCCAGTAAAAGGTTTATTTCAGCCACAAGTGATTGGAGGAAAGGTCCAGCTGCCACACAAGAGATAATATGGTCAATCAAAGACAGCCAATGAGAAGAGCTCCCTCTGTACCTGATGGTCCCTGTCTGGCTTTCTCCTGTCGAGGTAACATTAGGTGGCACTGTTGTGCCACTTGAAAATTCTCAAAAGAAATGCTGTCAAAGACGAGGAAGTCAGTAAGGTGGCTATGCAGCATTAGAGCACAAAGTCTCCTGCGTACACGCTGCTGCTCAGAAATCACATTTTGTTCTGCCATATTTTGAAAGAAATAGCATCTCATGAATAGAACGTGGTTCTACTCAAAAAGCAATATCCTTACTTCAAATTCAAAATCAAAAACAATATCAGCCCATATTGGAAGTAAACAGATGATCTGTCATCCGCATGAGCATTTATTGGGCCAGAAACAGTTGTTACTGATTAGGCTGATGTGACTGACAGTAAGCAGTGGAAACCTGGTGGACTATAGTCAAATGGAGGTATAGTCCCTTGAGGAAGAAAGGCATCTCACTATGAGGTGATTGTGGAGACTTCTAGACTAAACACTGCGAGGTATTTTCCTCTCTGCTTTAGATGGATATGTAGATTCTGGCAACCACCACCTAAATCAAAACACACCACACAGTTTGACAAAAATATAAGTTCAATGGCCAGATGGGAAGTTTTTAAACACTTTGACTGAAAAGCATTAAATCCACCAAAACCTGGAATTGTGCAAAATACCTTGCAAAAAGTCTGTGCGCTTGGGAGATAATATTAACAATAAAAATCCTCCTCAGCCTGTAATATCAGCCCATATAGGGGTTTTGTTTAAATCCATAAATTTCCCTTTGCTTTAGATCCTCTCATCTGAGTTCTGCACACTTGTAAAAAGCTGCAAGAGCTGAACATATGTTCCTACCAAAGGGCCCAAGTGTCCTTAACTGCCATGCTTGTATTTTATGCGGCACAAAGGGAGCATATGTAAAGAATGAACAGTGAATCAGAGTGAGTGCAAGAGAGACAGAGACAAAAAGAGAAAGCAAATGATTTTGTAAACACAGATGGCTGTCCTTGGCATCCGTGTTAGTTCTTCACAAGTGTTTTGAGGACGTCCTCTTCTTTCCAAGACCTCCCAATTTCTCCTTCACTGCCACTGTGTTACTGTTCTCCACAGTGTTTGCCTGTCTGTGCTTGATGTCTCGTCTGTGCGCTAACCACAACAACGCTGAAGGAAAGCACCGATTCTCTCAACAATTTGATTTATTCACACAACAGCCATATAAGATACAGGTGGAAACCATAATGAAAGACAACAAAGCAGTTGTGTCAGCTGGAGCAGTTGTGACTATGTTAGTATGAGTTTAATAAACTATAGTATACCAGAAAGACTGGTAAACCTCTGTATTTATGGTAGTTCAATGACCGGATGCAAATGTAGGAAGAGGTCAATAACACCTCTTTGGTTTTGTCTTGATAAGTGGAACATTAAAAGGAGGGCGAACACTCATCTGAATGGAGATGTTTCCTGTTTCCTCTTACAGTAGACGAAGCGAAAGACTATAAAGGAAAGAGAGTGTGGTGCATTGCCCTCTTTCAGTCTCCCAGAACCAGGGCGCCAGGCTACAACACAGGCTCTTTGTTAGCTTTGGACGACATTAAACGCTCCAGTACCAAGCCTCAGCACTGCAGCAGCACAACCTCAGCCTTGAATCGCGGCCCCGGAGGCCCTAGAAGAAAAATATGGGCTCAGAATGAAATGAAGCTTGTCAAATGGACACGGGAGCTGGCCCAGGGACTTGCTTAGTGTGGTACAGGGTCACAAAAGCAAAAAAAAAAAAACAGGGTAGGTCATGCCATAGCTCACTATAACAGTTGTTATGACCAGAGTGGTTATCCAGAGAGCAAGGCAGACATAACGTTCCTGAGAAAGAGAACAGAAAATGCTGTGTTTACCATGTGCCAAGACGACCCAGTTCTCCTTATTCCTACACATGCCATTTTGAGTGTGCAGTGAGCTGTTTTATACTCCAAACGTATTCCAAGTAACATCAACAACCAATATTTAGGTTTTAATGCTGTGTTTTGCACCTGCCAAGTCTGCATGAGTCAGTTGTATAATCTACAATTACAAGGCCGGCTTACAAAAGCACTTCTTAAAAAGGCATGTCAAAGCAGAGCCCTGATTTGGCTAGCTGTTGTTTTTGCAGAACTTTCTGGGTTTCGCTGGTCAAGTTGACATTTTTTCACGGGGCTGTGCTACTGGCAGTCTGAGCTGCCTGCGGTTGTGGTGTGCAGAGGTCATGTATAACAAATTCTTCACACTCTCTTTGTTGAGGCAAACCTGGATGCCATCAAACACAGACAGGGAAAGATGAGACAGAGGGAAAATATATAGAGAGAAAAAGAGACAGACAAAGAAAAAAAGAGGAGCAAAGGCCAGGTTTTCCAAAGGAAACAGGGAAATTTAACCATTTATAAAAAAAATAATGGGGGAAATGCAAGCCACATTGCCTGGGAGCCAAAAGCCCTTGGAGCGGGCCGCAGGAAGCCTGACCTTTGAGGGGGCCGTCTGCTATCTGAGCCTGGGGCTTCAGGGGCCTGGCCTCCTCTCTGGAGGGCCGTCAGCAGGCCTCAGCTTTCCTTCCCTATTCTATTCATTAGCCATGCTTTATGATTCAGCTTCCTCTGAGCCACACAAGAGTTCCCTAAGGAAAGAGACTGCTGGAGAGAGGGAGAAAAAAGGGAGCGAGACTAAGGGAGGGGGAAAAAAGCAAGAAGGAGGTCATAGGGCCCAGCCGGGGCCCAGCTCTCAGCAGCTGTGAAATCCTTCCGTTTCCTCGGCAGGCGTAAAAGGAATGAGGGGGAGAAAGAAAAAGAAGGAGGCCAGAGAGGGAGCTGGGCCAGTAAACCCACCATCAGAGTGCTAACTCCCAAAAGAGCCACATGCAGAGCCATAATTCCCAGATTTAGGGAATGCCAAATTACAAATTACACTTCTGTTTGTTTTAAAAAGTCCCCAACTTCCGTGAACACCAATGACTTACTGGCTGTATAAATCTCCAGATAATAGCAGAGCCGCAGAGGGAGAGCAGAGAGGCAGAAACCCTCGCTAGCAATAAGTGAGACATTTACTGCGAGGCGAAATGCATTTGCTGTCACGGCAAAGAAGCAAGGGGAAAAAGTCTTTGTAAATTTTCCATGTCCACATCGCTTTTACTTAACAACACAGCAAGCTAATTAATTTAGAAAATCTGAGACAAGCTTAATTGCACTTTTTTTTTAGTGTTAAACCACTTCCCTGCTTAATTTAAGCACAATAGGCCGACTGAGCGAGGCGATGAAGGCAGCAAGGGAGGGCGGTATAATCAACTGAATGACCTTCAGGCATAGATTTATGAAAGGCATTGATCAGTTAAGGCTGTGATTTCACCGAGACAGGAAGGTCAGCAATTACCCAGATTCAATTAACCTCATTTAGTAAAGACTGCTGAGAGACCAATTTCTCTCCCAACAACCCCCCACCCAGCAAACCTCCTGCTTCATTTCAAACAATCCCCAGGCCGTCCATCTACCTTCGATCTGAGAGCTCCTATTGCACGCCCTGCATTCCTTGAAGCTGGGAAAATAATCTCCAAACAGGTAGAAATCTTGCAGCCAGAGGTTAGAATAAACCCAGACTAAATAAAACCAAATTCCTAACAAACACCCTCCTAGCAAAGCAGTTAAAACCCTTCCCCTCCCTGGTAGAGATATAATTTTTACACAGGCTGGCAGTGCTATCACAACAGCTGTACCGTGAAAACAAAGAAACCTGTCAGTGGGCTTTGTTGTGGGCTCATGCCTACAAAGCCTACAATTACAATTTAGTTATTTCGCACATGCTAAGTTCTTGACAGACTGTTGTAGGACAAGTGGTAAGGCAGCTAATCTTAACACTTATATACCACAAACCCAAATAAGAGAAACACGTTTTCAAAATAACATCTCTCTCACTTGTCCAGGAAACTCTACAAAAAGACTGGCAGCTCAATATCAAAACCATTTTAACAGGCAGCACAACATAAGATCATCATTTGCACAAAACTATGCATACAGGCAGATGGAAATCAACTTAACCACCACCAGTGCAGCTAAAGCTAAAAGCATGTTGTTCTACTGTGTAATCATGGGTAATGAAGCATAGGAAACAAACACAACACACTGCTGCTAAATGAGTGGGTTGCGTAGGCGAAAACATTTGACGGTCCTGTACAAGAGTTTACGGCTACTCTGTGCTGTATTAATGTGACTGGATATGGCACTAAAAGACTTAACAGGTAGCACGAAAGAAAGAGAACAGAAAAAAGCGAGTGTGAGGAAGAGAAGAAGGAAAACGGGCAAGAGGGCACATATCCTGGCATGGATGATCAGGCTCTCAATTACCCTGGTCAAACCTAGATCTGTCCATGGATCCACACTCACTACATCTCCCACCCACACACCCACCCACACCCACACACACCCACTTGCTGCTGCACTTCCCTGCATGGTGTTTTAAGTGCAGTGCAACAATGGTTGTCTTAAGTAAACCCTTGAATGATTCTTATGGGATGTTCTGGTTTGAATTGATTATATTTTGTTTTCTGTGTATAAAAAACTGTTTAAAGGTCACACAATGATCATGAACACTGACATAAAGAAGCTTATCAGTACTGATATGGTAAAAGTCAGTAAAACCCTAGCAGGGGCCTGATTTTTTCTGTTCATGTGGGAGTAGCTCAGGGCTTTGAAAAACACTTCTATCACCACCCACTCAGGGCCTTCAACTATTGTTACCCTTTCAACCCAGACGTCCGCTAATGCTGCTTTAACAATAAATGCCGCATTAGCCAAGCACAGTGGGCCTACAGCTCCCAGGCTGCAATGGGAGACACCAAATTAATTATCTCCCCTGCATTTGTCCTCGCACCGTTCCAGAAACTTAATGACCTCCCGAGCGGTCGTTTATTATAAGCCGCAGCGGTGCTACACATTCCCAGGGCAGGGAACAGGCTCCATCTACCTTACCTCCAATTCCCACCCACCACTATCACCACCACCGCCGCTACCGCATGCTTGTCAGAACAGGTGTGGGCCAGCAAGACTGCAAACCCCCAGCGAGCACGATGGGATGTACAGCATGCACGGAAAAGAGAGAAGAAACCTCCCACGCAACTGTCAACCAACAGATACTCGCCTCAACTGGAGCATCATTAAGATTATAATGAATTCCGTAGTGGCCATGTAGAATGGAGTGGTCTCCCCTAGCACACACACAAAACACACACAAATGTCTTAATACTTAGCCCTGAGTGCCATTTTCATAGGCATGTATAACGTGTGTGTGTGTGTGTATGCCAGGGCTGACAACTCCTGCTCCCTCTACCCCTAGCAACAGACGCAGGGAAATGAATGCCGAGAGAGGAGCAGGGGGGCTTGAGCTTTGTGTAAAATATTACCCTCCGTCTCGCTTACTGCACCCCACACCACTCCTCCCTTCCCTCCTTCCCCTGGCTGTGCAGCAGTTGCTAGCCCTTATCACGGCTGCCTGTCAGTTTAGTATACAAATTAGCAGTCTATCAGGGGAATGCAGGGGCCTGTTTCATCAGTAGGGAGAAGGGCAGAGGCACGCATTGCATTAAAGCCTCTCGCAGCTGCAGACAGAGAGGGTCACAAATCAACGCCTCAGCAGGCCCACAGCCAGCACTAACCAGATAAGGAGAAATGAAGGAAAAAGGACAAGGCATATTTCACCGGAGAGGATCCAGACCTATTCAAATGTCCTGCAAAGGTCCGGAATGAAGGATGGAGGTGGGCTGGTGGGGGGCAGTATAAGGTCGGGGAACGCCAAAATTTCAACCCTACAGATTACAGAACACCCTACAGAGTAACAGAGAGGGCATGAGAAACAGGTATGGGAAAAAAGTAAAGAAATCCAATGTACGAAATGTCAATGACCGAGTCAGAGGAAGTGCTTTCAGTTGATTATCCTACTAAATTTTGCAGGAAATTAGGGCTAGCACACTCCCACTTTCTCCTGTGAAGTGAACCTCTGCATGTTAATACCTGCAGAGACAAAACGGCTGCGAAGGGCTCTCATTAAGTGGCATAATGCAATGAGGCACAGTCTAAATTGCAGCAATAAAAGCCGACAGACAAATCATCTCAACCATCGCAATCCATTTAACTCAATTAATGCAACACCAGATCTGAGCTCAGTGGTTTAAAAGCATGCGTGGCTGTACTCCCTTGTCAGGCTTAGCGGAATTGGGATGGTGGTGGTGGTAGGGTGCTAGTAGAATCTCTTTTAGGGTGAGATAAGGGTCAGTGTGACCATTGTAGTTTGATTAAGTCCCCCTGGAGACCATGGAAATGGGGCAAGAGCGAGATAGATAGAGAGATAAAGGCAATGGGCAATGCAGAAACAAAAGCAGGAGTTCGCTGTAACTCTGTTTGGCAGAGCACAGCTGACTATGGAAAGGGCGTGGCCTCCTTTCCTTTTTAATGTCAAAATGTGTGCCAGCAGTGATAAGAACCGCAGGTAATCTCTCGGTGGAATCGGGGGGCTGTTCGTCATTACTCTCTGGCCCTGATACAGATCAAGAGCTCCGGTGGCTTTCCTTGGCTCTCCATGGCTTCTCGGCAGCTGAGATGGCAGATAGCTCTTTAAGACATGGCTCACTTCTCCCTGATTGGCTGGTCAACAGCCACAACCAAATCCTGCCTCCCTCGGGGCTGCTGTGAGGAGGTATTATTGGACAGGTCACGGAAACTGATTGTCCCCATATCCACATCATCCTTTTGTTATAAAGCTTTACGCCATTGTCAGTGTGGGTGGTGGAAAGTAAAAAAGACTTTCTGGATGTTATTGTCTGAGAGGCAGAATAACAGACAGGCGGATTATTTCAAAAAACAGCTTTCTCCAGAGCTCTCACAATGCGGCACCGTTGTTGCTGTGTAGAGGATCCTAGAGGAGATAATAATAATATTCCTAGTCAGAGTCTTTGCTGCAGTAGAGCTGCCTTATAACAGAGAGATACACATCATTCTGACTGGCCCGCCGTGACATAATCGCCCTGCGGAGAGCTGCAGGCAAGCTTGGTAGGCAAACCACCTCTCACTGCAGCTTGTTAAGAGAAAGGTGGCTTTAAGCACAGCTCAATAGAAACTCCTATTGAACTTGTTTTCTTTTCACTCCATCTGAACAATGTGTAGGTGAGTCATAGCCCACCTCAGGCTACACAAGTTACATTCTTCCTTTCTTCCTCTCTCTTAAGATTGTACTGCGCTTTTGACTTGGATGAATTTGCTAAAAGGGGAAAAAAACAAAACTCGACAGGATCTTAAATAATGCAGCGATAGAAAAGCTGTGACCCTTTCCCTTGCCTCAACCCACACACAGTGAATTTCTTCTGCAGTGAAAGGCAGCACACAAAGAGAAGAAAAGGCAGAGCTGGCACTAGATGGAAATGTGTGGTAGGCATTGGTTTGCTCCTCTGGGCACGGACACCTTTAATGAGAAGGAAAAAATGCGCAGCAAGAGGAAGATCTCACCCGTACTATGCCAATGATTTTGAGTAATATGAATCACCTCCCCTCTAACACAAATAAATATTGTTCTAATACCAGTGGGAGTTAAAGGCTGACTCCAGGTTAGGGAAACTATGGGGGCTCCAAACAACCAGCCTCCACACCAGTCATTCTACATCCCTCAGCCTCCTAAACCCTACACCATGCACACACTAGATGCCGGTGATCCCTGACCTTTCAGCTTGGCTCTCTGCTGAGCTCACAGTTTATCAGTGCAATGAGGGGTGTGAAGCTGTTGATGCTGGTTTAGTAACAGCATCTCTCTTAAACTGCAACAGCAGCTGAAATGAGGGGAATTTAGGAATTCATCTTGGCATCTTGCTCATATGTCTGCTGCAACCATAAAAGTCGGCCAGGCTCTCAAGATCAATACTGCCACTTGCCTTGCAGAGGAATGAGGGGGGAGTTGGGAAGGACAGGAGGTGGCAAGTGGGGGGAGTGGAAAACTGGAAATGAGGCAGGGAAAACTGGCACCCGTTGCCAAATGTCCCATCAGTCTCACACCACCAACCCCTTGCCACTTTAAGGCACACTATCCACCCGGCTAGCACAAACAAACATGGTATGCACTATATAAAGGAGTCTCAGACCTCCAAAGCCTCCAGGTCATGTTGGAAAGGGATGTGGCATGTTAAGTGGAATTTACTTTTGATGCAGACATCAGGCCTCAGGTTTCTGGCAGCTGTAACCCAAGCTTCTCCCTGGGGCCTAACTGCAGGGTTGGACAGGACACCCAACGCCCAGGCAGTCACCTTTAGAAATACCTTAACCGCTCAACTGCCCTTATAAAAGGGGGAGACTGGTGGTGGTGGTTTTTGGGGGTCACTGTTTCCAGTATAAGACACTGTTTACAATGAGCAGACTTTCATTTCATTACCAAACATAGAGAGGTGAGATTGCTATTGGAAGTAAAGAGATGTTTATTTACCAGTATACATACCAGCTGCTGCTGAGGTCTGCTCAGATTGAGTGTGTTGTGTTCTGAGGTAACAAAAGGAATTTAATATAGAACATGGACCCCTGCAGCCCTCAGCACACCCACTGATTTGTCACAGCAATGCATTCTTTAGACTTTGATGTTGTCTTTTCATTGACATTTTCCCTCCCCCTCCACCACATCTTTTTTGTGACATGGCATAGCCATAAGTCCAGATGTGTAACTTAATGTGGGGTGAGTGGGAGTGTATAAATAGCCCTGATGACATATCAGCGGGACATGCCAGGAGCTTTGCTCTGTATGGGAGGGAGTGATGAGCTAACTGTACCTCTAGGGAGTCCAGCACAAGCTAGTTTAACACCAACTCGACAACTGCAGAGACCTTGTGAGAGAGCTTATGGATTTAGACTTCACACTTACTGTGTAACATCATTCTAGCACACCACACTGTGACCTGACCTTGACAACAGCCATGTTACTGGTGGTTTTCAATTACAATGATCAGTCACTACTTTTACTGTGCGGTAAATAGTTATGAATTGCATAGACTTACAATATCTGTGGTTTATAGTTCCATGCACAGAGTGCTGACAGCCCGTCGTTACTTCACCGGAGGTCAGTTTTATTACCCTTAAGGTGAGCTCAGATCATCACTCACAGCAACCTGCATTTCCAGTAATTGCACAATAATAACATCCTGATGTGTTGTAATTGTCTATTCTGTGAGCTTAGCTTCTTTTATGAGCCCTGGCGAACTCTGTGTAAACCCACCGGCTGTTATCTCTGATAATAACATAACACCTGTGGAGGAATTTGATCTGGCATCCATCTGAACACAAATCCCTGGACAGAGGAGAAGGGCAGGGTGAGGAGGATATATTTGATGTGTTTGCATTGCAAGGGCAGATTTATGAGCAGTCACTGCAGAGAGCACTATTAAAAGTTGTTGGCCATGCCAACCGTATGCAGCGCATCATTTGCTCTGGATTAAAATATAATGAAGCAAGTGAATGCAACTTTGTCTTACATGCACCTCTTAAATTATTCAAGTGGAAAGAAAAAACAACGGGCAAAAAATATACCCTGGAGCACTAATACACTTTTTTTCTGGGCTTGTACATGGTAACAATGAATATCTTAGCGCTTGTTAAAAGCTTTGTTTTCCATGGGAGTCTCCGTGTATGAGCAGGTTACACGTGCAAAAGGACGCCAAGTCACATGCAGAGGCCACTCATTTTCATTTCCAGTATGTTGCCGCTGGTGACATTATTGTAGTGTGTATACATTATGCGTTAGATTGATTTTTTCCCCTCAGCGTTACAAGGTTAAACAGCTCATTACTGCAGCACTGGATCACCTTAACAAACCAGTTTCTTACCAATTGAACAAACCTGACAATTACACTCTTAAATGTTGAGTTTGCAAAAGGACGCCTGCTCTAGCTCATTGTCTCAGTGATACTGATAACTGGTTTAATTAGCTGTGTTATTTAAAAACTTGTCCTTGTTTTTCTAAGGTAATTCTATGGAAACCTCTATTGCCTATAACTTCTTTTCAACATCTACACGTCCAGAAACACTCAGTGTGGCTCAGGTGGGTCTTGTCTGTATTTGAATAAGAGATATGCAAACAAATGAAGTCAAGGCAGTAGCTTGTGTGCTCAAGCAGCCTTTTCTAACATTTGAGAGAACCCTTGGATTAGTTGGTTCAGGCTCCAGGGCCTTTATCCTGCCTCTTATTCATCCAGCAGGGAAGGAAAAACGGGTGTTTGGATTTCTCGTCTGTCAGTGGTAAAGATGTATTTGGTTGGACAGTAGAGACGAATGTAAACAGAGTCCCAAATGAAAAAAGCTAACATTATAGCCAGCAGAACCCAGATGAACAATCAAACGGGGTCCACAGGAGAAACCCTCAGTGAATCTTTCCCCATACACATTTTCTGTCAGTACAATTAAGGATTTAGTTGAGTGTCCAGCATTAAAAGCTGTGAGGGTGGGCACAGTAGGATGATGAAGGGTGAGGGGTGTGAGCTCAAGTCATGCCTTATTCATGCTGTTCTTGTTATTCCCTAACACACTGGTTGGGGCACAGTCAGTGAAGGATCCACAGCCATTGCTACAGGAATATGGGCTGTTACAGATCCAGACTATATTTTTACCAGCCCCGTTTACTGTTTCTGCTGTTAATGTTTTTTAAACATGCTCAGGTGCATCGTGGCAGGGGCTGCCTAGCTGACCTTCTGAACCTGCGTGGCATCCGACCCCATGCCACACACCAACTTGTAATTGGAGACCTGGTACGCTTTGCTGCACTCCTGTAACGGCTCTCTGAATACTAGGATCCCACCCAGGCCGTCACCCACATCCAAGTTTGACAGGACCCTGGCGGGATGCCAATGTGGGGAGGCAAGAACTTCTGGTACAGTGCCCTCGCACCCACCACAGATCAATAACTCCATACGCAATTAGGGTAGTTGAAACAGATGTGCTCACAGGCTTCAGTGCTCTACCCACACTATCAACCACTGTGACAGCCCCCGCTTCCCTATTACAGAAACACATACACACGCACATACGTGCATGCTTGCACGCACAAAAAACAGACAGGCTGGGAACCTTCCAGTTCTCCCACTGACTATCCAAACAAATTCTACTTTCAGAAGTTTGTGCTAACATGGCAATGCTTCCACAGTACTGGATCACAGTAGGGGAATGCAGGGGGCATGTGTGGGCCAATGTGGTGTTGATAGGCCAGTGGAAACAGTTCTCCCCTTTCCCTCTCCCTCCTGCTGGTAGAGACTTCAACCTGCTTCT
The DNA here is from genome assembly GCF_014851395.1 of Micropterus salmoides. NCBI lineage: Eukaryota > Metazoa > Chordata > Actinopteri > Centrarchiformes > Centrarchidae > Micropterus > Micropterus salmoides. The sequence goes on along the minus strand of NW_024044459.1, from coordinate 33,872,687 downwards.
CTGACAGTTACACTTGTTCTGTCAAGTCAGCCCCCACCCTGTCACTAACAGGTGGCCTGTCCCTCACAGCAAAGTCATTTGCCTCACACAGCAGTAGTCATGGAAAGCCGCAGCCAAGCTACATTCAGGTTTCCAGCATTAGAGCTCAGGCCAAAGAGAGTGTCAGTGGGAGAATGTAGAGGAAAGGGCTGGGGGAGGAAAGGAAGGAAGAAAAACCTCCTCCGATCAAATAAATGCCACTGTAAGCACAAGTGACAAGTCTTGTTTGGGGTCGTCCCTGCTCAGGGCCTGAAAGGCCAGCGCTGCCTCATCTCCTCAGCTATGTCTGCAAGCAACAGGGGTGGGTGAGAGAGGGAGGGAGAAATGTCTGATTGGTGCCATAGCCAAGAGTGAGAGCAGCCCAATTATATTTCCTATCCCTCAAGAGCCGGCCAGCCCCCTCTGGTAGAGCGAAGCTTCTGCCATCTCTCCTCTCCTCACCTCTCAAGACACTGCAGATAGATAAATAAATGACAGCCCCGCTGGGGCTTGGCCCAGCCTCCCAGAATACATTGCAGAGGCTGGCTGGCTGCCTGTCCTTTTGCCTTCACCTGGCATTACTGCAGATAGACATTTTTCACATTATTATCATTGCACCGTCTTCGTTGCCCTGTTCACTCACTGAGCTGTGGTTGATGATGGCGGCAGAGGACCTGAGGAGATTGGAAGGAAATGTCTCTTGTCAAAGTCAGCATAGCCTAGCTTAGCAGAAATTTAACAAGTTCCCTGGGCTCTCTCCATTCACTCTCTGACAGAGCACAGAGCCAGGACACGGCCTGCTGACAGCCCTGGGCATGTCACTGTCACTGACACTTGATAGGCCAGAGAGAGGAGAGGCAATAGGGCTCAACCCTACAAGACTCACACTTTACTACACAGCTCCATATTGCTACTTTGCTCTAGCAATAAAAAACTACTTTTGGGAAATCTGACTTTATCTAACATAACCCAAACATAAAATTAGCTTGAATCATACATGGACAAGTTGCCTTCATTACTCTGCAAATGACTTTCTTTTGGCCGTCACTGTAAAATGCTCACAACTCCACAGAAAGCTAAATGTCCCAGGATGTTTGTGTTTTTTTCGGTAATAATCAGGTAGAAGCCAAAAGAGAAATACTCAAGCTTAAACTGCATGTGTACCAGCATTTTTCCCCCCACACTCTCACCACTCCCCGACGGTTAAACCCAAAACCAGATGTTGCGGATCAGTGGGGATGAAAAACAAGGCGAATAAAAGTGGAGGGCGGAATGGTACGCATTAACTATAATCAAAAAGAAACAAAAAGGAGACCAGGATGCTTTAATTACTTCTCACATATAATTTGGTTTTGTGGGGGCAAGCCAGGCACTGCCAAGAAAAGAAAGATGAAAAGCAACTTAAATTACATGGAGAGAAAGTGCAGAGGCTTTTTACACATGGTCCATCTATTCTCCACTGTAACTCTCAACAGTTGACAAGGCTGATGACTAGCCCCAAAACCTTGATGTAAATTGTCCATGGAAACAGTACTTAGATGCAGCCATGCTGGATCTAAGTTGTTCCGCATGGTCATGACTTTAAGGAAAGTGTTGAAACATACCGACTGCAGACTGACAAAAACGTCTGAACTGGTTGTTTGTTTTTTTTTTTTAAAGTGTCTTTTACAGCATACTGGACTGGTCAACATCCAAACTGTAATGTTATTTTTTTGTTGTTTTGTTTAATTATTCATCATCTAAAATTCCCTTAAATAATGTGAATTTAATAATTTTTCATGCCATTCTGCTAAGTAGCGGAGGATATGCATTATGTTTGGCCACCGGAGAGAGCTTGGATGAGGCCTGAGTGAGGTGCTCTATGAATCTACTTCATAGCCATCCTCTGTTTGCAGAGTCTCTCTTGACTCGCTGGTGTTGCCACAGTGCTAAATTGCACAGCTGTTCCACAATCTGTGGCGGTGTTAATTACCCAAATGTGAGCGGCAGCTCGTCAGTTCCTCACTAACGAAGGGGCCTGCTTTCCAGCGAGGGTGCCGTATGTTTGGCATGTAGGCCCATTTCCACCCAACGCTCCCCAGGCTGTGCACGGACCACCCGACACATCCGAATCTTGGAGAAGACGCATCTAATTAAAGCTCCCGACTCAAATCTGCTTACTAAGGGGGAAAAACACGCGGGCTGGATTAAAAGAAGGGGAGAGGGGTGGAGTGGGATAGGGGGCTTTAATACACTGCGAGTGAAAGGGCTTAGGAGGAAATATGAGAACTCTCAATAGTAAGATCCCAGGCAAGGCTGGAAGGAAACGCTGTGTGAATGTGAGCCGATCATTCAGCGTTTGTCAGTCCCCAAGGCAGAGAAAGACAAGCAGGTTGTTTTCTAGAAAAGTGGCTTCTTAACTCTCCTGGTTGGCCCCTCTTCCATGGACATGTACATCAATTCTCAACTAATAGAACATGGACTGATGTGAAAACACTTGATGATCTAACCAAACCTGAATACAAATACCAATGTACAGGTTTGGTGATGTTTAACAGCAGCTACATATAAAGATGTCCCTTTTATCCCTCTCACAGTCTCACATGATGACAGTACATAACAATGAAACCCTCTCCAGTCAGATGCTGTAAACTGCTAATGCACTACATTACACAGTACATCACCCCACTTCTTGCGTGCAATGTTCAAAACAAAGGTGTTAAGAACTCCCCTCATGAATCATACTTGCTGGCTAAAAGCCTAGCTGCAGTGTACCACCCACCTCCGGTTATACATGAACACCACAGCCTGAAGTAGCACTGGGAGACTACATAATGAATGCATGAAGCTAGGTGTCATGGGGGCTCGTATGGTGCACAAAACGATGGGGCAATTAGACCCACACGACACCTCGGGATGGCGTGATGAAGGACTCCTGGGCTCGTCTCCTCCGCCTCTGTTCCTCTATCATTAAGGATTGAGCAGCCACATCTGGCTAATGGCACGCCTGGGGTTCCTGCTCAAACACTGTGCCACGCCGTGCACATTTAATTACGCCTCATAAAGGTAACAAAAGACACGACCTGCTCTCGGGGAAGCACTGTTTGGAAATCGTGAGAGAGAGAGATGAGGGGAAGGCAAGGAACTGGCCAGCTGCCAGAATTACAGGTTGACCCAGGTCTGCAGCTTCAAAAGAGGGGGAATTCACTTGAGTGTCTCCGCCTCTCCTTGAGATGGGTCCCAATAAGCAGGCTGAGAGCAGTAGATGCTCGGTAGCTGAGAATCAAAGGATCTCTAGTTTGTCTCCCTTTCTTCTATTAGATCATGAACTGCACTAGGCACTGCTGTCAATGGCTAATTGCAGAAGGACTGGGGGGATTAAAGGGAGAGCTCTTTTGAAATATGTATGGGATTTAGAAGCTGTTTGAAGTGAAGAGGGACTTCTTTGTCAGCGGGGATGGAGAAAACAACAATAACAACATCATAGGAGAATGCCTATAACAGCGCTGTGGTGACCCGCTCCACTTCCACCCTGCCTCTCAAGGCACTGTGTTGCTCAGCAGCCACTGCAAAGAGCTCACCACATTCAGCCAAGAGCATGAAACACACATTACCCACTGACTGAGTGACTGGCTGACCTATGGCTTCAGTAGTACCTGGGGGTATTCAAAAGACCTTGGATGGCTGCTTTGTGCAGCACACAGTTGACATTTCGAGCTGCGAGAGAAAGAAATTTGAAAAAAAGAAAATAAAACATGCGCAGAGACACATGCCCCAGGTCTCTCAGCGAGCAGATGCCCACATTTAGGAAATAACATCACATAGGAAGAGATGAGGGACAAAGAACCGTGGCTCATTGTCGAAGCAGTCCATTGTCTGGCTGTTTGAGAGCTGGCGAACGCCACAGGAAAGGTCACTGGTCACTTCCATTTGGACCTGCACATAAATCCCCCGCTGCACGGCGCAGTTAATAACACAGCCAGCTCTGAAGGAACTGCCATACAATAAAACAGGGAGAAAAAATGTATTTTGTTTTGACAACACCTCCCTGTCCCTTTACAGCCACTGGCCTTGTGCGGCCCTTTGCATTATTTATAACTTAAATGTTAAAAACAGAGACATCTCTGCAGTGTGCATTAAAAGACAAGCCTGCCAAACGCCTCGCTCCACAGCAGCTTCCTCTTCTGTTAAGTCTCCCTCTCCTTTTGGTGTAGAGAGAGTGTTTTATGGCAAGTCCCTTGTCAGGATTAAGCTGTAGATCCAAGTGCCACAGGGATAGGCATAAATTCTCCATCTCCCACAGTGGACCCGCAAGTGGTGGAGCTTGGGGAGCGTCCTTGAAGTATGAATAACATCACATGCTATGTGTCATCTGTCATACAGTAATGACATGTCCTCAGAACAATCCACATCTCCTGTGGCCCATATGTCTGTGAATGAGAGAACTACTTGCTTCCATGACAAAGGCTTTTGTGAAAGGTCTTATACATTATAACAAATACAGTTCATGTATATTCTGTGTTTTAATTTGAACACTGAATCTGGACCAACAAATGAATGCTAGATGGCAACCAGAAAACCTGATGCTATCTAGTGTTGGTGAGATGATGATAATGAAATACACGCATCCCACACATGCATGGGAGAGACAGACTAAGGGCTCCACAGTTGAAGCTGTGTCAGTGGATCTGGATCCAGAAATCAGATTCAGCACCAGGGAAACATTTATCAGTTTTAATGCAGTGGAGCTGCTATAGTCAAGGACCCAGGATGAACTTCCTCTCTGTCTAGTAAATCAGAAGAGAACATCAGGCAAAGATGTGAAAACACTGTCTGAGTACTGTTCTAGTACTGCTGGCCTTAACCGGTCTGCAGAATGACTGGTGACGTTGTTTTGCAATTCTACAGCACTTCCATATTTCTTTGAGTTTCTCGCAGAGGGCAGCTTAAGTCTCGGAGTATAAGCCAATTTGGATTAGCTTCACATTTTAGACAGGTTCCAGTTGGGATTTACAATACTTTTAGAACACATTCCTCCCTAAGCACGGCTTTAACCTTAAGTGCATCAACAACATATTTAACAGACATTTAGTTCCCTTTTCCCCCCCAACGTGATTTCATAGATTGTTTCAGATTCAAAGCTAGACAACACTCTGTTCAAAATAGTTTAGCAGGCTGAAGCATTACTTTATAATACCGACTGATAACATTCTGAGGTTTTAGGCACTGTCGTCACTACTGAGAACATGGTGTTGCATCCAAATGCTTGGGCTATTTTCTTGAACGTCTCTTTAGCTCATTTTTCACTTCTGAGTTCACGCACAGATCCAGAATAAATCTCCATTTCTTCTTTTATCTCGTATCCAGGCTTCAGGGGGCACAAGGCATTAGTCTCATGATGCTGGGTTTGTCATGTCTTCCCCAGCTGTGATCTGCCTGAACTCCTACATTACAAATAGCTGGAGGATTTTTCACCCTCTTATCACATTTGCCAAGCAGGCCTGTCTCTTATCAGCTTTCCGCTAGAGATAAATGGGCTTTTGAAGATAGGAATAAGAGAGGTTTTTGCAAGCTAATTCCAGAGCCCCATCTGCAGTAGATTACAGATAGGTGCTAGGGAGCGGAGAAAGATACATATTTTAATATGTAGGTGGTGGAAGTATCAGGTTGAAGAGTGATTGGTATTACAATGTCACATACTCTACAACCCAAAGACATGTAGAACTAACAGGCAATAAGAAGAGATAATGGACAGAGTATTATTGAGACTTCATCATTGACCGCATCAGTTGCATTGCTGGTTTTGCATCAGCCCTGATGAGAACAAAATGACTTTTCCAACATAGCCTATTTGGAGCCTGCAGCACAATAAAAGACAGTGATTGGCAGGCATAAGAATGAGTACGAATACATATTTCTCTGTGTGTCTTATCAAGGGAAACGGTTTTGGACATTTAGCAAATAGGAATAATTCAAAAATTATTCATATTTCCAATCTAAATGCAAGTCATTTTTGGAGTGATGCTACCTCCATCTGTCTCAGTGACAATATTTCAACATAATTTATAAATCAAATACAATACATTTAAAACATTATTGACTGAAATCATAGCAGTAACAAGCCGTCCTAAAAAATATTTTGTCAACAAAGCAAGGGACTATAATAAATAAACAGCATTTTATAATATACCAAACAAAGATTGTAAGTTTTGGTTATTATAACGCGGACAGAATTTCAAACAGACAATTTAATACAAATGCCACAGAAAAGTACCAGTGATAGTGACATCAGAACCTCTTTAGGAATATTAAAGTGATACTGAAAGGGACAAAAATTACAACACAGATTAACGGAGGACAGCCTAGGGTCACTACTGAACAGCACAATAGTAGGTCCCTATGGAAATATTATAGTAATACCCTGGGAGAGCATAAAGTAGGGCACATTTTAAGCCCACAATTGAGCCACCGTCTAAGCCCCTATAGGATTATTATAGGAATGTTATGGTGAATTCTTCTTTAAGGCGTGGACTCATAAACATTAATAATAGCCTACACATTGATTTCTGTGATAGCTGTGACAGACCTGTCATTGGAAGTGTTGAACTAATATTAAGAGGCGGCATGTGATCCAGCCTGACCTTGATGACTGAGATTTGTGGGCAGGATGGGGGAAGAAAACCTAATTAAACAGACACGGGACAGGCTCACATTGTGCTAATGTCCTGCGTGGTGGATTTAAGAGTGCGTGGTAACTACCCATAGTGTAGGCTACTGTAATAACAAGACGCTACCTGCAAAACAGCTAAGCATTTTAGTAAAAAAAAAGAAAAAAGAAATGTACACAACCAGTGATGTTGTTACAAATAAATAATACAAATGTAAATCAAAATGTTGCTTCCATTTACTCTAGTCACAATAGGATATTTAAAACCACAATGCAGACAAAATGTTGACAATATTTTCAGAAAACAACCGCAAGTTTCTACCACTCAGTGTGCTAGGAAGTCCGTATAAAATTATGGCAACCCTTGCAAACGTGACTAAACCCTATTTTGAAATAAAAAAAAATGGTTTAAGTAAGTTTGGACGTTATTCAAACCTCCACTACATCTTCGTTTACGATACGTGCGGGGCGCCTCGTTGGAAAGGAAAATGCGCCTGCCACCGGCGGTGACGGGCTATAAGAGAAAAATCCTAACAATGAACAGCTCATTCAAACACAACAATGGTTCATTTCGACGAATACTGTGCATATTATATTTTTAAATCATCGTTCAGCGAATATTTCCCCTGAAAATCAATGAAAGCAACAAAAGCATCGGTGGAATTTCATAAAATCTTACCGAGTCCAAATGCGCTGAGATCGGTCGCGCAGGATATCCAAATCACCCAGACCGGAGCAAATAAGAACACGTATTCATGAAGACATTTAAGCGAGCCTTATTGCAATTAAATCCAATTTGAAAAAAAAAACATTGTTCACGGGGTAGACGTTGAGAAAACTGTCAACACAGAATAACCTGCCGGAACAATAAATCTTCACTGAGGGGATTTTGTTCCGTCTTTCGAAAGAAAAAGCGGCGAGACCTTCAGGAAATTCAGTTTATTTTACTTCACGAAAGTTCTGTAGGCAAATATTATTGCTCCTTGAGAGAACACAGTGGATCTTTGTCAAGCCAGAACACTGCTCGTTGGATTCCAAGTCGTATAGCGAAAGCGCCGATGACAGATCGTCCACAATAGATTCCCCAAAGTATTTGTCGATCTCAAGCAGAAAACACGACGAAATACATATCCAAGAGCCCCGGGGATGTTTTGTCGTACACTGGAGATACCATTTGACGATTATCCACAAGATCCCGGCGCGTTTAGTATGACGAGAAGTCCCGAAAAACGCAGTGCGCTCCGCTCCTCTCCGACCTGCTCTCCGTGCGCAACAGAGAGAGAGACTAGGCTGCTCTGCGCCTCAGCCAGGGTGTGTGTGCTGGTGTGTGTATGTGTGTGGCAGCAGCTGTTGAAAATGAGGACAGGACGAGACCAGAGCAATCAATGTACGAGGGCTTGATCTGATTTGTTAACACTTCTCCCAATAATGGAACCAGGATTTTTTACAGGTATTTTGACCCCTCTTTAATTGTTTTATAATTTTATTTCCCGAGGATAATTTATTCTTTATCTATCCTCATTTTATATGGATTATATATTACTTCAGCATGTAAACACATTTACACTGCATGTTTCAGTATGTATGCATGTCCTACTGTAAGTTATATAATGGAGCTCAATATGTTTGTCTATTGCCTGATTTCATAAAACCCCTTAGAAGTGTATTGTGCAATAGTTTACCCAAGTTTCGATTGATCTTATTCATGAGTACAATTCATAATATAATCAGTAGTATTAAATATCTAGTATTGAACTCATTGTATCAGGACAGGTTCATTCAAAAGATTTAATAATTGGAACATATTTTTTTGATTTTTTTAATTAAGAGCTCCAGAAGATGATCACCAATAGTAATTTACGCTGAATACAGGGATGTTAAGTGGGAGGAAAATCCAACAAAATCTAAAATTCCATTCTATTGACCCCTCGAGTCTGCAAGGATTCCTTAAAACTCTTGCAGTAGCCTGGGGAGTATGGATTGGCATCAGTCCTGACTGAGCAAGGCTATCCATCTGCTCCCCTTCCACAGTGAAGATGTTATTCTTAAAATGTACTTTAGAGGAGAACTCTCGGAGGCTAAAGACGAGGAGGATAGAGCTTTGACGTCTCTTACAAAGTTAGCCCTTTGGTTATCCTGTTCACTCTTATGACCTGCTTAACTTAGCCATGATTGAAGTCAGCTTGAAAGAGGCTTATGCTTACAAAATGCCAAGGCAGAGTAAGGGGATCCTTTACAACTCCACCTCCCTATGGAGTTTTCTGGAGACAAGAAGAAGATTGGTGTTTACTTTCTGCCATGCTGTGTTATACTCCACAGATACCCCTGAGAGAATGGTAGCTATGTTATGTGAAACAAATCTTTTTTTTTTTATATAACGAATGATACACAGTATTGTGGATGGATAAATAATGCACTGTGATTACCTCCCCAAACTCGGCATCTATACATTGTGCCTATGGGATGGCCACAGTCTCACATGTGAGAATAATAAGAGTTACTCCACGGGTTAGTGTCAGGAATGCAAGACTTGTAATTATTTCCCAGCTGACTGTGATTAGGGGTCATCCCAAGCCTAAAAACTTCCTTTAAAAACATAGGACATTACACATACAGACAAAAACATCAACCCACACAGTCACAGGTCAGAGTAAAAGCAGCATTTAGAATTTGACAGGGAAAAGTTAGACGCCACTAAATGGGACTTAATTGGCTGTGATTTTGTTTATCGTAGAAAAAAAAAACTGCTTACCAAAAGCAGCTGAAACGAGCCAGCGATTGAAAAGGGAGAACATGCATTACACTAAACCTAGGAAACTTTCCAAGATAATGTATGGAACAGAAAAGCAGATGTTGGACCAGCAGGGCATCCTGGGAAACTGGCGTCATACATAGGAAATAGAAAAGGAAACAATAGATGTTTAAGCCACAAGGCATCTTCACCCCTAAGGGTTATATTTTATCTGCCCCCCCCCTCTCTCTTCCAACCAAATACAGAAAAACAAAAGCACTGTTGTTCTTTTGTAAGGGCAGTAAACAGTATTTTCTGTTTATATGCTAAGTGAAAAGCTTATTACATTTAAAAGTCTTGTTTGCCATAAAATACAGAAGATACCATGCACATATCACAGTTTTGAAGATGTCGGAAGGCACCATTAATGCTGCTTGCGATTTCTGATTCAGAAAAATCACCAGTAGTCCAGAGTATTAATTTCTGAGACAGCTGAAATGGACACGAGAGAAGCTCTAGTAGGATTCAGTCTCAAGCTAGCTAGGCCACATATAGCTCCCGATGTAGGGGTCTAACCACTACATCACCTCTGGGAGAAAGGTTGGGTGCATTTTCTGTCCTTCAGCACTTTAACAGCCAGCTTTTCAGCTTCACGTCCATTCAGTGGTCGGCCGCTAATGCTGCCAACCTCAGCCAGGAGCACAGTTAATCTCAGGTAAGCCAGCACTGACTGAGTGGATCTAGAGGCCTGGTCCAAATAGCTGCCTTGTGGAAATAGCATGTGGCATAAAATACCCCCTCCTCTACAGCTTCCTAAAATAGGTACGTGTACAGTGAAAGCGGTTATGTAAAGAGAGAAGCCAGGAGTGTAGGCAGAAATATGTTGATTCCAGATCAGATGTTGACAGAAAGTGTTAATATCGACCACAATGAACACATTTAATATGAAGCTATTAGCCAAATATTTCTAGGAGGATGGTATTTTGCTGCTAACAGCTCATCGCCCCGTTTCTGAAATTGAGACTTTATCAAGAGCAAATTTCCTTCCTTACAGGTTAAAGATATCAAAGCCTGAATGCACTGGCAGACAACATACAAATTAGCTCTGTTGCTGATTTCAGAATTTGAGGTCGCAGGGATTAGTGTGTGCTTTTAATGTAGCTAAATGTATTGATTTACAGTATCTGTTTATTTGCTGAAGGGACACAAGCATGGAGCATTCTGACTGACAAATAACTCATTTGATATAGCATTGATAGGCTCAGCTAATTTGGGCTATAATATCATTCCTAGGTTTTATTGTTCAATTAAACAGCAGCACTGGGCAGTAGAGCTAGAAAACTACACTGAGAGTTTGAATCCCAGCTATGTCTACTTTGAATCCTCGCCATTACTAGTAATGATGGTGGAGAGGCACAACATAGGCTGTCACCACCAAAATGGAACACAGTCATGTTTTATTCCATTTTATTTCTGCAGCTGTACATTGTAATTTCTTTCTGGAGAGTGCCTTGCAGAATCCATGATTTATTCATTACGGGGGCTCGAGTAGCATAGACCAACGATGTGAGAATGAGCACCTTATTCAATGACTCCCATCTTTCAATATGGACAGTATTTCTAGGTCATCCATTTGGAGCAATGGTGTACTCCAGAATACAAGTAGTGCTACTGAGAACAGAGGCCAGAGGATGTCAGACACTTTGAATGACTCTCAGGAGACCCAACTTAAAGTAAGGGACTTTACAGTAATAGAGATGTACAAGCAACTGAATAAGATACAGAAACAAAATACTCTATAGGATTCCATGTAGAAATGAATTCCGGTGCTGATAATGGATTTTCACTTATATGCAGTCTGCAACTCTTTGAAATCATATTTCTCAATCCATTGCATGAATAGGGCTTGTCAGGCAGTTCTTTTTTTCACCATCTTGAAGTTGTGCTCATCAAGCCCTCGTGGCAAATGTTTCTGGAGGTTCCTGTTCGACATGAAAAGTCGTCCTGATTGATCGAGGCGATGTAGAACAAAAAGCGCCCTCCGCCAGGCACATTAAAAATGAATTTTCTCTGGGATTCAAAGGGCTGCGCTGCTAGGGCAGAGGGAGATGAGAGCTGGTAACTCTGCTAGTTTGCCTCGGGAGCCCCTCTAGCAGCTAGTCCCAGCTGATCCATCCATCAGCCTTTAAGCCCACAGAGGTGAGTGACTGTTTGAAGGCTCTGCCGGCTACCTCATCCTGAGGCTTAACAATCCAATATTGGTTGTTGCCGAAGATAATTACTCTCCATTGATGGTAGAATACCCAGGGCTAGCTGCAGCCATTTGCATTGCCCAACACCACAGATCGATCAGGGAGGAAAAGCAGTTGGGAGCTGATAACAGTATTGCGTTAGACTAGGAGGGATGTTATGCTCTCTCTGGCTTTATTCTCCTATACCCCCACCCTCTTATGGCCTTCCTCCTCACTCCCTCCTCTTTCAATGAACAAGGTAAAGAATGGCTCCCACTGATAGAATCAGCAAGGACACTGCTGTCTTTATTCTCCCTCCAAAAGCATGCGCATGTCACCTTGACATTCTTTATCTTCTTCACAGCGTTGGCAGGAGAAAATGTGCAAACCAGATCCTGCATTTGATACACGACTGTTTACGGACCCACAGCTTTTATTTTCCATCCTCCTGAGCTGTTTGGAAGATTGACAGAAGCAAAAACTACACTGTTCTGCTCTTGTCTAGAAAACATGAAAACAGACGGCACAGCCTTGTGTGGTCTTTTTACAGATTTGTCTCCACCAGGGTATAATTTACATTAGGAAAAAAAGATGGAAATTGGAGAAGTGAGATTAGCAAGTAATTTATGGGCACTTAGCAGGGAGCCTGCAATAACAACCTCTGATATGCTTCACCGCAGCATTGCATTCAAAGAGGACAGCCACATGCCTTGCTCCAGAGTAATAGAGCCTCCATGCAGGACAACCAAACCCCACCAAATTATGTGTGATCACTGAAAGTGTTGGCATTAATCAGAGCTATCTCACGTCTAACCCGCTGCTTGGTATGTGAAACGGAAAATTAAAAACAAGTAGTGTTATTTTCATTGTAATAAGATTTCTATTTCTTTAACAAGATAAAAAGTGAATTGTGCTCCGACTCAGAAAGTGTGAAAGACGTTTGGAGATTAATTTTTCATGCACATTGATAATTTAATACAGACTGGTACTAGTTTATTAACATTCTATGACTCTTCTTGCTCTATGAGAATAATATCCATATAATCTGTGGCACTTTGGAGGGAACCGCTATTACCACTTGATCAGGTTGTCAAAGGTTGTTGCTTTCAAATATTGAAGCCAACACTGGAAAAGCAAAGGAAAGGAAGAAAAATTTACTCCATTGTCTGGCCACCCCTTTACGGAATATGAACAAGCTCTTGATCACATGGCAATGTACAGAAAATAACAAATGAGTAGACAGAGAGATGTTGGGAAAAATGGATAATGCCTGAGCCAACAGAGGACTCTTACAAGGCGATAAGACAAAGCAAGGTGATCAATGGCGTCCAGGTGCTGGCTGAAACAATATGTTTTTTAATGCACATCTGACATTCACGGCCAAGTCGCACAGATAACACAGACTCTCAAACATAAGTATTTTACTCTCCATTCCTCTTCTATTAGAAAACAACAGATAATCGAGAACAAACAAAGACTCAGTAGTTCAGGTGCAACAATGGTTAAAGACATAAGGAGGAGAAAATGACAGAATATTTGTTACTATGAGAAACACAGAGTTGCCGGCAGAGACTGGAGTGAGATTAAATATAAGGTTACCAGAGCAAAGACCTAATCCATTCAGAGACAAATGCAGGGTCTCTGAAGCACATTTGTTGTGTGGCCTGAGGTTTAACAACTGGCATTATAACTCCATTTCTCATCATTACCACCCTGTACTTTCGCACTGCAGAGATAGGGTCAGCCTGGGAAAAGAGCAGAGAGTGGGAGCCAGAAGGAGTGCAAGGAAGAGAGACCATGGACGATATACAGTACATACTGTATAAATTCCTGTATATATTTCCTGCAAATTCCAATTTCAGATTTTGATTGTGTGCAACATTGTGAATGTCCTCATGTAAAAATGAGTGCATGTGTATGATTGTTCATGGTTGTGCCTGCTCGAGCACAGTTGTGCATATGCAACTTCTCCATGGTCACCATATGCTGCCGCGTTTCTCGTGGAGGACTGAATATGGGCACAAGTGTTCCCAGCAGTAAGTCAGCGTAGTGTCAGATATGGAAATCCACCAGCATTCATGAATGATACAAGACCTGCTCTTTAGCCTCACACGTCAAAGGACTTGCCAGGGTGGATGAGGCAGATGCATTGACAGATTTAAAGGAGCTGGGGGAGGGTCTTTTGGCTTCCCACTGCGTTGCACACTAACTCTCTAGTGTTACACAAGTGTATAATAAGACCCCTTGAGGAAAAGTGTTAGGGAAAAAAGAAGCACCCAAGCTTAAAAAAGGACAAAAACAACAAAATCTGATTGCATTGAAGGCCTTATTAACATATCCTTTCACCAGCAGAGGATGCCACTGGTTTTAATTCAGTAAGACAGCTGCTGGGGCCCCGCAATTTCTATTTTGACTCAATGATTTAATCAATTATAGCTCTAAAACTATGGCTTAATTAACTCCATGCACAGGCGTCTGCTTTTCACAGGAGCCATTCAGGAAAACAGGAACAAAATGGCTGCCGGCTTCCCTCATGTTCAGAATAGATGCTAAGATGGTGGTGGGTAGATTAACTATGCCCTGTGCAGTTTTATTTATTCCCAGTTTTGTCTCATAGGAGATGTGGAACAAGAACATCATGCTCTTCATTCTATGTGTATAGCCTCATCCTTCCTCCAAAAAAAGAGAGAAAAGGATATGCTGCAGCTTTCTCTGGATAGCTGTGACCTTGGCCCATTTTCAGACTTCTAGAGGAGTGTTTCTAATAAAGAAGCTCAAAGACAAGGATGGTTGATAAAATTAGCAGCTTTTAAAGTCATTACAAATGTTGTTTTCAACTTATTATAGTGTGTATGGACTGTTGCCTAATAATACTGTTTCAATGACTTTCTCATGATAGAATCCATGAAGCCGCCTACTTTCTGAATGTGGGATAGACTCTACATACAAGAGAAGCTGAGTAATCTAATATCAACTGAAGTTAGGGCAGGAAACAAGCCTCCATCAAATAGGAAAATTGTCAAAAAAAGTCCCCCTTGCAAAATACAAATCAACAGCAAGTAAATTAGTTTAAATTAAGTTAGGAATATCACATTATCATCCAAAATAAAATTTCCAACGGTAGATTTCAAATTTAATTATGGTCTAAGATGCCAGCTGTTTACACTAACCTTTTCACTGAACTGTTGGCAAATGTCATAGTTGCTCAAAACTCCAGTCTACTTGGAAAACTTAAGGTAAACAAACCACAAGTCAGCTAATTGCAGTCAGGTGAACTAAAGATCCCAACACCACCAAACCAAGAGCTGAAGATGGAACCAATGAAAAATCTTCAAGGAGGCTTGGCTGGAATATTGCAGCCGTTTCACAAGCAAATAGTGTCTGACACCACACACATTAACTTTTTTCACTTCAATCACCCGACACATCAAGCTTGTGAATCCCTCTTTTCATCATGCTACTCTTCATACACTACCCTTGTTGTACTCTTGTTTGGCATTTCACTGAAGAATACCCCCTTTATACTGGAAGCACGAAGAGGCCTCTGGAATATCATCCAGCTAATGACAAATTAATGATGAAGAGACCAAGAAAATTACTGAAATTAGATTTCAAGCGTTTACAGCACATCGACAGAAAATTGTCTTTATTCAATTACATCTCATTATTATATAAAGTACAGTCCAACTGAGGCCATGCCTAAAGATATGTTATTACTCAATATTGAGTTTGTATGTGATGACTTTGGGAGGTAACGACGAGACAAGAAACACATTTTACTGCTAGCCTAGTTATCAAACCTCAGCCAGCGTAGAAAAGAATCGCAAATGAGTTAAGACATTAACACCAGTCAGATGGTTTCCATTTAGCACATAATTGTGTGTGTCGGTACCCTAAATCCCATATTCTTAGCCAGAAGACCCTTGCCCTCCAAACTAATGGCTTCCACATCGGAGGTTAAGGTTCTCAACCTGAATATCTTAACCTATAAAGAACCTTAGAAGAAAATGTCTTCTCAGCAGTTCTTGGTAAAAGCCCATTTTCTCTGTAGACTCCAATCCCCCCCCAAATTGATAAGTTTAATTCATTTTGATGAAGATGTCTGCTAATCTGCAGTGCCTTTGTGCATGTAATATGGATTAGGCACTTCAGCTCAGGGAGCTCAGTCATGATGCCAGAAAAGCCTCTTTGCCTCACAGCTCCCTTGTTCATCTGGCCACAGGCCTGCCATGACTTCTAACCCTGTCCACCCTTGGGACAAACTCCACACATTCCCCCAAGTGAGCTGCCCAAGGCCTCCTCATGCCAGACCCCAGTGGGGAGGGAGGGGGATTGATAGAAAACTGGGGCAAGGGCAAGGGCCTTCCTCACTAATTACACCAATCCAGCTCCAGAGACAGAAGCTGAGAGCCTTTGACATCAGTTTCATATTGGTCTTTTGTTCCTTTGTTCCATTGTGCCTTTGTAGACTTGCTACAGGGGTGTCGATCATAACTTCCTGCTTTCCTGAGCATTGTTTGATGCACTGAAAAGTGACTGGACGCATAAAGCCCACCATTTCTTAACTCAAAGAATTCCACTGTGTATGGTGTTCAAACATGAAATGAATGTAATTTATTGGAGCTTATTATTTCCTTTCCATCACACATAGGGAGAACACAATAATGCAGCTCTGTCAGTAAGATTTTCACTTAACAGGTTATCTAAATTCAATAACACAGAAATCCCAAACTAAGGGCATGCATGCTGTGCTGAATTAAGGTGAAATGACGTACACAGAAAAGGAGAAAAATACCAAAGCATCTAACTGTGCAGCTAAAGAAAAAAAACGTTTGGTCCAATAAAAAATAGATCACTAAAATCACTATAGAAAAAAATCTAACCACTGTAACCGCATTAAAAGTACAAAATGTTCAGTTGGACTTTGTGTGGGAGTATTTAAGAGTGCCAGCTTGGATCTACTTCCAACTTAAAGCTCTTTCCTATTCTCTGCCTGAAAGACTGTTTAATTTGAGAAAATTTCCTGGGATTCTTGAAATGACTTGATTCATTATACAAAAAAGTCATACATCAGGATGTCTCATGGTTTATCATGAGACCTTTATCAGGGAAGCGTTGGTTTACAAATCTTCTTCTGATTGGCAAACTCACTTCAACAGTACAGACTGTGTACTTATTATAGCCTGCAGATGTTCACAGAGGTAAGCTGTTTACTACCTCAAAAGTCTACAAAATATGGACTTCCTAACAGTATGTATTTCACCAATAAAAAAGGTTGTTTATATAGCAATCAAGCCACGGACTAGAAAGCAGCCGAAAGATTGTAGAAAGGGGAGAGAAAAAAAAAACCTCAACACCAAAACCACTCGTTCCTACTTTAATAGAAAGCAGAGTGATGGCAGCTGACTGGGGTTCCATCGTAAAGACAAACAAGCATTAACTGGGATGTTTTAAAGGCAACAACAGAGGGTTTTTATTTAATGTCTTAAAGCTTTAATTGGCGCCTCTGTTATTTCCTCTTCAAGGGACAGAGGGTAACAGTAAACCCAGTGTCAAGGAGGAGGGCCTCACTGACTGTGGTGACCCAGCAACTGGCTGCCCTCACTGGGCCTCTACATCTGTGATCTTTACCAATTGAGCTCAAGAGGCTATGCTCCCCTGGCCCCCAGCTGCCAACAAAGTAGGCCTCTCAGCTAGGGCCTGGGAGCCTAATCGGCCTGGAAGGGGCCTGTCAACTGCTCACCCTCAGGGTCACATATGGAAGTGACTAGTGCTGTTCTAAGTCACCTGGGGATTTTCATAAATCTCTAGACCGTTTCCTTAAGCTAATAATTGAGGAGAGCCACGTCTCCCCATGAGCTGTGTCTGGCAATATTATGGCAGCAATTTTGCACTTTCCACTTGCTCTCTTCGCTCTCTATCTCTCCCCAAACAGGAAGTAAATATCTATGGTAATGGTGGTAACTAAATTGCTCTCTAAACAGCCCCAGGTTTAGGTCCCCTGGAGATTTCATTTTAGAGCTGTGGGGGAAAGCTAGCCATTGAGTTCCAGAAAATGTATACCACCACCACCAACTCATGCAAAGGTTCAAAGATGGATGTCAAAGCAAAGCTCCCAGGCTCTGGCTTGAAACACCACAAAAACATTTCAGTCAATTAACTTTATGTACACTAACTGTGTGTCTCTCTCGCATGTCTTCCCTGTGTTAAAGTGCGGAGGGTGGAATCCAGTAGACAGACTGTGGAGCCAGTAAATCTGATACTCTCCTCCAGGAGAACAAGTGCTCCTTTATGCGAAAGGTTTACAGCTCCATATGTATTTTCAATTCAGATTTATTTAGTGAGGGGCTCGGTTAGACCCCTGAGGGATGCATGAGCCTTAGCGCTCCATCTCCACCTCTCTTGTTAGATTTACGTCCTACAACAACACAAACAAAACTCTTGTTTCTCCCACAGGAGCCCAGCTGTGAATCATAGCAGCTTCTATCTGAGATCAACACGCAATACAGGAAGAGGGAGAGAAAGAAACTAGCTAAATTCACACTGTCTGGACTTAACAAAGTGGGAGGAGGTACAAGAGTTGGTGGATGGTGGTGGGAATCACTGCAAAATGCGTAGATAGTTTTATGGTGGTGACACATGCAAGTCAGTCCATAATCATTTTGAGAGGGGATACAATTGAGGAGGTTTGGCCAAGTGAGGCTAAGTGGGATTGATGGAGCAATGCTTAGGCACTTGCCCAGACTGAAGACACATTGAGGTCTACGGTGAATACTGAGCTCCAGCCCGGGCTCACATACAACATGATCTGGGCTTTACGCAGTCAAAGCCCTCCATCCTTCCTTGCATTGTCTTGTCTGACATGTTGAAGGATGTGAGGGAGTTGGGTGCAGACAAAGGCCTCTCCCGGCTGGCCCATTAGCTGGAGAGAGCGATGTCCACAGCATCGGAGCATGTCCCTTGCTCTCGGGTGGGGGCTATTTTATTAATGAGCCAATCGAATGAGTGCAGGCTGGGGGCTGGTCACTGCTGACTGTAGGAAGCACCTTGGGCGGCCAGCCTGGTGAGTGAGTGTGGCTGGGAATCAGAGGACTGATCCCTGCAGGGGCCCCAGCCAGTAATGTACTCCCTGGCGGGCCTCGGTAGAGGCACATTTGACAAATGGACTCCTTTAGCAGAGCTGTGCCGGGGGGAGGGGGGGAGCTCTGGTGTTGGCTCATGGCTGGTTTACCTGCCCACCGCCATGCTCGCTTCTTCATCTGCACTGCCTCCCCTGAGCTCAGACAGCTACTGACTGATAATGAGGCCATGTACACGTGAATGGATGGGCCAGGCTACCAAAGACACACAAACGTGCAAGCACACATACACACAGACACTGAGCCTGACTGTGCTGAGATAGGCAGGGCTGGCAGGCTTTTGTTGTTAGTAGCATGGAATTGCGTAGTTGAACTGCTTCTATGATGCCTGTGATGGATTACAGTGGAAAACTGGCAAAGAAAAGCTTGCACCATCTTTGGAAAAATAGCGTAAGAAAATGGAGCTTAGCATAATATGCAGTGATTAGCAATGGTCATTAGTCAATATTTGGATAAATGTTTCATTAAACAAAATAATGTACAATAACAACAATTTACAAAGTTTTGATTTGGCTTTTGGAAAACATTTTTTTTGTTTTGACAGACACGTTAATATACTCCTGAATTTCATGTGTCATGTCTAAATCTGAGACAGAAAGTTGGTGCTTTGGCATTTGCAGCACACTCCCTTTCCACAGATTAAACTTTTGTTGACATTTATCTAGCACAAAAAATCTGATCTTTAACGGACTTTCTTTTTTTTTTTTTTTTTGAGTAAACAATCTCTTCTTTTCTAGTGAGGTGGCAGATACTGAGGTGGGAGACAAGCATAGCGACAGATCTGGATGTGTGTAAACAAGGAGCTGAGTGCATTTGTGTTTTCTGCGTGTGGTGCAGGATTGTGACAAATTCCAGAGCAAGTCTCTAGTGAGTCCCACTGCTTTGGTGTCAGCACCGAACGGCTGTCTGCGCGTGATGGAGCCGAGAAGCGCTGAGCACCGCGGCCTCCCTTGGGATGCGTGCAGAACAAGATGTCGCCTGTCAAGCAACGAACATTTGAAAATAAATAACATCAATGATGATTTCAGTTTACTTGTCACGAGCGTGTGCGCTTTTTAGAAGTGATGCCATCACTCTGCTGGGGATGCAATCGCTCCTCTTCCCTTTCCCCCCTCTCTTCTGAGACAGGCCTCGGCTGCTAGACGCACTCCATTTCCTATTCAGATTCAACATCAATCTGTTGGCAGCTCCTGATATCAGTCTTAACAACCGGCTGGGTGGCACATAGGCAGTGATCATTCATTAGAGCCACCACAACAACAATGGATTACTCAGTAACCCATCTCTAAATCATTACATTACCTTGGATAACCTGTGTCCGACTGTCCTACAATTAGAACACAACATTTTTCATTATTTGCAGCAATGCATTTTTGGCATCCATTTCCTTCTAATCTGTGTTATATTGAATTATTAAGGAAAATTTAAAGTCCCAATTTAGCCATCTAAAATGTCAAATGACAAGATCAATAATTACAGCCTGATTTCAACGACAATTTATTAGCCTTGACTGGAATGCAGTTTGTTCAAAAAATCTGAGAGAAGACAGGTGAGACCATTCATCAGAGAGACAAGTGTGTGTATGTGTATGCATGCTTATGCACTCATTTGGCCTCAGCACATTGGAACGAAGCCCAGCAGGGGAGCCTGAACCGATTGGAGTCTCAAAAAAGACCAAAGAGCACTTGTAACACAAAGAGTTTCATCTCGGCTCCTTAAGGAGAACCATCTGTTGTAAGGCAGCCTTTCTCTCGCTCTCTCTCTGCAGCTCTACAGTCGATCATAGGTCAAGAGCAGGAAAACAAATGTGCACTGTGCACATGTGTCTGTCTGTCTGCCATTCCTCCAGCCAGAGATTACATATCAGAATGTTCTTTTGGCAGCACCGCAAAAGAGAGATGGGGAGAAAAAAGGTCCCCAAGGTATGGAGGAAAGATCTAACTTCCTGAGAAAGGCATCATAAATTGTTTGCAGTGTGTTCATTTCTTAAAGACTGGGGCTCATCTCAAGTTGAGACTTTGAAGAGGGGAGGTACTGGAGCAAATGCAGGAGGACTGGATGAAGTGGAGGAAAATATGGGGAACTGAAGGATGGGGAATTTAAGCATCTGGGTTTGGTGGTCGGGTAGAGCCTCTTTCTTGTTGTTTAGAGGCATGACCTGCACTGTCAAAACCAGCAGTCTCACCTGCCCATGACCGCTCTGGCAACACACACACCAGACTAAAGGGAGCTGAGGAAGGACAGTGAGTACAGACATGCATTTCTACCTGTCAGCATGTAAGTGTGTGCCATAGTCTTTCATCACCCCACGCACCCCCTGCATCATCCTGTTCCTTAGCTGGCCTGCACAAAGTGAACCAACCTCTTGCTGTGCACCTCAGGGCCACAAGCCTCTAATGCCTCTATGCGTTTCCCTCTCACTCAACAAATACGGGATCTGCCTTTGATTTGACACTGGTCTGAGGGCCGATCGATCACAGTTTAAAGGCCCCTAATCATGAACAGGAAGGAGGGATGAAGAAAATCATACATCACAGCTCTCTGGCTGCTTGCCGCCTGCTATTTTATCTGTCATGCTTTCTCTCTTTTTCCCCTGTCACTCTCTTGACCGCATTTGGTGTCTAGAAACAACTACAAGTGTTGTGGGAGAAGAGATGGGGTCAAAAACGATGCACCATGAAAAAACCATAGACTGTATAAAAGAAGTGGACGTAGTTAACGTGACGTAATCCGTTGGTTTTTGGACTGACGTTTTGAAGCATCGAGTCTGGCCGATAGGGTGGCGCCATGTTGATTTTTTGCAACCAGCGACACCGGACGTGACCATATTTGGACGAGACGGTGGAGCTAACGGCCGTGTGTGGAGCTAGCTAGCTTGCTTAGCTAGGTGCATCTGTGATTCACGTTAAGTGACATTTTAACAGGGCTGACAATTTTGTCAAGCGAAAACATGGTTAAAACTAAATGTACTCATCAGAGAAAGTGAACAGCCAACTCCTAATAAGCTTTTTCAACAGAGCTGGTTAAATTTACACAGTGTCGTGGGTACGAGTCACTAAATGAACACTACGTTGCATTGACAAGAATCTAGCGATTGACACCATAAACTCATTAGGAAAGTGTTTACTGAGGTTATAAATCAGGTGACAACTACGGCCATTTAACCATTATTTCTAATGCAACAGGATTTCTTTTTGCAGCCAGAAGAGTCGCCCTCTGCTGGCTGTTTGACAGAATTCAGGTTTAAGGGACTTCCGCGTTCGAAATAACAAGCAAAAAAGAAAAGATCACAGCAAATCATCTTCTCATGCAAATGATGTGGTCCAGTTCAAGAGCAATCTGTAACAAATATGTCACCTTGTTTTGACCTATTGTAGTGCCATCTTTAGGATAACAAGTGTACTTTGTAGGATATTTGAAAACAGTATTTGTATTTTTTCTTTTATCAGTCAGATGAATGTCGAGATACTGCATGCAACAAGCAAGCAAATGAAAGAGAAATGAAAAAAGACTTCTCCAAGATAGCTCACCTTAGAGAGATGGAGCATAATAGACATTGGTGATCAAAAGAAGAAAGATATATATACAGGGGAAATAGAGAGTGAGAGGAGTGAAAGAAAAGAGCAGTAGTGAGTATATGGAGCAGAAACCCAAAAGTGATCTGTGGCCTGGCTGAGCCTTTTATCTATGCCTTCTCAGATGGAGTCATGTCGAGAGCGGGGAGTGAGAGGGAGGGTTAATGAGCAGCATTGACTACTATCAGCCTCAACAGTGCCCAGACCCCTGGTCTTTAGTAAAGAATCATATCATTTCACCCTAATTAAAAGGCAATGCTTTTACCTGCAGTAACCAGGGTAACCTCTCTGAACTTGCTTCCTCTCTTTATTAAACAACCAACCCCGTCTCTCATCACTTTCAATCTATGCATCTGGTGATTTATTTTCCTCTCAGTCCAGATCCCAAGAGAATGGTAAGCTGGAACTGGTGTAATTTATATTTCCCCGCCAAAAATTAAGAAAAACAGTTGCTGCACAAAAAAACATGCTTAATAATGACAGGGAGGCTGTGTAGATGAAGCTTTTGGATACAACTATATGATCCTCTCTCTCCCTTTTGTCACCAATTCCTCCACCCCTTTGATCGCTCTCACCAGTTGTGGGATTAATTGTCACTGTTCTGTGGTACTGGGGACTCATTGCTAATTTGGAAGGCCTATTGGATTATTAAAGAGAGCAGAGAAGTGAGGCCCTGAATCCTTGAATTCCTCTTGATTGTGCTCCATCTCTCTGCCTCTCTTCAAAGTACGATGCAACAAAATAGCCACAGCAGGCATTATTAATGAACTAGAATGGGCGAGGAGGGAGGAGCTCATTTCTTATTAATCAGACGCTAACCAACTGGCAACCTCCCTGACAGTCCTATTAATGATCTTTAGTGGCCCTGAGGCCATTCCATCTCCCTACTCTCTTTCCCAGTACCTGTCTCCCTCCTGAGCTCACGTCCTGCCAACCCGCCTCTCTCTCTGTGTGAACCCCCCCATCCCGGCCTTCGTCTTAAAATGGCAGGATTGAAGCGTGCGGTGGGGGTGGGCAGTAGGAGGTGGTGGGGGCCTGTAATTTGTGCAGGGGATTTAGACATTACAGGGGGAAAAAGGGCTCTCTCGGGACCAGGCAGTTGATCAGCCGTGGCCCTGGTGTAGCAAGCCAGACAAATAACAAATGACAGCTCTGTGATTAAATCAAACCTTCTACTTTAAGTGTTGAAGTATCTGCCTGTCACTAACAATCTAGGGCTTGTTAAAGCATCCATCCCCTCCTCCCCCACTTAAGAGCCCTGCCTCCCTCCTGCTGCGGAGTCCCATCAAGCTCCCATCCCCTGCTCGTCACCCCCCACCTCCCCGACACACACACACCTTCCTCTACCCCCAAAACACATCAATCAAACAGCTCCCTCTGGACACCCTCCCACCCCCTCCATCCATACTCCTGGCTAGCCATCTACTCTCAGGAGAATGTATAAAGTCACACACACACACACACACACACACTCCTGTATGTGGAAAAAAAAACCACATACTGATAAAAGAAGTGGTTTAGCATAACATTAACAAATGGCTACTGCAATGGAATAAAATAATGTAATTATAACTATATATTTGAATATACAGTCGAGCTTTACTTTACTGCACCATTGAGATACATACAATGTGAACCATTATAGTAAGGTTATAGTTTAACAGCAGCATCTTATACTAACTCATAGTGGCTTTTTTATTGACAAACCAGTGTGAATATTCATCATTCTAAGTGCCCATTAGGGACAACCCGTAAAACAAAGCTTGATTCAAAATATTTTCCTATAATTATTGGGGTACACTTCAGTAATTTTTAATGATGTTGTACTGATGAGCTGCTGTACCTTCGGTTGCTTGGCTTTAAACTGAGCTGCAACGCTGACTTTACTGTTTTTATTCATTTTAGTGTACAGTGCCTCTGATAGCATAAAGTCTTGTACATGGGCATGCCTGTGTCCAATCTTTGTTAATTCTCAAACTATGTCTTAATCTTTAAAATATCCAGAAATAGCTGAGTATTAATATTGGGAATGCCACCAATAGACTCTACTGGAAATAATGGAAAGAGGCAACACAAACAAGGTTATACTGTTGTATTGGTATGCTGATTTGGATACCATTCACCTTTTATTTAATGCTGAATTGCCACTCATCCACCCAATGACAGATAATTAACTTTGCTATAATAGACATGTATTTGAATAATTCTACACTGGTTGTCTATGGAAAATACATAACAAAATTGATTCTGGCATAGTTTTTAATATTGGCGTTTTTATATAGTTCTGTGTCCAAGGAATGTTTTTATCCTTCCTTCCAAAAATAAAAATGTTGACCAATTCAAAAAAAGGTGTACAATTTAATTTAAAAATATAAAAATTGGGATCCTGGCCTTCATGTACCCATATCAAATTATGGCAACAAACTTTGTTTTCTCATCTGATTTAAATAATAATAATAATAATTAAATGGGCACTATCTAAGTTTTTGATTTTAATAAATCAAATTGGGCTCAAAACTCACACAGAAATGAAGCACACTCCTGTTTTCTCTGTTGCTTGCATCAACCACTATTCTGCTTTGAATGTGAGGTCTCCGGGTCGGATTCAGCCCTGTGCGCGCTCCCGAGCCTCTCTCAGACTACAGCGACAACACGGCAGCAAACGACATGCAGTCCACTAACACCACAAAACAACCGGCTCACAGCAAAACACAGGCTCCACGTAAGGATACAAAACAATAATAAAGGTTTATATGCTGAAGCCCATCAGACCAAACAGGTTGCACATGATGTCGAGTAAGAACAAAGTGAGCATTAGTAAAGCTGGAGAAACACAGAGAAAGTCACGTTAGCTGGCCGAGCAGTTGCTAATGTTATCCAGTGCAAAGCTGTATCTCTTTCCACATTACTTCACCAACTAACGCGACCCATGTTAGCTACCTGTGTACCACCGGTATTATGTCAAAGTGTTGATTTAACCTACAAGAAATTATGTAACGGTAAAAAGCAAACGTGGAGCGTTCTTATAGTAACGCTAACGCTATATTAGCTCCGACCGCCGCTGTTTGCTTCGTAACGTTCAGTTTAGATTGTGGTTTTACCGTTACTCAGGTACACAGCTACTCCACCTCTCAGTCGCTGTAACTGACGTGACCCACATAAACATACAACACTGCAACAAGACGGTCACAACAACACAGAGGAAGAGCCATCCACTGACACTAGTTACAGTAAATTTACTTACTGCGGTCTAACTGTTATAAAGTGTGACACAATCTCGTTATAATATTCATTCCAGCTCACTAACTGTTTCCTTATCATCCAATACTTTTAGCTGTGCTGACATTGCTGAGCCTCCAGTGAAAGATACACAGATAGTAAAGTTAGTTACTGAAAAGCGAGCTAACGATGTAGCACGTCGGCTAAATGCAGTGAATGTACCGTTATCATGTAACGAGCATGGATTAGTATGGAAAATATTACTGTAACGTTTTCCACCATGTTGTGTGAAGCTGTCTCCCTGTCTTTCTATAGCCGCTCTCGCTCTGCCTTTTTTCAGGAGTATTGTGCCAATATGCCCGTGTCTTTCTGCGCTGAATCAAAGGTACGGCGGCGGTGTTGATCTGCCTCTGAGATGGGAACGTTGAAGTAACAGAACCTGAATATGTCTGTGAAAAGCCACAGACTGCATGCAGGTGTTCCTGCGTTTATTGCAGGATTTCTGTATGAAAGCGGTTGTGTTTCGGATTATGCTCGCTCATGAGTTCAAGCGAGCACACGCCTGATAGCAATCTTAAAACAGCACCGCTAGTGGCCGCTGAAACCTCCATAATGCCGCTTTAAAAGAGCAATGCTAAAAAAAAGTTACCAGGTTTGAGGAAATCCTGGATTATCAGTAGTACTGTCTTAGTCTTTGGTTGCTATATTTTGGGTTCACGCCCTGCATGTTGTTGTCACCTTTTGGGGTGAGTCAAAAAAGTTTCTGATGACATTAAAACACTGCATGATGCTCTGCTCTACCCATCTCTGCAGCCTTTTCACACAACATTGACATCATTACGCCTTGCAGCCACAAGCGCTGCCTACACCAGGGACCAACACGCTGGGAGTCAAACTGGGGCCACTGGGGGGAGGGGTTGGGGCAGTACAACATTTATGATTTTCATCAGACCCAGTTTTGCCATCATTGCTGACCTGACTCTATCAGCAGATTTTATTGTCTGCTAGGGTAAATGGAGATGGCATTAACCCCTGTGGTGGGCCATATATCCTCAACAGTGAAGCCAACAGTCCCTGCAAAAGCAAACATTTACAACAAGTACCATAAGCTGTTGGAACGAATGAGGAACAGGAAAAGCTTCGCTAGGGAAGTTAGCTGACCTTATAAAATGTCTGGCTGCTTAGCTGCTCAGCTGCCTGTTGGGCAGGCTATTGATGTCTGAACGGTGACATGATTTAAGGCTAAATTAGTATTCATCACACCAGTCACAAGCCATTAATCTAATATCCCCAACATGAAATGATATGCAAATTGTGGCCCATTGTAATGCTGCACCATGTGTCAGTGCTTCAAAATGGCCACTGCTGCATCTGCATCACTAGTTCTGCACAGTGAAAAAATTTAGGTGCCCTACCTTACCTCAATATAAAGATGTAGCTGATCTCAAAAATTAAATCAAGAGCCAGATTGAAGATGCCCAGAAGCAAATGTCAACTAGTGCCATTTACAAAAGGTGTAGGGTGGAAAATTTTGTTTACATATGGCATTTTATATATTTAAGTAGCATTTTAGCTTAGGTGTGACCGTGTTTGCAGATTTGAAAGATTAGCCTGTAATGGTTTGTACTTAGCTCAAGGCCGCCTAGCTAATCGTGATCCTGTGACAAAGTTCACATACAGCTCACAGAAAGGTTTTGAATCTAAAAAATGCCAGGAGAAAACAAAAGCACCACATTTTGTGTAGCTCTACTCCATAAGAATCCATCTTTACAAGTACATGAGTTATCCAATACATCTATGGTAATCCTTCATTAATCAATTTAGCAATGTATATTCACTGGCATCATACATAGTATCATCAATATAGTGATCATATTTGATAATTTAGCCAAAAAAAACCAACAACCTTTAAATCCAAATCCTTCCAAGTATCCACTACATGCATTATGTGAGTCTGGACAGACATGGATGTAAATGTAACATGACTGCCTGAGGCATAGAACCGCAGGGCAATCATTTAACTAACTACTTATGTAAAGCAAGCTGTATGTTGATGATTAACAGCCATTCCGGGAAAAAGTACTTCTGATAAGCAATTTTAGGCTCAGTTTCTCCAAAGAATTCTGAATATACTGGCAGCTGTTTGTATGATTTGCCTGGCTGGTTTTCAAAATGTGCTAAATGTTTCTAAACTCGCTTAATGAAAGGAAACAGAACAATGGGGCCATTTTAGATGAAACCGGACCACAAGATGTCAATCATTCACACCTGTTCCACAGCACTGATACCTGTGCAAATTGCAGCATCTGGGTGCGCGGAGCAGCCTCTGACTAACCACTGTCACTATCTCTCTTTTTGTCTCACTCATTCAAATCAGCCTCACTGACATGACGGCACAGAAACTATGTGCCAAAAGAGTAAAGTATATCATTTCGTCACATTATTGACATTATCAGATAAACAGCAATGAATAAACATATAAACACTTGTCAATTCTGATTAATTTTATTGTTACATTTAATTTCTGGTAACACAGTAGGATAAAGGAGGTGTTTGCGACGATGTGATCACCAAACCAGCAACAACTGCAGTTTGCTCCACAGAGGTGTCTTTGTTTTTGGGGTCATGCTGATAGCCACCCTGCCCATTGCACACGATCAATAGAGGGCACTTTACAGTGCATGATCCACTTAACCAACTTGCTTATATGGTCTCCAGAGTGTTTGACTAGATTGTCCAGTTTACAGATACAGAATGTTTGTCTGGACAGTTGATGCCTAGTCAAAATACCAATGTACCAAAAGAAGAATCACACATTTGCTCAAATTTAGATGTTAATATTGGTATTCTTCTTTGTGACTCCATATACTCACTATATTCACTAACCAAGAAATTCTTGCATGATTTTATTTACAGTCATATTGATTTGGCTGTTTACAGAGCATTGATTTACTTAAGATTAGTGCATACACCTGCAGGTGAAATCATAAAACATCGCATGGTCTCCAGAGGTTATCAAAAAAGTCAATATTGACTTCAATAATGTGTGATACTGTTGTTGCGCTTCTTCTGTCCAGTTTTACCAAAATATAAATCTGTCAAAACAAACAACATGCCTAGACAATGTTTTTTCACACCTCACCGTAGTAAAAGGACACCAGAGGACAATTGTTTCTGGCGGTGTGCCCGGCTTTGAGGCTGAGGCCAGGGTCTGAGCTGTGTAGGGGAATATGCCTGGTGACAGATGCTCGGGAGACACGGGCCACGCGGAGGTCCAGGGAGAGCAATTAGCACAAACGAAGCGGCAATGTCGTTAGCTGGTCTTTATTAGCATCAATGATCAGTTCAGAGGCCATTAGTTTCCTGTGATCAGAGACTTCCCTGGTTGGCTCGGTCCATTTTTTTGGACTTCTGGTTCCCTCGTCTCGGAGTCAATGGCATTTATTAATTGGTCTGAAATAAGGTCTGTGGTTTGTTTTACAACATTAAATATGTCAGTAAATACCCCACTCGTGAATTTTGAAGCTTTCACATGTCTTAAAAAAGGCGGTTGCTAACAAGTGGCTTAATGAGACTACAGAGGTTGTCTAGGACATTAAACATCATCACGCCAAACACAGAAACTCATCTACCCACTAGTCCACCTGTAAAGCCTCGTTGTGTTTATACCCAACACTCTTGCAAACTATTCTAACTCAAACTAGATTTTTCAGTTTTCCAATTGTACTTTTTTCAAATTATAGTCTTAATGTTGTGATACTGGCAATTGACATAGCCATGCCCAGTAGCTACAGCAGGTCACGGTAAAAAGATGAAAGGATTTTGTTGACAAGGTAAAATCAAACTACAAGTTGAAAGCTTAGTAAGGGTGACACTGACAACTAAAGGAAAAATTCCATTTGCTTTTTCTCAAGTGATGCTAACTTCCAGTACATCTTACCTGCAGTACTCTATAGCATTATGACTGTTTGAAATACCATATGTGTGTCACTTTCAACTAATTAATTGTTTTTATCCCATGTTTTGATAGATAATGCTTTAAATTCAGTTAAACAGACTTTTCTAACGTGACAAGAATATTATTTTGGGGCAAACACAAAAAAATATTGTAAGATTGAAGCAAAATTGTCAAATTTGCAGCAAAAAAGTTTTCTATTTGCAGCTTTAGTCTGTCAGCAGCACTGGTCCTGGCAGTAGCATTAAAAATCGATTTTCGATTTCGAAGATCAAGGCTGGTGTCTAAAGAGAAATTACTTTTGGCCCAATTCAGTAATTTCTCTTTGAATTATCTGCTGAGTTAACTGGCTTACTGCTTTTTTATAATGAAGCACATAAATAAAATAAAAAAATAGGCAATGTTGTGGACAAAGTAGTGAGTCTTAATGAATATCATATTGTGAATGACTACTAAAGCAACCAACAGTCACTGTCTGCTCATTTGGTTCTGCTTTGTGTTATTTCACAACTATGTGAAGCACCTTTTCTATTCAAACGTGTCTAACATGGTGGGAATCGTAGTACAGAACATCTTGCTCTGTACCTCGTGTGATATCACTGGCTGGCAGGGGGGCTCCGGGAAATTGTCTTGCACACTTCTGTTCTCTGTCCTGTGTTGCATGCTGGGAAAGAACCGCCCTGCGTGTTGTTCCCCTCTTTTGTCCGGGCCCTGAGAGACTTCCCTGCTAATGTTCCCCTCCTGTTTTACAGCAGTACTTCCTGGAACAGCCCCCCTACTAGTCATCAGATGCTACATTAAGGCAGCACTCTGAAGTCTTCCTTCAGCACTAAGGGCCCCTGATAAATAACTTATGGGGGAGAGGATTCAAAACATCTCTCCTATTACTAGCCTCGATTCATTTTTCACAGTCCCTCGAGCCTCCCATCTGTCCTGCACTTCAAACGCATCTGAACGCTCTGAGATACTTTCCCTATTCCATCCTATGGGATCCATGTGAAGGTAGAGAGGGAGGGGAGGTAGGGATGTGAGCGGGGCTGGGTAGAAAGAAAAGGAATATGACAGAGCCAGGAGCTTTGAGCAGCAGAATGTGCCAAAAGCATCTCTCCCATAACCTTCCTTTCTGACTATTCTCCACGGAAGGTGAAGAAAGAAAGTATTTGAAGGAGAGAGAGAGGAAGGAGGTGGGAGGGAAAGAATTGCGGTCGAAGCATCGTTGTCCAGCTCAGAGTGTCATTCTGTCAAATTATAACACGTCCAACAACTCAGCCTTTTCTCATTCGCAATTACAAATTAGTCCATTAGGCTGTCGGATGCCTGTCCCTTCTCTTTTCTGTGTTGGACGGGGATCTGTGTGTGTGTATGTAGACCAATAAGGGTGGGCAGATGGGAGGGGACTTTCCCTGGGTGGGAGATGGCAGTTTTAAGTCACATAATGAGACAAACAAGCAAACCAACAGTTGTAAGTTGATGTGATGTCGACAGTAATTGTCTTTGATGCGCTGGGGTGGAATGGAGGTGTGGCTGGTTGGCCTTGAAGTGGTAGTTATGGAATATCAATTGGGGCTGCCTGTTTTCTGAAGGTAGGGGGAAAAAAAATACAGACACCCATTAAGGCGAGGCCATCACGACAACGTTTTAGTCAACCACCCTATCAGCTTAAATGGATTTTAAATTAGCAGTGAGAGCAACAAATCTCAGCTGAAAGGAGCCCACTCTGCGGAGAGAAAAGCATACATATGACTTTGTGACATGTATGGATTTTGATGGAGTCAAGATGGCTTTCACTGATCCCTTTTATTGAAATCATATTTTTTCCCTCAGCTTTTGAATCAGACCGATTCACATTTCAAGCAAATTCAATTTGAGCTCCAGATCAAATATGTGCATGAGACCAAGTGGCTAATATTAACCAGGAGACACTTATTCAAAAGTTGATCATCTGATTTAACCAGCACCACTACAAAACATATATACAAATGTAATTATTATGCCTTTTCCCCTAATGAATCATCATGACTTCTATCCAACATGTGCATTTATATAAAGTCTCAAGGTTTCATATTTTAAAGGGAATTCATTACTGAACAAATCCTTGTATTTCTTCTTCTCCAGAGGTCATAAAAAGATCTCTCTTATTACAGTATATTCTGATGCAGATTACTATTCATGCAATTTGAGCTTTAACTTGGTAGTCAATTCACACTATGTCCAACTGTTTCTCCCTACTGGCCACTATTGCAGCCAGTTACTAAATGTCAACGCCCAGATGACTATTTCTGCCTTAAACAGTACCCTGTGGATGTAGGTGGAAAGCACAACCACAGTGTCTTGAATTCATAAGGCCGGTCTCATTTTATCACTAGGAGAGTAAAGCTAATGAAATCATGCAGGAATTAACTTGTTTAAGGGCTAAACTTTGGTTCTTGGCGGACGATAATGAGCACGCTATGCCCCTCCAACCTCCTCAGAGCTACTAATGTCGCTTTCATCATCAAGCCGGTCAAAAAAAAAAAAAAAAGGACACAAGCAAGTCTTTCAAAGGACAAATACGGCGTGGGGGATTTTGGGGAACCAGGGTGAACTTAACAAGCAGGGAACTTACAGATTTAAAGGTACTGCTAAAAATTTATGGAGTTTGGACGGGGGCCACGGTGAACAGCTTGGCCAGCTGAGCAACATCACGGCGGGACGCCTAATAAGCTCTGTGCAATTTTTCACCCCATATTTTATCAATAAAAAAGCAGTTTAACCAGCCTCCCCCTGAACCACAGCCGCTGCACTGCCTGCCATCTGGAGCCCTCTTTCATTTTATAATCCAACTGTCATTAAAATGCTTCTTGGCAGTTTACAGCTCGTTCCCCCTGTGCAGATGTGGAAGCGATCTTCAGAAGGGGCCCTCTGATCAAAGTGTTCGCTGCTGTCAGACATAACACTTACCACCCCCAGGCTACCTTCCAGTCCAATCCGGACTTAATGCCTTCCATTATTTATTTATTTCCACACTTCTGTATTTATCAGGTGCACCACTCCCAGCAGAGCTTGTGGCAGTGGTTGCCTAGAGGTTACCGCAGGAGGTCTGGGAGGTTGCAGGTTAGAAATGCTGTTACGGTGCTGTAAAGCAACGCATGCAACCCCGCTAAACAAACTGGTGTAGTTCACATTAGCTGAAGGCAGATGCCTAAAAGAAAGATATAACAAGGAAACCAAGCCACTGAATCTGACCCGTCACTACTGTACTGGCATTATTTCTGGGAACTGGATACAACTGGGCTGAAAAGATTTTAAGATCCAGATACAATAACAAAGATTAAGATCAAATTTCAACTCAAAAGCAGTCATTCATTTTCAATACTTGTTCCACAAGATAAGGAAGAGACATATTTTACTTTCAATCACACAAAGAAGTCACCTACGGTAATAATGAAAAAACATTTTGTAGACTAAACCTCTGTCAACACAATGAAATGCTGCTCTGAAGGATTTTAGTAAAACACAGGTGGAGCACAAACACAAGAATGCTGTAGGATTAGGACTGTACATGAGGGAAGCATGGAACAATCACTTAGCAACAAATATCACCTGCTTAAAAAATTGCTGTGACATATATCATTACTGTAAGTCACTAAAAAGAGATACAGCTTTGTAAACTAATAACACGAGTGCTTCTGGCAGCAGACACAAAGGTGATGGCAGTAGGTCAACCCATTGGCAGTGACTCTGTATCATATCACGCTGCCACATTCACTGTGTGCACAAGCATGACTTGCAGGCTGCCCAGCGACCCACGGCCTCCTCACTGATGTGGCGCAGCGCGCATGGCGTTAATGCTCCGACCGGGTGTTGATTGAGCTCCCCTAAAGCCAGTGACGCATGTTGCCTTTGTATGGCAGCCATCCCGGTGTAAGAACTGGGGCCATATTTCGCCTGTCAGTGCCATGTGTTCGCTTTCCTCAGAGCACAGCGGCTGATGCCACTCAACCACCACCCCCCTGGCATCTCTATGGGCACCCCAGGCCTAGCAGGTCTGCACTAATGAAGTCAAATTAATTTAATGGATGCTCATGCCGCCTGCGTCTGTGGTGCTTGGCAGGGGGACAGTTTTAATGTTGGTCTCTGTCTGTGGCTCTAAACCTCATACATATCCAAGAGCTGCTGTACCTCTTTGCTGAAACTGACAAGCATATCAGCTCCAGTTGTGCCAATGTGTCCTGCATGACTCTGAATTGATTTTCAGTGCCCATAAAAACTAAAGTGGCAGGGAGAGTTCTACAGTTAACTTCGAAGAGAAACCAGGTGTGTCCACTAATTAAAGCTTGAAGGGAAAATAACTGGCAAATGAACATGAGTGACAGCCATCGTTAATACCCGCTTCCCGCTGCTCCCTGAGCCTAAAAATCCCCCTGTCAACTTTTATGGAGCACCCTTTGATACAATAATTATTTTTTTCCCTGTAATCTTTCAAGCCCTGTACCTTTTCCCTTGGCTGG
Source organism: Micropterus salmoides (assembly GCF_014851395.1). Lineage (NCBI taxonomy): Eukaryota > Metazoa > Chordata > Actinopteri > Centrarchiformes > Centrarchidae > Micropterus > Micropterus salmoides. Next base: position 33,838,683 of record NW_024044459.1, on the reverse strand, counting down.
TGCAGATCAAAGCAGGCTGGTTTTGTGCATAAGGGACTCCAGCGGCTGGGGTTTCTGGCTTAATTGAAGGCAGCTGGCCCCTGTGTGTGTTTGGGCCTGATCTCAGTGTGCTCTCCGGGGTTCTCGGCTTTCCACATCACATACACATTCGCCCACGGAAAGTTCCCTCCAGAGCCCGAGTGACGCGAGGGCCTGCAGGGCTTGAGGTCTGGCAGTCGCCAGCCCATCCACAGGCATGTGAGTGTTTAGATTGACTTGGAGATGCTCAAGTGGTTAGCAAAAGAAAGATGGAATATGTTTCTCTCAGTGGGTGGGAGAGAGGCTCAGTGCCCACTTCCTTTACTGTCCATCATCACCATTATGAGGGCTGCAGACGATCCTTCCCATAAAGATGCAAGGTCGTGAAACTTGGCTTCAGAGGGAAATATTTGGTAAATGGAGACAAAATACAGACCCTCAAGAAACAACAATGGCCTATGACTTCATGGTTAACGTGTGTTTATTTTCCTTATAAAATTTCTACAACAAAATATGACTAGTGCGCTACGTGCACTACTTCACTGACTGGCCTCTTTGTCTGAGAAGGGAATTGGGTCTCTCTAAACATCATTTTCACAGCCACAGTGGACCCAAGCTCCATTAACTGATGTATTCCTGGCCTAAGAGGAAGCAACGCTTCTTTAGGGAAACATTATCCATGATGGCACTGATTCCTAATAACAACAGGGAATTCTATATTTATCCCTGATTGCATATGCCATTTGTTGTGAAGGAAAAGCAAGTCCTCTTGCATTAGAAAGTCTTGTGCAGACAAGCCAAGGCTGGGACAGACATGAGTCTTGGAGCGCCAGCTCTAAACGCACACAAAGTCTGTCTTGCATTTCCAGCCAGAACAAATGTGTAAGCAATTACGGTCCAACCATGTTTATTGAATAAAAACCCACTTAGACATTATGTTTATGCACGATCAGAAACACTCAAATCTTACATCCACGTACACAAAAACAGTTCTCTTTCCACAGAACATCTGCACCCAATATGGAGTCAATTTTGCTTTTATTACTCATGTGGAAAAATGTATATAGTGCTTGGATTGTTATTCAAACACAGGCCACTTGAAAAACAATGAATTCTGTGCCATGCGGCTTTGGAGCACTGTGGATACACTGAACGCGAGGTTAGTCAGTTTAGCTGCCTGTTTAACTTAGTGTTCCACAACTGCATTGAGATTACTCCCTGGGCCATGTGTTATACCTTAAATGGATGTGCATTACCTGCTGTAAAACTACATCATTCAAAACACATTACACATAAAGTGACTTCAGGTTAATTACATTAAGCAGGTTTTATGTTAGATATTATATTTTGTAATGTAATTATTTTGAATGGTAGATGAAGTTGTGCAACCAATAAAAGCTGCAGCCCTCTTAACATTACACACAAATATTTTTCTATTTTAATATTGGAAATATTGACAAATTGCAGTTTTAAAGGAAGCAGATATATACTTTGATTTGAAAATCATTTGTTAACAGCAGTGGCATTAAAAAAAAAAATACACCAGTTAGATGTAATGTAGTGCCAGAGCTGGTGTAATACTTCACCACTTGTCTTGTTTGATATGGCATGCCATGCTTTCTCTATCACTGTATCATTGAACTAACGAGATCTCTAGCAGAAAATTGTGCAATCGAGCGTTTCACCCGGTCGTCGCTGAAAACTCTCCTATTACAGAACCAGGCCTCTCAGGTGGGAAAAACAGTGTTTGAGGAAAACCACCTCTAAAAATGGATCAGGTTGAGGTGGAGGAAAAACACATACCAAAACCTGGTGTTCATCGAGGCAACTATAACTCCCTCGATAACAATGATCACAAGCTGTTGAACATGGCTGAGTGGTGACAGGATTTTCTCAAAGAGTTAGCAGAGCACTGAAGAGTGTGTGTTATGATTTTAACAGCACAAAGGGATGACTATTTGATCTATTAACACTCTCTGCCAATACAAACAGCTTCCCTGACAGGAGGCAGTAAGTAAAAGAAGATTACAGTCTTGATGCCATGTTATGTTCTCACACCTCCCCTGTTCTGAGTGGCTGGCGTGGTTTTGCTTGCCGCAACCCTTCTATTTTCATCTGCAATGCCAACATCAGTGCTAACCTTTAAGAAAGAATTTGGAGGCTATTTAGGCTATTGGGTGCCACATCAATGACGCCACAGCAATGCTGACTGTCCCTGCATTGCTGTATGACATGCATTGCTAGTGACAAGCCGACTTTGCTGATGTCAGTTGGCTGCGTCTGCTGGCTAGCCCTGCAGAAGTTTTTCTCTGTCATCACGCCTCCTCTTCCCAACATGCACTGGGGCTGGTTTTCACCGCTGAGGGTTACACTCACTTTCACACATACACACATCACATCCTGCTAAGACTAAGGGCATCCTTCTTCACTTCAGAGACCAATCCAAATGTGCTCCTTGATCACTGTGCTAAATGTACAACACATGTATCGCTTGACAACCACAAAAAGAAAAAAAAAAAAAATCACCAAACTAACAAACAAACAAACAAACAAACAAACAAAAAAACATTAGCCTGCAGAGCACACATGAATTGGATCTAACCATAAATACATGTTGCAAACAGCTCAATATAAAATTAAAGAGATAAATGTTTCCAGGTTCAGGGAAATAGCTAGACGTGAGGGACATCATGAGATGTTTATTTTTGGCCAATCTACAAAGCTAGAAGTCATCACTATTTTCTCCTACAAAGCTGATGACGGCATAACTCCAATCTTAACCTTAACCCCTTAAACTTACTAGAGGCATTACATCCAAACATTACAGAAATTAGGGGAGGGGGGGCGGGGTGGTTAATTTTTCTGTTTTGTTTTACTTTCAGGCTTAGACCGAATCTGTGGTGAATAGAGGACGGAACGGAGAAAAACAAGGGAGAGAATGAGAGAGGGAGAGAGAAAGACAAAAGCGAAAGGAGAAAAATGACGTCTCCATATTAAGGCCTGTGTTGCCGGTGTCAGTTCTAATTTCACAGTGCCTGTGGGGAGCTGAATGCAACCAGTCAGCTCTGGTCTCATCTCGTTCCTCCTCCATTTTGAATCAGGGCCGGCGAATCCCAAGCTGGGGGGAAAGGAATATTACTGGCAAATTGGTTTTAGATTAAAGAAGGTGGCAAGGCATTCTGCTTTCTCAGCTCTTTCCCAGGTGCACTTAATCTAATTTCATTAAAGAGATGAGGACGGATGATCACTTGTGTCGAAACATTAAGTCGGTCCATTTTTCTGTCCATAAAAAAAAACGCTAAGCTTGTCAGCGGCCTGGTGGGTGGCCTGTTTGTTATTGAATATGATGACTCTTGGAGACCAATCTGGATTTTGCAAAGCAGCGGGGGTTTGGGAGGAGTATGTAGGAGGGGGGAACATACCTACATGAATATATATTACTGTTGCCTTCTTCCTTTTCCAAGATGGCGACAGAGGGGGAAGAAGGAGGTAAAAACTGACAGCTGACAGATAGAGAGCAGGCAGTAAATAAAAAAAGAGGAAATACCAGAAGAGGAAGAGAAAAAAAATAGAGAGGTGGTGTTAACGGATTTGTTTGAAATCCCCACAGCATGCTTGTTTTTCGATGCACTGTTAACTTCACAGGGCGTACCCCCCAATACATCAGCTGGGAGGATACCATTAGCTGACGAGCCATTACTGATAAGCCGGTAGAGACGCTTCTACGCAGTGATACGGCATTCATTCTGCGCACAGCAGGAAGATAAGGGGGTAGAGGAGGAATTAATGTGTCAATCACAGCCTGTGCGCTGCCCTGGCAGATGAGTACACCACAGCCATAAAAGAGCTCATAGACAGGATGTGGTAATGGTCCTTGGAGACTCCCCCGGAGACAGATACACTTTCTGCTGAGTGACTGCTTGGCAAATAAGACCAAATAGAATTAGCCGACCTTGGTGCTCTCCACTGTGGCTATGGTGATGCGGCGGTGGCGGTAAAGCACCTGACACGAGGCCACTGTGTTAAGGGCTGCAGAGAAAGAAAGCGGCTCATGCTAACGTTTCGCACACACACAGACAGCCACTGTATTATTTGCACAGGAGAAAGAATACAGAGGAAATTGGAGGAGCCAGTGAGGACGGCAAAGTGGGGCCTAACGGAGATAGGATGACACTTCAGGAGAGTGCATGAACAAACTCTATTTCTTTCTCTGCATTGCCAATGACAGAAAATGACCGTCTTGACTTGGAGTATCGCAGGCATGTAAGAGGTTGGCAGGATTGGCTGGCTCATGGATTACAGGTGGAGCAGACGGGGTGTGACCAGATTTTCTACATTTATAACAATTTATGGTTTTATGATATGTATACATTTCAAAAAGTTCTTGTCAAACCAAACAAAGCAAGTTAAAAACAACGAATGTCATCAAAATGCTTAACCTAAAACATTTTATTACATTTACTTGTAAGTATGTTACAGCAAAAAAAAAGAAACAATGAACTATTAAAACATTTCCAAAAAAGCATTAAACTGACCCTAATGAGCATTCAAAATGAACCAAATAAAAATATCTAACCAGCATTTATGTTAAATAACATACTCATTCACATTTATATCAGACACTATCTTTGTGATGTCTTGTTATCACAGATGTCACCATTTCACAAGCACAACCCATTCATTCAACACATTTTTTGTGAAGCACTAAACAGCTAACACGTGTTCTGGGGCATGTAAGTACATCAACTGACAGTCACACAGAGACATTAAGGGGCTCAAAGTGTTTGGATCAACAATAAAGAATGAATGGAGTTCCCAGTTCCATAGCATGGCCTCAAAAATACTTGAATACACTTAAGTCTCTGTATTGCCAAGCGATTTACCCAACATGTGGTTAGTTCCTTCATGAGCATCTAATGTAGCATGTTTATGCGCAAACATACCAAGTGCTGCTTTAATAACAGTGAAGACAAGGAAAACCTAATTCTCCATAAGGAATCCTTAATTATGTGGGTTTTCCTCCTGGGTGCAGACATAAGCGAGGCAGTTCAAGGTCAAGGCTGTTATTTTATTTAAAACGAACACTGAATACTTTGTCAAACATCATGTAATCCTGGACATCAGATGATAGGCCTCCTAAGAAGAAATGCCAGTGATGAGAACACAATACCCAGATTCTGATTGCTCGTTTCTTCAAGGCTAGACCAATCATACATAAAGGCCCCCCTCACAGCAGCCTTGCGCTGAACTGGAGGCGACCCAGCAATCTTTAAAGAATTCAAGTCTGACGCGTTCTGGAAACACGTCACTGCATGCTATCTCAAGCTTCACAAGGTACAGCAATCTAAACTGACTTTGCTGTGGCAGCAACTCGTCAGTTTTATTCAAATACAGTGTAACTGATTGCACCCCGGGGGCACACCTGGAAGCAATATTCTAATTAAGTTAATCTGTGAAATCCTGACAATGTGCGTGTTCAGGTGGCTGGTAATCTGATGTGAAAGGAGTCTTTGTTTTCATTGGAAAGATACGGGAGGAGCTGGCACCTGTTTCAGCAAAACGTTGCACAAAATTATCGCTGTCGAGTTATCCTGAGTGCGGGCAATTACAAATGACAGTGTTTGTCTTTCTCCTCATGGTAGCCAGTTTTTATACCAACTTTTTGTTTCTGCTTTTGGTGATGGCCTGTCAAAGAATTTTTCCCCAGTCTACTTCTTTCCTCAGCAATTTGCTATGGATGATCTGCAACTCTCATCAACGTGATTATGATAATATGTGTTACTGAGGAAATGAAAAGGTCAGCACTGCTTTAGCCTTTATCCAGATGTTCTTTTCTTCTTGCACTCTTGGCAAATACATGTACATCAACAGTGTTGATATAGTGAAACTTGTTTTGGAATTATGCTGTTTGTTTACATTTGTTGTTGGCCACAAACACTTTTCTGTGTTTAATACCTCTGCTCCTGGGAATGGAACATTACCATCATTCAAACAATGGAAAATATCAATACTTACCCTTTGGGTCTCTATTTTTACTTCGATGAAAAGCTTTCAAATAGGACGTTCACACCGTATGTCACTATGTTGGGAGTGCCACGGGTCCTTATTACTCTATGTAATGAAAAGCTTGAAATATTTACTGATTTGCTATAACCTTTCAAAGTAGTTTTAAATGAGTTAGGGGTCTGAAGTCTGCTCTGATTTTAATTGAACCTTCGCCAAGCCATGCCCCGAATATGCAGCTGGCCAATCACAGCACAGTATAGGACTTGCTCTAACTGAGGTCCGACACTTTCATGGCTGTGGTCTATTGACTCTAATGCAAAAGGAGTCGTTTTCTAGCTTTCTTTTGCTGTATTTTTCCTTGATATGGTCAAACGCTGTTCCTGGGACACTTGTAATCGTTACAATAACTAACAGGTTGACAGGAGAAATGCAAATTATTCACTTTCTAAAGCCAGAAAAATGTCCGCTGTGGATTGTTCCTAATGTAATGTTAGTTAGCTAACGCTAGCTAACGTCCTACTGAATGTAACGTTATAAAGCCCCGCTGTTCTGCTTTTCAATGACTGTGATAGTGAATGGAGACCTAACCAGGCATACTGAAACATTGTTAATCCTTAATGTTGTTGTCCTTTGTCTCAATCGTCAGGCGGTGTTTCACTTTTACTCTGTGACTGGTAGGCTCTTTCATTATTTCTTTCACGTCAGTTTGAGAGCCTGAATACAACCTTCAAATGCACAATGCAACTGCAAAACTGTCTGCTTCTTTCTGAGATTGCGTTTTCTAAAAATTAGACAATATTTCTCCAGAGAGGGCAGTAACAGACAGTGGCAGCGCCGTAATAAAAGTCAGACATGTCCAACAGTTTGTCAGACTTAGAAAGAGCAACACTACCCAGTAAATAAGGGGGGCATGGCGTAGCGAAGGGTCAATTCTAGATAAATTCAATACCATAACAACTGTAGCGTGAACAACAACACAGCAACCAATGTAACTAACTTTAGCTAAGTTGTAGGTTACATGCAGAGAGGACGAGACGGTCCCAGAGCCAACACACAGCGATACTCTCAACTCATAACTATAGCTAATATCACAACAACAGCATGTCCTGGCTGAACATCTGTAGGCAAGTCATTTAACATCACCTGCCACGCAAATCATGGCTGGAATGACTGGAAGAGTGTTGTATTGCTGAGTCCGAGACACTTTGTTTGTTTCCCACTTACAGAGCCAGGATGTTGTTCAAACACTGTTTTTTTCCTCAGACCACACACAGAAAGGACAGCTAGTGGACCATGAGGAGATTTTAGATGAATTTGACAAAAATTTAACCTTTAAGCTCAAAGCCCACCCCCACATCAAAAAAAGGCTCAAGACCAGGAGTTAGAACTTAAGAACTGAGAATGAAAACTAAGAACCGAAACCGAAGCTTGAAGAGACATGCAAGCATGTAAAAGATCTTGCAGTGACAATCAATTGTTTTACACACTTACAGTAAGTCAAGACCAGTTGCCCTTGACTTTGACCTTCCTTGGATACTATGACCTGGTTGACTGAGAACCTTCACAGACATCAAGCCAAGACAACTCATTACTGTAGCCTCGGTTACATCTTTCTTGCCAACCAGTAGATTTTTCAATTACAGTTTTATTTAGCTGCCTTTGCAATTCACAATAATGGTACAGATATCATATTCAGAGAATAATAAATACTTTTTACCCTTATATTGGGTATGTTTCACAGTGTGAGTGTGAAGTAAAGTAAAAGTCTTTTTCATAGATTGCGTTCAGTATTCATTGTTCATGACGCAATAATACATTTTCAAATGTGTGTTTCACAAGCTAAAATACCACTTAATGACATATTGATGACAATGTGTATGAGAGGAGAAAAGCCTGAGGAGGCAAAGATGCAGTCTGGCTCTTGACAGTGGACTGTATAACAATTGGTACAAAATTCAGACAGCACAAAACTTAGCAGCAATATCTAATAGTCCACCATGTCTTGAACTGTATCCCAGTCCAGCTAAACTGGCCAACATAACTGGTGCCAAACTCCAAGTATAGAGCTGTTTTCTCTCAACAGGCTGATACCTAACTAACAACACAGCAACACCGCTGAATTTCTACAAAACCACACAAGCATTGCTTATCTTTTTCTCTTCTCTTTCTTTTAGTAGTGTTGTTTAGTATCGTAGTATCAAACTTTTATATTTTAAATGTCAAGATTTGTGACACTATATAGAACTGTCTCATGTAACTGATAAGAGCAGGAAGGAAAACAAAACCCTGAAAAGGAAACACTCTGAAAAAGAAACACTCTACCCTCCTACTTTGCTTCCCTCTCTACCCCCTACAGTGATGCCAGGGAGCCGTATGGAGACTGACAGGCCCGCTACGTCTCTCTGTCGTGTCAACTAGCTAGTGCCCTCGGTTCCTTCTCGCTTCAATGAAGAGATAAAAGCCTATTGACTTGCCAGGCTACAGTTAATGCAAATTGGGCCTGCTATCAATGTATTATTTATAGGGAGAGCCGCAGACATTTCCACAGAACTGGGAGCTAAGCTTACAGGAGATTAGGCGTGCTATCTCATTCATTTACCAGGGAGTAATTGCTAAACTGTGGAGGAATTAGAATGTGTGAGGTTCCCCAAAGGCGTTTCATCTTGTAACCAGGTGGCTGCCATCAGACAACCACCCCCAAGTCTTGGATAAACAAACACACAGAAGTGAAACTGATAGCCTACATCTGTCAAATGGTTAAAACTTGATGACATCACTGCTAAAATAGTACGCAGTTTTTCTGAGCACACCAAGTTGCTGATAATACTAGCTCCAGCTTTAGTTATTCCATGTTTAAAAGATGAAAGGCTGTCTCACAAGGTGATTCTCTGTTACTTCACCCCGGCAAAAATGGAAACAGCACAAGTGAGTAGCTGACTTCTGGTTGCCATCGTCGATTAGGTTAAGGAATAGGGACACCTTGTGAAACACATAAACTCGCTCTGTTTTAAAAACTTGACCTCGGTTTTTGAGAAAAACAGGAATGTATTTCTGTGACTGGAACATAGGCATCATTGTAAAATCCTCAAATGTTAAACTAAAATGATTAAATAAGAGGCACAAAGTGTCACTATGATAATGCTAAAAGCTATATTAGAGAAACTAGCAGATAGAGGTGACAGGTGCTGTGCTCTGGTCAAGACCCATCGGCTTCAGTTTGTAACGCAGTGGGGATCCCTAACGCAGTAAGGGAAGCCCTGTAGCGTCAGCTTTTGACGGTAAAGGTAGGCATATGATATTTAAAAAAGACTGAGTAAGGAGGTAGTTGGGGTGGGTGGAGCCAGAACCCTGACCTTGAACCAGGAGACAGGGGTTCGTGTCCCATGTGAAACAAAAAGTGAATATTAAATATTTTATTTAAGTTACGCAAGTTATGTAAATTACGTAAGTTACACAAGTGACGTTAGTTAACTTATGTGTTAACTGATGTATGTAGTTATTTTAACCCAAACCATGATCTTTTCCTAACCCTTACTTAGTACTTTTTGTGCCTATACCTAACCAAATTGCAACGATTCACAACTTTAATAATGTGCCGTTGTTTATTGTTGCTAACTTTATCAGACGTTGCATATTTATTGTTGCTAAGCAGTTGACAGCGGAGCCGTAAACATCTAAAAATGACGGTAAAGGGGTAACCAGTGCGTTAAAAAGCGACACCACCATATTGATCTTGGTCTTGACAAAGCGTCAATATGTGATGAGTCGGGAGTGAGAATGTGTTGTGCAATAAGATTAAATGCACACACAAATACAAAGCTTATTGTATGTAGCATACGCTATGATCTAGACATATTTAAGACATGTTCAGGCATAAAGCACTCCAAAAATAATAGATGCCATATCTTTTTACACCGCAAAACAGAAAACTAACACTGAAAAACTTGTACTGCACTTTCCTTTTCCTGGTCTATCTCTGTAAGATGCAAGTGATCAGCAGTGGTTGGACAGGCAGTGTCTTTTAGCACTTGTCGTTTTCCAAAAACAACACTATGACTGTTTCCCTCTTTTAGCTGAGAGATCAAATTTCCACAACTCTCAGACACTTCATGTGGTGGGAGAATAAACACAGCAAAAACAGTCTTACCTTGTCGTCAATGTCACTCTCGCTGTCACACTGTAACAGAAAAGAGACAGACACAGGAAATATAAGGAATTATTCATTTGGCTCCCCCCGTAGCCCATAATGAGTGCAGATGTTATTTTTGTGTGCAACCTCTCATTCACTGACAGCTTTCAGAGCAAACTTGTCATTTAGCCTTTTAAGAGTGCTTTAAAATTGGACGATAGTATCTCAAGGACACAGAGAGCTTAGACTCAACACAGTGCCTATTAACTGTGGTATTTCAAATCCGCCTTGTGACAAACCAGTCTTTAATTTGTATGTCAGACTTCTACAGGGATAAAGGAACTAAATAACATGAAAAGTTGTATTCTGAAATGTGCCTTGTCTAGCACGTCCAAAGGCCAAATCACCTTCTGTTCAGTAAAGATGTGAAATGTTTTTTTCTTCAACACTTTCACCATTCAAATACAAAGCCATCAGACTCAAATATCTTGAGAAGAGGTCCACAGCTTTTCATTCCTGACATGTTCACAAGCAGAACACTCATTTTAGTCCAAAAGAATGTGTGAAGTCAATAACCCTGGCTTACATTAGATTTTTTTTCAAAATGGTTTTTCATCACTTATAACACGCGTCCCATCCTGTCAGTTGAAATAATGTAAATGTACTTTTAATGGCGAACATTCCTTAACTTAAATCCAACCCACAAGATCCTTGCTTCCGTTTCTCACTTTCATTTATTGCTAAATGCTGTTGGCTGGTAAATCTTTCCCCCAGGACAATAGATGGTGAAGTTGTGGAAACAGAGGTGGCCGAGCTACAGGCCAGTCCCACTGGACCTCACAGCAGGATGCATGAGGAGCAATTCATGCGAAGAGCCTCACAGAGAAGGAGAGGGCCCCCAGTGAAAAACTGCCATCAATCTGTCAATTAAGTCCCTGTGGCAACATATTTAAGTGGACCCTCTTTATTTTGTTTAACTCCCTTTCAGAGTCGGGCACAATGAGGAGGGAGCTGGGTCAATGGAGGCACAGCAGCCCTTTGTTGCGAGTGCGGTGGGTCCAAATGTATAATTAAGTAACGAGAGTAATCAGTGCAAGGGCTCAGTGGCCAAGATCTCTCAGGAGAGGAGAGTGGGGAGGGGGCTGTCATGCCCCGTGATTCATCCTACTCTACAAAGACAACGGATACAGCAGGAGTCCAGTGAAAAACATTGTAGCTCAACTTCTTTGGAGGGTTTATTGTTGTGTTTGCATTTCTATCTGCAGAATTACAACTCCAAAAAATGCCTGAGCTACAATTGTTCATGCTGAAGCATTATTACACAAGACAGAACAAGAACATACACCTGTTGGAGAATTAAAAGAGTATGTTCAACATGAGGCGTTTTACTTGCTGGAGTAAATAATGTGATTATTTATATTAGCTAAATATGAAAAATTCCATGGAAAAACTAAGGAAAAATGTCCATAATAATTAATGACCACTAATAATAAAATGAGAAATTAAAACTCTGTATTGAAATTTGAAATTCCGGCTACATTTCTATGCAGCATGTCCTCTTTTCCTTTGGGGAATGTTTGCAAACCCTAATTTATGCGCCTTTGCTTGTCAAAAGACCTTCATTACATAGTGCAGGGCATTAAAAAGAGAAAGTGGCGTAGGCTTCTTGTCAATCAGTTCCACATTCAGACTACAGATTGTGGACAAATTAATTATCAGCCATTTCAGTTAGAGGCACATCGCAACCTGTAATCACCACCCATTTGTTCCCTCACCACTGTGGCATTTTATCTGAAAGGAGTCACATTCAAAACAATGTTTCTCTCCATGTTGATCCATCTACAAATGACAAAAAGAGGAAAAGTGATCCAAAATCCAACTTTGCCCAGGAAACCAGTGTAAAGGTATTCTTAGCATGCAGCTGAACAGATGACTTCCATCTCACAGCGGCTGCGAGTTCCCCTCTATTACTGGGTACAAGTTTAAACCCTAGGTGATGGAGATGAACAACTGGCTTGGTTATTCCCTGGGTGCATGCTTGGCCTTGTTGTTGCAGCAGTAGCCATGACACTAGAGATGAGGCCTCACAAGGCTGGAGCTGGCGAGGAGGAAAAATAATATCAAAAGAGCACAGCATGGTGCTTATCCCTTTACAAGAAGCATGCACTGCAGCAGAGCGTAAAGAGGAATACTAGCTATGGCTCAGACAGAGACAGCAAGAGACACAACACAGCAGGGGAGAGAGAAGCAGGTGGAAGGGGGGAACAAAACAACAGTAAGAACAGGCAGGGGGGATGCTATAGAAATGAAGGGATGGACGGATGGAGGTAGTGTTAGAGCAGTTTTTGTCTTGACTGTATGTGATTGCCCTGTTGGACTATTACACTTGGTTGAGTCAAAAAAAAAAAAGGATAAAAAAAAAAGATTACAATGAACCTATGAAAATACAAGATAAAAGCTCTTGTGAGACGAGGACCACGTCATTTAGCACCCTGTGCTTCTTTGAATATCTACACACGATACAAGACTTTCAGCAAGGCTATACAAGAAAATGATGGAAATGCAAATGCAAATCCACAACCCCAAACAGAAACCTCCCTAAACAGCATGTCTGGTGGTCAGAGGGGACATTGTTAAAATCGGAGAGATATGCAGCTCACTAAGCTGCCTGACAGGAGCCAAGCCCCTAGTGGTTTGTGTCTCTCATAGATGTTCACAAACCAAACAAACCAAAAAAAACAAAAAGAAAAAGAGAAAAATACTGGCTGGCAGAGGCAGGGAGCAAGCAGCAACATCTGCACCTGGCAACCGCCAGCTACGGAGGGTAACAGGGGACCAGCTTCAGCGAATGGCTCATCTACACCCCTCCCTCCCAGCATCCCACCTCCTCTCCAACTCCCCTTCCCCTCAGCCAGCACATCAGATGGATGCGTTTGACATTTACACAGCTTTCAACACTTCAGAGACAGGAGATTTATTCCGCCAGCGGCCCTGGCTGAAGCCGGGCCTCGACCTGGGCTGGCCCCCATGACGACCCTGTAGCTCAGCCCTGAAATGAGGCAGGGATGAGGAGAGAGGAGCAAAAGGGAAAAAACAGAGCGAGGGAGGGAGGGAGGGGATGGATGTCTCGATTCTCCTGGACATTTTCTCTGGCAGATTCCGATAGACGTGCAAGGGGAAGACAATAAGCGTTGTGCATCCCGGAGCACATTAAAACGACTGGCCAAATTAATCACACAGTTCCACTTGTCACACTCAGAGGACAGTCTGCCATGAATTCTGCCTCAGCGATAGAGAGAGGAACAGAGGAGGAACTTGCCTGGCTACGCAAATGCTGGCACAGCATCAACGACTGTCTGCCTGAATGCTGATCACAACCCTGTACTTGCTGCAAGAAATCTACAATAAACAGGCAAAATAATAACTGCCTGTTCTGCTGGTATTTAAGTGTCAGTGTTGGTTCCTGCTCAAAATACATAAATAAATAAATAAAATGAATAAAAGCAAAAAAGGAGAGAATATGCATGATTGTGGTTTGACAATACAATTTGTGACAAAAGCTTGCCTGTTATCAAATCATTTTACGTGCGTTTCCACCTGATTATGTTGTAAAGAATGCAAGTAAGCTACTTCAGATGCAAAAGTAAGGTATAACAGAAAAAGGGTACAAACAACTGTCTACTAATTTCACACTATTTCACTAAGGTCCCAACTGTTTTTCTTTCATGGCACTCTAAAACAATGATGCACCAACTTCAACACTGAATTTATCAGTTTGAGATATGGCTACTATATCTTGATTCTCCAAAGTATTTACATTGCTTTGTACAAGTGACTGAATGTCTTAAATTAAAAACTGGATAAGTAAGAAGAATATCTTTATGCTGCATGTAAAAAGTGAAAAAGCCACAAAGGATCTGACTGAACGAGAGAGCAGCAGCACTTGATCTTGTCATCTCTCCAGGAACATATAGAGAGATACCTCTGATTGTGAGGGAAAGAGTATTGACAAACCCACATCTCCTAGGGTGAGAACAGAGGGGGTAATGGTCCATTTAGATAGTCGAGGACAAAAGCAGTTTCGGCTACTGGTGGAACAACACCAATTTCCACCCGCAATTTCCCTCCTGCGGATGCTGGGATGAGGTGTGGGGATGAAGGCGCCATGGCCACTCTGATGGGGCGTGGAAGCAGAGCCTCTGGTCCGCTGGGGGACCTCCTGCTAGGCCTGAAACATCAGCGGGCTATCTGAAGGTCTCTTTGGCCTTGTGGCTAAGGGTGAAGCTTTACCTCAACTCAGCTTTCGTAATTTATCAACAGGATGTTGTGTTGCATGCCCTTATGTTCTCACCCTCAGTAAAACAAAAGCCACGAGTCACTAAGCATGGAAACTGCATCCAAATATGAAGAAATAAATATATTTGGGTGGCTTCAGATAACGTAAGTATTGCATGGATACTGTGCACCTAAACTGAGCAAGACCTAAAACATGTCTTGGGAACTTAAGTGATGGCGCTGTATCAATATTAGGGTTTATACGGCTCACATAGCACCACTGCATTTAAGTCTCTCAATCACAGAAAGAGAAAAAAAACCAAGTGATTGCTCTTGACCCCACTAGCTGTATCTGAAAGCACCACCTAGCAAAGTGATTTGATCACAGGATCAAATCTATACAGCCATTTGACCCCTGACCTCTTCCGCAGGCAGCATGGGAAGTCAGCTGATTACCCTGGGTCAGCCTAGGAGCTCTGGATTAGGAAAGTATTGATCCTAGTGAAGATGTAGGCTCCGGAGGGAATGAGATTGAGAGAAAAAGCTCTGCCGGGTAGAAATGATATCGACCAGCAGAAGAGGCCTAAACAGGCTCTCACGTAAAACCATATTTGAGCTTGGGCCCTCAGAGTTGGCTGTACAAACAGAGAGACGGCTTCAGCAAAAGCTCCTTTCACAGAGGCCCACTGAAAGAGGACAGAGAGAGGATGAAAGTAAATGAGGACTGAAAAAGACAAGCTCAGAGAAATGTTCTTTGCATTAGCCAGACACACAGAGGCCTCTGGTTCAGACCTGACACACTTAAGGGAAGTCAGCGGGGGCCATGTAAATCAAGCCGGGGTGAGGAAAGATATAGTCCTGACCTGGGGCCAAACTAAGCAGACTTTAACATTACCCAGAGTCCATGTAAACAGCACAGAGACCTGGCAGCGCTCTGTTTCACTTCCATGCAAAGTATGTGGTGAGGTCGAGGAGGAAGAAGGGGAGGAGGTGCATCGACAGATTGATAGTGATAGTGGTGGGGGAAAACTTGAAGAGCTGTCCCCCCTCTTCACTAAATTAGGACTGCCTTGTCCTTTCCATCAAGAAATCCCTCAACCTTTGCTTTCAGCACTCACTGGGGGAGTGACAGAGCCGGCTGGGGTGCTGGTGTGATCCTTGGAGTAGTTTGGCGAGGGAAAAACAGACAGTAATGGCAGATGTACGAGAGGACAGGGAGCATTTATTCAGCTCAGAGAGAAAAAAGAAAACTGCCAGAAACCTGAAGGGACAGGGAGTACACAACAGTGTTATGAATATAGCCGTGGAAGAAAAATGGGAACATAGGTAACACATACACACTGATTTATGTTTTTTACGCACCTCGTCTTTCATAGCGCTCCCTTCGGCTTCTTCTTGTCTCTGTTGACCAGGTGACTGTAACTAGCTCGCTATCTTGCCTTCAGAGGTGAACGCACACAAACATACACGCATGTACAACCCTCAGTACCTCCCAGTGTTTTGACATGGCCCTGGGCCTGGTGCTGCTGAGCTGCAGCTGCAGACACTGGGCATTGGAAATTTAAGTCGGGGCGTAGGAGAAATTAGGCGAGGAGGCAAGGAAATGGGATGTTGACTTGAACTGGCCCCGGGGGCAGCTGAGAGTCTCCCTGTGCAGCTCCGCTGGCTGCCTGACAGTTTGATGGAGCGAGTGGAGGCTTCCCCGCGGCCCAAGCCGCCGTCTCTAACACTGATGTAGCTCAGTGAGGAACAGATTGAGCCTCCAGGCATCGCTCTGTACTGCTACTCCCCTCCTCTCTCGCTCTTTCTCACTCCCTGTACTGCTACTACTAGCTCTCTCTCTCTCTCTCTCTCTCTCACTAATCCTGTCAAGTCAACACACAGAAACATGTACAGTACATACATATTTTACTCACTCACAAAATCACATACTGTATGCGCACATAAATACACAAAAATACAGCAACACCCACAGAGAGCTTGGCCCCCTCCTTCCGTCTCTTGACTAAGGCAGCAATGTGATGAGCACTACAGATGCTGTTTACTGAGCTCTGGCCTATGCACACGGGGAAGAAGGATGAGAGGGAGGGTGGGATGGAGGAAGAGGCAGAAGGAGGTAGAGTAAGGGGGCTGGCAGGCCACAGCCATAATGAAAAGAATCTGGCGGCAGCCCACTGTGTGCTGGTCATGAGAAGCATGTGCCGCCGGGGGGCTCTACTGCTAATTTCAGGGGGCAGCCAAGCGTTTCACGCTAGACTTGTCATCGGGCCAGAGGGGGCATTCATACTGGGTGACAGCAATTGCGAGAGGGCGGGTAGAGGGTTTGAAGGGGGGTAGAAAGCTTTAGCTCTTCTCCCCCTCCCTGCACCTCCTGTCCCCCCCCCGAAACGATCAAACATTATTGTAGGCAGGGTACAGAATTACAAATGAAGTGTCCTGTGGAAATAGCTGGAACTGGATTCAACTGCTCTCTCCGCTCTGCTCTCTCCTCAGGTGGCCATGAGGGGCACACCTCATCCTCCAACCCCTGCTGTCCAGACAGGTTTTTTTACTTGCATATTCCTAGTTAACATGACACCAATAATCTGTTACAAAAGCACATTCAGCACAGAAGTACTGCAAGCGTGTTTGACTATGCCTCACCTCAGGATGGGCAATATGGATAACATCTTAATCTCTTACTACTACTGTTAATATAATTTTACATCACAATATCAGTATACAATTTTTGGATAAAATAACCACACAGGAATGTCCATTTTTGCATAGTCCAATATATTAAATATCTGACATTAAAGCACTTACTGTAGATAACTCAGCATAAGCAGTACGACAAAATCTCTGATGGCTGACAAACTCTGATCATCCTTACATCATCACATCACATAACCACATTCCTGGCACTATGCCCTTGGTTTCTAGCAGCCCTCTCCATCTTCACAGGACCGGCAGTCTGTTAAAGGTGAATGACTGACGGCCACATCCTTAATCAGTGCCATTGGCTGGCCTGAAGATTTGGTGCGCACTTGGGTTTTATCTCTCAACTCGGCTAGATAAAATGAGCACAAAGTCAGTGAAAATCATTGAAGAGTTGAGATAAGAGGGGAAAAAAAGAAACAGGGGGAAAAAAAACACCTTGTCAGCCCGACCCCTACATCGTGGATCCTATGAAACGAGAGTGATGCTGGGGGAGAGCAGGTGCCAGCAAGGAGTTGATGCTAACAGCTGGCAGCCTTCCCCTTAAAAAGAAGAGGATGGCTCTAGTCTGGCAGCCAGGAGAGGCAAGCGAGGGACGAGCAGGGATGAAAGGAGGAGGTGTGAGAGATGTAGCCAGTGATGAAAGGTGGGTGGTAGACGAGTGGATGTGGGATGGGGTGGGGGGGGGGATTAACCAGCTTGCAAGAAGAAACTTCTGTTCATTGCCTCCGAAACAAGCCGTCACATGAGAAAAAAAGGAATGGATGGGAAACAGAGAAAGAGAGCAATGTAGAGTGAAGGAGGAGAGAGGGAGGGAGGAGGCAGCCACATCTTCAGGCTGTGAATAATTTAGAGGAGCACTGGGGAGACGAGACGAAGATGAACACAAAACACTGGCAGCGTTTGACCTAGAGCTGCAGCTACATCAGTGCACATCACAGAGCGTAGAGCTCTCTCCCGCTCTCCCTCTTCCTCTCTCTTCTTTCGCTCTTTTGCTCTTCATCTGCCTCCCTCGGTGTCAGGGAGGAAACAGCTGTACGCTGTTCTTGTTTCGCCTCACATTCTATGAAACTCAACAGAATGTCTGACAACTCCGTTTCACAAGGATCTCTCTTTCTCCCGCCCTGCTCTGGGCACGTCAGAAGAGTCTCGCGCAAAACGGATGCGTGTACATCCAGGCAATTCAGGGCGTAAAGGCAATACATGTCTGTTTGCAGATCCGCTGGCACACATAGGACTAATGATACAATCGCATCATATGAAAAAAAATACAGCTTTTCATGGGATGAAAGTTTCAACTTCAAAGTTCAACCTTGACTCAAACTCAAACCCTGCTGCCATGACTGAGCTTCTGTAATTATCATTCTCAGTTTCAACACTCCACTAGCACTTAATAATTTATTATTCTTTATCTAGCAAAATGCCTTATATTCACTTCTAGCCTCTTAAATGTGCTGCATTTCTTTCTCTCAGGCCTTTGTTAATATCGTTTGTGGGCCCAAAAATGCAATTTGAAGATGTCATCTTAGGTTTCATAGAAATTGTGATGGGCATTTTTATGACAACTTTTAGACTAAATTAGTGGGAAATCAACAGATTATTCAGTAATAAATACCTGAAATACCTAATTGTTTTACATTGAACATTGTACCCACTGCACATTAAGAGCTGTGATCTCAAAACTACTAAGATATAAATGACTTCATTAATCCTATTTTAAATGAATATATAATTAATGTGATATATACCACCCATAAACTGACATTTTCAGTTAATCATCCTTGCAGAATGGCCACATCAACAGAGTCTATGCCATAAGCTATAATGCAGTGTAAGAGAGGGACAATGAGCAACCAAGCAGTGGGAACTGTGGACAGCAGCAGTAAATAACAGCTGCCCTGTGATAAAGCTTAGAAGAGGTTAAACAGAGCTCGCTCATGCCACCTTTGTCAAGGTGCCATGAATCACCTTATCTGCTGAAGTGTGTCTCTGTGTGTGTGTGTGCGTGATGAAAGGACTACTGGGCATCTGTGGTGGGAGTGACAGTTGGGCGGACAGAGGGCGGTCTGATCAACCCAGAAGGGAGGGGCCATTTATTACTGTAATTAAGGAACGGTGGGAGTAGAGGAGCAGAGATTGGAAAAAACATACATAATGTAGTAAATCTCTACATTTGGTAGAAATGATAGTATGAGGCAAGAAGATAAATAGTAAAACCAAACAAAACATAAGACAACTTGGTTACCTCTTTTTATTTTCTCACCCCCCTTTCTTTCCCTCCAACACCCTCTCACTCCCTTCCCCACCGTCTCTTGCTCGGTCTGCGTGGCTGATATTAATGGGACGTCCCTTGTTTGTAAATGTGCCAAGTTGTGTGCACCGCTGCAGGCTGTCTATTATAGCAGGCCTCTGGGGCAGCTTTTCCATATGGTGTCACATATGGCACTCAGCAGCATCAATTAATGTTGTTATAATACTGATTTTTATGAGCTAGGGTTTCACTCCTTTCCTCTCCACCCCTCCAACACCTTCCTTTTTTTTTTATCCCACCGCTGATTCTTTCATTCTTCAAACTGCTTGTCCTCAATTGCTCAAACCTTCGACAACCTGGTTTCTGAACTGTAAAGGATCCGATCCGAAGTTTTCCGTGCCAAATTCTGAAAAGCTCCTACCAGCTCTACTGAATGTTGTTCAAAGACCTTGAACATGACTTTGTTCCTGCTTTACAGCAGAAGAAGGGTAACACCACTGCCAATGTGTCAGAATCTTTCATTGAAATATGAAAGAGCATGAGAGCGATGAAGACAATTATTCAGACTGAAAACTAAGCTAGATAACATCACATATCTGCAACCAAACACTGCATTTACAACACCTATTGTGGTTTTGGTCACATTAGGTAAGCATCAGGGCTTATTAGCGTGTTAAATTAAGCCTGTATTTATGCACAAAGCAATAGGCAGATGGATTTAAGAGCTGAATCTGAGGGGCCTTTTTGTTCCCTGGTGTCTTTGGTGGTGGATCTGACAGGAAGGGAACAAGAGTGTAGCAAAAAGCCTCACTTAAAAAGCTCCCAGCCACACCAGCCTTGTCAGGGACGCCACAATTAGAGACTAGATCACTAGCGCTTCCCAGCGAGAAACATCTCACCACCACTCCTCAATGGAACTCTTTCGTTTGAGGAACACACTCAAAGCGGGGTTTTAAAACGTTTCGGATGGCTAATCACTCTCAGGATGAAAGACCCTGGCGTGTTCGTTTGTCTCAGCGTGGGGAGCTTCCCTTGCCGTTTCTCTGTCTCTGATTCTGATTGTTTTTGTTCGTTTCTTTTTCAGCAGGCAGGCGAGGCAGGCGAGCTGGCAGGCAGCGCTGTTTGAAGGTGCAGTCAGACCCGAGTGCAGGCCTGATGCTTTGTAGTGATATTTCCAGCAGCACAATCTCATTACTTTTTGACGTGGGAGATGCGTGCAGGGGCGGATTGTCATTTCATGCTGTCAAAAGTTCTGTGAGGAAACGGAGTCGGAAATGGAACTTCAATGACCTGCATGCCTCTGGCTCATCAAGACTGAATATATTAAACCAAATAATAACACAAATAAAATCCAATGAACCAGATCTTTCAAGATGCTTGTGAACTTAGTGTCCAGTCCTCAGGGGTGTTAAAGGAATCTCTCTCCTTATCTAGAACCTTTGTAATTTGATCTATTTCATAGCTTCCTAAACCTGTCAATATATATCCCCTGAACCCAATTAACCTACATACAGCAATGCCCATACGCTCAGGCAGCACATATGCATATGTAGCTAAGACAAACAGGTCTTTGTGTCTTCATCCCACACCTCTCAAAGATGGTGAGAGTGCCTGGACATTTTCACATGGGATAATCATTGACAGCTCTCCCATTTAAAAAAAAAAAAAAAAAAAACTGGGGATGTCCCTCGAAGTTGATTTCACACAGAGTTCCTTTCAATACAGAGAAAACTTTGCTCTGTTTAAGAAGCTGCCAGGCACTGATTGAAGCGCCTGGTTACTATGTGCACCCCAGCCTGTTGCTGGGGTGACTGTCCCAGAGTGCTTCCTGGGTAATTTTCGAGGTCACTGGTTTGTGCACGCCTATGTGGTGCAGATGGGCCCACCCTCATTCAGGGCCCAGCAGGAACTCTTTCATTAGGCCCAGTGAATGGCCTCATTCATCCCCTTCACCTCAATTGGTCACGCTGTGTCTCTGCAGAAGGCCCAGGACAAACTTTTCTCTCTTTCCACTCCCTGATATTCCACGCACCACCCACCTTAGTCATGCTTCACTTTTGTTCTCGTAGCATGTGGTGGCTGGAGCTCCAGGGCTCGTCTTGGGCTGCAAACTACCTTAGACCACCTAATAGTTTGAACTTAACTTGTCACATTGCGGTCTTTGTTTATCTTGATGAATGTTAATAAAAACGCTATGCATGACACAAAATTTGCCAGTAGAGCAAGATGAATATAGACATTCAAATCTGGCAACACATGAACATAAAAGGAATAATTACTCATATTCAGAGGTATTTATAAAGTAAAGAATTTAGTACAAATCCTTATGACTTATCAATGCATTAGTCCCATGTTCCATACATCTATTTATATCTCAGCGTTGCACAGAAGGCCCCGAGGAGCAGTTCCAGCAGAACTCAGAGCCTTTTCATCCTTAAGTTGTCTCTCTCTCTCCACTGATTCACTCCTGTAACTGCAGTGCTTAGCCATGCTATTGGCTACTGCTACTCCCTGCCTCTTTTTGGCCCTCTAGTGAGTCTCAGGTCTGGCCTAGTGAGAAGTGACTAATTGCCTTGAGTTATTAGTGTGCTTGGAATGAGATCCACTTCAATTGGCGACAGGGTGGACAATAATTTTGTTTCTCCCTTCCTCCTTCCCTCTCTCTCTTTCTCCTTCTTGCAGCAGATTTACCCCCTCTGCTTCTCAAGCTACTGAGCTGTAAAATTGAGTGGACGGCAGGCAGGATAAAGAATGAGACCTGGCATCATGGACGCACTAACCTTGAGGAGGGCCACTGCTGCTGGCTGCACCTAAAGAGATGGAGACAGAACGTCAGCCATATTGGACTGAGGAAGGTTAAAATGGGGAGCGGGGAAAGACCAAAAAGGTAGAGAGAAAGGTGGAGACCCTCGCTGAAGAAACAATATGACAGCTTGGCAAAGCAGATCAAATTAGCACGAGGCTGGACATGCACACTACAAATAGAAAACAGGGTGTCAAACACAGAAAAAGAAAAGGGAGAAAGTATTAGGTATTATTTAAACTGATCGTGCCTCCTCTTAAATTCCTCGTTCTTCCCCACCTCCAAACTATGTAATGTCTACCCCAATACTGCAGTGGACAGCTGGTGTACCTATCAATCTGGAATCAGACAAATCTTACTGAAAACTTTAAATGTCTGACAATATGTAGATATTTTGTGAAAACAGTGCATCATGAAAACGACCTGATGCACATTTTCTAGTAGTTGTAATATAACTGTCCTTCGTAATGAAATCAACTTGTAAAGCTACTCTTGGAACGAATCTGAGCAATCAATTACTATGAATCACAAATACACTAGCTGCGGTTTAGATGTGAACAAATGGAGCCTCAGTCGCTTACAGATGATATTAGTGCTCTGAGCTGCTCTCTCTCCACGAGAGATTAAGCAGGTTTGTACTCTCCCAGGCGGGAAGCGCTCCCCCCTCCAGGGTGCTGCACTATCATTTGCAGGAAAATTACTTCAGTAATGAAGAATCTGGGCCCATAAATCCTCATGGCCTCACCTTCCTTCGCCTCCCAAGTCTCGCTGAACAGCTAGTAAAAATTCCCTTTAAAAAATTCATAGCGCAATTTTGCTCAAATCCCTCCCAGCAAGCACAATTATGGAACTTTCATCTCAATTGATTTATGTCCTGAGCTAAGGGGGAGGGGGAGGGGGGCATAGGTTGAAGAGGGGTGGAGGTTTGTGAAGGCGTAGAAAAAAAACAAGTGGCCCTGCATGTGTGTTGTAGTGCAAGCGATAGAGAGGTGCACGAATGGGAGGAGGAAGAAGGAAGGGAACGTCTGAAGGGTTTGAAAGCAGGAGTGAAATGGCAAAAAGGAGGAGGGGAGGGAGATGGGTGAAAGGAGCGGTATTACACTTGATTAATAACACTAATCAAATTATACAGTGTTCCACTGTGCCCTGAAATCTGGGGCCATAATGTCCTCTAATGGCGAGGTTCATGGAGCTAAACTTCAGAGGGAAAACACGGTGCTGACTGCTGCATGCCTTAATGAAGGCAGTAAAACATCCATTTCCAGAAGCCATGAAATGAAAGGCAAGATTGTAGATGTGCACCCAGTGGCTCTCCCTCTGCAAAAAAAATGGAAGGCCATTAACACAAAAGACAGTGTTGAAGAAAGAGAGCAAGAGAAAGAGAGAGAGACAGATAGGCAGAGAGACCTTAAGAAGAGAAACGAGGAGAGAATGATACAAGTGAAGAGATTTAAAGGGCAAGAACAACAACAGTAAGGGGATATCAAAAGAAAAGGGATGATGAATTGAGGATAGAAAGACAGATTGGCAGATGCTCTCAGTGCTTTATTTCCAGAGAAGTTCTCTTCTGGTGCGAAGACAATCTGTGTCTGCTGATTATGGATGAGCCAGGCTGCTTTACTATGTCTGTTACACTTAGAGCCGCTGACAACAGCCACAATTCATCTCTATTTAGTTGCTGATGCACCTAACCACAGCATCCTCCCCCTCATCTATCTCAATACCACTCCATTAGAGTATTCCTTCTGTCCATCCAGGCATGCATTCTGTTGATCCGTCTATCCATCCGTATTTCCATTCGTCCATCCATCCATGTGTGCAATCGTCAATCTATTCATCCTTCCATCCATCTATCCGTACGTACGTCCATTCATCCATCCGAATGTCCATCTGTCTGTCGATCCGCCTATCCATCTATCAATCCATCCAATCTTGTGTAAATAAAATGATCATCTCAAAGATCCGACACATACAGTATTGCTCTGACCTTAACTGTCAGCAAGTGGCTGTAGGTAAGAGGTTAGCTTGTCATTTCTAGGCATTATGCCAAAAAGTCAGTATGACTTCTGACATCTGACAAAATCACAAATGTGCAACATATAAAAATCCCTATGGCTCCAGTCACAAAGTGCAGTCCTGCAATAAAAAACCTTTGCTGAACTAAAACTAACTGAGACTCTAGACACTTAAATTTATACAAAAGCATTATGGTTTGCATTTAATCTACTAAATTGCACATGCTACAAACAATCAAATCAGCCTTGGCATCTTGAGTAAAGCAAATGCTGTTTGTAGTCCTTGGGGCAAAATTTAATCTAGAGAACAAGAAAAAAACAACAACAACAACAACAAAGCTGATAAAACACAGATTGCTATTGTTATTATTATCATAATTACAGTTGTGCTTATCATGCAAGCAGCCTCAATCAGGATGAAATACAGTTTCATTTGATGAAGCTTCCTGTTTTGACTCGCTTGAGTTTGGGAAACACACACTTGGCTGGTGTGCCAAAAACTCAATCAAGCGCAATTACATAGCCATCAGATAGAAATGTAATTGATTTAAAAGCTGACATGAGATATAACTACATTACAGTAGAGGCACAGTGGGGAGGCTCCTTGGGGACAGGGCCTGCGGGGAGCTCATTACCGCCAAGGTTTAAATTATTGAGTGCTAAGGCAGTGACATTGAGGAATAGAGGCGGGTGATTGGCTGTTACACCTTGGCAAGTGTTTATCTCAACTTGCAGCAACCTAAGACATCTGAAGGAGTGATCTGCCTGTACATTAATATTGCAAGGGGGAGAAGTTGTAATGGTTCATAATTGAAAGGGTTCAGGCCAAGGTAGAGTCCGCGGGAGCACATCATGCCTACTATTTGCACATCTAGTGTTTGTAACAAGTTAAGATAAGGCAAAATGCAATAGCATGTCCTGCCTGTGGGTCGTTTCCATAGCAAAAACACTACCTAGTCCTTGAGTCACACATTTCAAATGCTTTGGTTAGCATTTATTTGATGGAAGCATCACATTTCTTGCTCAATGAGAGCTGTGTTGACTAAGCATGGAGCTTTCCAAAATTTACTTTCACTTAAAGGTAATATTTGGAAGGATCTATTGACAGAAACGCAATATAATATACATAACTATGATTTCAGTGGTGTATAAAGACCTTACACAATGAACGGTTATGTTTTTGTTACCTTACATCCACCGCAAGCACCCCTTACATGAATGTCACCATATTGCGCCACCATGCTTGGTTGCTGTTAAGCTTGCTGGCTAGCATCATAGGCAGCAGCAAAAGAAACAGCTATAACTATACATGCGTAAATTTGTCATGTTTCTGCATGTTTCTTCTATTATTTTAACAGACATGTTCATTGTTTCCACTTTTTGGGTTTGCAGACACAAAGAGCTTAAATTAGGTGGCAGCCTCCCTTGGGCTGTGGAGGGTGGCGGGCACATCTGCCTGACCCTGACCACCAGCCTATGGGTGTTATCTGAAATGCCGAGGGATGACTGTTGAGAGGATAAAGATATAAGTCACTGCAGAGGGGCCTCACTATCCCTTAGGTAACTGGTGACTGCCTACCTCTGGGAGAGCTGTGCCCCCTAGGCTTCTGCCACTGATCTCTCTGTCTCTCTCATTCTCTCTATCACTCTTCTCACTCTCTCCTTACATAGCTCTCCTGTGAGCTTTCTCACAAAAATGAGAACTCAATTAATTCAGGCGAAATGAGGACGAGGGGGGAGGAGGAGGTCTAGGGAGCCCAGAGAGTCAGAGAACAAGCAAGCGAGGGACGCCTAGAAGAGCTGCTTGTTGATCTGCGGCCTGGAAACAGCAAACAGAGCATGGGGTGACTGTGCATGTGCATTAAGTCTTTAGCCAAGTTAATCCTGTCTGCAGTTTCAACATAGCTGATGAACGAACGTTCCCCGTTATAGAGGGGGGTGCTGGGTAAATAGACAGGTCAGAGGGAGGCTGACAAAGAGAAAAGAGCAAAGCCTGAAAGAGATGAAGACAGAGCAGACATGATTAAAAACACGCTGACACTCAATCCCCTGCATGTTGTTTATTTACGCGGATGCTGGGAGGGTCTCACAGTTGACCCCTTATTAGAGTTCAGTAATGACTTAAACTGACATTCTAGCTTTAATGACACATCAGTGACAGACACTGTAGATGTACAGTTCCATGTGGTTGCACTACATCCTCACTACATAACCTACATAGCACTATTACTTAGCCTCTGTTTAAGCTTTGAATAAACTGTGATAAGGCTGCATGTATGTGAGTTTATGAATGTGACCTGTGACCTCATGCATAAGATGCAGAGCGCAGCCGGAGAGACAAGAGTCCTCAATCTTGAGAGAGGCTGGTCACCGTGTTTAATGCTATATTAAGGTGCTACAAGCCACCGCAGAGCTCAGCTAATTTTCTCATAGCCTTGCAGAAAAACTGGCAGAAAACCAGCTGTTAGCAGGGGCTGTCGCCAGGTTTGAGGTCACTAGTGTACATGCCTGCACGCAGGTACGCACGCGCATGCACACACACAAAATGTGTGATAAGGGTGGCACACTGCAGTATTTCCAGCAGCTACATATGCTAAATAGGCTAAAAACAAACGCTGCCGCCACTTTTTTCATCTCGATTGTTGCTTAAAGTACACAACTGTTTTTCTGTGTGTGTGTGTCACCGAGAACTAAAAAAACAAATAAAATCAAATGACCCATTTTTACAGTGAGACTACTTGGAAGCTGTGAGATGCTATCTGCAGTGCAACGGTGTTATAAAAGTAACCACTTCCCTATGACAGAGTGTAAATCTCACAGTATTCTGCGCTATTTTTATGTTCAAATTTGACAGCAGTACATATATTACAATGTTTTACCAGTCCCAGCTCTAGGACAAGGCTAGTAAAACAGGCCAGATAGTTCCAAATTTTCATATGATAAATACCTTGCAAGTAAGGAGCCAGGGGGGATTGTGGCAAATGTGTTTTCAAGAAAATCAGCCTGCCACTAGTACTTAGAGTGATTGAATAGCCTGTAAACAGAAGCAGCAGACTTGCTTGACACTCTCTGTGAGATACTAATATAGTTATGCTTCCAGTAGCTGAAGGGAAGGAAAGAGGTGGGGTGCTGAAGTTCATGAACTAAACAGTACTTTTAAAATTACCCAGTTTGTGCACTTGGCCTGGTCTCTGAACTGAAACTGCAGGGTAAAAGCACAAGACTGTTGAGCGAAATACGTCAAGTCAGTCACAAGACACCCATGGTCAATGGCCGATAGTGTTCCTCGCATTAGCCCAAATTAAAATTAGATCTATCTTTAACAATCTCATTTTAAAAAAGCCATATGATTACACTCTCATTCATTTATGCTTCTCATCTTTTCCTCTGCAACCCCCCGAGGAGAATAAATTCTCCTTTGTTCATGGTGCTCGTAAAAGGACCTTCTTGTTAGCCTGCCAACATCTTTCCAATCTATAAAATTCATCACAGTCAGAGATAATTTTTTCCAGATCTTTGTCCAATTAAGAAAGTGTGGGGATTGTAGATAGATGTTGCAGGTTGAATTGGCGGTAATATGAACATGAAATGAATTAAGCACACAATTTAGCACTTTAGTTGAAGGCACGTCTTTGTCACACATCAGCTTATAATAAACAGAGGCTTGGAGATTTACACTACCAGGCAGACAATAATAATTAAAATGTGTTATTTGGTTAAAAAATATATCCAGTGTTTCAAAGTCTGTAAAAGGAGTGCCAACAAAAGGTTGTTTCGTTTTCTTGATGTCAGCTCTCTGGTGAGTAATTTTTATGTTTTGAGACAGTGTTAATTTCCATAGAACTATAACAGGAAGTAGGAGAGGCAGTGAGAGTTCAAACTCTGCAGCTACAGCAGTTTCGTTGGTGGTGAGCCGTTGTGAAAATGTGAGAAAAACCACAACCTATGTGCCTATTGTGCAAACATGTAAAACCACAAAGGGTGCTGTGAGTAGCTAAAAGAGCAGGTTATATGTGGGGTTAAGCCACAACCCAACACAAACTGAAACGTTGTCCTGTGAAATAAACACCAGTCTAGTTTTTCTAGCTTCTGATAGCGGCACATACACAATGGAAAAACCTGACACATTAGAGAAAAAACATAATGAATGCATATGCCTCCATAAAAGGCATGAAGGGTCACCAAATGAGTACAACAATTATGCAAATGATATTCTATGGCTTTCATACACTACATTCACACCTGGTATTAAAATGCTATCTGGATAAGTTATTCAGATAAGGAAATGTATGTTGGTGCAAAGTATGTAAATGTGTCGTAATCGGAATGTGATGTGATCTGCCTGACCACATCAGGAAGTAGTCTGACTGTCATTGGGTTTGGATCTTAGATAGGTGTGAACACAATCTACGCAAAGGTAACATTATAGCCAGATATTTGTTTGTAGCTAACATATATAACATACATATATTGCTATATAAACATATAGCAAGCAAGAAGTCTCAAGTCTCTCACAATTCTGGTGTTGTGAAAACACCAAAAGAGGCGTTATTGGACAGAACTGCATTAAAGATTAAAGCAATGAAGGGAAATGAAGGGAGTTTCACTCATCTCTGCAACTTATGTGCTGTTAACAAGGCATGTACTTGATCTGGTCACAGAGTAGCTTACACGCCGGTAATGCAACACACTGGGACAAACTGACAATACTTTTTATACAAAGAAAGGAATAACTTAATGTATTACATTTGTGGATTTTTTTAAGACAGGAGAAATAATTAAGAATTTGTCACAGACCATTTTGTCATTTGTCATAGCGCATTTCACAAAGTTTATAAAGTTTCCCCTAACGCAACAACTCACTAAACTATGTGATTTTTTACGGGAGCCTGGGGTGGACACCTCAAATTATTCACAGACATGTTTCACTCTGGAGGACAGAGATCCAATCTCAAATTGGATAACGAGAACACATTATAAACACCAGGTATAAACACAAAGGCGAGATCGGATAGCTTATTGTCCGGATAGCTTATCAGGATACAGTTCGCATTTTAACACCAGATGTAAATGGGGTGATAGTCACCAGGTCTCAACCCAACTGAACACTTTGTCGAACAGCATTGATGCTGTTCTGGAGGCTTAAAAATTGCTCCTTTAGCCAATAAAGCAACAACCTGAGAGACAATAGACACGTACAGTACATAATTAGCTTATTCTGTAGATATACACCTGAATCCCCAGACATCTGCGTCTCCTCTGACCTGAACATGAAACCAGGACAAGAAACACTATGCAACCATTTGGTTTTGTTTATCCTCCCGGGGCCGTCTTGGCTCTCGGAAACCCTACCCTGGCATTCCCTCTAATCCCTAGAGAATGAAATGCAGAGCCAGCAGCATACTGATAAAGCACCAAGTGATTGCATATCTGTGACAGACCACCGTAGAAGTCTCAAAAAGAGGTCCCTGTGACACTGCTAATTTGACGGCCTTTCTCCTGTTCTGGACTTGGCCTCAAAGGTAGCCCTCGTATCAACTTACATCTAACCATTTACCTTTGAATAACAAGGGCTGCATCAACTTAAACTGATTCAATGGAGCAGAATTGCACACAGTTCATTGGCTTTTGGCTGGTGCTGGCGGAGTAGATGACAGCGGTGTGTGGAGCCGGAGAGTATCAGTTGACATAGACTAATTATTCATAAGGCCTTGTTATGATGGCTGCTGCTCTGGTAAGGTCATGCAGGAGCTGTTAAGGGGAAAACAAAAATATTTCCCACTAAAATGGAGTTGACACTGCTGGGTATCTAAAGGAAACTGAAAGAAAATATGGCTAACTGCAGTGAGCTCTCTCTATGTGACATTGTATGTGGACGGCGGCATAACAGCTATACATTACTAACTGGAGGTTGTGTTTGATACAATGGAGGATGTGATTTAAGAGGGGCGCACATGCATGGCTAAAAGGAGAGTGGTGCAGCTCCTTTAATAATAGTACACTCCGTGTCCTCACAACCACAGGCAGGCATTGCCATGAAATTTGCAATTACAGTAATTTTGATTTCGACAACTGGGCCTCCTATACACTGTTCAACATTAAAAATACAGGTTGCGTTACCCATCCATCCACAAAGCTTCAATTTACCAGTTCCTGGATGCATTTAAAACGTCCAGATGTATGCAAAGATATTTAAACAAAATACTATTTAGATGAGCCTTTGATGAGTCACAAACGCAGTGACTCCTGCAAGGAAAACTGAGAGAACACTCTCAAACTATGAGCTCAGAGGAAGTGCTTCCTCACCTCTATTTACAATCAAAATGAACCGCCGAAATGTGTACCCACAAAAGACCCACTTATGAGCAAGCACAATAGTGTGGCAATTAGTGGCTAGAGAGGAAGAATGCTGGATCGGTTACAGTTGTTGAATGTTAATTACAGCGTTTTACGGCATTGAGGAGATAACGAGTTAGCGTCTGGTGACAGCAGCGACACGTCCTTTAACGAGAGCCATGGAAATTTATGAAACTTGAGATCAGGGACAATGAGGCGTTACTGGCTTGTCAGTTGCTCTCCTGCTCACCCTCCCTTTGTCCTAATGAAGGCAGACACTTGTTTCTTTCTTTTCTCTGCTCGTTCCAGCGCTGTTAGTCTGGAATCATTATTGTTCATTGGGGAAAGGTAAAAACCAGCAGATTGGGATTATGTCCACTCTAAATACCTTATCATCTCACATCACCAATGGCCACTGCCTAATGAGCTTCTTTTACAGTTTAGGGTAGAAAAAATAACCAGAAAACAAGTGGACACATAAAGGCCAAAGACAACCATCGGGTCATGTTACATCAGGTCATATTACAGATAATTCCCTGTCTAGGGCAGGAAACATAGCCAGTAGCCAGACAAATGTGAGTGACCGTTCATTCCCCATCTATCTAAATAGCGAGGGATCAAGAGCTTGGTGAAATCCGGGGGGTTAATATGGTCATGTTGGGAAGCCTGGTTTGGAATTTGGGTTAATGGAATCATTGATAGGGCTCAGCTCTAATGCCAGCGACGCTTAAGAGGATCCATACCTCATGATTTAGACAAATCCTGAGACATTCTTCAAAGTTGCCCCCACTGACCCTGGCAAGACTTTGAAAGCGAGACACACAGAAGTCTGATGAGTTCTCTGACTCTACATAGCAACTACTAACCAGAAGCACCCAGACTGTATCAACAGTTTGAATGTTTTTGTTTTTTTAATAGAATATTACATCAAGTACATGTGAATAAGCATGGGCCCCAATGGAAATATTAGGCCTAACAAACAAATAAAGACTTCTTTTTTCCCTGGCAAATTACCCCGAAACATGTGAGCAAGTATGGGATTCTTGAAACTGTAGCTCATGTCTAGACTTGGAACTGGCAAAAAAGCGACATCACACTGAGTTCATTAAGCCTAGCTGTAAACATGCAATTTATATCTGCATCAAAGTATCTTGACTTACCTGTAATGTAGCAAATAGGGCTGCAATAAGAATGTTTGTGAGAATTTAAATTCACGCTTGATCTCCATAGTGAAGCTGCTGACCTGCTTCCAATAATGTGGTGGGAAAGCATTTTTCCATTTACAGTATGTGGGCTGCAGCCCAGATGAAAAGGAACAACTAGCCTACTGGAAGAGAGCAAGAGAAGATCTTTTAAAACCACAGAAGACGAGGTGCCTGGTATGGTGTTCAGATGTCAATAAAAACAGGTGTTAACCAGCTTAGCCAAGATGTTAAGAGCTTGGATAATCCTAGCCTGGATCCAAGAGGGATCCGGCTCTGGAATACTAATGCTTACTACGATGCACCGTTAAATCACACAGAGTTGATTAGGAGGTTGGGGTTGAGTGGGACTGCTGCTACAGGCTGTCAAAGCTCAATTTGTATCTGCTGGCAATTACGAAGGATTGAGGAATAAGGGTTGTTCACATTTAAAGAATACTTGGTTATGAGAGGGGTCATCCATGTCTACAACCTCCCTTTAGAGAGAGCAAAGGCATCATCATAGATTGTGCAAGAAATTAAGTTTTGTTCTGCTACACCATCAGATTTGTGCTTACCACGAAAAATCTACATTATATGGCCTTTTTGTCTACGTGTTTATCACTTAATCTCTACATTTCTAAAGTATCCATTTCATATTTTAAACAGGCGTGTCATCATTGTCATCCAGGTTGCTAAGAAGGGGGTTTCTAACCACTCAAGAATTGTGTCTACTCACATGCGCAGGTTAGCGGGTGTAGAAACTGTCTGACAACGACTGAACAACTCCCGCTTGTGGAGAATCTGCAGCTTGCTAAATATTATTAAGTGGATGAGACAGTAATGTACAAGCCAGTTACATGAGGTTATTCACATATACTGCAATTAATTCGTTTTTTGGCAACAGCACTTTTGTAAAACGTCTCCAAAAGGTATTAATAATTTAAAATAACGACAGCTCTAAACACTAATGTGCATAATAATGACATGGTTAGCATTCAAGAGTGTCTGTTAGAATTTAAGGCAGAATTTAAGGCATCAAAGTACTGAACTAGTGAATGTGCTAATTTTCTGCTAAACTTATCTCAACACAAACAGATAACACTTGAAGCAAATGTGTAACTGCACCTAAAACACAAAAAAGAGCAACTTCACATGGAAGAGTGTGCCTCAAGAAGAATAGTCTAGTCAGTCTCAAAGGTTAAACTTCCATTTGGACAAAATATAAATAAATACATGTGACACTCCTTTCTGTTTCAGTTAATAGACTTTGAATTTACCACCTCCCCTGCTCCATACATTCATACACTCTCTTACATGTCACACCATAATCAAACCCGCATCTGGTGTGTCTGGGTGGCTTGGTTCGGGGTGTTCTCATTTGTAAACACCACCTGCCAGTTTTCACTCTTCTTCACTCGCAGGGTGACATTAGTGCAAGCGTGAAATGTGATTTTGCGTTAAGCAAACCTCTGCACCGAGCACATCTGAATCTGCCCACCTGGAAAGCAGGCATGAATAATCGACGGTCACCTGAGTCAGAGGGAGTTGTCGTGCATAAGACACTAGCCAGACAGTGGCAGCCACACAAGACAAACCGTGTTAAGTCCATTTGATTTCATCCTGGCTGATGTAAGGGAATGATTTTGTCACATTAAATCCTTCTTATTGTATAACCCTTTAATTCAGTGTGCTTTCTGTCACTCTCAGACAAGTGAACTATTATGCTGCTGACATTTTATACAGCAGTAACATAAGCTTATAAAATGTAATAAAAACATGCATGATTGAACTATAATTCTTTTTAGGTAACTGTATCATGGCAAGGAGTACAATGCTTATTATTGCATGTGTCCTGCTGTCTTCCTTAAAACAAGGATGGATCCACATTCCTGCATTTTCCCTGTTGACCACATTTGCTTCTCCGCCACAAAGCTGTGACAAGGCTCCTGGTAATCACACACATTCAGCTACTGATGCAAAGCCACACAATTCAAGAAGATCAATCATAAGACAATTTATGCTTGTTGGTCAGGTTTGGTTAATACAACGCTGCTCACGCCTTCTACATGATCACACTTAATGATTTCCATTGACAGAGTACCTAAGCTATGATTAGATTTCCCTGTGGGGAGAAGAAAAGACACATAGATATTCAATGCTCAGCACTCTACACCTGCTTTACAGCCGGGGAACTTACTTAGTGCACTGTAACATGGAAGACCAGACATCACCTTTAAATTGCCAGCGTCTTGCCTTTTGATGAATGTCAACAAAGTAGTTAGCAGGAAGGAAATGAGAAAAAGAAAGAGAGGCCAGGAGAGGAGGAGGGGGGGGGTGGTGGTGGTGGAGGGGCGGAGAACTCACAATTATAAAAGCTTCATTTCTTCAGAGAACCATAAAGTCTCGTCCCAGAAGGGCAGCTGAGCACAAATCAATTTCTTTCAGTCGATTACAAGCACTGAGGTTCTAACCTTCATTTGTGAGTCTAATACTCCAACAGTTATGTAGAACACATACCAATTAAGCAATTCTGCTGGAATAAGAGGGCCGTGAACTGACGTGATTATGAAGGCCGGGCCCCTGGGGAGGTCGGGTTATCGGCTCAGGAGCAGGGAAGACGAGGGGAGCAGGGCAGGAGGGAATCGGGGAGAAAGATGGCGAAGGGAGAAGAGAGATGGAAGCACGGAAAAAGTCATTTATTAAGTCTAATACTCTGTGAAATGTTCCCATGGTAATAAGGCGGGGAGATTGCGTTAATATCAGGGAGCCATGCAGAAAAGGTCACTCGATATATGTACCGCCCACCGGGGTCGAGCTGCTCAAACACATCTGATAATGCTCTCAGCGTCGTCGCTCGGCACCAGAGTTTGAGAGGATGGAAGCTTGGGAAAAGATGCCATTTGTGGAAATTGCACTGATGTACTGCTGTGCTGTGACACAATTCTCCCTGCTGGCTTTTGACGTGCAGACAGCTGTACGACGAGTGAATGGAATAAGCATGATGACACCCAGTCAAAGATTACCCATAAATGTATAGCGCTCTGTGGCGCATTATGCTAAGTTTTGATTTTGCAATCATTCATCTCCACAATGACATGAATATACAGGAAAGGCAGCCAGCATCCTCTTTCTGATTTTCAATATCTGTTTGCACACAGGCTCATGAAAGGAAATGCATTAAAGGCACTCTCCATCTTTCTATTGTCACAAGCTAAATCTGATGCTATTTTCCTCTTGATTTAAAGAGCCTGGATGCATCTCTCTAGATATGTGGAGATCAACACATTGTCATTCACTGCTGAGGCGCACCTTAACCACCGCCCTCGCTGCCAGAAGATTTATGGTAATTGATAGCATGTGATAGGATGCAGCCCATAAACCCATGTGAGGTATGTGTTTCTATGGTAACCCTTCCCTCTATTCGCTAGCCCTATGCGCCTTGGTGTTTTACTTTTTTCCCTGCATTGTAGGAGCTGTCTATTTGGATGCCAGCGGTAGGAATGAGATGCAGATTTGTGGCAAAGCAGAGACACAGATGTTTCCTCATTGCCTTTTAATCTCCTATTCCCTCAGCGCCTGGTGAGAAACACTCCCCCTTTAGAATGGTAATTGGACGAGATGAATAATAAACAAAACAAAAACAGACCGATGTTTATGAGGAACATTTTAACCCTTTGGAATGATCATACTTTATGGCTATTATTAGCACAGAGACAAAAGCAAGCCTTGCTTCTTCTGGGAATAATAAAGGACTGAGCTTTGACTTGTGTAATCAGTAGGAGACCTATCAGGGTATGGCAGACAATGCTTTGCTCATTTAGGCAAAGCAGTTCACAATCTATCATTAAATTTCCCTCTGCACTGATTTCCTCTCTGTTCCCCAGAGTCTGCACTTATACAACATACCAACCATCTGATTTTACATTTCTGCATCCACAGCTTCTCCTTTTTGTAACTGTCTGGCTTCCATGTGTATACCATATGCACAATAAAAACACTGAACTCAAAACTGCAGCTTGGTAGATTCATTGCTAGTAAATTTAAGATAATGATTTCATTAAGTGCAGCCTGGCCCG
This sequence comes from Micropterus salmoides, assembly GCF_014851395.1. Taxonomy (NCBI): domain Eukaryota; kingdom Metazoa; phylum Chordata; class Actinopteri; order Centrarchiformes; family Centrarchidae; genus Micropterus; species Micropterus salmoides. Next base: position 33,802,893 of record NW_024044459.1, on the reverse strand, counting down.
ATGTCATATGGCGAACACTTTTCCTCTGTCTCCCAGCTAGCCAAACATCAACCTCCATATCAGTAGGTGCTCTCTGTGTTACTTGACAGCACGGAGATAAATGGGGATATTTTGACACTGTGTGAGATCCCCAAAAAACGGCTATTTGCATGAAAAGCCAGTCCCTCTTTTTCCACAGAGATTTTTATTACAGAAGGATATTTCAAATGCTATCAAATGTGCCAAACATTTACTTTGATAACTCCATCAGATGGCTCCCTGGGTTTAATGGCAGCAATCTGAGAGTGCTGAGGCACATGCCTAAAGCACAGACAATAATGGCAGGGAGAAATACGAGGAAGGGATGAATAAAATCTCTTTAAAAAGTTCATAAATAATGCACCTTGCACACTAGAGAGTTGTTGCCTATTTAACTATGCATGCCTCTTCCTGGTTTCTATGCTGGCAGAGACACAAACACAGCATGTATTGTGGGTCAACATGACAGCACAGGAGGAGGACAACCTAGGGCTCCATCAATCCTCTCAGCCTTGGCCTCCCACCCACGTGGAGCAACCTCTCCCTACTGCAAATCTACAGCCACAGGATGACTGCACCACCTACTGTATTTCCTCGCAGTGCTCAAAAACATAATGGGAAACGGGAAATCTAGTGAATGACCGCTTGCCAAAATGAGGGAGAAGATTTGAGAAAATGGGAGGAAAACAAAGTGCAGGACTAATTATCCAATTAATGTGCAATTAAGCCCATGCGGCCTAATGGTCTGTGCTGGATTTGGTAATAGCTCTACCAGAATGAGGTGCCTATTAAATTCACTGTAGGCTGTTGCACAGAGCAGACAGACTCAAACTCAGTGAAGGGGCTCCATAGTACAATGTTACAATTACAGCAGATGTCTCGATTATAACTCAATTAAAAAAAATGTACATATATTGTATTTTGGGCTCTGGCATGATGATTGCAAATCTAGGAGAGAAAAATCAAACCCCCCTGACACAAAATTCAACAAAGCCTTTCATTAAGATTTTCATTATCTGCCATAACAGAGTTTGCTAATAAATGCTAATTGTATTCAAGCTAATATTTAATCACACACAATTTCTCCAGTCAACTCAGTTTGAGGAAATACTAATTCTAATGAACGCATTCACAGTGCGGTTTATGAACTTCAGCACTGGCAAAATGAGAGCGGAAACGTGGATGATGTTTAAAAATGCTTTTTCAACTATGAGCGTTATTTGCTTTGACTAATTTCCTACCCTAATGAGATCCTCTTGGAGGGATATTTTGGTGCAATTAATAATGCACATAGAGTAATTAGAAGCATAAATATTTATCATGGTGTGTTTCTGTCTAGTATAGAGTGCAGCGAGTATGTATAAACCTACTGATTGTGCAGTATAGAATATAATTATACTGTAGTAGCTACAGTATAATGATACAGTGTGGTACATGTATGATATCAAAATGAGGTCCACATTTGGATTCGCTTAAGGTTTTTTTTAGGGCTGCACATGTTAAATCGTTATCGCGTTACCGCCGACAATTATTATAGAGGTCACGTTAACGCAGTTTTTATTATTATTATTTTGAAAGTCCGTTGCTCACTGGCTCTGAATACACATCCAGTCAAACCATGGTTCACAAGAGGGGTGGGATGTTGATCAGCCACCCAAACAAGCAGTGGAGGGAGGCTTCAGCAGACTACACTGGATGCAGCGTGTGGGAGAAGTAGATAAACAAAAAGAAGACAAGTGATCAAATACCACAGCGAAGTGGGTAGCTACACCCTGCACGCTGATTAGTATTGTCAAGATACTAATGATGCCGGTCTTAGGAACGTTCTTACAATCACAATGTCGTCGCTTGGCCCCCGCGGGGTTGCTCTTTGCTCCGGTGATCAGGCAGGGAGACAAGCGCTACACGAGTAAACAGCAGCCGCTCTATGGGGAGTAACCATGGCAACGGCTTCTGTGCACTACACAGCTGTAGCCTGTCTAACTTAAGTTAAAATTATAGGCTACATAACTTTACCTGATAGGCCTTCATCTTGTTTTGTGGGGATGCTCTGCCATGAGAATTCCCTCCTGTTGATGTCTTATTTAGTAAACAGTAATAGATTCTGGAGACTCACAAACAGCACGGATCAGTCTCTCTTCCATAGATTTGAGCTGTGATTCGCGAACAAAAAGTTCAAGACAATTCAACTCTGGCAGCGGGCGGGCGTGTGCGTGAGACGAGTACGACCGTGAGAGTTTCACGGGAACACGCCCGCTTGTCGCTCCGCCTGCCTGCCTGCCTTCCTACACGCTCACCTCTCACTGAAAATGAATTACGAGGTGCGTAAATCGCTTCCCGTGTGAAACGGCTTTAACCTGTTTTAACAAGCTATAAAAGGCAATGCCCTGGCAGTTGCAAATGGCTTTGGTTTTATATTCAATTTGATTACATTAATGTTCAAGTTGAAAGAAGACAGAGAAAAAGAAATATTTTATTGCTACTGTGCTAAGTGAATACTGCAGGTAAAAAGCACATTATTTGTATAAGTGTTTATTGCACTTTTGTGTAGCAGTACATTTAAATTAAAAGTGCGCAATATACTACTTTAGATTTCATTATTCAATTTTATAACAATGCGATAAATCGCAAATTGCAGAAAATCATGCGATTAATAGCGCATTAATTGTTGCCCAGCACTAGTTTTTTGTTGGATACTCTATTACAATGAGTGTTACAAAGAGTAAAGCAACAGGTGAATCCGATTTAGTGGTTTGCTCTGAATTAATTCTGGACTCTAACGCTACATAAAATACTCAAAGTATTTCTGCATCCAAGGAAAAAAAAAATTTTAAACTTAAGACACACTTTCTCTTAAATAACTGTTGGCAAGTAGACATAAGTTTGTCTTTCTTTTATATGCGATAAAGCTTCATGCAGCAGGTTAAGGCACAAACACATTACATGATTTAAGACCTGATTATAACACCCCCTTTTGCCATGGAGGAACAGTGGTCATGACTGTGGAGAATCTATTCGCTCTGTTTGAACATTTTGGAAATCTGAACCACAGCAATACTAGTGGTGAGGATGGTGTTCATACAGCTTTTATCCACCAGTGGCAGCACTGTACATATGTCTGCTGAGAGTCTCTGTAGTTGGTAAGGAAGAAATCCTATGCCATTATTGATTTGGCATGGTTTCTTTCAGTAACAATGGCATTAAGTAATTTCCTGTTGGTGGAAGATTTTTGTTACTTTACATCAATGATTTCAATCTGTCTTACAAGTCACTAAGAAGATTGCCTTCCATCTGGCGAGTGAATATTTTCATTCTTCCCATAACAAATGGTATAAATGCCTAAGTGACTGAAATTCCCTGATGTTCCTTGGCATGGCCATCTGGAACATGGTTCTACATCAGTGTTAGTCAACAACTGTAATCAGCACCAAGTACTTCAATGTGAGAGAACCAGTCTTCTCACTGCCTGTTGAGGCAGTAGTGACCTCAAAGTGCAATGCTGCTTAATGTAGCTATAACCTCACTGAGACAGTTTTTCTACAAACAAGCAAGAATTCATCTCAGAGATGGTTCTTCTGTAAAGGAACATCCGGTTCCTGCCGGTCCCCTTGCTACACAGACCAAACATACGAGCAACAATAATCCTGCAATAAAAAACATTACTTAAGTTAAGCGCTGCATATACTGGCTATCAACTTGGCACCCGTGTACACGCAGCTCAAATGTTGTCCATCATTTAAGTGAAACAGAGACCAGCAAGAAACAGTACAACTAAGGTACAACTAAGACAAAGGTGAACTCTCTTTGCCCTTGAACAATCAACACAAAAAGGTAAATAGTGCTGCAACACACACACACTCCAACATGAAAATGTAAACACACAACGGTATAATGTGTAGCCAAACCCAGATAAGACACTCATATAAGCAAAACGTTACTCAACATACCTGGGCTGATTATGAGCCTTCACAATTTTTATCACTACACTGGGACAACTGTGCAAATACACTTAGAGCAGCCAGAGGTCTCTCAGGGTTTGGTGCAATCATCTACCCCTTAGCTCACTTTTGGTTCACTCTGGCTAATCCTCCAGGACCCAGCGGGCTGGGCTGTGACTCAGCACGGTTAGAGCAGCCTCCCTGGCCAATGTCAACAGGACAGAGTAGAGGTGGAAAGACAATCAGGGTTGGAATGGGATTTAATCCAGGTTCAGAGCCAGTGTAATGGAGTGTCTTTGTCTGGGTGAGCGATGGATTGCGAGGCAGTGGTGTCCCCTGAGCCCCAAGCCTTCTGACTGCAGCCATTTGGAGTTGATCTCTATCTTGTTCACCTCAAACGCAGACATAAAATGGCAGTCATTTCTCTCTCTCTTTCTTTCCCTCGCTCCCTCCTAGTCCCAGGTATGTAAACAATCAGACACACTTTGTCTGGCCATGTTTCATTGATTTCTTGTCTCGCTGCCTCCAATCAGCCCTTCACTGGTTTAATTATCTGTAACTTGTGGTATTTGGCCTGCTTGGATTACACTCCCGTAGGTCACGTCAGCCTTCTGCAGGACCTTATTATCTTAAAGTCACATTTAACCAAACATCAAAACACAGAATGTGGACTTTGATCCAAAATCTACTGCAAATCCACTACTTGTACTTGTCAAACTGGAGTGAGTTAATGGTGCATTTAAGTGCCCCACAAGGAGGAATCTGTGGCGGAAAAGGAGGTGAAAGACCTCTGAACCCATTTTGACTGACATATTTCTCGTAATAATGTTCCCTGAGGTTAAAAGGGAGCTGCTTGACATAACTGACCATGCTAGACCAATAACTGAGGTGATTGGGTCACAAAATGCCCCCGCAAAAGCCGGCAGCTTGTGTTAGTTATCAGACTGTTTTAAATACCTCTCTCAATGTGAATCCAATTACCGGCAGCCTTTGTTTGTTCAGACAAAAGCAGCTATGTTCAAGGCCTGTCTCTCTCTGATTTTAATCAATTCTCTGGGGAAGTGTGTGCGGGAGATACAGATCAGGACTTGCCATACGTCAGTGAAATGTGTGTGTGGTGTGTGTGTGTGTGTGTGTTGGATGCTTGTGCACAGGGCTTGTTTGTGAAAATGTTAGAATAACTGAGTGATAGGAACTGTCACAGAATGAAAAAGCATAAAAAGCTTTTCATAACGGCATTCATCTAAAAAAAAAAAAAAAAAAAAAATCTGATTCCCCACCAAAGTCGTTAACTTTTTAATTTCTCTAAAGCTAAAGTTCCTCCTAGTTTTTACTGCAACTTGGAGTTCTAGTTAGAAGTCAAAAGCAGAGGCAAAGTCTGCAGCAGACATTTGTATTAGATAATTATGACAGATCATATTGTCATCATAATTCAAACGTCTGTTTCTCATACCTAGAGGAGTTAGCGTGTTACTTGACTATTTGGCAGATGCTCTCATATGCTGCAGCGTTAGTGCAGCAAGGGACAATCCACCTGCTCCATATGGAAACTTTGCAAGCATGTGGATGATGCCTTCACATCAACATTCAGTGGAAAAATTAGAGGACGAGATTGTAGTAAAATAACAAAGTCAGAAGGTCGGACTCATTTCTTTCCATTCCCTTTCAGAGAAGGAATTTGCAAGAAATGAGAACTCCCCCAAGCCCCTTCAACAATGCACATCTTTTTTGTTGTTGTTGTTCCAAGGGGCCGTGTCAACCCTAATGAATTCCAAAATGTTAAGATTTGCATTTCAATTTGGTAACCTCCCTCTCAAAGGCGATAAATCACATTAAGCATACAGCAATCTTTTGTAAGGCCCCGCAACAATGTCACTGTGGTTCTGCCTCTCCATCATTATGCCTGCTGCTTTTTGTTGGCCTGTTCACAAGCAAAATAAATAGCTACACAAAACATCTGGAGCCACAAAAGAGACCTTAAGTGGGGCTCTTAAAAAGAACCGCCAAGGCAGACTCAGGCCTGCTTTAACCCTTCTTGTGTGAGATCGAACCACCAAAACTTCAGAGAAAACAAAACTTTGAATGGTTCTTTGGTTTTGTTTGCAATTAGTGCATGTGACAGATAGGCTGCCTAAAAGAAACAAATGTCTTTTATCAATTATTTTGCATATGGCACGTTTTAACAAAACCGTAAATCACATTCTGGCTTTGTGCAAACATTTTGTAACTGAAAAAAAAAAAGTCTCTACAGAAAGTCTTTGTATTTCTTTACATTTAATACACTCCGTCTGTTCACAAAGTAGATTTTCAGCCTTCACATAAGATCAACTGTGTGTGATTTCTTTGGAACAATCTACCGCCATCACTACAATCATTGTCTACATTATCTTCATTAAAAAAAGCATTTGAAAAGGTACAAGGTTCAACAACGAATTTTAAGATTTTATTACAATTCATCTAATTTTGTACATTTTTTAACTTTTTGTACTTAGCGGGTTGGTATCCCCTGTACAGTGCAGTATTTTGTATCAAGTTTTAATGTTGTTGTTTTTTTTAATAATGTGTGCGTAAACTAAACTAAACCACTAAAAAAAACCTCTGCTCAATGGTTAAATTCACATCTCTTTGGTCAGTGGTACAGGTCATTGATTTGGCGACTTTTCAAAGTGTGACTGGTTCTGACTACATATAGTTTGAGCATTGAAATCTAATCCTGATTGCGTCTGTGAACGTAATGGTGCGTGGCCCATTCAGCCTCCTCCATCCTAGAGGTCAAGCACACTTTATTCACGAGTTCACGTAGATTTATAACTTAAATTTCCCACGACAGCGGCCGTTACATTGTGCATCCAAACTGGGAGAAATCTGTTCTTACGGTTTGGTTGGATTGTGACCTGGAAATCTGTCTTACGGAACAGAGCCAAGGAGGAGGCAGAGAGGAATATGGGTTGTGTAAACATGCTGTCATCTCCAAGGGCAAACAGCACAATAACTTATGGAATGTCTCGCATCTCCATCTACACAGGAGGATAAATCAAGTTGAGAGGAGGTGCTTGTGTAATTTGTTAAGGGTGCACTGCTTGCGTAAGCTGTGATTCACGTGGAAGATTCAGTCCAGGAGCAGGACAGTTAACCAGCAGTGATCGAGTAAGAAAACACGTCATCCAGCAGACGGATCAGTGCTGTTGGTCATGATTCAGTACTTTTTCTTAAGACATGAAGCTCTGAATTAGGACAACAAAGACAATCTGTAGTAGATTATCAAAGAGCACTGCTGTTAATGTCTATCCCCTTTTTTCCCTGCACAACATCAAATGAGTGGGAAGCCGAAAACAACAAGCACAGAAAAGTTAAACCCCTCTACAAAAGCCTGTTTCTAATAAGCTGTTTGCGTAGGAGTGTGAGATGTTTTCGACACTGACCCTCTATGCCTCATTTTTACATCTCTGAGATGCAGCAATCTGAAGTGAAAACAACTTCCAGTCACTTTAACTCAGCTTTTGTGCTGGAAGCTCCATGCAATAGATCCTTCACAGAAAAGAAGAATGCAATATCCCTTTTAAAAGCATTTCGGAAAATGGCCAAAGTTCAAAATGTATATGCACAAGGACAACAACATCTTTCAGGATCCAATTCATAACATCATCTTCAATGAGAAGAGACCTTATCTCTGCCTGCTTCCTCCTGAATTAGACACCATTTTTAAAGCAGACATGCACAAATGAAGGAGAAAAACATAATCAAGTACAGACCAGATTGCAGATAGGAAATCTCTCTGCAGGAGGCAGAGACATCATCTTTCATGTCCAAAACAAAAGGTCAAAGTCTCAGGCAACCCACGTTTAGACCCAACAGCTAATCGCCTCACTTCCCCAACCCATCTGAGAGAATTACAGTGGCTGTTAAGTGTGCATAATGAATGCCATAAAGCTGGCCTATAAAGCAGGCTTTTGGCCAGCCCCTGGCAGTGAGTGGGAGCAGGTCTAAGCACAGATCTGACTCTGCACACTCTCATGTACAGAATGATTGCTGATGGGTGTTTTGCGAGGAGGGGAGGGGCAGGGCAGCTTCCACATCATTAATGAGCGCTAATATTTCAAAGGAGGATGCGGGGCCCGAGCACTGACCGTTATATTAAAATTCAAACGGTGTGACCTTGTTAAGATGGATGCCTGGTTGCTCTGTCCCCTTGGTGCAGCTGAGCTGCAAATGGCGCACCGCATTAAAGGTGGCTCTTTGCTTTTTAAAGCATCAGCTATGGCCGCAGATATACGGGGTGCACAGGGAGCATTACGAGTGGCATTTAATTAAAGAAAAGTAAGCTGTGGGATTTTATAGACTGGCCAGGGATTGCTTGATCTGGTAAGTAAGTGGAAATGAAGGATGCTTGAAAGGCGGCATAAATCTAACACAGTGCTAACTTAACCTCCCTATCATTGTAAAAGTCAGGGCGAGGACACTTTAAGCCTGTCTGCTGCAGAGAATGTTATCTCATTCTGCTTCTTTCAGCTTTTAAATGAGTTTGCTGTATAATAAAATAAAATAAAAAAATAGGGACCCCACAATGGGTAGAGTAAATTATATTGGGGGTGATGACACAGTGGATAAGACACATGCCTTTGGTGTTAGAGACCTGGGTTCAAATCCACAGTGAAACACCAATGTGTCCCTGAGCAAGACACTTAACCCCTAGTTGCTCCAGGTGCGTGCGAGTCTCTGACATACAGCAATTGTAAGCTGCTTTGGATAAAAGCGTCAGCTAAATGAATAAATGCAATTTAGTGAAGTTGATGATAAATACATTTTTAAAAAACATTAAATAAAGGAAACTATCCAGGAAGGATTGAGTTCTGATCCACCTTAACAGAGGCTAGTTCCTTTTAGTTTTGGCTGGTCCAGGTCAGACTAGTGATTTATAGGCTGGTAATTACCCCCAGATGACAATGATGAATGTGCTACACTAACACCTTTGTAGGCTGCCTTGTTAGGTAACATCTGAGAGGCCTGACAAAGCTATCCTCTTCCAGAATTCTCTTAATTACCCTGGCACAATTATGAATGGACCGCAAAAAGACACCAAGCTGATTTGACGCATCACAGTGGGATATGGAGTAAAGAGAAGGAGGGCCGGATGGAATGAAAGCTCAGGATGACATTGCTTGGTGCAGATGTGTTGCAAGACAAAAGCAGCAAGAAAAATAGCTCAAGGACACTTTTTGTTCTTGCGCTTCCTGGGAGTCAAAGAAGCCATTTTTCTTAAGGATAATCAAAGATGGGTTAGGCCAAAAGGTAGGAGATGCAGCAAGGGGAGAAAGAGCGGAAACAACTAGGTGCAGAAAGATGTTGCTCTGTTGCAAAGGGAAATAACTGGTCTTACAGTTACAACTCTTCAGGCACTACTTGAAGAGTTATCCAATCTGAAAATGTGGAGCACAGGTGAGATTTTTAGACATATCTTTGATCCATTATTAGTCAAAGAAAGGTGGACTCCCCCGTGGCTTCCCGACTTTGTAACTGGACAAAACACACTGAAATCATTAGCAGAGTTGTCGTAGTTTTAAAATTAAAAAGCCCACATTCCCTTTTAAAATACTTTTTTAAAAGTGTTGTTGGAATATGTTCCCACTCATTACAAGTCCTAATATTAAATAGCACCTAACACCTAATTTGATTATTTTATTATTATTAGTTATTTTCAGTATCTGTACTTTACTTGAGTATTTTTAGTTGTGGCAACTTTTTACTTTCACTTCTCAAAGCCAAATTTTACTTCGCTACATTCTGCACGAAATCTCGTTCCATTGGTATTAGTATGCAGCGGTTCTGAGTGAAGCAGCAGTGAAAAACAAATGTAAAACTGATAAAGCCGACTTGGCGCTAATCAACTTCAGCCATCTGATGCGACACCGGCATTCGCTGTAATAGAAATCAGGTCACTCTCGCGTAGAGCTGGAGGGCCCAAAAGTTGAAAGCGAGCGTTTAAAACTTTGATGAGAGGATGAAGAGGGAACAAGAAAAGAAAAAAAAAAACTCAACGAGAGTGAACAGCGTGAACATCAGGTAAACCTGTGTTCTCTTCTCTTAAAAGTCTGAGGTCAGCAGATAACAGTTATGTTAATGTGCAGCTGCAGTGAATCTCTGTCCTACTAACCAGCTGAGCAGCACAGCTCCTTTCTGCCCTGTCTTGGGTGCTTGCCAAACTGCGACTGAACAATGTTAGATTGAAATACCACTCTTTATTATGTTTGATAAATGCAGATGGGACACGGTGTTTATAACTGCAGCTCGGAAAGATGACCTTGTTGTGAAAATGCGTTCATATGCGAGTACGTAGTTAAACTCAGTCAAGGTGTATTTACAACTCTGGACTAATGCAAGACGGGAAACAGGGGATTCACATATGAATATTAAAATGTTGATTAGCTGGACAGACTGGGCAATATGGATGCACATCTCAGTAAATAAAAGTCATTTTATAAATAGTATTTTATATTTGAAAATGTATTGAAGGAATCCTGGAGGAGCCAGTTTGTATGGGCCTGATGCAGCTGATAACATTAATATATAGAAAATATCTGTTATTTACAGGGGCTGTGGTGATCTTTAGGAGGTCACACAGACCCAGGTGAAACACAGGCAGAGATGCACAGCCAGAGTCAGATACAAGCAGCTCAGACCCTGATAGAACAGTTGCTGCTCCACCGCAGATTGGCCCTCAGTCTTATCAGACTTCATGAGGAGTGAGTTAGTGCACAGAGGTCGGTTCAAACCAGCCCTGGATTTTTGTATAAGAGGTATCTATTCAGGCTTCTTACAGAGGGAGGATTGTAGTGAGAGCATTGTGGTGTTGGGTGTGACTGTGCAGCAGACCGGCTCTGTGAGTCACAGCCACTTTGTGACCGAGTGGTGACTTGGCTGGCAGAGTTTTGCAATATAAACATCTGAAAACTGAATCCAACTTTGCTCTGTTTGGGACTGTATAGGTGAAACTCGAAATAATTAGCATATCGTGCAAAAGTTCATTTATTTCAGTAATTCAACTTAAAAGGTGAAACTAATTTATTATATAGACTAATTACATGCAGAGAGAGATATTTCAATTGATGATTATGGCGTAGAGCTTATGAAAACCCCAAATTCAAAATCTCAGAAAATTAGAATATTGTGAAAGGTTCAGTATTGTAGGCTCAAAGTGTCAAACTCTAATCAGCTAATTAATCCAAAACACCTGCAAAGGGTTCCTGAGCCTTTAATTGGTCTCTCAGTCTGGTTCGGTGGAATTCACAGTCATGGGGAAGACTGCTGACCTGACAGTTGTCCAGAAAACCATCATTGACACCCTCCACAAGGAGGGAAAGCCTCAAAAGGTAATTGCAAAAGAAGTTGGATGTTCTCAAAGTGCTGTATCAAGGCACATTAATAGAAAAGTGGAAGGAAAAAGTGTGGAAGAAAAAGGTGCACAAGCAGCAGGGATGACCGTAGCCTGGAGAGGATTGTCAGGAAAAGGCCATTCAAATGTGTGCGGGAGCTTCACAAGGAGTGGACTGAGGCTGGAGTTACTGCATCAAGAGCCACCACACACAGACGGGTCCTGGACACGGGCTTCAAATGTCGTATTCCTCTTATCAAGCCGCTCCTGAACAACAAACAACGTCAGAAGCGTCTTACCTGGGCTAAAGAAAACAAGAACTAGTCTGTTTCTCACTGGTCCAAAGTCCTCTTTTCTAATGAGAGCAAATTTTGCATCTCATTTGGGCAAATTTTGCATCTCACTTCCTCCAGAGTCTGGAGGAAGAACGGAGAGGCACACAATCCAAGATGCTTGAAGTCCAGTGTGAAGTTTCCACAGTCTGTGTTGGTTTGGGGAGCCATGTCCACTGTGCTTTATTAAGTCCAGAGTCAGCGCGGCCGTCTACCAGGACATTTTAGAGCACTTTATGCTTCCTTCAGCAGACGAGCTTTATGGAGATGCTGACTTCATTTTCCAGCAGGACTTGGCACCTGCCCACACTGCCAAAAGTACCAAAACCTGGTTCAATGACCATGGGATTACTGTGCTTGATTGGCCAGCAAACTCGCCTGACCTGAACCACATAGAGAATCTAGTAATTCATGCAAAAGGAGCCCAAACCAAGTACTGAGTACATATGCATGATTATACTTTTCAGAGGGCTGACATTTCTGTATTTAAAATCCTTTTTTTTTTTTTATTGATTTCATGTAATATTCTAATTTTCTGAGATTTTGAATTTGGGCTAAGCTCTACGCAATAATCATCAAAATTATATCAAATAAAGGCTTGAAATATCTCACTTTGCATGTAATGAGACTATATAATATATTAGTTTCACCTTTTTAAGTTGAATTACTGAAATAAACAAACTTTTTTCGTGTTTCACCTGTAAGCTGCACTTTATGAGAGGTGCTGAAGTTTACATGTGTGGATTTTTGGTGAGATTGTGAATTGAGAAGTGTTTCAGTTAGTTTTGGTTTCCGCCCCCTTATCTCATTCTACAGGGTTTTGTGTCTGTCAGACGGTCTGAAGGGGATACTACCACAACAGCAGAGCAATAACGCAGCCTAATCCTCCCCACATATCGGAAAACATCCACTTGCAACTCAGTTTTCCTTATTGTCATTTGCTAGAACTTATGATGCTGTATTCAAACTGTCTTGAGTGAATTTAAAAAGATAAGTTGCTTTTTGTAAGATCAATAGATTTTAATGTGTAGTACGTTTACTTTTGGTTACTTGAGTATTTTTAAAACCAGGTACTTTTTTACTTTTACTTGAGTAGGTTTGTACTGGATGACTTTTACTTTTACTTGAGTAACATTTTTCGTGTGGTATCTGTACTTGTAAGTATGTAAGTATGAAAATTGAGTACTTCTTCTACCACTTTACATCACAGGCCATCAAACAAAACACGGCTTTGGCAGTTACACTGCAAGGTGCCAGATAGGAGACACTTCCTCCTCTTTGAGGCCCCAGGTCTTTGTTTGACGAATGGCATCCTGTGCAAAGAGCGGGCCCTGCTCGAAAATCAAAGAACACACTTCCATAATCGCCCCTGCCGTCTCGCCTGTCGTGTCACCAAGGTCAACAACAGGGCTGTCTCCTGACTGCCACACGTTTATTTTCCTTTTCCAGCTTTGTTTAAATCTCAAATTAGAGTTTCCGTGCAGGAAGCCAACCTAGAGGAGGAGGTCTCAATTCATCTCATTGCCTAAATATTTGGGTGACTGGTAATTTGCTTTTTGTGATATGAAATGATTTCCCCTCGAGTTAAGAATCAAATAATGGTTTCCATCTGTCTGGGCGCTGTGATGTGGGGCTGCTATGTTTGTCTGAGTAAGCCTATGTGTGCATATTTGTACATATGGGTGTCTGGCGGTGTGTGAAAAAGCGGGTGGAGTCATAGGGAGGGCAATGTGACCTGTAACTCTGAACTAACCTGAAACAGGCACCGTATGGAGTGACTGGGAACAACAGTCCTTAACTCTTTATTTAAACAGACATTTGTCAAGTGTGATGGCTCTTGACACAATAAAATCAAACTTTAACATAAGATCATGACACTGTTTATTTTGCTGAAAGACAATTAAAGGTTCAGTGTGTAAGATTTAGTGGCATCTAGCGGTAAGGTTGGGAATTGCAACACAATGTGCAGTTTACCACTGCCACATACCCTTTCACAGAGCGTAGGACAGCTACGGTGGCTGACACAGCACAAAAGTTATCTCTTTTGAGACAGCAGAGAGTAGCCAGTCAAGAAATTAGGTTTCTTTAGGTATATATATTAAAAAATTATACAGACAGATAACATGGAAAATGTAAGTCAACATAGTCACTGTTTCTGCACCACAGTCCATTATAAACCACATAATAGATAAAGTTTATACAAACATTGACAAGGGAAATACGTTTATTCGCTCTCTGATAATGGACCTCCCCAAAACTGCCCCAAAAATTGATAGCGGCAAAAATTAAAAATAAATAAATACTTTGATAACGGTGCTTAAATAGATCTCCGTCATGACAGCAACAGTTACTCACATTATCCCTTCCTCCTCATAATCTGCTGAATATTACATCTTCTTCTTCTCCGAACATATGTATTCAACGTAGTGATGAGTGTCCGCACTGCCTGAATTCTACCAGAAGTAGAACAAGAAGAACATAGTGACGAAACGCACTCTGTAGTGCTGTTTGTCCGTTTTCAGCTACTGTAGAAACATGAAGATGCAACGTGGCGACGTCCAAGGAAGGGGGGTTATGTAGATATATCTCATTCTAAGGTAATAAAAACATAACAGTTTATTATATAAGGTCTTTATACACCACTGAAAACATAGCTATGGATCTTATATTGCATTTCTGTCGATAGATCCTCAGAAATATTTCACACTGGACCTTTAAAGTAAGATAATTACAGGTCAAGTGTTATGTTATGATCACATTTGGCCACAGTACATCCAATGCATTTAAATTGCCTCCAAATTATGTGATTGAATCTAGTAACTTGCGTCAATAATGACTTGTGAGCTACAATTTCATCAAGCTATTCAATTACAATGGTGTAGCTGTGAAAAAACACAAAAGGAGAAAACAGGAGACGGTCCTCTCTGCAGAGCTCTCTGGAGAATTCTCTCAAGATATACAAATAGCCAAAAAAGTGGTAACTACATTAGGTGTGACAAGCATCTAAAGCTATATGTTGGACATAGAAATGTAAATGTATGGTAATATGGCTATTAATGGGCAATTATACATGCATGCTAGAGCCGGTGATTGTTATGGGTAATAAAACTGCTGTCGTTTGATGATAAGATGAAGAGATAAATTCATGTGCAAGTCTGCATCCAGCCATCCATATGTGCAAAGCTGAGAGGCCATAAAAAGACTTCCTCATATGTGTTTCTGCTTTATTAGACAACTAAATAAGACACACACACACACACGAAACATGGCCAAGAGAGAAGCAGTGACACATGACAGAGGTTATTAGATGGATTCAAATATGTGGTGTTGAGTCATAAATCTGCACTGTGTCCATTAGTCTTTTGAGCTACCAGGACACCCTTGGTAAGGATTAACTTAAGAGGTCATCAGGCACTTTGAAATTCACTCAACATGCCGCCTGTACACAACACAAACGTATTTCCCTTGAGTGTGTCCCAGTTGAAATCCATCTTCATCTCTTCCTGTGTGAGGTCTGTTTATAAAGATATAACATACAATAGCTTTTATATGCTGTCATTGCCAATTTCATCTCTTTGTGTTGTGGGACAAACTATCGATGAGCTGTTGCAAGCTGTTAAATTAAACTGAACCCCATCCACAGGAGAGGGATTGCTCCTCCAACGCAAAATGACACATCCCAGGACTAGTTCAATAAGTCACATCTCTGAATTAAACCACCACCAGGCTCAATTTCAAAACACAATACCAAACTTGTATGTGAAAGTTCAAGGCTGGGAATTGGTAATACGCAGAGTTTATATTGTGATAACAGAGCACGTTGCTTTATTGATTTAAGGAGTTTCCCCATTGTGGACAACTGTGAACACTACCACCGGACAAAGTTAAATGGGAAAAAAAACAGATTACATAGACGATAGCAAAATATATTACCAAGATAAAATAAATATACTATAATTAATAAGATAAAATGAGACCATCTAGATGACAACTGACAATTTCTGAAGACACTGGCTGGCCCCCCTCCACTCAGAATTGTGTTTTGCTCATTGTTTCTGCATGATGTTAGTGCAGAGTTTGACCCTAAAAGGCTGTTTTCACATTCATATGCAAAGGGGGGGGGGGGTTGTGACTCCCAGGTTTTTAATCATGCATTTACAAGCACGTTTGAAAGCCAATCATGGTCGGACATGCAACTTCTAAACATGTTATGTGGATACCTGAAACCTCCATACAGTGAGAAAAGACACTTTTTGCATCTATGTTGCAGATGAATTTTCAAATCAAAAGGCATTTGTAATATTCATGAAGAAGTAGTGCTTTTAAGAGGTTTTTTGGGCTGCCATCAAATTAGTCACAGAATAAACATTAATCAACAGCTGATGACCTGTCGCCGGTGACGTTTGTCATAGCTTAGCGAATCTGTGCATTTTGCGATCTTCAGTGTCTGAATTCAGGGTCGTCATTTTTCATCTCACACATTTGAATATGCAGCAGAATGCTCACCCTGCAGAGCCCAGCTGTAACACTAGCAGGCTGAGGTGGACAAAATGCAGTTATACCTCAACCCTGATCCTGAAGATAGCCTCCGGACATTTCTAACAAAAACATTTCTTTAACATAAGAAGTTTGTCATGTGACTGAAAAAATGCCACAAAAGGAAGAACTTCAGTTTAAAAACTTGCTTGAGATGTAACTGAGTGGAGGCCCAGCTCTACACTACATCCATGATTCTTGATGTTCAACATGGTGTAAGGAAACTACCATAAGGACTACAGAGCAAATGGTTAGAAGAAAACTATTTATACTGCAACAAGACATATATAGGATTTTTGTAAAAAGGTCAAAGATCAAAATCCACGGTTACCCCAACTGGATGCAAGGTGACATCCATAATGTTGATCCAGCTCACACTTGCTAACATTATACACCATATTACTGGTACATCTGCAAGGCCTTAATGAGGTTGCTGATCAATATCAATTACTCAACAATCACTTACAAAGGACTTCGATATCAATACTCATTTGTCATCCCCCAAGTTAGTTTTCTACTAAGTCAAGTCAAGATATGTGAAGATACACCTTTAAACAATACTTTGCTTTCAGATATATTTTGGCCAAATTGATAGAAATCCTTTCTAAACGCTGGCACCACCGTAGTGGTTGTGTTTCAAATAGCAAGTACATTACTCTAAAACTCCAGCTGTTCAGAGGATTACACACACATGTGCACACAAAGTACTTAATTTACTGATTCACTCCCATTGTATTTTACTCTCATTCCCCTAATTGATGATATTTTGCCTAACGTCTTGGTGTTTTGAAAATCCATGTCTCACAGAAACACACACACACGTATGTATATTTATATGTACATATAATAACATACCCGTTCTTCTGTACAGACACACACACTAACAGCTCAATGTCGAATTCATGAACATGCTGGGAGAAAATGCACAATGCAGGCATGTTGTAGCAAGAAAACCACATGCATTAAACAGCAAGAAACCAGCAAGTCCTGTCACAAGCAGTCACAACACAGAGCTGAGTGAGGGGGAGAGATAGAGAGAGGGTGGGGGTGGGTTGTCAGATGGAGGGAGGCTCCCTTCTCTAACCTGCCCGGTGGCAGTAGCTGAACTGTCATCGCCTGGCCCTGTCATTTGGAAACTTTGCTGTTTAGAGGTGACAGCCGCCCACGGACACACACTGTACACACTCCACAGCTCTACGCACACACACACACTGGGGGTGAGGAAAGGTTTGGGGTGGTGAGTGGGCACTGTTTGACACTTCCATGTTTGACACCTCCACATCCCTCTGCATGTTGTGGCTTCCGCAGGCTTTTCTCACTGTGTTGATGTGTCCCCCGTCCATTTTAGAGGACGATGGATCAATATGAGTGTGTGTATGTCTCAGTGCAAGCAAAGGACGACAGAGCCGTTGGTGTGTGTTGGTCACAAAAATGTGTGGTTTGTAATTCAGCTATTGACTGTTATAAAAAGTGCCATTAAGTGTTTACCATGAATAATAAATGTAAATGTTTACACAGTTTATCCATCCAATCATTTTGTGTAGAATGACTTTTTCTAAAAATGTAAAACATTTCTACAGTTGTTGCAAGTGCTTCCAGAGCCACTGGAGATATCTATTGGACATCGTAGTAACCATTACGTGAGCATTTGTGTGACACTTAATTGCCTAATTACAGGTGTCCTGGGGTGTGTGTGTGTGTGTGTGTGTGTTTGGGGCGTGTTGAAGGAGACAGACGAGGGAGAAGGGGTGATGGGGAGCAAGACAGCAGGGTTTCTCATCAGCAAACTGCAAATGGTCCCACCACTAAGAACCCCCTCCGGCCCCCACCCAGCCAACACAACAACGCACCAACACACCCACCAACCCACCCACGTACGCTCACACACAGACCCACATTTATTCGCACTGTGGTAATTGCCGCGCCGGCTCATTTGAGCTTGTCATTTCTCCCGATAAGACTGCAGTATTAAAAATGACAAAAGATTGATACACTCTTTCTCACACACACACATCGCACATATCATCTCCCAGCGTCCACGAGGCAGGCGAGGGCGGGGCTGTTATTGCAGATTCTACAGGCGAGATGGAAGGGAAATGTGATTTCACACTTTTTGTTTTTCAGAGGTGAAACAATGAGAGGTTGCGTAAAACAAAAGAAAAAAGTTTTGGCTGAGAGATGTTTGGGTGCAAACAATGCTGTGAAAGAAATAATTACTTATTTGGAGGAGATAAATGTGGGAAAACAACCTAACATACTGTAATATCTATCTATCCATCCATCCATCCATCCATCCTTGCTGGACATTAAGCCTTACAACTACTAGTTACAAAAAGCTTTATATTATTTTTCAAATAAAAAAATAAAACTCTTACATTGAACATCAACAAAGGGGGATGACAGAGATGCCAGAGTTAATTGGGAACTGTGTATGGACAGAATAGTAATACGCTGCTTGGCGGAGAGAGTGGAGGAACGAGCTGATGTCTGGTCTCCAAATGGAAGGAAGCAGCATGTTCACAGTTCATTACCACTTCCCTTCTCTCGCTAATCAGAACGCAAAGCACTACAACGTGTCAGCACAGCAAGTGTTTTCATTTTATATACTGTAGATGTGTGTGTTTTGTGTGTGAGAGTGTGCATGTGTAGATGTGGAGGCGTGGGTTGGACCATGTTATATTGGTATATGTACGGGTGTAACTGTATGTGAGGGTGTGTACAGAATGTGGTTAGGAGTTTGTGTCTGTGTTTGCATGCATGTGTGCAGCAGGGCATGGCTATGTGGTATGTTCTATACATATACCTGCAAAACATATATTTCCTATCAAGTCATTTTCACTACTGAATGAAACTCAACCAACTGGAAAAAAAACAACAACAGGTTAAAACCATTAGAAACTGAAAAAGGACATTTGATCTTTAAGGGAAAAAAAGAGATAACTGAAAGATGAAAGAAGACTGCAGTAATAGATTATATACATATTAGGGCTGTACCGGACTAAGGATTTACATAGTCGAATCAGAATCGTAAGTCCTTCGTATAGTCGATTGACAGTTGAATCATGTGTCATATATATATATATATATATATATATATATATATATATATATATATATATATATATTTTTCAGTTGAACTATAAGGTTTTCTTGTTCCAGCATCATCCTCTAGGACAACATGGACCCTTATGACACAATCAGCCTCCATCCAGACAGCTGACTGGCAGAGAGCCTTAAGTCGTCTCACGCTTCAGACAGGCAGCAGGAGGAGCCCAGGGAGGCCACAACTCATTTATGCCTTTCCCTGGGCTAACTCCGGTTATTAGCTGGAATCAAATGATCCAACACGTCTTGTGCCACAGGCAGGCCCAGCACAGAGAAGCTCAGTGTGTGTGTGACATGAGAAAAGGAGAAGGAGAAAGGGAAAGCGAAAGTGAGAGAAAGAGAACTGCAAAACTCCATTAGAGGAATCTAAAAGGCATCACGCATAATGGATGGGCCACGATCCACGCCTGAGAAACTGTGATGCTCAAAATTAAAAGTATTTTTCAACTGAGACTGTGCCCTCGGAGGATCTTCATATGGCCCTTGTGGGATGACAGCCATTTCCTTTTAAGATGGCGGCTGATTTATTCTAACTGACCCTGTGACTGATTAGTACTTGTTGTATGTGGTATAAACTAATTCTCTAAAGAGAAAACACTGTATGTAAAATCAAAGCCAAACGGCATTTTAGCGTAGTAAAGTGTAACGTAAGTAAAACACCCACACAAAGAAAGCAGTATAACAGTATAATGTAAATTTGGAAAATAGTCCTAAGGAAGAGTCTCTAGCCATGCTACAGTTCTGTGAGGCTGTACAGAAGCACAACAGTGCTTTCAGCTACAGGGGAAGCCCTTAAAAGCGGTAGCCCCTACAGCGGTAGCCCCTATCTAATAAAAAAACAAGAATAACAAAGTTTTATCTGAGAAAACTTAACATTTTTAACTTTTTTTTTTACCCGACTAAGGGTCCACAAACATGATTGCAGCGCTGATACTAAACTTAAGCACCTCTGTGCTTTGAGCTAAATGCTATGTTAGAATGCTTACACACTACCGACAATGCTAATATACTGATGCTAAGCAGACATGATGATGACCATGTTCACATTTAGCATATTAGCATCAGCTGAGGCTGTTGGGAATGTCATTTGTTTTGTGGGTATCTGGTCATAAACTAAAGTAGTAAATAGAAATGCTGACCTGACAATGTCACTAGTCAGAACATCATCATAGTTATTACAATTCATTCTGGGGGGACATGAACGTGTGTGCCATCGTTGTTGAGATATTTTTGTCTGTTTGACCAATAGACTTAAATTCTTCAACTATATTTTCAGCAATTTCAGCAACTTTTAAAACCATTTAAAACCTTTAATAACTGTTCTCTCTTTTTTTAAAACCTTTAATAACTGTTCTCTCTTTTTAGCTCTGTTCTGTACCAACTTTGGAGGGAAATATTTGGCTTTTAATCTCCTAAATGCTCCATTTTATGTTAACCAGCTGGTTGCTAACTTTGTCTGTCTGCTATTTGGTGCTGAGCTAAGATTTTTTGCAGCAATTTAACCAAAATGCTATATAAGAGTGGAGAGTGAACCAAAACAGTGAAAATCCAATGAGCTGAAACTATGAAGCTCTGTAATGCAGCAGGTTGATCACTTCAAGTGGCATCTTTCACATTGTTACATTGTTTTTTGATATACTGTTATTCTAAAAATATTGATAATTTTGAGTATCATGGCTAGGTATTATGTAAATTCTCTTCTACTGTCTCAATTATTTTCTCATTGACTGTCGAGTGCCACATTATAACAAAGCAGAGGTTCCATGAAATCATTTTGACACAAAAACATAATGGCATGCTTTATATGCTTATATACTAAACAATGCAGACTTGTAACTTCATGCATTCCAGTCTGGTGTTTGTGCAACTATGCCTGTCCCAACAGGGGTCAGATTCCTGCACCTGGAATCAAAGCCACCTTTAAATTTGTTCCCTGTCATTTGTGCCTTTTGTTTCCACATTCTACGACGTCAGCGTCTATGCCGAGGCAGCTAATTTACCCTCCAAGGTTGTTATTCCACCTCTGCTACCCGCCCCCCCCTCCCCTCTCTCTGGCAGTTTGGGCAGTATCCTCGTTGAGAGCTGGCCCTCATTACTCTCTGCTGAGTATTTTGGCCTTAAGGCTGCAGTCTCTTGTACTCCATTCCCCGGTCCCGGTCTCCCTGTCATGCTCTGGGCACCAGTCTTATCTCCCTGGTCCACAAAGCTCCTGTGGATGTGTGCTGCTATCCACTCGCAGCACGTTGTTCCCAATCATCTCCTTCCCGCGTCGGCGAAGGCAGAACATTGTGCCAACTTGCCCCCACAATTAGGACAGAAAGACAGTATGTGGTACAAAGCTGCTGGGACTGTGAGAGGTTAGAGAAAATACCAGTTCTGTACATAAAGCAGCTAATGGTGTTATTTTTATTTTACTTAGCTTCAATAAATCTGGTTCATCTGATTGAGATGTTAAATATAAATTTATTAGAATTATGAAATACATTACTTATCAATATTCTAAGTGCCCTTTTTCCAAATGTATCTCGTCTGCTCTCTTTGTATGGAGTGATCAGCACATATGTAGAACAACAGTTGATTACAACTGACTAAATGTGGGGGATTCTGCTGAATGAAGTGAACGTCAATGTCACAATGAATGCACCTAGTGAAAGCATCTGCGCAGTGATATCTTTTCAGATAACAAAAATATGCCTTATGTTGTATACAAATAAAATGGAAAACAGAGAAAATCAATTTCTTGCTGCATATGGAGACTGAACATCATTGTACAGTAACAACAGAAAAAGCTTACAGCTAAGTCATTTTTGTGATAAACACAGTGTCACAAATTTAATATGGGCACATACAGTAAATAGACAAATAAATTCCCTCACAAGTTAATCTGCATTTTGCTAGGTCATTTCCGATTTGGCATTCAGCCCCCTCGATCCAATTTAAAGAGAATATCTAGTGTCAGAGAGAGGGGGAATTTATTCCGAGCCAATAAAAAACAGGCGCTTGGCGAAAATCACCATCGGCAAGTCATTAAAAGTGGGAGAGGAGCTGGGTGTGTGGATATGGCTCATTGGCTCCCCGGGTGCTACTCACAACAAGAGACCTGGACACGTAGACCAAGGCCCTGATGAATTGAGCCATAAAGGTGATTGGCTCAAATGAAAGTCTGCGCCTCAGAGGCAAAAACACATCCGTTTGATTTGAATACATCACCATGCCGAAAGGACGGCATGCTCAACCTGGAAGAAAATGATACATGGGCATAAACAAGAGATTTGCACAGTGGCTCAGCATGAATTCCAACATCAAACCTGGCTGGCAAGTGAGACAAACCAAGCCTGTGGGATACATAAGCCTTCATTACCACATCGCTACTGGTTGTCAGGTTACGGATGCAAGGCCTCGGGTGCAATGTGTGATTTTGGAGCAGCGGCTGCCTGCTAATTACCAACCTAGGCAACACGCAGCCATTAAAAACGCAACCCCGAGTGTCTGCTGAGCTAATTTGTCTAATTACATCTTTGTAACTTATGAAAAGACCTAACATTACCCTGAAGGCTTGCTTTCGGAGTGGGAGCTGCGTAGATGGTAAATGAAAACTTTGCTGTTTTACTACAGCCATACAAGTGCCTCGATAGCTGTAAGGCACCGCGAGCATAGGAAAGACTGTGAGGGGGAGGTGGCAGAACCCCTGTTGGGTGATGCTGTAACTATTTCTATATCCCCAAGATTCTTCTCCCATGGGACAGCCACCCACATCCTACCGACAAGCCTCTTGTTTATTTTTCTCATCATTATTAATGTGGCATTTTTTCAGAATTTATCTGCAAAACCAATATTTGGTGCCAGTTATGAGATGCGTAGGCTCCCAGTCAGTGTAATAGATTCTGACTGAGCCGTCACAGCGATGAGGGCCTATGGCAGCTCTGCTAACAAGCATCTCTAATGGGAGGAGGAAAGGGGAGTTGGGCGGACCTGTCGTGACATGTGTCAATTTGCTGAAATTTGAAAGCCTTAAACAAACAAACAAAAAAAAAAATGTTCCAATTATAGTGAATGTGAAATGTGAACATGTTTGCGAGTTGAGTGCTGTATTTGGGAATAATTTTCATTCAAAGCATCTGGGTCACATCTCACATGTGTTGTTGAGCAAGTCAAATCGCTGTTTGTTAGTTAATAACTTAGACACTCCATCATACCATCTCAGCTTGAATGACAGCAACGAAATGGAACACATTAAATCAGAGATGATCAGAGATAAAGAGAACAATAATGGCACACTAAGTCAGAAAAAAGAACAAACAGGATGATGCCATCTTCTGCCTTCCTTCCTTCTTCCTCTTCTCAGCAACAAGAACGGCTGGTTGGCTGCGATAGCATCTCTGAGTTTCAGCACAGCAGCTCCCAGGAGTCGGGCAACCTGACTATTTTGGGGCCAGATCTCCTGCCTACGTGGGGCCAGGCTCATCTTTCGTCCCCTGGAGTACCCCTTCCTCTCCAAAGTCCCACATGGCCATGGTGCAGGTGCCAATGAACCACCACCATGCAGCCAAATGTGGGACACAACTGTCAAGGTAGCATATGTGATGGTTTCACTTATTAACCATGGTTACGTGTGCTGCCTCAAAAAGGCCTAAAATGGTTATAGTTCTAGATAAGATTCAAAAAGTGTTGACTTTGTTTACTCTGAATGAATTTGGAAGGGAAAAAGTTGTAATCATACTTGGAGAATCTCTGTCTGAAATTTGTAATCAGAAGATAAAGCAATGCCAGTGTGGTTTGCAATGCGTCAGTCTTGACTCAACCCACTCATTTGTGGAGAGCGTGGTGCACTCGGGTCCAGCCAGAGATGTGTCAACTGAAACCTAGATA
This sequence comes from Micropterus salmoides, assembly GCF_014851395.1. NCBI lineage: Eukaryota > Metazoa > Chordata > Actinopteri > Centrarchiformes > Centrarchidae > Micropterus > Micropterus salmoides. Next base: position 33,778,726 of record NW_024044459.1, on the reverse strand, counting down.
CAACCTCAGAGATCTGATGAGGCCTGGTATCTCTTCTAGTTTTTACTCTCATTGCCTCAACTCTTTCTCACTGCCTGTCTTACTCTTTTTTTTTTCTAATCAGGTGAGATTTTATCAGGCCTCCTCTGTCAGTAACCGCTATCGGTTGTGAAATTTCAGAAGGCAAAGCGTGTGGGAACCACAGTATCAGTTTTGCTCATCTCGCCCAGCACCTTTACAGACACGCGGGTGGTTTCTGAAAAGGTGAGAAAAGCTTCACAAAGAGCATATCGGAGGCCGGTTACACACAAACTGACAGTGGAAATATTTCATACAATGTTCAACCTCTTTTCTCTGCTTCCTCCTTCTTCTGTGTTTGTTTTCTTTGGGTAAAACCTCTGCCACTGCACTGGCTGTAAAACACTGAGAAATAACATTTAGGGAGAGGTCTTCATTTTAATGAATCTACTGAACAGATATGGGGATGAAATGTGAGATGTGATAGTCTGCTGGCTTAGAAATCTTTATCAATCAGACCATTCTTAGCCATGAATACAAACACCTGAAGGACAAAAAATGGAGCTGAATGATGGCCTCTCCCTGTGGGTCCACATTATGTGCACTAAAGCACCATTCAGTGCAAATGTATTCTTCCAAAAGCTAAACCGCTGCTCTACATTCATTATCAACATCAAAGTTAATTCTTTGCACATACAATTGAGCTGGCTTATTGAATTTCAGAGTTCCGATAAATACAGCACGAGCTCCCAGCACAGATACTCGCTAACACAAAGTAATCCCCTGGGTGCTACTGAGATACACTCTCTCAGTAAGCAGAGAGGTAATCCAGCTGAGAAGTGGGGTTGTGATCAAAAACTTTGAATCGCAGCATGAGTTGGTAAAATGTGGTTGGGGAAAGGAATGAGTGAAATGTATACACTTGTTCAACTGCTCTCAGACTCTCAGACACGTGGAAAATATATTTTTTAAATTGTGTCCAGTGCTGTTGGAAACCAACCCTGAACAGACAAATGATAGGAGAACCCAATGCAGTACACTGTCAGTCACTTTCAAGACCATTGACATTACATATTACCAGGAATTTCACCATTGTAGCAGTTTTGGGTGATACGCAGTACACTTAATATATTTTCAATGAATGATTTGTATGAAAATAAAAACATCAGTTTTAGAACAAGCATTTAAATTGTTGCCATTTTGTTGTCAGATTGAAAATAAATTGGATCCAGTGATAGATAGGGTCAGCATCAAAAAGGTTCCCACATCCAGGCTTAAAACTAGGTTCATGGTTTGCATCGTAACCCGTATCCTGCATTGTGAAGGTTGACTGATTGATTGGAAGCCCTGGAACAGTGATAATGTTTGGTTTGCTCATCCAAAGGATTTCGGTAAGGGATCGTTGGCGCCTGGACGTTGACATTCAAGTACTAATTTCTAATAGGCGATCTGTTCTTGTCCTCCTGATCCCTAGAGGTGCTGCAGACTCTTTTCTTCCCTCCTTCCAAATGCATTAGCATAGCTAGCAGTGCGAGGGCGTCAGTGGCTCCATCAGTAATGTCATGGGCACTTTAACATGATGAAGCACGCCGTGGCCCCGCTGGCATGAATAATTCACATTACCACGCGCCCAGAGAGAGACAGAGAGAGAGAGAGGGATTGACTTTGCAACAATGAATTGTGGGAACAGATGTGTGATTTTTAAGGCGCACAGGCCTCTGTTTTGGGTGACTGAGCAATTTTAATTCAATTTGATATTTCTCTTTTAAAGTGATGCGAGACCTTGAGCTAGGCCGGTAAAATGAATAAGGGAGGATCAGAAGAGGGAGCCATGGATATGGGATGGGAGGGGAGTAGGGTGGAGGTCCTCCTTACCATCCATCACAGTGGCACTTCAATGATTGTCAAATAAGTAGCCCTGTCCAAACCCATCTTTTATCATTATGTATGAATGAATCTATCTGGGGATCACATCATCCAGCACATAGGAGGGCTCCATCTCATATACATGATAGGGAGACGATATGGAAATAGGATACATGATAACAGAATAGCTTGGATGGGGAGATGGATTCACACCGCTGACTGTGAGAACGGACCACTATTTGATCTGAGCACTGTGTCTATTCTTTTAGTCTTGGAAAAAGAAAATGTACAAGCTACTGCCCATTAAAATAGTCACAGTCTACTAATAAACTACTAAGTGCACTACTAAACTACTGTCTACTAATGCCTACAGAATAGCTCCTCAAGTGGCATTAACCAAACTCTTTGCAAAATATGTTCCATTAAAAGTCTTGGAAATACTTAACACAGTATTTTCCTCGCTTCCGATGCTTTGAGATTTAGGCAGTTTAACGCATAGTACCGATAGGCCCTTGGCTCCCAAGCTGACATGAGAACTTTAATGTAAATAATTCAGCAGAGGTGGGTGAGAACTCGTGGCACTAGATTAAGGAGGCTGTGCTTGCAAAAGCTGCTCTCAATCCATTTCGAAATTGTCACGGGGCCTTCTAAGAGGCAAAACAAACCCACCTTAATCTCTGCTAATCATACTTAAGCATGAATGTTTCATGTGGAAATGCCTGGTTACAATTTAGAGGCTTTTTCCTCATTCCTGGGGTAACCCTGTTACAATCCAGAAATCCTTTTGGCCACAACAAAGACGGAATGCGATGTAGAGACATCAGATGCGGTACAGTGCACACAGCATGTAAGTAGGAGGAAGCAGAATCCCACATTACAGACACCATGTTTGTTGACTACATGAAACACTGCAGATAATGAATTCAAGCTGCCAATTTTCAAGATGTGCCAAAAGATAAAGCTGTTATAAACAAGGAAAAAAAAACAACGATAACATCAGTGATTGGTTGTGATTAACATCAGCCTTCTTACTTGTGTCTCAGCAATTCAAATTACAAGCCTGATGTCGGCAAAGCCAGGGACCAACCTAATATTATTATTATTCGAGACGAAGCATAACCCAACGGCGGGATGATTACATTTGACTTGCAATGATTTTCCCCCCTGCATGAGAAAACAACAGCTTGGAAAAACTAATAGACGTATTCCCCAAAGTAGCTTTGTTGCTCCTGCCTTGTTTTAAATAAATCTCATCACCGCAGTGAAAAAGGTTTTGATTTCTTCTGCATTTAAAAAAAACAGAGATAAAAGTCCAACCCATCTGTCCCTCAACTTTGCGGGATGCAGTACAGCGGAGGGAAGGATTTATCACACGCAGCACGGTAAAGTGCATCTGCATCCGCCACACTGCTCCCACTCGCATCATTATCCTCAGCGCCTATCACTTCCCCAGCTGAGCCCCCTTTTGGAAACAGGGGCTGACACGTCGACAGCGGGTAAACACCTTTAAAAGGATCTGACGCCCCGTAATGGAAGAAAAAACACTTCCGTATTGTGCGGGACCCCTGGCGCTGTGCTAGGCTTATGCAGGAGTAAGCCATTGTCTGGTGTCACCTAATTGGATCAAGTTTGTGTGGAGAACAGATGTGTATGGCTGGCTGAGGTAAACACTGGACCAGAAGATGCCAAGGCTGGAATTGCTTTGAAAATTGTTTCTGCCTGCACAGAACAAGTGAGAATAGCAGAGTAAAATACAGTATAAAAGAACATTTGTGGCTCAGTCTGAAAAGTAATAAACACTTTCCCTTTGGTGTGCATTCAGAAAAGGTCCCTATTTTCTTTTGTTCATTCAAGGGTCCAGCGATACAACTGTTGTTCAACTGTACAACGAATGTGTGGTACGCAGAGATTCAGAACGAGTCTGAGGCAGTTAGCATGCAGTGGTCAGGGCAAAAATAACGATTGTTGGCAAAGGACATATACATTGGAAACAGAGTACTGCTGATCTAATTAAGAGCTGGCCAACTGTGTCATCAGGGTTCGTCTTTCTTGCAGTGAGCTGCAGCAAAAGTGAGACACATCTGCTTAAACAAAGAGAGATGAAGAGAGACACATAGAGACAAGAAAGTACTATTTCCAATCAAGCATCTGCCTCCCCTCCGACACAGCTCGATTTAACCTTGAAGAGTAATGAGATCTGACTTGCTTAAATGTTAGCATTCTTAAATCATCAGGAAGTGCCTCCAAGGAGCCGATAATCACTGTGCCAAATTGCTGCGCTCGCTAATTTCATTTCTCCCTAGCATTTGCTTGCAGTTAGTGTCGATTATTCAGGAACAGGCATTTAATGCTGCCAGGTCCCAGGGGTGTTACATTAAAATGTAATAACTTGCAACATAAATGAAAACAAAAACCATTACTTTCTTCCCCTCACAAATTTCTTCCCTCCTCCCTTTTCCTCCACCACCCCTCTCCCTTCCTCCCTCCTCAATCTCTCTCCACTCCCTCACTCCATGGTGGGAGTTCGAATCTAATTCTCAGCCCATCTGGCAGGCGTAATGAAGGCAGGCCGGGCTTGTGGTGCCCTGCTGCCATGGCTCGGTGGAGCAGGAGGCTAGCTGGCAGATTGGGCCGGGATGAGTGGAGGGGAGTCGGGGAACCTGCTGAGTGAGTAAGCCGGCCCAGTTAATCTCCCATGTGCCCTGGTGTGATCGGGGCCAAGGCCAACCACACGCTGAGGGCACAGTGGATGGGTCTGGAGTGTGGATGGTCGTGGGCAGAAGACTGGTGGGTGAGTCTGGCATTCATTTACATTTCCTGGCATTTAGCTGACTCTTCTATCCAAAGAGACTTTCAGTGAGTGAAACTGTAAAATAACCTTCACTTTGAAGACTGCCGAAAACATAAACAGTCAGTGAGAGGGTCACAGCTAAGCCAATACATCTACACCACAACTGGGCGTGTACTGGGTTCAAGGGATGTTTTGTGCTTTAAACCAACTCAACAGCCTTAAAGCTACTTAAAGGAGTGAATCACATGAAACAACTGCATGTAGATGTGACACTAAAAATGTTGAACATACTCCTCATTAACACTTTGATCAACAGCTTCTGAAGGATTTTTACAATGGAAGAGCGTAAATGATATCTTCACAAATACAGTGCAGGTCCAACAGATGTCAGAGGATACAGATAGTCAAACAGATAGATTCAACCCTAACAGGTGCAGCCTCAGAGGAAACAAAAGACAATGTCTTAGCCCCATCTGGCAAAGACTGAAGTGCATAGGGATATACATATGGGAAATAGCAACGGGCTGCATAACACATTTAAAGGTATACTAGATTACACAAAGATGTGTATCTTTATGTTGTAACATCTACAGTTGCAAAAACCACTCACAGCATTTTTTGTTTGTTTTTTACTTAAATGTATTTGATATATTAACTAATTTCTTTATTGCTTTCACTTTGGTAAGTAAATGGAATTTGCCATAAAAATATTACTGAACTGTTAAAATATACTTCGTGATCAACCGTATCTCCCAGCACTGCCAAACAGCTACTGGGAGAGCATGACACCAAAAAACCCATGCAATTATGATTAAGCTCCTTTATGTAAACACAAACTCCTCTCCAATCACTGCGATCTGCCTGCCGTGTGTGAAAGCACGTAGGGGGGAAGTGGCAAGGCGAGCAAAACCTTGGTGATAGACCTGCAGTTGCAAACACTGGCCTGTGTGTGTGTGTGTATCAGTGTGAGTGCATACAGGTGTTTACCAATATGCTTTCCCAAGCCATGCTGCTATGAACTTAAGAATACACTTTTTCTTTGCAAACCGGTCAGCACCTAGCAGGAAACCTGTACCTGCTTGGTGCCTCCGTTTGCCCAAAAGGCAAAACCACAGCAGATAAGTAGGGCAAGACATTGGCCCGGCGGCTCAAACTGAAAGTTCTCAGCGTAAGTGAGGCATGGGAGAGAGAAAGAACAAGAATCAGATAGGCCGACAGAAAAAAAAAAAAAACGAATATACAACAACATAGCAGGAAGCTAGGCTGACAAAAACAGCAGGTTTCCCTAAGCTGTGCTCCAGCCTCTGGAGAAACCACAACACTGTCATTAACAGTTACTCTCCTCATAAACACACCAGCATCAGCTGGTGGTGTAATTGCCCCTGCTTCTCCTGTAATCTTATACCTTACCTGCTGTTACTGTCTGAGAGAGACAGCGAAAGAGGAACGGGGATGTGGGGGGGGGGGGGGGGGGGGGGGGTGTTGTAGTGCATATGCCTGTGTGGTGTTGGAGGCAGGCTAGGTGTTGCTTGTGTGCTGTCAGATACAAGGTAAGGCAAGTAAGAAGAGGCGTGTAGAGAGAGAAAGAAAAAGGAGAAAACACATGCCAGAAAATCAAATGAGTGCATGTTGCTCACTGAAATCCCAGGAGCAAGGCTCAGGGGCTCCGATGGAGGGAAATCGTGTTCTTTTCGTTGAGTGATTAGAAGACGAGTGGCAGAACATGACCTACTTAGTATAACTTTTTTGTACAGGTTTTGGAAAAGGTACTCATGTGGGTGAGTGATAGAGGCAGGTGTGGGCTTTAACCCTAATAGATTCATAGAAACATTAAAGATAGCAGGAATAATTGCCACGGGGTGTTTGTGAATATGAAATAAAGTCTCTTCATCTCATGACCTCTCAAACTCAAACAAGGGCTTGTAGTCATCCTCTATGATCTGGCTTTGCAGCCTAAAAAAAGCACAGGGGGATGCGTTTGATCCTACAGATATGCAAGGTTAAAATGCAAAACAAAACATGAATTAAACATCATCTGACACCCTCTAAAGGCTACAACACTAGGATTTAGTACCTTTAAAATTAGCCCAGAAAGTGTGGTGGGTGGTGTGAATGTTGAGAGAGCCGGAAAAGAGAAGAGAAAAAAAAAAAGGATGAGAAACCTGCTTTCTCAAAACCGTTTCTCTGCCCTATTACAATCGCATACTGGAAATCCACCGAGGCCATGAAAAAGGAACATTTTAGCTTTGCTGTAAAAATGGGCCTGCCTCTAGTTCCTCTTAATTTCAGGCTTTGTTTGTGCGTAGTCTGGGAGCTCTTGTGGGTTTGCAGGAGACCCGCAGGCCTTTTGTCTCATCAGTAGAGGTAGTTTCTGTTTTGTGCCTGAAGCTATCTGTTGACGTACACTTTTTGTTCTACCTCTCCATGCGAGATTTTGTCACAGGTCACGGATTACAGGCAACACAGCCATCACAGGTACACCACTGTTTGTTTCTCCTACAACAACTGTTAGCTCTTAGGAGAGAGGCGGGCCCTGAATCTCCATATCAGTCAGAGAAAGTAAGGTGTGTTATGAAGAAGAAAGAGTGAATAACAACCAAGACATGTGTTGGGAAATGAAACGTCTCACAAAACGTCTCACAAAATGGCCTTCCTAGGGGGACACTGGCAGTGCTGCCATGCCTGCTTCTTTAAATGACACAGACTAATATTACACTTGTGGCATTGAATTAATAAGCTGCAGCATGATAAATCTCTATGATTTATTATGTTCCCTCCAGTGTATAATCAAGTTGAATGAGAGAGGGAGAGAGAGTCAGACAGAGGGAGATCGGAAGAGACAGAGACATAGCTGGGTCTGAATTGAGACACAACAGACAAGGTCCTTCCTCTGCACAGCTGAATCGACAGGCTTACACAGCTTTGAATGAGAACTGTGAAACAGTCAGTCACCGAAATCAGTGGGTGTTGTGTATAACAGAAGGAAAGCGATTAAAATACCAAAAAGTTCAATGTGCAGAGCACCGTGAAATATGACATATGGAACTGCCAAAACAGAACTAGCAGACGTTCTTTCCCCCCAAAACGGTCTATTTCTTTTGGAAGCATGCATTCCCCATAAGGGCGGTTTATGAGAATATCACACCTCTATGGAAGTCTCATCCCACAATCCACAGGAGGCTTTCTCTCCCTCCTGCTTGCTTCTGGTGGGCTGCCATCATATTCATTCCCCGTTCCCAGATAGATGTTTGTAATTGGAGCTCTAATTTATGATCGGGCCTTGGTGCAGGATAATGATATGGAGCATTGTAATTTGCTGATGCAAATTGTACGTTATAATGGGAAGCCATAAAAGCCCCAGCAACATCTCGGAGACTTGCCAAACACCCTGAGCGTTCATTACAGCCCTCATTAAAACATCCACGTCGGCATTGGGAGCTCTTACAAATGGAAGGAGCATGTAATTGCTGCTTGATTGTGGTATATGTAACATATGATAAAGTGGAATTACCACTTTATTTGTCTACAGTGTCCGCGAAACTTAATGGGGAAAAGCCTGCAGTAAACAAATCCTCAGAGCATTGTTTGAGTGTTACATTATAGGTCTATTTGTTTAAAGTGGGGCAAATGTGAGTTAGGGGACAGTGCATCCAGGACAAACTAAGAGTAATGATAACCAAGGCTGGGGGTTAAAACTAATGCTTTTACCCATGAGAGCCTGTGTTTCATTTGGACTAACTCCAACGTGGTGATAGCATACAGCCTCGTGTGGGAATACATTAACCGGATTTAATATAAGAAAAGATCAGTATTGTTCTTTTTCATTACCAGGCACCAAAGTCATCACCATACATTTGCTTTAAGGGTGGTGGAACAAGATTGAAAATGGTTAGAATGAACTACTGAAGTCACCTCTGGTAAAAAAATATTTTTTACTAATGTCAATTTGGGCCTTAGCTTCTAGCCATTTCCAATCGTTGATCTCAATTCAGTCCTAACAAACGGGGTATGTGAAACGCAGTGAGGCTGAACGGCCCAGCTTTTAAGCAGCCTTAAGAGCAAAGCCAAGTGGTAAAAGCAATTAAGAGTTCATTTAGAACAACTGAACTATGCTGGGGCTGGTTTTTCTGAGGCCCGGTCAACACTAATTCACAGTGTCGCCTTTTTATTCAAATGACCTCTCCCAGAGTCCCCTTTGTGTTGGTGCCGTTCTAATGCATCTCCATTAGAACAAAACCTGAGCAGCATTGCTGAAAATGAAGTTTCCCTCCTCAACTCTGAATGATGGCAGGCCTCTACCTCCAGAGCTGTGTGTGCTCAGCCACTGGAAAAGGATTTTCAACTGTGCCATTCAGCTGGGGCCCCAGAAGCCTACAGCCTTTATCTGTAGAACCATTGATTGATGTGTTGTGGGCCCTGCTGTGGTTAACAGCAATTTTTATCTGTTGCTAGCGGCAACAGCCCAGGTCCCTGGTGCGCCGAGATCAGCAGGGCCCAGGATCTGAAGCCGGACCGCACACGGTGATAAACAAATAGGTTTTTCAAGGCGGACAGCCCTCATAGAGAGGCCCCTGACAAGCAGTGCCCCACCCCAAGGCCAGGACAATGTCAGCGCCCCAGCCCACTCCTGCTGGGCTCTTAGTTTCCTTCACTAATTTTCACCATGTGCAGAGCCAGCGGTATGGAGACACCTGCACACCCTACGGAAAAGTAAGCAGAGCACAAGATACAGAGAGAGGCAGACAGACGGAGAGAATCACAGAGATACTCACAGAGAGAAGTCAAGAAATTTCATAAATCATACTGTAGGAGAAGAAGCCATGGCTTTTTGTTTAAGCTCCGTATTGCGACATCTTGTTGCAAAAATTATTCTAGCCTAAGATATAATTTACACTCAATTTCCAGTCAATCGCTGTGTTTAGCATTTAATCCAGTGAATCTGTGTCGTTTTGTTAAATAAAGCGTGAAGCTTTTAATGGCTTCTATTATAATTAAGTGACATAATCCTTGTATTCGATAAGGATCTTGTAAAAAAGCCTTGTCACTCAGATAGGGAAGTGTATTTGCCACAATGTGGAGGTCGTGAATGCCAAATCAATTAAAACAAGGCTGTTTAAGAATGCACAAATCACTCTGAGACTGCTCTGTTTTAGAGTGTAGACTCATTTAGCGTTAAATATGATTATGACAACCCGAGCAGAGAAATGAAAAATGGGTGTGTCTGAGAGCTCCGAGCACTCTCGCTCAACCCAAACACTCCGGCTAAGGTTTTACTCTCTGACATCGCAGAGATAAACCCTCCCAAAGCAGACTAGTCAGATTATACTGTCACAGACAAAGCTCTATGCTTTTATCGTGCGTGAAAACATGAGCCGTAAGTTGGCCTTGGGGTGGTTTTAAAAGATGGGAGGTGGGAGACTGAAGCTCAGTCACTTCATCTGAAAGGAAAGGGAGGTCTGTTGTCTTTTTCGCTTAGCTAAAACGTCTCCTCCTCTATACAGTATATCCAGCCCAGGGGTAGTGACAGGATGGGCAGATAGTTGCAGTGAGAGTCTTTGACATTTTCTTGTCTCTTGCAGCCCATATCTCCCAGGCACAGAGGGGGATGTTGGGTTCTTTATCAAGAAGCCCCTCAGAGAGGATGATAAATCGCCAGAGCCCAGGCCCATCTCCAGTGGAACAACAAGCAGGTAGCAGCGCAGGAAACAAGCTACAGATATTGTCTCCCAAACATAGCTGAGGCTATAATGAAGCCTGCACAAAGCAGACAGGAGAGTCGGCCTGATAAACAATTCCATTTCCAGTCTTCCACAGAGAGCGAGATAGCGAGTCTCAGACCTGCTGCTACATAACGCTGCTGGACTCAACGGTCCAGAGATTAGCCCTCACCCTTGAATTTGATATTAAGGGGGGTTCTGGGGGTGGGGTGCCTAACAATGTCATCACCTGGATAAACACAGTGTTTAGATCAATAAGCAAATCAGGGTAGTTTGTTGTTACGCTACCAAGTGGAGACAGAGGATGGATACTGGCATGGAATAACAATCTATAAGATTTTAATGTATATTTCTGTTTTTACCTTGTCTTTTATATGTTTTATATGAGTGTTTTTTGTGTATTCTTATGTTTTCATTTACATATGGGTTTATTAGTATGCTGTGTTGAATTATGTACGGCAGTATATGTTGTATATTTGGCTAGTATTTTTAGCAAACATGTAAATGCCTGTCAGGCAAATTGGGAAAAACAACCATGTATTTTTCATCAATCATTTGCCACTAAAATCCTCAAATGTCAAAGTACTGAAATTATCAGCCATGAGCAGCTTAATTTTAGCGAATATTTGCACCAGCCTGCAGAAACTCTTATAATTTATACCATAACGTTTACAATCCACTAGAAACAACTTGGAAGCACTATCAATTCTAAAAAAAAAAGAAGAAATGGATTCAATTAACATGCAGTAAGCAAAGAAATATTAGCGGTTACTTTTTCAGTTTTCTTTTAGCTTTGTCTTTTAACAAAGAATGAAGTGAAGAAAAATAAACGAGACAAAATACAATAGAATGACAAGGACATACGTCACGTGTATGCAGAATGTGTGCAGTGTTTTTAATGAGCAAAAACATAGTTGGATAAAAGAAACCAGCAGACAAGACAATGTGTTCTGTATGTAACATTATTTTAACGCAGTATTAAGGTATTTGCTGTGTCCAAAACACTCCAGTTTGGTGGCTCTAATTTCCCTTTTTCACCAGTCTGGCACTAAAGCCCAGAAATGTCCTTTATTCAAATGAGGCCATTGAAGCCTTGCAGGCAACATAAGAAGGGAGACATATGGAAGCATGAGCAAGAAGAGGCGTTATCTCCCAGTAGACAACAAACTGTCAGAAACTCTTAGTGCCCTGTGACAGATAACCAGCCCCCATCCACCAGCTTGATTTTTTTGTAGAGAGGAAGAGCAGTAGATCGTGATCAGTGCCAGGGGCCAACCAGCAGCAAGCCCTGTCCATGCTAATGATGGCCAGTGGCGCTGCCTACGCCTGTGTTCCCGCCTCGATGACCCTCCCACATCCTCTCCTCACCTCACAAACAGCCCTCCACCCACATACATAGCCTCTCTCTTTCTATTCCTCCAGCCACAATGCTCTATCCAGCCCCGGGCCTTCTCCTCATCATACTCCTCCTCCCATACCCACTCAGTCTCTTTCTGGCAGTTCCCTGGAGCCCCCCCGACCCCACACCCCATGCCCCCCTCCCTTCGAAACCATCATACTGTAAAGCCTGAAGCACTTACAGATAAGGAGACCCCAGAAATCAAGCGGGCCCGGCAGCAGAGCAGATTGAAAGTCAGAGCTCAGCACCCAGGAGGTGCCCAGAGGCTACAAACGCTGCAGATAGCACCATCGGATAGCCAGAGAGGGGAGCCAGACAACGTAAAACTTCCTGCCCTCGTTACTGGACGCTTGCACAATGCCCCGGCTCCCACACCACCACCACCACCAAGCTCTCTCTACCTACATTTCTGCCCTCTCTCTCTCTCTGAATCCCCCCTTCATCCTTTCAGATAAAGAGAAGGCCTCGTTCCCTGCCGACTCAAACTGACAGCTCGAGCCAAAGGGCTCCACAAGCTTTTTTGGAAGGTCTTGTTTGTTTTCATCCATCTGTGAGTATGCAGCCGCTGGGGAATAGGAATGTGACATGTTCTATTAAAACAAAATTTTAAAAAAAGATCTCACAGAGATCAAGGTCTTTTGAAGTTAAGCTTTGTTCAGTGCTTTAACTGCAGTCCTTTGAGGCAGATTAACGATGACAAACCATTTATAGTTATGTTGTTTGTCGGGATGATTGCTTCCAAGCTACAATAAGAACTGCCATATGCCACTCATCAGCTAAAAGTAGCACACTTTAAAGAATGTTCCTCTTATGAGTTCCCCTTAAAGCAAAGGACATAAAGGACGACCGCTGTCTCTATTACCGAGAGACTAGACACATCATTGAAACAATGGGAAGGGAAGAGCACAAATTTACGGTTCGAAAACGCACTGGGGCAAGGCAACAGATGCTTTCAAGGGATAAAAATAGCCCTGCTCTGACAATCTGTGATTTGTGAGCTGGTGTATGTTTGAAAGGATTGGGTTGACATTTTCCAAGACCATCCCTAAATATTCCTTGGGCACATTTACCTTGAACAACACTCTACGTATTCTATGACAAAAAACATCTCAACGACTCCTATTAATGTCAGTTCTTTCCAACAATTCATGAGACATGTTTAACTGCTACAGATCTTCCTGAAGGTGTAAATGTAAATGCATTTCTGCTGTAGTGTGAAATTGTATTTATTGCATAGATACGGGAGCCGTTAAAAGGCTTTTAGGCATATTGTCATATATGTGAGCAAAAGGATCCTCCGCTGACAGTCACTGGAGGAAGACATAAAACTCTGACAGCCAAATTGCAGCACCGGCGAACGGCGCTGATCGATGCCAATAAAACGAGGCTCTTTTTGCCAAGGTAGTTCAGGACACCTTCCCGCAATTTAATCAGTCAGTCAGCTAGAATTAATGTTCCTAATATCATGATTTCTCCATTACTCTATTTAACATAATTAAAATGTCGAGCGCCAGGGCCATAAAGCGGGTCGTTGGAGATTGTAATTCTGCCGTAAAGCTATGAAGCATGAAAATGCCACTTACCGAGTAGCCACGGCCTGACAGCGAGTGAGTGGAACTCTGTAGGGAGAGAGAGGAGAACAGGGATGACCTTTAAGGAGCGTTTCACTCGCTGACACAGACATGATGAAGCAGCGCCGCTTTAATATCAATATTCACGTTAACCTTTTACCCGCCCCGCCATGTAGCCCACGCCCGCACACATCACTCCCATACACTCTGGCCTCCACCATGGGGGTAGCTGAGCGGCAGCAGCTCTAAAAAACCCTCGTTCACGTCCTGCTGAGAGACTTAATTGTTGTCAGCTGTCAGAAATACACTGTGGAAAACCTTAATTATTTGGTAAACTTCTAATTAAAATGGTGCACAATAGTCACTCTATGGTTGTGTAAATGTATTTCAAGCACAGTGAGAGTTGTACATGCTTTACTTAAAAAGGGAACTCTGGGATACCTTGGATACTTTATGAGACAACTGCATGGTTAATGACATGTTCTAATCTTTGCCTGCTGACTTCTTGTAAACAAAATGATTCATGCTTCTGATGGTTTTATAAGACAAGTGCTGTGTTGCAGTGCAGGTCAAGATTAAATGTCACCATTTATTAGTTTAAATTCACCTGCTTGTGCCTTCAAGAGTGTCATCTGACATTGATAGACACATGGGAGTGGATCCATCACTCGCATCAGTAGATAAAATGATAAAACACACCTTGATATAGAAATTGTTGTTTTGAGAGCGAGTAACAACTCAGGTACCCTGCTAGCCCGAAGGTGTTGGCTTCTCTCCTTATTCCATTTTTATCATTTTCCAAGTATTAGCTTTGCAATGAAAAGTAGAATCAACAGGATTTCTTTGGATAACTGAGCAGATATTTCAAAATATATATAATGCCAATATAGTGCTTGCAAAAAAAAGAGATCATTTCCGCAATGCTTTATATCCTTTACAGCCAAAAATACACTATATCATGTTTAACATTTACTTTACAATATACACTGTCCATCATTAAATACTGTTGTCATTAATTTTTGGGATCTTTTTTTTTATGCTATATCAGCTCCCTTTGTACTCATATCTCTTCATGCATTTAGTGAGGTGTTTTGGCACATCAAACTCCTCCTGTGTTTTCTAATGCAGTCCTCTAAATGCTGAACAAGAGCAGGATGTAGACAGAAGAGGCAAGGTTTTGTTCTGTTCCCTGGCTCTCTGTCTGTCAGCGCCCAGCACGAATACCAATCTCCAAATCCCTCCCTCCACTTCCACTTTTCACTTCTTTTATTCCTCTGTCTAGATTGGCAATTTCTCCCCCCCCCCCCCCCCTCCCACGGTCTCTGGAGGGGACTTTTCTGCTAGACCAATTTCATCCATAGGTCCACCTTCAATCCAAACAACCTCCCCCACACCTTCACCACCACTGCCTCCCTTGTTTTGCACCCTCCCAGTACCCCTCATCCATTCTTCCACACCTGCTCTAGGCCTCAGCCCTCATCAACGCCTATGTGCCCCTCTGATTCGCAGGACAGCTCCTGTGGTGACGATTAGGGAGGAGTCCCGCCGCGAACCGGAAAGCAGGCACTGCAGGAATCAAAAGGCTATTCCCGCTCTGCTCAACCTCTCTACTCCCATCACTACTGCAACGAGAGAAGAGGCCAAAAGAAAGGAAGAACTGCACAGAAGGCAAAATCTGTGGATACAAAAGGGCCAAAAGTGTGTTCCAATGAGAAAAAGATTTGTTGTCTGTGTGTGTTCATGTTGTGAATGCACTTAAAAATGTGCGTAAGTGTACGTGTTTGTGTGGGCGCATAGGTGCTAGAAGGCCAAGGCCATTTGGAATTAGCCTTACTATGTAGAGTTCATTCAACTTGGAGCATTCTGAGCAGAAAGAAGGGCTTATTTAAATGATAATGAGGGACAATCCATTGGATTTAGTGCCAGTGAAAGGAGGAAAAGAGGGGAGGGAAAGGGGGATCCATTAAAACGCCAGCGGTTCATAAGCCATAGGGTCGGCATCCAGCTAAACACTCTCTCTTAAAAGCCATTATACATGGCTCTCAATGGATTTCTGCAGCGCTTAGGACTTCAAAAGGATTTAAGAACCCGCCCCAGAGAGGGAGTGTGGGGGAGGGAGGAGGATGAGTGTGTGTGTGTGTGTGTGGGTGTGTGCGCGTGTGTGTGTGTGTGTGTAAGTGGTGGTTACGGTGGTTGGTGGCGAGAAGGATGGGGCGGATGCTGGTGGCATTTAAGGGTTAACTAAACAGCCCGGAGAAGAGAAATGTTGCTAAATCCGCCCCCTAATCCTCTCCCCATTTCCATGCCCCCTCCTCCACTCTCCTTACAAAAAAAAAAGAAAGAAAGAAAAAAGAAAAACATGGCGACAAGAGGGGAGGGTCCAGTCCATCTTCTCCCAACCCAGACTATTGGTTTATGTCGTTGCAGGGAGGCCAAGGGGCGGCCAGTCAGAGCTTGTTGGAGCATGATGAGGAAAGGGATGCAAACATGCCCTCTGTGGCAGGAAGATCAGGTAGCTGGGTAGTTTTGGGTGCATGTGGGTGGGTGTGGGTGGATTCAGGAGGGTGATACTCTGACAGCACCACAGCTGCAGCCCTATCCTCCGCAGGACACAGATGCAGTGGAACCCACCCCCTCCAACACCTCATATTTCCCTAATCCCTGTGTGGCTTAGTGCCGGGGCCCCGCTGCACCGCAGGCACAATTACCTAGTCAAAATAAACAGATAAAGACCCAACCATGGCAATGAACAAACAGCATCCCCTGCAAATGTTTTTACCCCCTGCTTCCAAATTGATGCATGACTGTTTTTACAGGCGGGCACGTCCACATGTCGCATTTGTCTCTATTTCCTTTGGCGGTAAGACAAGAGAAATCCATTTTACACGTTGCAGACGCAGCATCATTAGTTAAGAGCTCGTAAAGCTGGAGAGCCACTTTGATGTGGTGGAGCGTGTTTCACGAAAATTAGCAGTGCTCTCAATGCGGTGGTGGAGATTTCATGGGGCTGGAAAAATACATGGGGAGGTGTTTGGTGAGGAATCTCGCTTTGTGTTGTTATGTCCAGGCCCTTACTGAGTGAAATACAACAGCAAGTAGGACAGACACACAGACAAAAAGAGAAAGGTAAAGACAGGCAGAGGGAGCGAGATGGATAGATATGGATGCTGTGGCTACAACAATCAGTGTCTGTGCATGATTTATTTGGCAGCAGATTAGAGAGACATGCCACATCTAACACCGTCGGCGATTACAGCGAGCAATTTTCAACAGTGCCCCCCCCCCACCCAACACCCTCACCGCAACCACCAGCATTTCCACCCTCACTCTACCACCCCCCCTCATCCAAGCCCCCCTCTTTCTCGGTGCTTGTCGTATATCCCTGTCAGAGCTGTCAACTGGCTTCGGTCTTTTATCTGACAAACCCGCCTCTTCCTCCTGACTTTTTCATTAAAAGACAGCCTTTTACACAAATTCAAGAGAAACAGTACAAGGGGAAGAGGGGGGACAGCGCACGAGAGAAAAAGAGCAGCGAGGCTTAGAGAAAAGAGGGTGAACATGGGAAAAGTTGGCCTGGGTGATTTTTTTCTTCATCAGGCTAGATTTTCAATTGGAATGCTGAATAGCTTGGAACAATGTATTTAATAAGTTCATTAAAATCTTTTTCTTTCCATCATTTTACCCCTGCTGGAAAAGAAAGCTGCATATTTTCCTTCCTCTTCTTTCCCTCTCTCTCTTCTCCTGCTTTCGTCAGCTAAATGAGCAGTCTGATTAAATTTAGTTAGGTTTGGGAGGCCTGCTTGACAGGCATTAGTTAGGAGGCATATTTCTACATTCATTTAAAATGAGCCGCTTGGGATTTTGCATAAATTCTCATTACTTCCCCTGTATCTAAATTGCATTATTTCATCCCTTATGCTGAACCAATGCCTGGCCTCCATTTTCCTTTGCCACCTACTCATCCTCTAAATGGGCTGGCATATGGATGCCGACACAGCGATAATTGGAACAGTTTCTTTAACTCATTCCATTCTGGGGTCGGTGAGATCAACCCACACCTGGCTGGTCAGGTCATGTCTACATTTAACCGCGCCATGCTTTAAATAATACCAGGCCAACTAGGTGATGCTGTGTGACCGGCCTAATCATTTCCTGTCTATGTGCTGCCAGCCAACCGGTCTTTTTCACAATGCACAGGGGATTTATGAGGTGATAGCTGGACACCGCAGGAGCTACTACACCAGATGCCCTCTAATCTCAACCTCAGTGTTGCTGTCGTCTGCCCACTCTCTATATCGCACCTCAGGGTTCCCCTAACTTGGCCTGTGAAAGTGGATAGCCTGGCTCTCTACGGGTGGTCTGTAAAAAGGGGGAAAGGTCGCATTCAGGTCGCACTCACCTCACTAAGCTGCTCCTTGGAGTTGCTCCTGTGCGGTCGGCTGAGCTCCTGTACCGTCTCATCCTCGCTGACTTTGACCGGACGTAGTGCCAATGGTTTGATCTGTAGGGGACACAACAAAAAAGAGGACACCTTCAAACTGCCGGTTTAATGCAAACCACACGGGCTTTAAATTACAACAAAGCCCACCACCAGTCTTTCAATTTTGTCATCTTTCAGGTTTCATTCTTGAAAAACATCTTGCCTAAAGCTAAATGTGTTTCATAATCGCAGTGAACATAATGTTTGCTATTATTTTTGTAAATGTTATCATTGCATATTAATGTGGATGAAAGTTACCAATCATGTCTTACCTTAATTTTCAACAACAAACTCAGGAAATTTCTATTATCAATGTCATCTGAGAGTGTTTTTACACACAACATACAGCGGCTTATGAATCTGCAGACTTTTCAGGTAACGAATAAAACCTACACACAATGGCACATTAGAAAAATCCTTTATTGGTGCAGAATATTAATCATCTATAACTGAACTGAAAGTTTGTGTTAATCGGGGTAATTACAAGAGCTCAAACCCGACACAGCCACTGAGCACCAGAACTATCCAAAATCCAAAGTTCAGACACTACAATAAATCACACTGGGAAAACAAGGATAACAATGTCTGAACCAGGGAACACTAATTAAAAGTTTCAGATGCCATCTTATTTCCTGTCACTCACTGGGATCTATAACAAACTCCACAAGTTAGGCAGCTAAGCATTACAATACAGCCAAAATACAGTGGCTTCAACTGACTCTCAATGAGCCATGGTACTTCTATTCTTAACTTTAGAGAAACACAAAGTCAGTGTAGTGTCTCACAGCTCAGCGTCAGTTTGTGCTTTGGCTAAATGCAAAGCAGAACTGGCTGTAGCAAAACACCTGCAACCCCAAAACTCGACCCGCTGTTGCTTTTAATACCAGCCAGCAACAGGAACGCAGCAGCAAGCAGCTAGTATACCCAACTGTGACTGTGTACTACAGTTGATTCAGGCCATTACTAATTCTTTTTATTCTACTCTAACTCCACCAATCAGTATTGTTCAACTCAGGAATGGAATTTTGTTCCTGTACTTTTTGCACATATGATAATGATAGTGCCCTCAAATGACACGGACAGACACACTCACGCTGTGGCCTACATACAGTATAAAAATATAATGTTGATAAAAAGTAAGATTAAGTAAAGAGTTAGGATCCTTGGATGAATACTGTCTAAAAAAAACATGTAGCATTAACTTAAAGAAGACAACGTAAACGAGATTATACTTCTGTTTTCTGGTCATGCATAAATACAAATACTGGCAAAAATATTAGCTATCAGCAGCTTAAATGTACAAATCCACCCTATCTGCGTTCAGCCACCCACATCATGGTAACCCTAATGCTAACATGGATGGCTTGTTTTATTGCAGGCCATCAAGACAGTTGGCATGCACCCAAATTCCCAGCCAGATGGGAGGTTGGTGAGCTCAGCAAGGAGGACTCTGTGCTGGTGCAGTATTAGCCAATCACAGTGTCCCGTGCTGCTTCCCCACCTTGGAGTACAGTGGTGATGGCCGCAGGGTGTAATCCATTTGACTAGCAGTTTGCGTGTAGCAGCTCCCCTGGTGGGGCACGTGGTGGCTGGCCCCGTTCTCCTGATCTCCACTGTAATTTAAGCAGATCACTGCTACAATTAACCTTTCCCGGTAAATATCAATTATGGCCCCCGGCTGGGCTAGAATTAAAAGGGTCATCAGCTAATCTGACAGGTCCTGTACGCTGCCACCTGGCTGGGAGAGAGGGAGGGAGGAAAGGCGGCATAGAGAATGTTTGTCTACCCCCGTGCCCACCAGCTCACATGCCAAGTAGACACAATTCCCTTTTAATTACCCTGCTGCCGCCAGGGCAAGCATGCTGATTGGCCAAGGGGCATTAGTAGTGCACTGAGGTCAACAGTGACAGGACGGGGGGTGGGGTGGGGTGTGGTGAGCATGGCAGAGAAGAGGAGGGAGCTGCCGCCAAGCAATCAGGGTGTAGAGATGGAAGGAAGAGAAATCTGCAGGTGGGCCTAATCAGGTTTGACTTCCACCTCTACCCGCCTCTCCCTCTGCCTCTCTCGACTAGCTGTCAGCCTAATCACTCCTTGAATCTCAAAATAGATTGTGGCCTTTTTGATTTCTTTCTCTCAAGGAGAGCACAAAGAGAGCAGTCCTCCTTGGCAGCCAGGCATGGAGGCAGAGACAGAGTGTCAAGGTACAGTCAGCATTACATTGCCGTCAAGTGCAGCTGTTGATTACTTTGTTTACCCAGCATCAGTGTTGCTGACAAATTCCTGAAGGCGCCCCAAAGTGTTTCCGACTCCTCTGGGGCCTGCGGCTACATTACCCAGTCAGCAATCAACTCGGCTATTGATCAGAGCACAGCATCTAATTAGCCGCCTAGGTTAATGATGCAGCGTGCAAGGACCGTTCCCTTAGCCGCTGTTCAACGGGACAGGAGAGCAATTGATCAAGGCAGGAATTCACCAACTCTGACAAAAGATTGGCAACCCTGACTGCCTGTGATTAAGGAAGGGACTAATTTCCTGTCTAGGGAGGTGTTTAATTGGCCCTAAGCTCCCAACTGTACAGCTTTCATGTGCTGTTTTTTGTATACTCATTAATGTTAAAGGACAAGTTAGTGAGCTTGAGGGTGGAGCTAATGGTCTCTACTGAGATTTGATCGGTTGCAAGTGGTAATACAGTTCAAGGTCACAATGCTTCCCCTATGCTTGAGGTAATGCCTTTTTAATGCATTCTACGCACCCCTGAGGGAGCATTTCTTGGCCACCTGGCTGTTTTAAGGAGTTACAGTTTCTATTTTTTGTTTGTGGATTAAGTTTGTTTATACTGAAGGTTTGACTCAAACAGTATTTGGGCAAGGTTAATCAGGTGACACAAGTTCAAGTGGTTAATTTGTACGTGTGTGGGGGACAGTTTGACTTCAGACAACAGATAGAAGAGATGTAGAAAAGACTTAGCTAAATAAGGGCCTGTGTTTTACATGAATAATGTACTGGAAATTAACTCCATTAGTCTCGGTATTGAACATGTCTGCAGTCCCTCTCTGGAGGCTCCCGCTCTGTGCTCTTTAATTATCTTCAAAGGGCCCTCCAGCATCTTAATTTCCCCCCAAGTTGAGTAGTGCCAACTTGGGTCTGCTCATTTATACTACTCTAACCCTAGGTGAAGACACAAAGCCCACCTGCTTAGAAAGGGTTAGTCAATGCATCGAAGTAGACAGTAGTGGTTCACATCAGTTCAGGCTATGCATGGCTGACTTTCCTTTTCCTTTAATTCTTCTTTACTCTCCTTGCAGTGTCAATCAATCTGTAACCTGTCAGCAGGAAGCTGGCTAGAGGCTGGTGGGTGATGGGTTGTTGTCCTGCTCCTTTGATCCTCCCTGCTTCACCTTGCAGTGGGCTTAGGGGGTCATCGGATGGCTGCGCGGGGTCTCACCTTTTTCCTCCTTGAATAAGAGACACTGTTAGTCCTGACCTCGCTTTTCCTCTTCTTGCTGCAGCTATTCTCCCTCTGCCTTATACCCTCCCTAGCCTGCCGTCACCTGTCAACAGCGCTCAGGGAGCCTGTGCCTCAGCCTTGTCCCAGTGTCAATCCTCATTACCCAAGGATCTTGGACCCTGCCCCCCGCCAGCCCCTTCTTTTCAAGGTGCCTTGATGCTCTTCTGCTACCATGCTCCAATCTGCTCTCCAGGCTTCCCATGCACAGGGCGAGGAGGAGATGAGGGGCAATACAGGGAAGGGAGGGCTGAAGAGGACGGATACAGATCCTTCCTCTAATTTGCTCTGAAAAGTGTCCTGCGCAAAGGACCCTCACCCCCATTAACCCAGCGACAAGCTGCTACCGCAGCTCAGGGAGGCATCAGCAGTGTGTGTGTGTGCGCGTGTATGTGAGGGGGGCCCGGTGGTGCGGCAGGCGAAGGCATCTCGGTGCCGGGCTCCGGCACCGGCTCAATCTATCGGCTCATTATCCCCCCGCCCAGGCTGGGGTGCAGACAAGTGCACTTTAGGGCCACAGGCCAAATTGATTCATCTGCCTTCATTTTCTTCAGGCTCAGAAGTGGCAGCTGCTCAGAGGCAGGGGGAAGGAGCTTTAAGATGGTGAGAGACAGAGATGGGAGAGAAGGAAGGAGAGAAAGAGAGGGTGTGGGATAGAGTGAGATGAAGGAGGGAGGAATCAAGAGAAAGAGGTGTTCTTGGCTTTGTTCCTCATCAATGTCTCATTTTACCCCCCCCCCCTCCCCCACACACACACTTTACAGCACAACCAACACCTCCCTCCCTTGAAATCACTTTCAAGACATGCACTCACTCCCCCACCAAGTCCCAAGTTGGAAATTAGCCCAAGGACAAGCTAGTGGATTTACTACAGGGAGAGCAAATGGATTTTTGCTTTTATTTTGACGAGTCCCAGTGTATCCATTATGCCTTTTAATCATACATTATTCATAGAGCTCGCCTTATAATAAATGACCACATAAAAGCGGTACACATATTATACAAGGCCTAAAATGCCCCCATAACTCTCTCTCCCAGTGCACTCAGAGAGAACTACATCACATTTGTAAGCTGGTTCACAAATATGAGCCTGTGAAATCAAAGCAAGATGGTGATTCCAATCCAAGCAATGACACCAGGACACGATAAGAGTTGGCAGATTAAAAGCAACACTTGCGTACAAATGAGGTACCGAGCAAACAAATTAGAGGCCGTGACCTATTAGCCATTCTGCATGTGGCCTGCACACAAAATTGCAGCGTACAATGGTGCACAGTGTAAAACTAACTGGTGTGGCCACCAAGACCGCCCAGCACTGTAACAAAGCAGTCAACCTGAAAGCGAAGCCGCTTACTCGGCCTGATTCCCAGCCAACAGGGACCTCAGGAGAAGCTGAGTGTCCCGCAGGGCCCCGTCTGGAACAGATGAACTGGGGAGAGGAACACTCCCTGCGGGCCCCAGGTCTCTCCAATCACTCTCACCATATGCCTCCTGGGGGAGTGGGGGAGCAAGGGCGCAAGAAGAGGAGGGTGGTGCACCTGCTCCCAAATACGAACCCATCCCTCAGCACTTGTCCCGGGGGTTCACTGACAACCGCAACCACCTCACCTGTCAGCCAGGACCATAGGAACAGTATCTGCCCTGCACTGATAAGCACAAGGCCTTAAAGCGGAAACCCACCCCCCTCCTCACTCTCCCGACTCCCACTCCAAGGCGCTCATTTCTCAGAGCTACCAACAACAATTAGGCCGATGATGTCAAAATGCTAATGATGTTATTGGAAAAAAACCAAGGGAGCGATGCTGTGGATCTGCGCTTTACTCCTCGTTGCTGGAGCCAACATTATGCAGATCTTCCTCCTCTCTTGTTGCTCTGCAAGAAACACACAGCTTTGATTTCTGTGGACACTATTAGCGTTAAAAGCAGTGAGTGCATTTTGCAAAAGATTTATGCATGCTAACACGAAAAATTCAAATGATGTTCACTTTGGAAGTTGTACTTAAATTTGTGTTTAACTCGACATGGTTATTTGCATGTCATCGTTCACTTAGGCTTTCAAAAAAAGAGGGCACATTCAAAGTTGCAGTTCAACAACTTTAGCTTGTGGTACATGCCACTGGAAACGCCACATTTGCACTTAGTGGTCAGCAAAACCTTTTGGTGAGTAAGAGAGAGAATCATTTATTCATTCATTTTCAAGTGTGTGCTGCTGTTCCTCTCAATGCTGTAATTATCTCAGCAGACCTTTCAATCACCAAGAGTATTTAAGATAATGGGGAGGCATGGAAGACAAAATATATATGTATATTCAATTCAATATATTGAATGCATTGTATACATGCTAATTTCAATTCACTTAATGCATGATATCTTTTGCGTAGACAAAAAAACCCCCATATTGCTTCATAATTAATGTTGTTTACACACAACTTCATGAGCTCATTGGGGTTCCATATCCATTTCTCTCAAACAAAGAAGTGTCACCGATGTTAACTAATGATAAATGGTGTTAAAGAACAAAACATATTTTGATGTTCTTAGTCGACCAGTTAACCTCTTACCATTCCTGTTAAATTCGCCTAAAATTCCTATCCAAGAGAGCATTAAATTTACCCAAAGTAAATTGAATGCATTGCATGGCTTTTGGTTTCTCTGAAAGATAACGCTCCGAAGTGTCTAACGCAACGGCAGAGTCCCTGTAAGTGTTACTGGAATTGATTAATATAAGTTTGAACAAACTAAAAGTAATAAGTTTTTTGTTTCTGCTTGAAAATGTTTGCTAACACATGCAAGCAGACAACTATAGCTGGGACTTATTAGCTGGAAAACCCTGTGGGGCTACAGCATTAGCCTTACCTAGTCAAAACTAAAACTTAGAAATACCACAGAAAACAAACTGCTGAAGCTAGTCATCATTAATTTCAGAATTTTATTGGCTACATTAAGTGCCAGTCATTGGCACAATTGGTTGCAATTGGCTCGGCCCACCTATGAAATAATAGGGGCTGGCACTGCCTTACAGCACGGGCTCTCATTGGCTATTGTAGGCTGTGGACAGTACATGTAAGCTCCTATTGGGTCAATAAGGTGTCAACTGAAAGGTCAGAGATCAGGAGCCATTTTGAAATCAAGATATCACAGTTGTTTACATCCAAACCGATGTTATTATGGTTATAATGCAATTTTAGGCCCGTCTGTTAGCAAATACGAAATGATGCAGCAGCAGTTTCTGGGAATTTATTAATGGAATAATGTGTTTTGGACTAACTGTTTTTACTGGACTGGATTGTCTGGAACTTTGACAATTTAACAAGACCATTTTTGTTGCAATATAATTGATCGGTGGATTACTATGAGGCTACATAAGTGAGTCACATCAATTTTGATTGTAGGTAGGTGGTCTGACAGAGGTGCCGATTGTACCTGTTGTGATTGTATCTTGAAATGGTTTGCAATGGTCGAATCAGAAGGATTCTAGTTTTTCAACGGTGTATCATATGAGTATGAACTTTAACATAGCAGTTGTATGCAAACACCAAATAACTGAACATGGAGTCTGGAACAAAGCACAGGATGGGACTAAAGTCTTGAAACCGAACATTTCTTTCATAATCAATGTTGCATTATGATTATTACTGTTGCTATTATTATTATTATTATTGCTACTTTTCATGAAATCAGCAATAGTTTAACCAAATGATTGATTGTATCTTTCAGATGTCTGAAAGTGTGAGATAAAACTTGCCCCTTACATGCAAGTCAAAATTCATGTGGAAAAGGATTTATCAGTTATGACTCTCAACTCCATAACCCTTAAATGGACAGAGATAACGCTGGCGTAAACACTCTTATCAGCTGATAAGAGTCTGCTGGTGGGACAGATCAGTGGTCCAGACAAATTTTGAAATGACAGAATGTCTGACTACACACACAGATTTTCACAACATGAACTCAAATTTAGCTAAGTGTCAAAGAAAAAACTGCTCTGTGTAAATCATAAGCAAATCCAGATGTAGGTCGGCTAACACAAAAATACTGATATGTATTACAACCATTAGAAAATAAGTGTGACTACTATTTCATCAGGAACTTTACAGAGCTCTACACTAGTAGCGCACAAGTCTCAGCCCCAATTTGAAACACATTAATGATAAGATTACTTTCTTACATTTCACTTTGGCTTTGATAATTCATACACTTTTTACTACCAATTCTCTTCATTTTTGACCAGTGTGAAACACTGATCCACGTACTAATGACTCCAGTTATGCTCAACTGCTGTAACACCATTAATTATTTTTTAACACCTGAAAATGATCTTATTAGCAGTCGCAAAAATTACATTTTTGGAAGTGCAACATTCACACTCTCTCCTGCAACTGCACTTGATAACTTTGTCACCCTCACACGTACTTTAAGAAATGTTTAATTTCCTCTAATGTAATCTGAAATAATTATCAGCTGAAGCTGGCGTACGCGCTGCAAAAAGGCCCCTTTTAACAAGTCCACCAAACACACACCATAAAACTAGCTATCATTCACCACGACATAATTAAAACACTGAAGATGAGATTGTGGGGTAAAGGAAATGAGCAAGTGATTAAAAAAATGCTAGATGAAGAACAGTCTGAAACTTCCAATCGTTCTAACTTTCGACTGTGTTCTTCAATCAGGTGAGGAAATGTCTCTTTAATGGACTGTCTGAGTAAAATCGTGCTGTGTTTCCTAATCAATAAGCTGTTGCTTTACTGCTCACCAATTTGAGGTACCATTGACCAACAGCAACAGAAACACAAGATTCTAAGGAAAGTATCTTTATCGTTAGTTGTGCATGTACTCTCTCTTTGCAGACCAAGGACAAAAATGAAGAAAACAGACTTTCAAACTGTTGTGATTTCTTTTTCTATTTTGAATGGCAAAGAAAGTCAGTGATGATCAGTGATTTCTCTGAAATACCTGTTCCTTGAATGACAACTCTTTTGTTTATACCACAGAGATCCTAATAAAGATAAAAACAACATTGAAGACTAGAAAGTGCACTGCCATTTATGTCTATTTCTGAAAAGATGGACAAATTCTTTGGATAGGTGATCCTACACTGGTTTGTCTATGGAAAGCCTTTCCATTAAGCTCACATCAGATTCCCTTAAGGTCTCAATTATTTTAGTGGAAGTAGCAGTTAGCACTAGCATTACAATAGTGATCCAACCTATCTTTGAGTTGCTTATTAATTTATTGTTTATTTTGATCCCGTTATCTACTCCTGGAATCCAAATTCCTGGGGTTCTTATGGCCAATAATTGACATAACTGTGTCAGAAGGCTTATGAAGGCATTTGAATCTGCCATTGTCGGAAACATTCACATGCTAACAGGAAATGATGCAATTTACACCTCTACTAAAAGAAGAATCCATTTAGAACAAATGGCAGAAATGTGTTGTTAGAGCCAGACACTGGAAACTGAAGTTTTGCTAGGTGATACATATCTATATTTGGGGAAAAAACAAACAAACAAACAGACAACCAATCTATCAGACAGAACCATATTATGGCTGATATTTGTTTGTGTCAACATAAACATAGATTTTTTTACAAGGATCCCTTAAATTTGGTCATGAAAGAATTGAGAAACGATATGTATTGTGCAAGACATTTTATAGTTAGAAAATAAACATGTCACTGCTCTCTGGCAGACATGAGACATGGCAAAACTGTTGCTAAATGATCTCAGACATATCTTTGCCATGTCTAGTGAAATGCCTTTTACTTCTAAACTGACATACTGTATGTATAAATATATTATTTATATATGTTATAAGATGAAAGTTGCAGATATGGCCATGCAAATATAATGGGCTATAGTTAGCATGGGCAACAACAGCCAAGAAAGCTAAGTCTAAAACTACCAACCAAAGCCAGATGCAACTTGATCAACACAAAAACATGCAAGAGATCACTGGGCACACATTGCAAAGTTAACTACTAGCTCACCATGAAACAATAAAGTGAAAACTTCAACCACAGTCAAATGGTACCAATGGTCTAAATGTTGTTCTCCATGCTGGTTGAATGAATT
Source organism: Micropterus salmoides (assembly GCF_014851395.1). NCBI lineage: Eukaryota > Metazoa > Chordata > Actinopteri > Centrarchiformes > Centrarchidae > Micropterus > Micropterus salmoides. The sequence continues at coordinate 33,751,323 of NW_024044459.1, read as the reverse complement.
CTAGGTTATAGACTGAGTCAGAGTTAAATTTTAGACCTCTATGGCATAAAATGGTAAATACTTAAGATATTCTTTATGGTATAGGTAAAATCTTTTATGTATATAGATAGCTTTGATCCTAAAATTTGTACGAGTCTTAAAAGTCATATTCATTGATCTTCGTGCTGTTGAACTGTATGGTAGAGCTAATCTGTAAGAATTAGTGAGGAGCTGAGGCTTGGGAGAGGCAGGGGAGAGGGAGAGTTTAGAAAAAAAAGAGACAGAAGGGGAGAGTTTTTTTAGAGAGATGAGGTCTAGGCGAGGAGTCAGGAGGTAGTTTGCAGTCAGAGAGTGAGAAAGAGAGACCGGGAGAGACAGCCGGAGTGCGGAGTGCTCTGGGCTTTTTAATAGGAGGCAGATGCAACACATGTAATGAATCAGCTTCGGCTCGACGCGGCTTCCCTCTGATGTCTGAGCACCCGTCCTGCCCTTGAAAAACTTCTGGGACGTTATCTCATGCCTCCACAGCACACACTGGCAGTGAATTTTGGAGGAAGTGTTATGAGTTGGATGAAGGAGGGGAGGGAAAGGAAGGGGAGTTGAAGTGAGTATATGTGTACTGGCATACTCATATGCATTTATCTCTGGGTATGTGCTGGAATATAACAATGTATGTGCATGCTGTATGTGCTAAAATACTTGAATACATAATATATCTGTGTGCGGTAAAGCTAGTATGCTAACCTGTATGTTCACAACTATTAGATGTTAACATTTTTTTCCATTTTCACAATTGCATTTTTATGATTTATGTTGTTTTTAGCTTATGTCACTTGTAATCACACAAAGTTAATAAAATCAGGGAGAGAATGATCACATGTAAAGATAAATATATTTATAACATTATTACAACACCTATGTCGTGATTCTGTTTTGTCATATCTAATTTTGTAATTATCCTTTTCCCACCATGTTGTGCGTACACAACACAAATGTCAAGTTGAATCAATATTTTATATCCAAACATTCCCAGCAATAGACTTTCACTCCCCCTATTTTAATGCTATAGACACAGTTCGCAGAAAGTGCAATATTCTTAGGTGAAATTGCAAAATAAGTCCCCCCCCCCCCCCAAAAAAAAGGCATTTTGTTGATTTTCAGATACATTCCTCAATTGTGGAATGCAATGCAATGAAAAGTGCCAGTGTAACATCACCCCAGTAATGAGCACAGGAAGTCTTGGCACAGTCCTCCTCCTCACAATCACTTCTAGCCAAGTCCTTTTCCCAAGCAAAGGATCATTGGTCTTTTGACTTGCAGCAAATTGGTAGATATGTAGCGCATCACACTGCCGTCACACCGGCTTTTATCTATCTCCATATGCAGGCCTGCATAAGGAATGTTTTAAATCCCTATAAACCCAGATGCAAAAAGCATGCAGCTCGTGCACCTGATATTCAAAAATATCTTTCAAAAAAGTCTGCTGAGAATTATGGGAGGTCAAGAGAGGCAGTGAGAAGACAAAGAGGGAAAATGTAGCAGAAGGGAAGATGGACCAATGCAGACTGAAGGTAAAGTGGTGGTGGAAGGATTGATGCATTCTCCCTCACAAAACTAAAATGTGAATACTTAAAGGCAGTTTGTAGATATCAGATATGGAAGAAGTGAGGCAAGGAGAGTTGGACCTTTCAGATGGGGAGCGGGGATGGTAGGAGAGAAGGTAAGAAGAGAAGAGAAACTAGGTAGGAAGCCTCTTCCATGTCATTTGGGTTTTTGGCTGTGACATCTGCATCTTTACTGTCATTTCCATCACTCCTGCTTGGACCAGAAGAGAGAGTTTGGTGGAGGAGATCGAGGAAGAGGCGGAGAAAGAAGGATGAGAGGTTTCTAAAGCTTTGGGTGGGTATGGAAATTAGGTCTTAGAAAAAAAACAGACATGATGAAAAGCAGATGGAATCAGCCAGTGACATGACAGCACCGAGGCTAGAGAGCGCAGATCTACTGCTTATGCAATTACATGGCTGCATTTGCATCTATATGATCCCTCAAAACGCTGTCATGTGCTGGAATATGAGCCTCACACAATTATGTGGGTGCCGTGTGTGCGTGTGTGTGCATGTGTATGGCAGCATATTCACATTAGATGATCTGACAGGCGCTGCTTGTCGCGATGCATGCTACATAAAATGAGGATGCAGTTGGTAGAAGAGGATCATGTCCATTGTGTTAATAGGGATAATAGTGATTTAATAAGCTTACAGGCAGATTCGCTGTGCATTCTAATTGGCAAGGTCCCTCAGATGAAGCTGCCTCCTGTATCCCCCACGACTGGGAATACATGGAATAGTCCAGAGGATAAACAAACTGTAAATCTGTGCCACTTAAAAGTGTAGGAAGTCAACATGACTTAATTAAATGGTGACTTAATCTCAGATGAGAAGGCCATGTCTTGTTGTGGGATTGAGTGATGCCACTTTGGTTATGTGCTTTAATACCTGAATGAAACTGTGCCATTAGAATTAAATTATGTGTCAAATAATCATTCATGTCATTACTAGAATGTAAATAAATGAATTGCAAAGGCTCACTAAAATGTATTTCTTTGGGGGATTATGTTTTTTATTTCCCCATGACAGACAAAAATGGATCCATAAAGAATATTTGTTGACTGGTGGAGTGGAAGTTTTTATATAATACATCTGTTTTGTGATTTTATTTTGTGTTGCAGATTAAGTTGATCCCAAAACAACATTTATAGCTGTTCCCCAAAACAACATATATGACCTTCGGAAAGTACTAATCAAGACACGTGACATTAAACATGTGGTTAACATTGTGAAATGGTCGCAGTTTGGTAATACAACAAAGCTACTTGGCTAGGTTTAGGAGAAGATCCTGGTTTCGGTTAAAATAAGTATATTACAGAAGTAACGTGAACTTTTAAATAAGTCAACTTTGACTTTCTTTTACACTCAAACTTATGTCCCCTTATGTGAAAGTCCTGTGTTTGTTTTGTTTTTGACACATCCATTCACCCCAGCAAACCCCTTACGTGGACTCTTTATACTACTTCACATTACTTCCTCCTTTGCTGCTAGAGGTCGCGGCCTAACAATAAACATTAATACGGGCTCTAATAACCTGCTGCAAAATCAACTTATACAGACATATTTCTGGTGAGGACGGGCTGCATGGAAAGATATTTTGATATCTGTTTCATTTTCGATATCAGTTATGTTAATAGCTACCCAATTTTTCCTCAACATCGCACAGCTCGCTGTCTTAATGTTTTGTTTTTCTGCTTGTGTTCTCTGCGCTGCCCTTCCAGCTCATAAGCTACAGTATGCAGACTAACACTCGCCACTCTCACCACCCAAGAAAACACAATGTGTCACTTTTGTCTCCTCGTGTGGGACTCGTTTGGATGTGTGTCGCTGAGAGAACACGCATATGAGCCCCTTTTCGCAGCACCACTTGACAGTATGACAGTAACACACTATACTGTAAAAGTAAAGAATAGTCACACATGCACATATGTAGAGTTGCAGTTGTAAAAAACACAATGTCTACAGCATGGAAATGAGTGCCACAGGCTCACAGCATATGAACTACCTAGCAGAGCAGGAGGAGCAGGGGAAGGGAGAGGGATGTGAGCAGTGAATGTGGAACTGACAGGAGGATATTGGGAGGCTAATTGTCTGGAGGAGCAGCCCGGCCGACCTTGGCAGGGTGAGAAGTCAGGGGCTTTGGCTTCCCAGGGCACAGCACTGCCAGGGTAATTGTGCCACGATCTTGACCTCGCATCGCTAAAACCCGCCCCTCATTCTTCCTCTCACTTTCCCTCTCTCTATCTTTAACACTCTCTTTCCTTCGCTGAAGCCGGAGAGGAGCTGGGATCTGCTCTCCGCTCTAATGATGTCAGCTCCCCAGAGGAGGCGTCTGTGTGTTGAATCTCAACAGCTAGCCTTCAAAGTCTCAGCCTAGGCCAGGAGCTAGAGGGAGGCCAAGAAGATGGTGGAGGAGGATCTGTTCACTAGACGGCACAACCACAACCCAAACAACCAGCATGACCAGCACTCTTGAAGTGGGCCACAAAGGTCATGGAGCTTTCAAACAGTCAAAACACAAAAGCAGGGAGGTAGCAGGAGGCGGGATAAAATCACCATGCAAATAAAAGAAGAGAATGTGCGTATTCAGTACACTAACTTAGAAATGTGCAGCATTAAACACTAACTAAACTATTATCTAAACAGAAAACCTAGTTTGAGGAGTCCTTTATAACAAATTTGATCTCAAATATCCAAAATAAATAAAATAAAGAATTACATCTTGAAACTCTGCGGATACAAACACCTCGTTTTTTTTCAACTAAAACACAAACTGGTGTGTGATCTATCTTGATACTGACTGTGGTTCACAGTTCCGCTACTGTTTGACAGCTTTTGACGCAGTTGACAAAATGAATATCATTGACATGGACTTCCCCCTTGCTATTCACAAGCTACATTCTGCCTTTACACATACAGTATTTATTGTCACTTTTTTTAGGTTTGTTTTTCTCTTAATGATATTACTGTGCTCTGGCTGTCCCATCCTGCACAGCCGGCTTTGATTCTGGATTTGACATTTAATAGTAAAAGGTACATAGTAATTACTCTCTGTATTAATTTTCACTTAGAACTACATACTTATGACAAATTACATAAATATTCCGACCTCCCTGAAATTAAAAGCATGGTTATTGAATGTTCAATACATGTTGGTAGCTGTATATTAAAGGTTTTGTCATTACGATCAGTCCGACTGTCTGGTTTGACTTACACAAGACAAGAAGGTCAGTAGCAGAGGTAGAACAAAGAAGATCCTGGAATGTAAATGGGAATTTTTTTGGACCAAAACAAATTACTCTAGAGACATTATAATATATCAGCAGTCACATACATTTGGCCACTGCAATATGTTTGAACAACTGTGTCTCAGAATTCAGGAGTGTGACTGATCTGCCCCACGGCTTAGCTGGTGCTGTTGAACTAGGATGATCTTTTATTCAAATCACGACTAACCTCACCCGCCAGCTGGCCAAACCTCTATCTACAGAGACCATATTTGGTCTTAAATCAATACCAAAGCACTGGTGAAAGGAATGGATTGAACGAGGGAGGGAGCAACAGTGGAAGACGTCTGATTCTGCTTGACATTTACCTGGGCAGTGCTCTGTCAATAATCAAGCAAAACCTGGGTCAGACACCCCCAAACCTGGATTTTTGCTTAACACATACGGCTATATTGACACTATGCCCCAGGTATGACAGATAGACACACTCTCACAACTGGTTCGTTGTTCCTAGATACTCTTCCACTCTTCTTTTGGAGACACCCAGCAATCATCTTAAAGCTTAAAACCACTTTACCATACTGTACGTCTGTGTATTGAATTTCATCAAAGGGAAAGAGAGAGTGGGGTTAAATCACATAAATCTATAGGCCAGCAGTAGTGTGAGGAAAACGACTCCCATAAGACCCTACTCCACCTCTACCTCCACTATTACCTCTCTGTGATTTCTATCACACTCCTGTTCAGTGAATTTATGCTAGAACCATTGTCACAGACATAGGAGATATAGTAAAATTGCCTGTCTACTTGCCCTTCCAGGGATGGAAAGGCTTTTTATCCTGCACTCTCTTTCATTCTTTCTCCACTCCATTATATTGCGGCAGTTCCAAGGCCAGAGACCATGTCTGCCTTGGATTTCACTGTTGAGTGAAGTTACTTTTATTGTGAAAGCTCATGGAAATCAAAACACACAAGACCGTCCTGGTCTTGTGTGTTTTGATTCATGTGGGCACAAAATTCCTGCAATTGACTTCTGTTTAACGTAAACAATGCCCCAAAACTTCATATCATCTAATGAACTACAATAAAGGAATCCGTTCTATTCAAGGCACATTTCCATTTAGTCACACTGAGAAATATTGATAATGGTAAAGCAAATATTCAAATTAAAGGTATAGAGCATGGTCTGTTTGTACATGTGAATGCTGATGCTATGCACAGATGTTAAACAGAACACTCACTGATCCAAGTTTTGCATAACTCTGCATACACAGAGGGAGTGGTGCAAGTGGAACAGTCATTAGTTTAATTAGACATCTTCATCTTGTGTGTGTGTGAATAGTCACGTTCAAAGTCTACATTAGTCTTGCCTTAACCTTTTAAAAGCAATGTTCTCTCTTTGAGGACAAATGTCTGGATTCACTATGACCATCTGACCTGGTCCCACACTGTGAAGTACTAAATGGAAAAGCAAGGTCAGTCTTCCAGGTCCATTAACGGTTATACAACATCTCAATCATTTCTAACTGGCAGAGTGGAGACCTGTATATCCTGACCTAAACTTTTGAGTTTAAAGTGGGGTACACTTTGATATTGTATCCTTTTTTATGGAAACCAATAACCAACCCAACTAACCCAAACAATTGTTGCTTTGCCAATATATTGTTAGAACATTGGAGCTATGGGGAGGCGATGTGACATGAGAGTGTTGTATTTAACTACATTAAAGAAGAATGTTGCAATTACGTGGTTGATGGCGTGGCTTAAAAAATTCTATTGCTGTTGAGATGTTGTTTAGTCCGGGTTGCCAATGGAATAGTCGCTATGAGCCCAAGCTGACAGCTGCTGCCATCCTCTGCAAAAGAGTAAACTACAGAATTTAGAGCCACCTCTCACTGACTATCCAACGAAGGTTAAAATCTTCAGAACTGAAGAAGTCCTTTGGATGAGGGATGAAACGTCTTCCAGTATCTTCAACCAAGTCCAGTTGCCCTTGATTTTAACCTTCGTTGGATAACTATGACCTGGATGACTGAGAATCTTCATAGACCTCTCACTGACTGCAGATGGTGAGTATTTGACAGTCCAAAGATTTTCAGTAGAGTATTCCTTTAATTACTAGCTATTCGTGAGTCCATGTAGCTTTTATTCAAAAGCCCTTGCTTTCTTGTAACTGGGCAGGGTGAACAAACCAAATGGAATAATCCTGCAAAATAAAACTTTGGACCAAAGAAAACAAACTGCTGATCTCTTTCCTACCCTTTGTCCCACTGCGCTCTATCTCCAAAGCCCTGAGCGAATATTACAAATTAGCCCCTTGTGCAAACACTCCTGATAAATAGAGCCGAGAGGCCAGGCCTTAGGGAGCTAACAACGCAAACACAACATGGCGCATTGCTCTACATCTCCATCCCCAGTGTGTTTTTACAGGGATGTGAACGCCTGGTTGTCTGGGTCAGATCGATCGCACATCGAGGCCTGCTTAGCAGCATTAACACTGTAGTGAGAGGCAAAATGTCGAGACATCTCCCTCTCTGGTTTCTAATGTGTTACTCCATGATAAGTGGAGTCTGTACCCTAATACATACACACATATATATGGTATATATATAATCCTTCATACTCAAATTGTTGGTTTTTGTCTTGTCAGATGATTTGTTGAAACAAATGAAACTAATGCCAGATTCATCCTTTAATGTGAATGAGATTTTTAAAAAAATAAACATTTCACAAGTAAATTCCACACTTTGGAACTACAAGCTGGTCTGGCAAAAATAGACCAGGCACAAAAAGAGGAGCAGAGAAAAGAGCAATGCCCCGCCACAAGTGAGCCATATGATGTCCACTGAAGAGAACAGTTGGGATTGAAAATGAATAATTGCAAGGTGTAAACAACTGCTTCACAAGCTAAGCCCAGTGGACAAAAACAATCTAGTGCAAAACATGTTTGTACGTGGTTATAAAAGATTCTAGAAGAGTGAAGAAGAGGTAACCATGAAATCACCATTCTGTAAAGTCAGGTGTATAGGAACACTGGGGGTGGTGGCGGATTTCCGCTATACAGACAACCAAGTGAGGCAATTACATGTTAAATGACTGAGCTTATGACTGAGTCATATGAGTCAGTCAGTTGTGAGCCTACCAAACAGGTTGCATTACAAAACGCATGTGATAGTGATCATTTTATCACAGTACTTTTTAAGATTATGGTCTCATCTCTGTGAGAATGTTTACCTCTGTCTTGACATGTCTGACAGGCATCAGCTTGTGTGACCAGCATGACAAATTGGAGCCATAAAAACAATGGACTCAATAAATAAAGTCTGGTCTGTTCTAATCTAGTTTGATCCTGTCTGGCACGGTATGATCCTACATAGCTTGGTCTGATAGACTTTGACCTTATCTGATCTGGTCTATACTGGTTTCCCTACACAAGATAATGCAGACGGCATCATGTAGAAGGTGGCCAAGTTCAGTGCCAACCGAAACCAAATAATTTCCAGAGCTATCATATCTGAAATCCAATAGCTGTGTAAAATGATATGAAGTGAGAGCGTGGGGCAAGCCAATGAGATAACATTAACAGCAGTATAATAGGGGTTCAGAGTGTGAGGAAGGATACATCATACCTGTAAGCTTAGGAGAAAGAGGCTTTTCCAAGCTAATAGAGGCTTCTGTAGGCTTACAGCTGCCAGCCAAGTGCTTTCTTTTCCAGTACAACCCTTGGTAAGTCAATAGTTACCAGAAAAATAAACAACAAGGTAGAGTAAACCGTTGACAATGCTAAAATAAACATACACTAGTTCGCGCAAGACAATCAAAACATAAAACCCTACATAACTGGTTATTGTTTTAACACATAGTCCAGATCCTTTCAGCATCCACTCATGGGATTTCCATGCTTATTGACCAACTATTTCTGGTATGTGCTCTGCTTTGTGAATTCACGACATGCTTGCTTTGTTTTATCAAAAACAGTTCCTGGGTATTTGTATTTTTATCATACGCTATCTCTTCATCACCTGCTATGCTTTTTGGTGGTGGAGAGGCTTTCAAGTTATCTTGACTCGACCATAATTATCTGCATGTATCTGATACGCATTGTAATCAGCTTTATCTGGATGACAGGCATTTTTCTCCTCTCCTTTGTGATTTAACTTGTTAAACAAGAAAAGCGACTCCTACCCAGCACAGTGGCAAAAACACTCAGATTGTCATTTATAGGGACAAAGAAATAGCATAAATTATGCAATTACTAACACAAAAATAACTACAATTTAACTTCTGCAAGTAATAAATGTGAGTGAATGTAAGTTTAGGGCCAGAACAGGGCAGGGGAAGGACTCAACCTTTTTTAAATGGACAAATGCTGGCATATAGGCATAGTGTGCAACCAGTGTTGGGGAGTAACTAGGTTTAATAAAGTTTAATACTTTTCTGATGTTTTTGATTGGTTCTCATGTTTGAATTTGTAGCGCCACTCGTCTGCAGTTAAAATGTCTCTCAAGCTGTCTTTTGAAAATGGTTAACAGTTGAAAACTGTTCATTAGACATTTAGAAAAGTACTGGTTCTGGTGGTAACCTAATAGCAGGACATAAGTCATGGGGACTTTGCTCCCCAAAGCATCCAGACCCATAAATAACATAACACACTTCTGCATTAGTCAAAACAGCAGGTAAGGGAACATATAAATCAAAAGAACACAGCTCCGTCAGCAGTTAGGTCATTTTGATGACCCCTTTCATCATGCCATGTACCAAAACCCCCAACACAATGAGAAATGGCTGCTGATTCGGTTGCACACTCACTTGCACTTTTGAACACAAGCATCCTTACACATATGCATATTTATTGAGTGAGTACATACAATACATCCTCATGCAAATGTGCACATTATGCATACTTGCACATGTATATACGCTACTTGCATATCACATACATCAAAAGCACACGCACACACACACACACAAAACGGCCAGTATATCCAGGCAGGCATCTGGAAAAAATCTAAGGTAGTGAAAGGCCTGTATAAGAGCAGCTACAGTCCAACTGTGTAGGCATGTCATGGAGACTAAGGAACAGCAGGGAGCCAGAAGGATGAGGTGAGAGGTGTTGCGAGCATAGCGCCATGTTGAAAGAAATCAGTACTACCTGGGGAGATAGAGCTGGTACATTATGTCCTACCACTTAGCTTTCATGCTGTTATTTTTGTAGTATTTATTGCCTCTGGCACTGAGGTTTTTACGGATGCTGTGTTAACTGAGCTGTTAAGATGCTAAACACTAAATTTAATTTATAGACGATGCTAAATCTTAATCTTTACAAATGAGCAAATATACAGGAACGGAAATTCAGCAGTTATGAGTCTACTACTACTAAGGCTTCATAGTTTAAACAATAAAAATATTTTGACTGAGCTACAAACATATTTTCTGTTTTATGGAGCATTGTTTAAGCTGTGAAATGCATTAGCTTGAAACAGGAATGGGAATTATATTAGCATGATTACAGTTACTTATGAAAATGTTCATGAACACATTGGGGGCTACATCTCTCACTGGACCATCCATCTTTATAAGGTATCATGCACTTGCAGTACATGTAGACCCTCCAGATGAACACAATTTCAGTACCCATCATTTAGATTTTAAGTAGATGCTCCAACTTTTTTTGCTTCTTAACCAACCTCAATAATGCTTTTCTTTGAAGATAGTTGTGACATCCAGTAAAGGTAAAAAGGGCCTGCTGTAGCTTGTATATCAGACCTTCTACTAATGATTGCCCCAGATGGGGTGTGGGGTGTAGGTGGGGTCTATCTTTTGAAATGACAGATGTCTGGGGGAAGCAAGGTGTCAAGGGGGACTTTGGTAAATGACAGCATGTGGCAAGGTCGCCTCTCCATTTGTCTGCCAGTGGGATGCCGAAGGGCCAGTTGCGTAGCAGGGCTATAGCTCTGTGACTACCTGACAACCTCCTGCGGCCCAGCAAGCAATGGGGGCCCTCCATCTTGTGTCACTATGGGGATGTCTAGGACTAGCGTGGTGCAGAGCAAAGTGCCCTCCCCTCCCTTTCAGTGCCTCCCTCCACCTCCCAAAAGCATCCATCACAGCGTTCCCCAGTGGAGCGCGGGTAACGGATCGACTTTCCTCCGGAGCGCTAATCAATCCGACTCTCGCTGCCTCTCCCTGGGAACATTTATGGCCTGCCATAAAGCAGGCCTTTGGGGCATTACGGCACCCAGTAATCCTGCTAAGTGAGCAATATTTCCCATCTCTGGGGTTGCAGTTAGATGGGCCTGGGCCATAAATAGCAGAGTTAATCCGTGGCCATGACTTCTCGGCCAACCATCACCAGATATAACCCCACTGGGGCCAGGTAGGAGCCACCCAGCGGCCAAGGTAAAACAACTTGTGAGACAAAATAATGAGATGGCCATCTCCAGTGAAGCTGGCGTTAGATCTCGACTTCTCACTTTTTTCTGTGCCACTAGAGCCACTAAGGGAGCAAGCATTTATCATGGAGGATACTGGGCCCAGTTGGAAGTGACACACCAAGTAGTTCTCACTATTCGCGTACAAGTTCAGGTGGAAAACAGTTTGTCACTGTGAACTCCAAACACCATACATTGCAGAGCCTGGAGTTCATAAGTAGCTACCAACAGCAGAATGGATTAAAATACAGCAGAGAAGAGAGCAGATGAACTAGGCAAGAGCAGGCGTTAATGGCATTATCATCCTGATCAACTTACCTCATTTCTACAACTGTCTTTGAACATACAGCTATAATAAATTTATGAGATGTGAAGTGAAAGCCAATGACCAAAAAACCCAACTTGCGTGTAAAAAATAAGCCACAAAAGGAAAACACTGAATTCAAGAATCTGGCTGTATTCCTTTAGACTTCCTGCCAAGGTCAGTGAGTTCTCCTCAAAGGGGAGCCACTTCCCCATTTTATGCTCAGCTGAGTTAAAATGGATATGTCGATGTGCAAGTATTTCTTCAGAACATCTTAAAACAGGCCGTTTTCTCTCAGGGCCCCAGTGGGAGTTCCATAGAGTAAAACGCAAAAGATAGAAGGCTATAGCCTTAGGTTGAGTGTTGCCAGAGGGCTACAGCAACCACCTCCCATTTACCAATAACTGCTACTACTAGGGTTGATCCCATTTTATTTTATTTTATTCCGCCCATCATGCATCAAAATGTCTCCCTGAGGTACCTCAGCTTTGAGCAGAGGCCTCTATCTCTTTTTTGCTTGAAGGCCAAGTCTCTCCATCACACCAAGAGTGCAGGAGTCAAGGTCTTCAACCCTCGGCCCTCAGCAGCCCTGCTCAGCTCAGCCAACCCCCCAGGCTGCCTGCTTGTCAGTCAGAAAAGCTTGCAGACTTTTTTAGTCTTTGGTTTAGGTCAGAAACCCGACATTGTTTTCCCATTCAGAGCTAGGCAGAAACATGACAGGTGTCCATGGAAACAACATTTGTGCAGATGTTTCCAGTTCTTTGAAGATTTCAGAGGATTTTTTTTTTACCAAGTAAGGTCAGTTTTCACCGTGCAGCCATGCCTCATGGGCAGAAAAGGGAGGATAGGAGAATTATTTAATCGAACAGACGATATATCATGGATACTGCTATTAAATTCTTATCTATTTATCATATTTAACATCAAACTCAAGCAGTGCTATAATGTATTAGAGACAAATATAGATGGGTTAATCAATGTGGATTTAGTGAATGTTGAACTACATTAGACAGTTCAGCAGAAAAGGCAGGAATAGAATACAAAATATGCAATCTAATTCAACGCATTAAGTATGGCACAGGCTGAGATCAATATATGTAAAATACAGAGTGTAAGAACCAAAGGCAACTTCACCCTTTTGAGAAGCATGATATGGAAATAATAACCTCACATTTTCTGTTGACTAGAGTCTTTACTGTACATACCTCACTTCAAACATTGAACATACGCTTTGAATACTGGCCAATTAATCAAACCTTCAAAAGAATTTAAGACTGTCTTTCAGTTTCAAGACCATCTTTCATCACCTATTATTCTTTCAGGAAATCCAACTCCTGCCTTGTCAAACTGATCCCACAGAGTGCGAGTCATAGACCCTGAAAGCCTCTGACATGTTCTTTGATTCCTCCATTTGCTGTTCTTCATCTCATCTTCTCTCTCATATTTATTTATAGTAGCAGCTAGCATGCAGCCGTTTGTGGTTAACCTCTGCTGATGAATCTTGTCAAGTGTATTGTTCAACTCGCTCTCCCTTCCCCTTTGAAGCAGTCTTTGGAGGCCTCCTCTCTGTTGAGACCTGGGCACCATCCAAGAGGGCTCTGTCAGAGCTCTATGTAGCCCAGCTCCAGCTCACTGAGTTTCTGGGGTGGTGATGGGGCACTGAGTGATACTGGAGTCCCACAAGTCACTGCTGTTGTTGCTGCCAATGGACCTGGCCAAGCCTGAGCAATGCTCTGGGGCTCCCAAATCATTTCCACTTGGAGCAGGAATGAACCCCAGTAACAATTGGATTTGTATGGTCTGGACAGCTGACAAGAATTCCTCTCATCCTCTAGATGTATGGTAGCTCCCCCATCAGGCGGTAGACTCTCTTGCTCACTGTAGGCTATTTATGACCAATAAAAGCTCAATAACTGATGTAATCAAAGACCATAGATACAGGGGCTGCACTGTAGCTAGAACAGAAGATTGGACTGTTCCCCTGACGAGATGTTATCTCGGTAAGGCTCAGTAACCATGAACCTGTGATCCACTCCTACCCCGTGAACAGGGATTTCAACTCCCTTACAGCTAAAAGAGGAATAAGGAGCATTAACTTGACTATGCCACAGAGGGGAATGGGAAAGGAGGAGGCGGAGAGGGATGATATTCTTAGCACTGACAGTGCTGCTGCACTCATAAAACCTTTGCTTTATCTCTCCCAACAATCAGTCTAATTATGTTCATTGGAGGAGTCCAATTAATCCTCCATTGTCAGCCGGTGGCTAAGTGTTTCTCTACCCCTCACACTGCCAGACACAGACACAGTGGAATCTGCAATTAACACTACCTAAATTTATTTAGCACCATTTGCCTCAGCTTCTGACTCCCTCCAATTATGCCTAATCAATTCCACCAGGAGGTGGGGGGGGAGCGGGGCACTGGGGAGGTCACTGTCATTTGCTGCGACAAACCCCTCTGCGCCACCCAAAGGCCAGACATGTCAGCGAGGTTGTCATGTGGCAAGACATGCAAGCTATCCTCACTGAATAGCTAACTAATATCCAGCTGCCCCTGCCCACCGTGCCTCCTCTCGCTCTATTGTTAATTGAAAATTGCAAAACAGACTACAGGTGGAAGCCTTTGGCTTTCAAAGACCTCTGGACAAACATGCCAGGACCTGGTCAGGCCTGGACACTTCCCTAGTCTCCAGGCCGGTAATTAAATGGTCACAGAATAACTGGATTATGAGGACTGCAAAGTGTCACTAGTACGTAACTGGTGAAACTAGTCCTGTCTATTCTATGAAATCAGCTGTTCTTAGTGCACAGTGGGTACAAGTGAAGGCTCCACATGAACAGAAAGTCACACAGCAAACTGCCAAAATTACAAATGTATTGCAAAAAGAAAAGAGGGAATACATTTTATAAATTTGGAAATCATCTAACATTTGGACACAAGTTTAACTGTTTTGCAATCTGTTCTCTACTTGGTGATGTTACTCCTACCTTAGATTGTCTTGTTTCATCACTGTAATGTGTAAGTGCTTTCTTCTTCACCAACTCAGGCAATGATTTCTGGTTCAATCAAGCAATGTTTTTGAAAGCACACCTTGTGTTCTTCTTGGAGACAATGGCAAAACATATATTTATATGTCTGACATTTCTCTTCACGCCACCTGCTACATGAGTAGTTCTCACTGTTTCAAGCCGTTTTCAGTTATCTGATTACTGTACCTATCACACAAAATATAAGCAAAGAGAGTCATATTATACTGAACTATGACCCAATGTTTATCCTTAATGCATACATGTGGACAGAATAATAGCATAATACAATCATATACAACAATACAACATGACAAACTACAGCTTTAAAATGACCCGAGTAGAATTATCCGAAATGTAGTATTTGTTGCAAAGCTGTTGCATTAGACTGCATCTGGTTGTGGTGATGTTCTTGTTATCATACTCATCTCCTCTACATCCTGTGTGACACATGTGTGACATTTGCTTCTGCATGTTTGCAGCACGTGGATTAAAATATACTGTAGCTATATTAATGTGCCATCTGTATTTAGGTACACAGGCATTTGCACATGCACAGGCAATTTTTTGCAGACAATATATAAAATTTTATGCGAACATTTTCACATTGTGTGTGTGTGAGAGTGTGTGTATTCATTGCCCGGGGCTCGCAGGCAGGTTGGCTTCCCCTCAAGATAGCTTTTTGCCCGAGTGCTGTCAAACCAAAGCCCCAAAGTGGGCACAGACACTGGGAAGGCAAGCCCACTGACTGGAATAACCATGTTACAAACCCGCTATAAAACGCCACTAATATTTAATGCCTTGCTGTCAGATCTGAAGGGCACATGGAGGAACTGTGCAGCCAAGTGTGTGTTCCTCTGCAAGGCTCACTGAATCTGACTGTGAGGGGAAAGAAAATCTGAAGGTGTGTCTGTGTGCTCTGTGTGTGCTTCCAGCTGACAAAAAGAAAGAAAAAAAAAACAACAACAAAAAAAACTATCTGCTATTTGCCTGATACGCAAACCTCACTACCTGAACTTTTTTAGCTCACAGCATTAATATTTTCACTGAGCCGTGTCACCTTCTACAGACACACTGCAATGCTTCCTCACCACAGAACAGCCGGTGGTAAGTCCCTTACTAATCCATGGGGTGTATCAGGTGATGGAGGCATCACCGGACCTGATAACATCGCAATGTCTCTGGCAGGATCAGGTTGAAGAGGCACCTAGTGGGTGAGGCCAGGCTAATGGCAGCGGATATCAGATCATGGCCTGTCACTGTGCAAACCCTGGGCTTGTGTAATCCTCCGATAATAGACACATGTAGAACCAAGGACGCTGGTGAAACTGTCAACCACTGTGAATTTAATGAAAATCAATGTCAGAGGTGATGTGTGTGTGTGTGTGTGTGTTTGTGTGTGTATGCATGTGAGATAGATATTTACTGCATGTATATCTGTCGGTGCGTCCATATTGCATATATTTTTGTGTGTATTTGCATTTGAGAAAGCATGGAAATCTGTGCATCATGTGGAAGTCATATGAAGACATTTGAGCATGTGTTTCTACAAGTGTTGGTACTAAGAATAGCCTTCTCCTCTTGACCTAAGTGCCTGGTTGTGGTTTATTCTCCTGTGTAGCGTATTACTTTCACGCCGACACCGGTTTAAACACAGAGCCCCCTGCACCGGTGCAATCCAAACACAGGCACCTTGGGATGCCTTCCACTTAAAACAAGCAGTGGGAGCGCATTAACATTTCAAGGTATTATTTCAAACGTGGGGGGAAATTGCTGTTGAATATTTCATGTCTTCAGTACGCGTCGTATGTATCCCTCTGTGGCTGCGGCAGTGGCGGAAGTCGGGGGTTGTTCTGGGGGTACTGGCGATGACAAGACCTGTGGTAGCCGACCCGGGCATTTGAAGGGAGACTGGTGTGTACAGTGCTGCTCTACATCAGTGTCAGAGGGGACTCCACTTTGAAGAGCAATTACACTACCATTACAGGCTCATTAATTAAACTGAGAGCAACCAGGCTAATTTAGCCTTGTGACCCTGCAGAACGTGCTCACAGCTCGCTGTGCCACTCAGATATTATCCAATCAGTATTGCAACGATGCACTGCTAATTGGTAATGTTGTTATGTCTACAGCTCCGTGTCACAGCTCCAGTCTGGCCTTTGACTTCAATCACATGTCACACCTTCCAATTACACCCTGATGTTTCCCACTAGTGTGTGCTATCTAATGAAATGAAAATCTTTGTCTGAGTCATTTGGTTCGGAAAGAAGGTCCACCAAACAAAAGTTTCATTTCAAAATGAATAATCGTGCTTTAGAAAAATTGACACCTTAGCTATCCTATACACAAACTGGATTTTCTCAGTATCTTTGTGACACTAAATGCTGGACCCCATAATAAGTTATATAACAATAATTGGGGTCCCCTGCTGAGTGAACCTGTGACTTCCAACTGATCATAGTGAGCGCTTATGTACTAAGAGTTCCACCCCCTGGGCCATCTCCTCCCCTCAGGGCCCAGGAGACGAACCCTGACCCTCTTCTCTCCAAGGGGTCAATCACAAGAAACACATTGCCCATCTGCATCCAGCTCCTCAGAGACTGCAAGGGGGCGTGTCAATCCCCAGTCTGCCACTTCAACCCCTCCCGCCTCAGGGTGTACATGCTCTATTGTGCAAAAGCAATCATTCTAACCCCCCTCCCCCACCCCTGTCTTTGTTTTGCAAATGGCCTCTCCCACATCATTTTACATATACACTCCAACCACTGAGCTCTGGGGACCGTCCAGGAAGTAATTGTGGCTTTTGTGCACGTAGCCACCCCCCGACAAACCCCTTCTTCCTCAAAGGAGCCGCGCCCCCTTGTCAGCTGTCATCATATAACTGCCTGCAGACCCAGGGGCCTAATGACAGGATCTATAGTACATGAAAACACAATTATAGCCCTTGGTTGAATCGCTACTGTGTGAATGGCCTTTAAGGAAGGAAAAAGGAACCAAACACATGCTGTCTGCTCAAACGCATATAAGTATGAACAATATCCCCTAAATCACAACCCACTAAAGCGCACAGAGCCTCATTCTGAGTCAGAACATTTTAAATACACCCTGTTTAAGCTCCCTCCCTACATTAGTGATATGCTAATTATAGAACATGCTTGATGCAAGGAGATTTCTGACCGATATGGATACATTTGACCTTGTATAGCAGCGCTACTTGCCATTTTAATGAGCTAATATGAGCAACGGTGCTGGCATATATACAACCCACACATGAGCGTCTGTGTTCCAGCGGCATTTCATTATCTCTGACGATGTTGTTTTCATGGCAATATTTTGAAGCCACATTAAGCATCCATTACAAGACGCTGCAGGAAACATGTTGATGGAACCTGCAAAACATCCACCGCCTAGGCTCAATATTGCAAACCTTAAGATACTTTACATTAGGCAGGCAAAATGGCAGAAGAGGAGGCCTCCCACCATCGTTTTCAAATGGAAACAGTGACCCCCAATGGACGATGCACAATCTGGCAAAGGGTTAACACAGCATCATACCCCACCTCCTCATGTATCTGGGTGCAATGACTATCTAATGCAGCAGGGGTCAGTGTTGTATCATCGCAAAACTGAACACTGTGAGAACAAAATGGAAAGCTGTGGCTGCAAAGATGACATCTGTCTCAGTGACACCACTAATCCCATTTAATGCGTCAGAGTTAATGTCCAGCTTTGGTAGTCGCCAACGCCCCCAGGCACAGGGCTATGAAAACAGGGGCATGGGTCTCGGCAGATCCCATTAATGTAGTGACCTTAATGAGCTAAAGTGGCAAAGATGACACTTAGACACTTCAGATGCCGCCAAGCAGGCAAGCCCTTCCTCACAGTCGCGCACATACAAATAAACCCACATGTTACAGTGGGACCACAAGTCTCTTTGTAGAACAAACGTGAAGAAGCATGTTAACAAGATGCACTACACATTGTAACACACGTGAAAACACATTCTTCAAGCCAAACAACAATTAAATGGATGAATTAAGTAGGCGCTAATTGAAGCACTAATTAACAAAAATAAATTGATACAACTGTGACTGTGAGAGAATGAGACATTTGTAAATGATGGTGCAGAACAACACAAGCGGAGTGTAGCAGCCTACTGTAGGAACGCATCAGGATACAGCCCGACCTCTCTATTGTCTTACCCCCTCTCAGGCCTGTCAAAACACACAGGCCTCCAGACAAAAGACCTCTTTCAACTACAGGAGGCTTCTCTTTTCAGTAAAAGCTCTGGACTGCCACCCACTTTCATTCTACCTTACAAACATCAGATCCCTTCATTCTTCATTGGCCTCCCATGTAACACAGCACCGCACACTAGACGGCTGCCAGCCTCCGGACACAGAGGCAGCCAGGAAACCTGACCCCTGACAGTCCTGCTTCTATGTTTTAACTGACGTGTGATTTTGAGGACGAATGCCATTATTGTGCACTGAAGCTATAATTTTGCTCTGATGTTCAGTAAAAAAAAAAGTGGTCATTGTAAAGCCAAAAAGTTACAAATTTAATGGGCTCCGAGATTTTTATTCCCCTTGACATTTGCGATCAGCGTAACAGCAGAAACACTAATAAAACATTAAACTCACACAGATCAAATATGTGACTCACCATTTCTATTTAATACTTGGATGAAATACTTGGAAATACTGTTTCAGATTTTTTTTTTTCGGTAACTGTTCCATTGCAACAGTGATTCAACATAACTGCTGCTCTTTTGGCGTAGCACAGGAAGTGCTACCATGTTAGAGTAAACGAGGAAAAGAGTTCCGCCTACAGAATGTTCATCTAAAGAATGTACAAGGAAAAATTATGTTATGTTAAATACCACACTGCGTAAATGACAACCGTTCTTTTTTAAACACAACACAGCAACAGCACAGATCAAGAACCACAAAAAAAACGAACGCAGATCTCACATATTAAAAAGAGAACACACATCAACATTTTTATCAGGAAGAAACAGTCATCATATCAGCAATCTGATATCTCATTCATATTTATATTCACTTAAAGTCCAATGTCGTCTGACTTCTTTTATCGGTCTGAAGTGACATGAAAGGCAGCACAACGTGAGAATCTGGGATGAGCAACCTCATTTTTATCACTTTGTTCTCCGTTTCCCTGAACTGTGGTTGTCAGTGTCTGTTAAAGGTTATTTAGGTTCAAAACGACAGTGTGCTTCCTATGGTGTCTCAAGTATGAAGTAGATTTAGGTTAGATTTGATGCAGGTGTACAGTCTGCACATGTACAAGTCCTCACACACACACAACTATTGCTTCATAACCTACTGTATCTTTTTCTGTTTAAGAGCTTTGTGATTGGCCTGTTTGATAAAAGCATTTCGCAATAAATATGACCTTGCATAACTTGCAGCTCATGAGTTGTACTTTGTTGAAAGCTATGCAGGAGGAAAATGACCTAAAGACCCTTTTCGACCAAAAGTACCAGGGACTTTTAAGTCCCCAGATCTCTTTTCAAGGAACTAAAAGATCCCTTCAGCTCTGTTGTGTGCGTTTCCACCGTGGTCTAAAGACCTGCGAAGATTAGGCAAATTAACCAGCTGACGTAGGCTGTAGGCCTTCACGCCGTACCAAGTGATGCACAGGCATCATTATTTGTAACCACTATCCATGAGCAACATTTATAAATGAACATCAGATCTGATTGGAATATAATGAAAAACTATAGGCTGTGTTTGACCATTAAAGCAGCTTTTTTGTGTGGGAGTATAATGAAGAGACACACGATAAAAAGTTTGTTACAAATTTATTAGTAACAAACTGGATAAAGCCATAAAGTTCTTAAAATAACTCCAGCACAGAGAAAGCAACCTAAAATAAAATTGCGACAGTTTGGAAGGTAATTAAAACATTTCCAGCCGATAAGAGCTGCAGTTCAGCTGCAGCATTCGCGTATGTGTCTGCCTGCGTCGGTGGAACGGGATGTTTAATTACTTGCTGTAATCAGCTCTTCTGCTTGTTTCAGAGAGGAGGCTCCTTGTAGAAACTTCCTGACTGATGAAAACTTAAAACAACAACTTAGGACCCAGTATTTAGCATAACTCCATCAGCTGTTCGCTGTAAACACACTGCTGCACGCTGGCTGTTGTTTCCGAGCAATACTTTTAAAGCCAACATATGATCTCAGGTGGACATCGGTGAGACTTGTGTGGATAAGAAACTGGATAAAACTATCAAGTTCTTAAAATCACTCCAGCACAGAGAAAGCAACACAAAAATAAAATCGCAATCACAGATCACTGTTTGGAAGGTTATTAAAACATTTCCAGCGACAAGAGCAGCAGATCAGCAGCAGGACACACGTCTGTGTCTGCCTGTGCATTAGAGGAACGGGATTTTAACGAGCTTTACTACCTGCCGTAATCAGCTGATCCGCTTGTTTTGGAGAGGAGGAGACCGACTTCAGCTCTGTGGAAAAACCTCCTGACTGATGAAAACTTAAAACAACAACTTAGGACCCAGTATTTAGCACAACTCCATCAGCTGTTTGCTGTAAACACACCGCTGCACGCTAGTTGCTGTTTCCCAGCAGCACATTTAATGCAGACGTTCGATCTCAGACGACGTCGGTGAGACTTGTGTGGCTCTCTTACTGTTGGTTGTGATTTATTGGTTTGCAAACAATGGTGGAAAAGAGAGGAGCAGTGGCAGACAAACAGCCGACATTCTCCAGTTAAAGCCAGAAACCTCAACTCACTTCAAGGCAAGCCCCACCCCCCCAAAGTACTGGTACTTTCGGGGGTAAAACGAAGACCCCAGAACTACATTTAGACCCTGGTCCCTCTGGTGGAAAAACAGTGAGTTCCTCCAAAGGTTCCTAGTTCCGGGATATAGTTCCTTTGGTTGAAATGCAGCTTTAGACACCTGAGATTTCCTGGAGCACACATTTCTGAACTGCTCCCTAAACATTACTGTAATATAAACCACAATGATACTGTAAATCATAAAGCATGAGGCGTAATAAAGTGTCTCTCCCTGCTGTCTGCTCTAGTTAAACATCTACTAGGGGCAATACATCTGTTGCTATAGCTACAGATTCTCTGGTACATGCAAAACCAGAATGTGATGTAGCTTGGGAGGTCCCACTTTAATAAATTACTTTTTTCCTTTTTTTTTTTTTTTTTTTAAAGTAATCACAACTAGCCAGCAAGCAAAGCGCAGAGAAATAATGTCCTGACAGATTTATTATGGCTTACATTTGCCCTCCTGAGTTCAAAACCTAATGACTGCAGTGAAACATATTCTGCGCTACAATGTAACAGCTAAATTAGAAATTACTCTAAAATAATGCTCTCAAAGCAATGTCAGATAGCACAGAGTATACCCAGGAGGAGTTTCTCCTTGCCTCTGTTACCTTATCCAATCCCAAAATGCAACAGCCACAGCTCCAGCTCCAGCAGAGCATGACTTTAGATCCCTGCTAATTTAATGTTCCCAGATCTAATTGTCCCCGGAGTGGTTGCTCTGAAGTAGCCCTGATGTATCTCAATGACTATGGCTTGTTAAAAGTGATGGGATGTGTGTGCATGCACTTGCAGTAAGGCAACCCGGCCAAGCACCTTACATGGCCTGACATTAATCACTGTGCACTGTCCCATGCAATATTCACCTGGCTAAGCACAGCGGGCGCAGGGGTTGTCTGGGTTCGGCCGTTCTTTGTCATTCTTCTCCCCTTTACATCCAGTTCTATTTTGGTCTCTCTGTCTCTGTCTCTCCTAGTCAAAGTGTATGGGAGGAGAAATACTGGGAGGTTGCAGTTTAACTAACAAAGTCATTTTACAGGTGTTCCCATTGAATTCTGGTTTGTTGAGATTGCTCCTATGGGTCACATTTATCACAGACATATTTCAAAACTTGCCCTTAGATTATTAAAGGGGAACCTATTGTATCAATCTATCCATCTATGGAGCCTGTATCCATTTTGACAGACACCTTATAGCCTAACAGTTTTTTCCAAATCCCACCATCTGGGGCCAGTTCACATTGGGACCAGGCTAAACTCTGGTCCCCTGGGACTGGAGCTACATGAAATCCTTCTACACCCTCCCCCACCTCCATTTCAACACCAGTGGGACTGTTCCCTCATCTTTTCCCAGCCCTTCCCTGGCATCCCGGGCAAAGTCAACATCACCAGCCCCAATGGAAACCCGTGGGGACAAGTTTGGCTCCTAACACTAAACCCACTGTGGTCAGGCCGTCTGCTGAGCAAAAATAGACAGCATTTAGGAAACTTGAAAACACACACAGAGGAAGGTACGTGCTCCCAGACACTTATTCATATAGGAAAATCATCTCGGGGAAGGGAGAATAAAAGTCTACTGACCTTTTTACCAAAAATCTGATATGTGACAGTTTTACCCGCAGAATTTCATTTGCAAAATTAAATTTGTCAATTGTTTACTTATTATCTCTGGGAAGTCTTTACCTTTAATTAGCTCTAACTGACCATGATCACTACCAGTGACTCAAAGATGACTTCCCTTGGATTTTTAGTTTTCAAAAATCCTAAATTTAGATTACAAAGAAAGCTCCTTGAACATTTTATATAAAAAGCTTTTGGATTCAATCCAAAACAAGAAGTCTTTCATTTGAAAAGTGGCCTATAACAATGATTTTGTGAATATGGTCTGGAGAAGGTTACTTATCCCTGGTAGAGTTGGGAAGTTGTTTTGTAGGGAACGTAATACTTAATATTATCTTTATCCTTAATTATAAACAAAATATAAAATGTTGAAATTATGAAGTACAGAGCAATTAACAATTTCAGCAACTATTTTTCTATAAAAACATACAGAATGTATTGAAATGAATGATGATTCATATAACCTTGATATAACCTGCTGCACAATATCAACCCTGACATCAAACACTGGAAACATCAATTAAGAAAAACATATAATTCTCAAAAGGCAGATGATCGCATTCCTTCTTATATCTGAAATTAGTAAGCAAGGCAACTAAGACCTCGGGGGAATTTCTAATGTCAGCAATCAATTTATCAGAGTGTGCGTGATTATCATTTTTATTTTATTTTTTTAAACAATCACATACCTAATTTTTTTTAAATGAAACTCTTAATATTGTCATTTATTTGTCTTTGCACAGGCATGTGTGCTCATCTGCAAACTTGTCTTTGATGTGGTTCAGACAATTATCCTCCGTGTGATCATGCATACATTTTCATGATACAAGCAGCTATCTAATTGATCTGTCAGCGTCTATTACAAGTCAGGCTCCCCCACTCATCTTTGTCTTTCTGCACATCACATGCACACACTCTCGCATGTGATGTGCCTGAAGACACCTCTGCAGCGTACCTCATTATCCCCTCATCTAATAATGTTCTTTGTTAAACTGCAGTGTTAACCTGAGTAACAGGAGTAAAGGCCTTTTCTATCACGTTACCACTTACAAGCTTTTCGGACCCATAATTACATCAAGAGTTTTACATTTTATGGCTGATCTCGTTACAAGTGCAACAGTAGATAGTGTTTCAGATCCTTGATCGACCACATCGTTAAGAGCCGATAACTGTAAAGTGAGCAAAATGTGTGGGCCTCAAGAGAATTAGTAAAACAAATATTTCTTTATCACGAGAGGAAAAAAGTCATGCGAAAAGTGAATCCAGTTATAGTAAATGATAAATCTTGTGCCCTGTAGCCTAAACACGCAAATTCATTGTAGTGAAACTGATGTCAAGTTGTTTCAATATAAACAGCAAAATCTGACATCTGCTGTTTAAAAGGTTTTCTGTCAAAGCAGAACAACACAAAAAATTGGACATTTGTTTCTTGAAATGAGTCACCAATACTAAATGTCTGCTCAGTGACTTGCCCCAAATGACTCAGGTGGACAGGATTTGCCTTGATCTCAAGTTTAAATGGGCAGGAAGCAAGGTTAGCCAGGAGAGATATTGTCTGACGGGTGTCTCCTGAGCCCAGCTGCTACCGCTCAGGGTCGCTGCTCCCCAGATAACAACCAGCATACCATTATCAGTCATCCTGATCACCCGCTTGTTACCACCGCCCCACTACCGATGGGCAGCAGTACTTTTGCATCTATTGCAGCTCACAGGCTGTCCCTGAACTATGCTCCAGTGCACTGCTAATGCCCTAGCTAATCTGATCTGTCTCCGGCTGGCTTACTGCTTATAAACACACCTAGATATGAAGAAGGGAAAGTAATCCTGAAGCAGCTACAGTATGACAGGGGCTTGCAGGACGCCGGTTTCATGTCCACAGGCAAGGCAGATAGTGAGCGTTTTGCCTGGGGGCGGGTTGGAATAACAGAGTGAAGTGTCCAAAGATGTTTTCCTATATGACATTGTTAGTGGGGTGTGTGTGCAGCACAGGGTAGAGCAATGCACTAATGGACAGGGATGGTGTAGAAGTGCGTTGCTTGAGCGAGTCAGCGTTATGCGTTATTCATGACCCCCATTTGAAGCATATTGAAGGTCAAAGCCACGCTGGTGCTTGCTGGGTATTTTACAGCAGGGAATGACAAATAAAAACAACAACACAGGTCAGACTGGTGTTTATGAATATTAAATTAAATATAGTAATAAAGTAATGACCTACAATGTTCATGAGTAAAGGAGCTTCTGGAGTTTCAGCGGAAAAGGAGGTGACCAGTTAATGACTGATCCTTTAAGGGGTTACTAACTCATTTTACAAAAAAAAATAAAAAATCAAGAGTTTGAATTTCAGTGGTGAGTTCCAATGAAGCTGTGTTTTGTTTCATTTTTGGCACATGCAAATAACTGGCACAAACTGTTGGATCCAGTTAAAACAATATCAGTATTGGTCTTCAAAAACGTGTGACTGCTGGAGAACAGGAAATCAGGCCTAAGATCTTGGCGTGCACATACACAGTGTCACACACAGACACACACACACACACAATGCTCAGTCGTTCCTGAGGTACTGGCGAGTCATCTAATTAGAAGAGTGCCCCCCCTGTGACGAACTCTGCTCTGACACCACAACTCCTGTCCGTCTGGCACCCTGGGGTGCCTCGAGGTGACCAACACATCACCTTGCCTGCAGATTATATTGTATGACAAACTAGGGACACCTACTCTGACTGGAGATACAGCAAAATAGAAAGCACTGTGGTTATACTATATGTATATTGGTAATAGTGCTTTGTGTTAACAAATAACATATTATGCCCTCATGGATATAAGTAAGAGCAAATGTGTGCATGGTATTGTTAATTTAACTTGGCAGCAAAGTAGTGTGAATACTAAACAACCGCATGACTGTGATAGAGTCTGTTGGTGCTGTTGCCAAGGACGTTTTCTGTGGCAGATAAAATCCACAAAGGGCTACTCATCGAAGCTCTGTCCATCTGGAAGCGGGTGCATTTTATATGCATGGGATTCCACCTATCAGAGACACTTAGAGTGCATGAAAACATCACAGGGGTGGAGGATAAAGTAAGAGGAGAGATATCTCTATCTCTTGCTCTCTCCTTGGCTCTTATACTCCAAGCACTTGCCCTTACATAGTCCCTCCAGAATCAACAAAAGTAAAATTAAGCTTTGAAGTTAAACTTTTAGTAGTGAGTAAACAAGCACTCAGCCTTGAGACACTGAACTCACCAAAAGTGAATCTATCAACACAATAAACTGAGGAAATGTGCCTGGATTTCTACAGATAAATGGGAATGAAAATGACCTAATTGTTCATGCACTCCCACAAGGTTTTCCTGGGGCAGGTTGGCCCATAAGCTCTGTAAGCAGATGTTGTTTTGGTCATGTTGTAATATGCCTTTGTTTGCCACGCATGCACAAATTCATATTTGGCAACTATTTATAAAATCCTATTATGGAAGCAGGTGGACGTAGAATAAAAAGCAGAGGTAGCGGGCAAGCATGGTCTTAAGAAACACGCCTGCTCAAACACAAACTGTACTTATAACTAAAGCACATACATTTAGCTTTATGAATGCTTAGATCAACCACTTTATACATCAGTGCTTTCTGTCATTTATAACTAATTAGTCATGTCATGAGTCTCATCTGCACTGTGATTATGACTAGAATTGGGGGTTGTTTCCCATAGCACGTGAACACAGCATAATTGTAATCATAATGTAGCTGTGAATTTGGAGTTTTAGTTATGTATTAAAGGTGGGCTTTAAAGAACTAAAGCCAGGGCAGGTTAAAATATATTTTAGCTGCTTGTTCTCAGACAGTGAGACAGCCTTACATTGCTTCAGCCAGACATTGATATTTAAGTAGGCAACTGATACAAGAAAAAAGGAAGGGATTGGAAAGTTTAGAAGTTAAGCAAGAACAAGAACAGGGAACAACCAGGTAATAAGTAACCAGCAGCAGTTTATGGATCAGTCCAGCTGGGAAGGGAGGCATTTCTAGTTATCTACAGATCACTGGAGTGAAATGTTTTTTTTGGGGACTTTGGCAATGCATGAGGTCAGTGTGCCTTAACCAGTCCAGTAAGCCACAGACAAATTCTCCCTCTAAGCTGCTGCAAGGTGCTGAAGAGAAACTCATTACAATGATTAACTGACATATATGCTTCTGCTGGTACACACCACAGAACTGTAGTTTAATTTTCAGGGTCATGTGTACAGTTATTTCAGGGTTGAGTGAGTTTTGTGACCTCATTACTTCCACTGTGCACTTCAAATTATACATGCATATCGGTGACAACATTTTGTTATACATTCCTCAAAATGTACTAAGATTTCCCTCTCTAGTTTGAAATTGCACTTAGGAAAAACATGACAAAGAAATAAATGTAGCTACTTCAATTCAATATGCAGTTATATCACTTGGAAAGCAAACACAAGATCAGGACTTTACTTTCCTATTATACAGTCCAGCCGCAAACAAATATCTTGTTGCTGTTGAGTAGACACAAAAACAAATACAATGATTTCAACTTTAGTTTTCTCTACTGTCTACATCTCTTTATTCAGCACAGCTGAAGTTGCAAGGTTTTCAAATGACAGCAGCAGTTTGGCGATATTATGGAGTTATTATCTGGACTGGAATGTAGATTTGGTTGAGTAATTGCAGCCTATTGCACTTACACTCTGGATAAGAGCATCAGCTAAATACATAATTTCAAACAGTCTCTTAGCAAACTAAAGATCACAGCCAAACTCATTTTCAGCCATGTTAACTTCCTCAGGAAATCTTATCTAAGAGAGATATTTTTGTCTGTGGAGGAGGCCCCCGGGCTACACAGCCTCATTATTTAGTTTGGCTTCCTGACTACATTTCCCCTCTTATCCTCAACAGCACTATGGTGGATCTTGGCCTCGGACAGGAGCATAAAAACATCCGCCCATTTAAACAAACTGTTAACACATAGATGGACTATCTCACTGGGACAGACTCGGAGTCTGTGGGCTCAGCAGAGTGCTTGAAGCCGGGGATATTGGCCCTCTATCTGCATAAACAAACAGAAAACCACTTCTGCAGTCAAGAAGGAAAAAAAGAATGGGATGGCAGGGTAAATCCACCTGAAGGCAGCATCCCAACAATTTGTTTATGAAACACAAACACTTTTGGTTGCACTGGAGCTCATAGGTGTATACAAGTCACATATGTCACCCTCCACTGAGGTCCAAATGCTTTTGAATGCTACTGATTCCACACACCTGCAGTAGAGTCTATGTATCAGCCATTCTGTGTGGGCTACCGCTAATGTCATAGGCTATAATTGTGTGGCCTCACCACTGTATTAGCTGGTCTAATCTTAAAGAAGGTGCTATCACCACCAAGTATAAATATGTAAATATAAATAGTATATTATATATATATATATATATATGACCTAGTAAGGAAAAGATCGTCACTGAGAATGAAAAGAACATCACTGCTAATGCAGAACCCAAAATGCTTCAGCTATTAGCGCCATCTGAAGCACAGTAAGCTGAAACCATTAAAAAGTCACTACATAAAATCACTTTAGACAGCACCAAGAGAAAGGAAGTTAGTGCCCACAGTCACCATCAACATCACAATGTGAGCCTACGGTGCTTTTGTGGCATACGGCCTGGACTTCCATGAAAGACAATAGGATCAGTGTCAAAAGCTTCTATTTCAAAAACAATGAACACAAAGAAAATGTACAAAAAAAAACACATAATTGCACCCATCATTTTTTAGACAGCTCTAAATGGGCTAAAACTCTGCATGACAGCCTTTAGCAGATTTAGTTCACAAAAGAAGTGAGTATTTGAAGAAAATGATTTTCTCCAGCGCTGAACACTGAGGTGTGGTTTGACGGTGCACTGATAGAGGGGACAGAAAAGATGAGGTGATACTAAGTAAAGTCCCATCTGACTGGGACGAAAGGCTTTGTACGCACATTTGTTCAGAAAATTCCTCGTAGATCTTTTTCTGCTTTAAAGAGAATGTGGAACAGCTGTCAGGTGAATGGAAAGTATATATGTGGAGAAAACACTGTCCTGTTAGTTAAAGAAGCGTTGTGGAAATAATAGCATTGGCCATCACAACAAAGTGCAATCAGATGGTACCTGATTGGCACCTCTGCCTTTGTGGCAAAAGCCTATACCTCAGCACATCTACTTCATTTATAAACAAAATACCCACAAACCAATAGTCTATTCAACATACATGCAATCTATGTTAAACTATCTAGGCAGACACACTGACCATTTTGTTCTTCTTGGAGTAAGTCTTCTTCAGCAGCCTCTCGTTCATCCTCTCCTGCTCCCGCTGGGCATGATGAAGGAAGCCATTCTCCAGAGGATCCACCACCGGCTGGACATTCTCCTCCTCCTCCTCCTCCACCACCTCCCCGTCTTCTTTCTTCTGCCGCTTTGCCGCCTTTTTCTCCTTCCACCGCTCCTTCTTCTCCTGTGTCTTCACAACTCCGGTCTTCTTCTGCAGGGAGAAGAAGAAAGCACATTAGACACAATATGCGGATGTACAGTCGAAAACACTGCGTCCGTAGTCCTTGATGATGTGCGTCTTGTCATTTAACGTCACTAACAACAAAAATGATGATTAAAATTCACCATGTAACCTGTTGGACGCAGCTATTACTTTTTCAGTTTTTAAAAGGCAACTTTTACTAAAGGCATTCTGCACACACACCCAGTGACATGGATATTACTCTATGCCACACTGACAAGAGAGATTTACTGCCTTTAGTGACTCAAGGATTCCTTAAAATCCCTGAAACATTTGTACATAGGTGAGGACAAGTCTATGAAAAACGACACTTCACGCTGCCTTCAAACAAGAACAAAGCAGACACATATCTAGATGGATAGACAAAGTGACTGGAGATTAATGTGTAAAAGAATGGAGGGTGGGTGTGCCGCAGCTGGCAAACAGTCAAGCGCGCAGTCCCTTTCACTGCTGGCTTATACAAAGCAAGCAAACACTCCAGCAGAGAGTGGCGATGCTCACTCTCTCTCTCTCTAAAGTAATTTTTAATCCTGTCAACAGCAGAACAATGCCTTACTGGAGCTCATAATCACTTTATGGCTCAGATATAATGAGCTTATGATATGAAGTGCTGCTTTAACACACACTGGAGAAAATACAGTAGCTCTACACTTACACTATGACCAAGCAATTTCCCCCTTTAACTAATCATTCCTTTCATGCTTTGGTTACGGCCTGTATGGAATTGGTGTTTTTGCTTATTGGAATTCCAACATAATTTTTAACTGCTTGGTATCTAACCCAATCATTTTTCTTTGCCTCCTCTCCCAGCTCACCCCCTGACCAGTATTTCACAGACAAACTTGGCATCATGTTGTATATGGGCTACTAAGCCTAGTGACTAGTATTTGCTATATTTCAGCTGCTGTGAAACACTGAGCTGGTGTTGTATTACACATTTCTTGTCACTGTAATGCACAAAAAACTAATATTTAATGAAGTGTCGAGAGTGCTTGAAATGCAAAATGCAAACACTACATGAGGCACCATGAATTATGAGCTAATGTTATACATACTGTATGTCTGTTATGTTAGAGTTACCATAACCAACCATTTCTTACTTGTAAATAAAGATCAGGTCCACATTCCAGTTATAATAATGGTACAAAAAGATCTGGTTACTAAAGAATATGAAAGTGCATGAAAAAAGCAAACAAACCCTGATGTCTAACGCCAGCCAAAGTGTGTCGTTCAATGTAATTCAGCACAAATGGATGGGTGAATGAGAGGAAAATTGTAAAGCACTTTGTCCGTTAAGGTAGAAAAGACCAAGATAAACAAACCATTTACCATTTTATAGCAATATTCTGGGCATACATATTTTTTCTTCTTCCTTTAAGTCTTCAAACAACATTTATCAGCAGGCGCTCTACACACACGATCAAAAGCAGAATTGCTTTGTGTCGGGGTTGTTTTTTTATGAAAAAGGTTTAGACGCTGAATCAAGATTGCCCCCGTGCTCAAAGTTCAGTCAATTTCAGTGTACAACCAAGACCAGAACACCACTAGCTGAAAGTCGGTCAGACAGTTTGTTACTCCTACGTTACTACATACTGTACATTTACGAATTATAGCTAACATTTTGTAACATTGAATTCTCCACTGATGTGAAAGCTCTGCGAGGCGTAAACATGGGAATCTTTCCCATTGCCGCCTTCCATCCATCTTCCTATCTTACATGACATGACATGAAGGAGGCATTAATCACAGAGCTGAGGTCAAACCGAGCTCTATTCTGACAGCGTGGGCAAAGTTAAGGACATGGCTTACATGATATACAAACTGGCACACAATGTGGGGCACGTGTACATCTGCCAGCCTGTAGAACACACAGCTGTCAGCCTGCCTACCTGCCTGCATCTGTGTTTAGTGACTGAATTGCATCCTTGTCCTGGGCTTCTGCTACCTCTTATTTTCAAATCTCATCAGGCCCAAGTAGAGCTGGTGACTTGCTGTTGCTTGGTAAAGCCTGTCGGTTGAGATCTGAACGGCAGAGGATGACACACCGCTGCTCCAAGCTGCATGAAGTTCAAGGCCAAGGGCTGCTGGTTCACGATTCAACATCTGTTCACAGCCGGGCCCGACTGCAGTCAGCTCAGCACTCCATATGAATAATCAAATTATTGGCTCCAAGGGTGGGAGGTTAGCAGATGGCTAGAACATTAACCCCATAACTGCTAATGAATGACACCTTCCATGATAAAAGGTGTTCATGTGTCAGGCACTGCAAAATCTGGCCATGAAGAGGAGGAAGGTTTCTATGACAAAGTGCAAAATCCGGGCACCATGTATCCTAAATTGCCCACACACACCTTCATCACAATGTTCTAGAGCAGGAGTCTTTGCATAATTTGTTTTGTGCTACACTGAACATGGTTGTAGCTGGGTTGTTTCTTTTCTTACTTGCTTGTACAATTCCCAACCTCCTTGCAGAAGCTGTTTAAAAACAAATGAAGTGTTTCTAGATATGAGATTTTCTTCTCTCTAGTTTAAAGGAAAAAATTGCCTTAACACTTTTTAAGACTGGGTACGACACTCAGTGACTGCGTGAAGATTGATTTTTTTTCCATTGTGAGTCACTTCCATGCTTTTAACACAGTAAAGTTGATCAGAATATAGATCTAAATCTAACTGCCAGAGCAAACAGTGAAGTCTAAAGCATCGAAACCTCTATCAGTATCCTTAGTTCAGAGAAACTATGAGACAAACTTTCAAAAGCAGTGTTTCTCTGTGATACTGTATTTTTTCACAACGTGATAAAAGGTTGCCAAGCTAACCAGGGGATTTCCTCCTTCTAGGCAGAGCTGGAGCTGCAGTATCAATGTCCATCAATAAAAATCAAGTCAGGAAGATGGATTGTAATTTCAAATGTCTCCTCGGTTATATATAGAAACTTGCCTTTGACAACAAACCGAGAAAAAGTGGTGTGATCAATTATTAGCATTATTTGACAGTTTGACACGTTCATCCTTTTTTGTTTCTAATATACGAAAAGAGGATTGGCATCATCTCTGTTTGTTTGGAAGACCGTGTGCAAGGCAAGCTCAGGCTGCTGCTCTCAGCATCATAGGAGATGTAAAGTAAAAATATCATTTGTAGTAATAAAATATTGGGACATGTTCTACTTGTATTGTCTTAAATATTATGAAAATTAAATCTTAATGTCCATCTGCCATTGCTCATGACAATTCAGAGATCAATGATTGACTTTAACCTTTAAACCATAGCACAGTTATAACTTTTGCTATACATCTAATTGCCAACTAACCCTCAATGACTTCTTTTTGTCCCATTTCTGTTTGTATATTTCCAGTTATAATCTGGATATTAGTGATCTCAGCTAAGTTCTTGATAGTAAATTATTGTGCCAAAGCTCTAATCACAAATTGGATTTAGTCACCAATGTTGTAGTCCATCCTTGACTCTTAAACAGTCAGAGGAAAATTCTGTCTTAATGGTCTAAATTTGTTAGAAATATGTGTTGATTGTTAAATCACTACACTCAGATCTTTTTCCACTTCTTTTCCTAGTGAAATTTGTGTCTCATAAAATAAACAAAAATAAAATGTGTACATGGGGAGAAGCTGCCACTCCGTTGTATCAACATGTTATTGAGACTTCAATCTAAACTCCACAAATAATGTAGAGCTCCAGATACTCAACACTTATCCCTGTGTGACACACATCACTCACCCAAGCTACATTCAGCATCACTATGAAGTTCCTTTCCAGCTACAGTATTATGCTGTTTGAACTTTGAAATTTGAATGTGTGTGTGGGCTAAGGCACTTACGTAACATTACCACTGAAAAGCTTTGATATGGGCTAACTTATGTGATGGGCTTTGTTAAACACCTCCTCGCTTTTTGGTGAATCAAATCGTCCTCAGATCTTTGTTTTTTTAAGTGAACAATAAATAAAGTGTAAGCTAGTGACCTCATTTGAAGACTATGCTAAAGTAATCTCATCTTATCTTAGACAGTTAGACAATAACATGAGAAGCCACCCCTACAGTACATATCTCTTTGCTATCCTTCTGTGACCCCGTGTTTAAATCTCAGGACTAAAGTCTGATGGCATGTACAGTTTAGACCAGTTTCAAAGACAAAATGCAACACAGAGTTCTAAGGTAAGTGAAACAGACGTGGGCCTGGGTGTAAAATCTGTGTCATGCTTCTCTGTTTATTCAGTACATGCCAGGATTTTGGCTAATGTTAATTGTAATATCTAAGCTCAAGCATCACCGAGCAATTGGACTTTGTTTAGCACATTTGCACCTGCTCTCATTGCTGTCCCATGTCTGCTGTGAAACAGATTTCAATTGTCTAAATGTGTCATTTCCATTTATTCACAGTCCACAACTCCGACGGTAGATCTATAATAGCTGCAGGAGAAGAAGGGTAATCCATCACTGTATGTCTGCCAGCAATGGCTTAGTTGTGATATAATTTCCATATGCCAAAGGCCTGAAGTGGGGTTTTTCTTTTATAAAACGGTTACTAAATTATTTCTACACATAATGGAGCAGCCTTATCACACTCTGTATTGTTAAAAACCCATTTCCAAATGAAAAGAGTAAAATACTGATGCAAATAATTGTAAAGTAAACGCGTTGCTGTCAGAAAAAATGGTATGTCAGGGCTCCAGACTGGGACCCAATTCTTGCATTTAACAACCATTTTTTGAGACAGTGCAAGTGGGTTTTTTTTACTCGCACATGTGCAACCTCCAAATTTGACAACATTTAAAAAAAATTTTATTTGATGTTGAAAAACTATGAGGGAGCGACTCTGCACCGGGAGATTTGCCTTTTTGGCATGCCAGTTGTCAGCTTGACCAGCGGCAGTGATAACATAGAATTTCCACGCAGCTGGACAAATGTTTTTGACTGTGTGTCTCAGGACCTGTTTAGATGGGTCGCAACGCTCTGTCTGCGTCCTCTCGTGAACAGACACCGCTCTGTGGATAGGAATCATGGCAACGGCTAGTGTGCGCTGTTTAATCATGGCCATACAACTGTATTTTCTTTAGAGGCTAGAAAACATTAAAACATATCTAGTAGAAATTATTGAAAGATAGATGTGTTTGTTTTTGCGCTGTTTACTTTCTGGACACCAGTGACTGAACATTTTTTGCCAGCTATAGAAGAGCTTTTTGGACTTTTGCATTATAGGCCTACTTACTTTTATTGTTGTAGGTTATGTTTTTTTTTTTTTGATTGATGCTTGAATATAAAGATAATCATTTGAATATTTGAGCAAACTTTGTAGGCCTCGTTCTCTTTTTAAAAGTGTCGGCTAATAGTGTCTAGCCTTGTACATTTGTATGTGCTATGATAGGCTACTTCTCAGGGGTTTTTGAGGGTGCACCAAGAGCCACCTTGAAATCTCAGTGTTCAGACAGGCTACTTTAATGGTCAGTCCCAAATGTTTGTATTTTGTAATGTGGATAACTTTCTACCCAGATGAACACAATGGCAACATCTATACCTATTTTGGTAACCGTTATACCAACAGATAGGGTTAGTCTACAACATTAGCGGTCTGGTGGTTTGCGTGAACGGGTTGGCCTTGGATTGAGTCAAATTCCTTACCTGAATTATTGTGGTAGTCCGCCCCTGGCTGAGGGAGTTTACATGGCTTAGATTTTGCAAAAACACCAAAAAGCTAGATGTGGTCAACTACTTGCAAGGGAAAACCTAGTTTGCTGAGGCAACTGTCACTGCACAGTTTATGCACGACACCTTAATAAAGCACAACAGCAGCTAAAAACACAAAATACGCTGAGACAAATACACAAATGAAATGGCATGGCCACTTCCAGTAGGTGCATTTGTTTAAGCAATATTCAATTAAAATGTGACTGTGAACTAAAATAAAACAGAACGTTGTAGTTTCTGTAAATTAATTATTATTAATTACCAAAGCATTTATCAGCAATACAGTTAAAATGTAAAAAATTGGGTTGCAGCTTGATTTAAGGTGTGTGCCCCAAAATTTTCAGCCTATACCCATAAAATTTTCATTTTGGGGCTACAGTCCTAGTAAAAAAAGTTAGTCTGGATGTGTAGTGTAGCCCTGCATGTTTAGTCATTCTACATTTAGTTTAGGGTTAGGTCTTGGGAAAGCATGATGCTATCTTTTAACCCTCAATGACCCTCAACCCTCAAATTCTTTACGACTTTCCAAGTGTCCCTTTTAATTGTATGGGCCAGAATGAAAACAATTGCAGTTCATTTCTACAGACCTTAATTAGACAAAGCGATCCTAGTGGTGAATCTTCCTCATTTTACCCTATTTTGCCTGGAGAAGAAGTGGCTTATGATGCGTTGAGCCGGGGGGGGGGGGGGGGGGGAATTGATGGCAGGGAAGAGGGAAAGAGGAGAGGACAAGGAGGATGGACAGAGAAACAGAAACCGTGAGAGTGCAATTGAGTGGAGGGAGTGCGGGGGACAGGAGAGACCGCCTGACTGGTTTGACCCGACCACGTTACCCTGGCAACAGTACGGGAGAGCTTTGTTGCTGTTCCAGGCTGCATGGGGACTGGAGTGTGTGTGTGAGTGTGGTGTGGGGGGGGGGGGGGGGGGGGGGGGGGGGGGTTTGAGTGCATAAAATCCGACACAGGTTTCCATGCCTGCAACAATAAAGTGCATGGCTTTACATGGTTATGCTTGGGCCTTGAGATCCACCATGGAAGCACATTCAGCTCCCAAAGGAAGGTTTACGCATTCTGCACAGAGGAATGTCAGCAAGCCTTAAGTTGCTTGCAAAGGGTGAGGGGGTCTCTTCATGAGGCATGCATAAACCAGAAGGCAAACGGGTCTCACAAATGGAGGCTGGAGTGCAGAAAAAGAGATAGGCTGTGTGAAGACAGAGGGAGATAAAGAGAGGTGGTGGTGTCTAATGCACATCATCACGCTTTCTCTGCACTCTGAGACCAGTAATTATTTAGACACAAAGAGCTCTGCAGGGTATACCTCGACATTAAGCAGTGCCACAAAGAGTTTACAGGGCCTTCTTGAAAATTCACCACTGTTAGTACTATCTTCTGTTCAACAAAGCCGAAGCAAAACTGTCAATTAAATACCGCAAAACTGCTTTGCAAATTTCATTGAAGGTGCATCAAGTACTACAAGAGGAATGCATGGAAGTATGTGAAAAAACAAACTGGATGTGCTGTGTCATACAATTGTAGAAAACAACTGGACTTGGGATGAGTTCCTGATTTAGTTTCCTGAAGAAGCAAGTTAGAGGTGTGCGGCATGTTCAGACAGCGTGACATTTGTGTCAACTTCTGCTCTAAACATGCTTTAATTACAGGGTGACAATGCAGTAGAGACCATCTGATCCTCTATGTATTCTGTGTTGACGCTTCAAATGTCTGTCCAACAGCCTGCATTAAAAGGTACAATGTGAAGCAATGTCTTTGCAAAGGGGGTCCCCAGGCACACAAGCAGCATGATTCACATCCTGCCATTGGTTTCACACTATTCCGCTGAGCGACAGTTGCTGGTGGCAGCGCCCACAAACATAGCAACAAGCAGTGAAGAAGACGACTACAAACCAGCACACATGGATTTATAAATTGCACAAATGTTATATGTGAAATGAAATGCAATGTTGATAAGAGCTTAATGATACACACTGCCTTTAAAAATCCCATGAAACAGGCATGTGAATTTCCTGGGGGGAATGTCCTGCTTCAAAATAGTTGACATCACTTTAAAGGAAGTAATGGTGGAATTTTCAAACATCACATGAACAAGAAATGTATTATTTAATTTGCCCTGACATAATGTCAGTAGGCCTACATTGTATGAAGTCTGAGTAACTTATTAGTATCACATTTCTCAGCCATGAAAGCGTGACTGTGTAACAGCAGCATGACATTCAAATCTCAGGCGGTTGGCGTAATCCAAGTAGTTTATATACAAAAGCTCATTTCCAGCAAGACTTTAGCATCTGAATGCTGCGGTGAACTGTTTTTTTTTGAGTTTATAAAATCTATTCATGAGATGAATGATATTTTCAAGCAACCCTGATGTAAAAGGAATTCAAGGAGGTTAATATTCAAATAAATTCACCTATTTCATCTTACCGTACGATACAAAAGCAGCAGAGCTGAGTCATTTGTCGTACCACTTCAGCAGTGTTTAGGTCCTTTTAAGCTGGCTGTGGTGCAGTTGTGTAGATTTATTGTTCAGTTGTTGGGCTGATTCTGTACGCATTACCACGGCTCTTGGCATGTCAGATAAATCACTCTGACTTGTCCTGATATAAACTGGACTGATTTAATCATGCAGCGCTCGTTGGCTTTGTTAGTGTCGCACATGTGAAGCTCCGCAGAGACGGCAGAGCATACACCTTCCACCTAATGCTGCTGTCAGCAACATCTTTGATTAACTTAGAACATACACTCATTTACCGGCCCCCTTTCTCTCAAAGCATATAATCAGAAGGTTATTGCCTCAAAGAGAGAAAAGAGAGCGTGCCAAGAGGCTTATCAGGCTGTGAACAAGAGAAAGCACACATTTCTACAGTGATCAATGTTGCATAATTTGCTAGCACACAGATTAAATGAAGCGCATCCCTTTCACCTTTTGTTAATCAATGCTGTGTATTTTTCCTGTTCATTTG
This sequence comes from Micropterus salmoides, assembly GCF_014851395.1. Taxonomy (NCBI): domain Eukaryota; kingdom Metazoa; phylum Chordata; class Actinopteri; order Centrarchiformes; family Centrarchidae; genus Micropterus; species Micropterus salmoides. The sequence continues at coordinate 33,713,082 of NW_024044459.1, read as the reverse complement.
ACTTCACGGTTTAAAGGCCTAATCCTTTGTGAGTCTAAGCTAGTTTTTTGGGGGTGCTGCTGTGTGCAGTGCGTTATGGGAGTACGGGGGGAATGAACAGGAGATGTGAGGTGTTAATCCCTGGCAGGTCAGCTTGCTGCTGCCCTTGTTCAGCTAACGGGAGCCAACATGCGAGGACTTCTTTCCCTTTCTGCTTCACACACTGTTGTTCACTTCGTTGCTGCGCTTGCTTTCTGTTTTGCAGCAGCATGCATCCATTAAAGCTGAATTTGAATCATGTGTGATTTATTTAGGATGATTTGTGGGCAAAAGCATCAACATGAAAGCAATGACACTCGTCTGAAGCTTAAAACATGTTATTTTTTGTAGACAATAATTATTCTCATATTTAATAAACTAAACACTAATCTAGTTTCATGCCAGCAATCTGCCACCTTCTAAAGATTTCTACCTTCTAAACATTTACCCACTGAAGTGACAATATTTTGTCTGCATTTTTCTTACTTATATACAATAATCCTGATTTTAGCATAATTGTACATCATAGCTTTCAAAATTGCCACTAAGGTTATATTCTTTTGTAAACATCCATGATGATAGCTCTCCTCTGCCGTAAGAGACCAAAAAGTGAGTCTTCATGGTAAAACATTTACAGATGTTGTACCACTCACATCTGTAGTGACATTAGGATTCAAATGGGCGGCCTACTTTAAAGACAAAAGGTGAAACACGTCTTGCTGCTTAATCTGTGGCAGATGAAAGCATGGGCGTCACTTTGTGTTGAAAAGTGGTGGGGACACAGGGGCTCGGATTAGGGGTGTGAAGACTAGATTAGGTTCACGAGAACAAGACAAAAAGATCCTTAAACAGTGTTTTGAAGATATCCTCAATGCCGAGATGTATGAGTGGGGTGTCTGGGGGTTCTCCCCCAGGAATATTTTGATCACTGAACACTTCATTTCCTGCATTCTGGTGAAAGTTTCTGCACCAATTTATGGTGGAAATATTTTTATTTATGTGAAAGGAAACAAAAGATACATGCGAAATTCCAAAATATATATAATAGAATCTAATGCAGTGCATCTCTCAGGCATTGTTTTGCTTTCAGATCCGTTTGTCCTGTAGATCAACACATATGTAGGCATGATTGAGTCTTCCCTCCTCTTTTGTTATGTTCAAAGGGAGAGAACGGAAAACTTGGCTCAAAAAAAGTAGCTTGTTTTTTTAGGCTTAAAGCACATTTGTTTCTTCTATATTTTAGTTGCTTTGCATGTTTTCTTATTGTGCAAATAAACCTTTCTAAAGGCATTTGCATTTGTTATTTTACTGCAAGCTATATTTCAAAATGTTTTAAAAAAACAAAAACAAATTATGCTTTAAAAAAGTGATGCGGACAAAATCAGCCATTTCAAATAGTGGTTGGGACATGTCCCCAGCGTCCCCAGAGTAAATGACACCTATGGCTGAAAGAGGCCATTGTGCAGGCGAGCAGGAACAAGCGGGATCTCCAGTATTTTGGAGCCTATTGGGTGGTTTTCCAGTGGCTGTTGGCCTGGAGATTTTCTCTTGACCTAGAAACACTGCTGTGTTGTAGTGTATGTGCAGGTGGTGCTAGTCCTCCTCTTAGTCCATAGGGAGTGAAAGAAAGAGGACCTCTCTTTCACTTCCTCCACCATCTTCTATTGCTCTCTAGACCCATTTGATTGTATTTTTTAAGCTAGTGGAATGAAACTGCATCTTTTATGACCCTTTAAGTGTTCTTTTGACTGTGTAACATGCTGCTGGTTTGTATGTTTATCTAAACATATACTGTATCTGCATGTTAATGAACCCCATAGTGCGCGAACAAGTGAATGAATGAGTAAATGCAATATGAGAGCTGTGCATGATGTTGTCTTCACGCATGCCAAATTGTCCTGTGGTTGCATATGTTGCTTTCTACTGTGTGCTTTCTGAGTGTGTGCACGCAGCTATTTTCAGTACAGCAATGTATACTGCAGTCAGAATATGAGTAAGTGTGCATGTGTGAAGCTCAGTAAATCCTAAATTGTGTATGTTGCTATGAGTGTGTTTGTGTAAGTGTAAGCGTTTGTGTTGCACACATGTGCGAGGGCTGAATTAGCTCCTGGAGTGACACCATCTGGCCAGCGGGTGCTGAGGGGGAGAAGAATGGGGGGAATGCAGCGATAACAGGGCGGTGCAGCACAACAATAAACGCCAGCTTTAAATCTGTTTAAGAGCGCAGAGACACACACTCCACATTACAGGAATAAAAGACACAAGAGGCGAGATAAAAGAAGACAGGTGGGGTGTGATCAGTATTTCAGTGTGTCTTCATACAGCAAGCGAGTTCTTTGTTGAAGGGATAATGTGTGTGTTGTGTGTTTCCAGCTATTTAAAACTATCACCGGGGACTTTAAGTATATATCGTACCTATGCATCTTTCTTTCACTGTACATGCAATACTACTACTGCATTTAGTGTAATTTTATTCTGCCGATTTGCTATTGCTTATTCAATGTTTTGTAGGGCGGGTCCGAATGTCATTTTTTGAGCTTTGAAGCTTCGAAAATAATTAAAACGATTAATAGAAGCGCCGCTGCCGCCACCATGGAAGGGGGGTGGGGGGCTCTATGCCGATTGTTTAAACAACTGTTGATAAGCTGGCTGTTGCGAGCTACAGCTCCATATCTGATAGACATTAGCAGAACAGCAAAAGACGGATAGATGCCCAAGAGGTTTTGGCAATGAAATGAGTGAGGGAGAGATAATGAGGAATAGAAAAGAGGAATATTTACTGTGGGGTTGAAGGGACGGGAGATTGAGCCGGGGAAAAGCGGAAGATTAGGTGGGTGCAGAACCGGGTTGGTGGCTGCTGTGCAGAGCAGGTTGGAACCGTCCCTACCTGAGAGTCCAGAGTGAAAGGCTGAACTGAGCAGGTCCAGAGCAGAATATGGGAATATATTAGACGGACGGATGTCCAAGGAGAGTAGAGAGAGCAGATGGGGATGAGCGCTAATGAAGCGTTATTATGCGTGATCACTTTTAACTTTTATTATAGCCTACTACATGTTCTTGTTCACTCGGCCTAATATAATGACATAAATGTGTTCATTATGTTGTTGTTAGTTTGTTGTAGGCTTCAATTTAGGCTACTGATTAATTAAAAAAGTCAAATAGCCTACATTTTAAAGGCTATTTGACTTTTTTTAATCTGTGATGAAATTAAGCAATTGTAAAATGAATAAACCCCATAACTGCCACACTGCCATTGTCATTCAGTTTAAAGTGCTCACACACAGCTGAGGGCGTCACCCCCCCCTTTGATTTTGATTTTGATTTAAACTTTGATTTTAGATGTATTTTCTAATGAGATTTTGTAATGTTACATACTATATATTATCAACTTGTATGGTCACATTCGACAGTTTAATATTACAGGTGGAGAATTCCGGTATATTCTGAGGAAACATTTGTTAATTGCTTGACCTCTGAAGAAAATGTGCTCGTGGCGACCACTTCTCGTGGTGTTACCAATACATCAGACAAGACTCAAGTGGTGTTTCGCTCTGTATTGGCTGATGTGTTGGCTGAGTTGTCCGCCACCAAGTGAGCAGTTTATTTTTGCTGTCAGACTCACTTGCTCACTCTTTACCGCTGATCACTTTGCTGCTGCAGCAGCCGATGCATCTCTCATCCGACTGCCATCCCAGCATGCACCTGTGGGCTTTGTTTCTTTATGGTTTCCCACAGCTGGGTGTATTAATCTCTGCTAGCTTTTGCTTTGCAGCACTTACATTTACTTTTTAATGAAAAATATTGTCTGACTCGAGGCCTAATGTAAAAGGCAGACACGTTTTATTGACGACATAAGCAGTTTTATTGGACAATTGATGGCCATGCCAAACACCATTAACAAAGCAAGATGCAAAACGTCTGATTCATGAGGTTTAAAGTAGAGATCACATGCTAGCAGACAGAGATCACAACCTCCCACAGGCTCTTCCAGAGGCTATTAAGTAGACTGTTGCCTCTTTCCTGTCAGACAGAGACCAATGTGTCCTGTGAACCTCCCACCGATTGTCACAGGAATCTCCCTGCTATCTGCTTCTCAGCCCACACACTGCAGCCCAAAATACAACCGGTTGTCATTCCTTGGACTTCTCCTTTCCTCACACTCTCCAAAGAGAGGAAGTGTTGCCTCGGCAACAGCTATTCCCACTGGTGGAGCAGAATAACAAATAAACTCCTATAAATGTGTAATGTTAGTCTCACACTGTCAACAAATCAGCTCAACATATTTCTGTACCAACTGCTGAATGTTTTTTATGGGTATAACTGCAACTAAACTAAAAACACACCAGGGACGTGAATGGCAAGCATCTTCAAGAGCAATAAACGACAAGCTTTTAAATTCAAACAAACACGTTTTTCTGTCTGCATTACTGAACCCTCACCCTTTGACAGCCATTCTCTCTGTATTTTCACTGCAAAGCCAAATCAAAACACAAATTACAAAAATAAGTCTCCTTCCCATTGCTGACTGACTCAGAAGATTGCAGAAGTGTTTTGACGTCAGCTGAATTTCTGAGTGTGTCCTGCTGTGAGCCGAACCGGTGTGAGGAGTCGACTTTGTTCACACAGCAGGAGGCTGACAAAGCAGAGGAATCCCTGACAGGCGAAGAGGAACCTCAGATCTGCCTGAACCCTCATATCACTGCAGTCAAAATCTCAAAAAGGTTTTTCAACATAACCACACATAGACTTTAAATTATTTTCTAGGACTGACTATGAATCTTCTTTTATTGTACCCATACACATCGATGTAATCTTAAAGATTGAAGAAAAAACATATTACTCAAATTCAAGTTAAAAGGTTTTCTCATCCTAACCCCTCCTTAGTTGAAAAACTACGTCTGCCCTCAAGGAACAATGTGAAGATCTGAAAAGATGTGTGACTGGTATAAATAATACAGTGAACGCCATGCAAAGCCTTTTAACTCTCTAAACTGAGCCATTATGAAAGTAATGTTTCAACATTCATGGTTCTAGGTTGAAGAGGCAGTAGTACAGACCTGGGCCTTAATTTATAAACAGTGTGTACGTACAAAACAGGGCTGGCAACGTGCATATGCAATGGCGATTCACATTGCTAAAGGATGAAAATTTGAAATGGATACTATTGTGTAAAATAAATCGAAATATTATTATATTATACTATATTATTAGAGTATTATAGGCCTAAAGCCTTTCTGAATAAATAAACACCCGTTTGATATCCCCGGAAGTGCACAAAACCCCCCATCATTTAAGATCCTTTGCAACGCACACAAAAAGATCCATATTTAGGTTAAAAAGGAGATATCTGTTTCTGCAAAGGAACGCCTCAAATATGTCGTACAGTTTAATCGGGAATCATATTAATTAATAGGTTACTTGCATGCAGTGCAATTTATTCTCAAAAATAAGGTGAACAGGGGGATAAACAACATTTGAATTGGTGCTGTTTTCAAAAACAATAATAATAATCTAGTAGAGCATGTTTCAAAAGCAAGTTACAAGCAAGTGCTTTAACTAATGTAAAACAAAGCACATAAAACAGATAAAAGCACTGAAGAGACTAAAAATACACGTTTAAAAAAAATGTAAAATATATATAAAATAGAAAAATATAAAATCAAATAAGATCGGGAAAGGCGCTCCAATAAAACTATGTTTTAAGAAGGGACTTAAAAGAGTTCACTGACTCAGCTGACCTGATTTCCTCGGGCAGGCTGTTCCAGAGCCTCGGGGCCCTGACAGCAAACGCTCTGTCCCCTTTAAGTTTTCAGTCGAGACTCTTGAACAGACAGCAGACCTCTGCCCGAGGTACGTGCTGGTGCGCGTGGGACTAAAAGGTCAGATATATAACAGGGAGAGAGGCCATGAAGAGCTTTAAAAGTTATCAATAAAATTTTAAAGTCAATTCTAAAACATACTGGGAGCCAGTGTAATGAAGCTAAAACAAGGATGATGTGGTCAAATATCTTTGTTCTGGTTAAAAGCCTGGCAGCTCAGTTCTAGACAGTCTGGAGTCAATCAATAGATTTTTGGGTCAAGCAAGTAAAAGGCTGTTGTAGTAATCAAAGCGTGGTGAGATGAAAGCGTGTAAAATGGTCTCAGTGTCCTTAAAAGTTAACAGAATTTGTATTTTTTTTAAATATATTTCTAAGCTGGTAAAAACATGATTGCACAAGCTTTGTGGTGTGCTGCTCAAAACTGAAACTACTATTGAACCAGACACCAAGATTCTTTGCAACAGGCTTAATGTGATTCACTAGGGAACCAGCAGATGGCAGTATTTGCTTTGCCATTTGCTGGGACCCAATGACTAGGATCTCTGTTTTGCCTGAGTTCAGCTGAAGGAAATTATTTGACATCCAGGCCTAAATATGAAAAGAAACACCATGTTTCTGGATAATGTGTCCAAGGGGAAGCAAAGGAAAATAAAAATGGGTCCTAAGTCTGGCCCCTGAGGCACACCATATTTAACTGAACAGAATGAAGAGAGACAGTTATTCACAGACACACAGAACCTCCTATAGGACAGGCACGATGAAAACCATTCTAATGCAGTACCAGAGATCCCCACCCAGTGCCTCAGTCTGTCTAACATGATGTTGTGATCAGTGGTGTCAAATGCAGCGCTAAGGTCCAGGAGTACCAGGACTGAGCACATGCCTTCATCAGCAGCCATTAAAAGGTCATTGGTGACTCTAAGCAGGGCAGTCTCAGTGCTGTGGTATTCCAATGCGTAGGTTCATGTAGCCTATTGTTATCACATTTTCATTGCCTTATTGAGCCAAACGTTGTGCGCCACCATGTGGATGTGATGTGCTGCTTGTAAAAACAAATTATGGAAAATATAACACAATTTATGGAGTAAATCTTTTAGTGTTCTGCTATTGTCATTTACAACAAGTTATATTTCTTTTAACTCATTGGCAGCCCCCTTAAGTGAGTGGACTGTTAGCCTAAATAAATGTTTAAACACAAGTGGAATGTGTTTGGTTTACTCTCTTTTCAAACGGGGGAATCTAATTAGTAATTAGTACCTGGGTCATCTCGTCTTGCGTGTGTGTGTCCCCCTCCATCCAGCAACGTCACTACTCAGGATGGATGACTATTCCCACAGATCGGTTATAAAAGGGATGGAGCTCCGGTGCCCCCTTTCCTCAAGCTTTGCGTGAAAGTGCGTTTTTTACCCACCAAACAACATGTTTCAGCTTCACAGTCACACTGAGTTAAATTTAGTTTTTGTAGCTTTTCTGTCAGAATTTGCCTCCTTTTGTCCATGCAGTCAGTATGTATTCATTTAATGAGGGGCGTTTCACTGACCATTTATAGGCAACTATGGGCATTTGAAGGGTCGGACATGGAGCTCCGTCACATGCGCCACATTTAAAGTTGATTGTGATTTATATAGGGAACACTGCTTACAAGTGTGAACGCACGGTTTTATAAGTCTAAATATTTTTTGGCGTACAACATTGTTGGCTTTTGGGAGCACGTACATTTTAAGTGAGGATTCTACGCACAGTTTCATAAATGAGGCCCCTGGAGACTGATGATTTCAACTCTTCAATGCACTGAGAAACTCTCAATGTTGGAAAATTAATGAGCGGCATTCTTCATTCTCCCACCAAACGTTCAAAAACAAATCACAAATTCTCAAAAGTTTGTGGAAAGTCAGCAACAACACTGTGACAGCCTCTCATAGAGACTATAATATATATGATAATGCAAAAACAATGTGACAATGATAAAGGGGTCAATCGTAGTGATGAAGTTACAGAAAATTAGCACCCAAATCTGCAGTTCCTCTTTGCTTTATAACAAGTTTTAATTAATTCTTAGCTCATTGATGGAGCTGTCACGCCCGCAACTTTACTGTTTTGATTTACTTTCACTGCTCTTTGTTTTCAGCTGCAGCAGACAGCTGTTCACTCATTGTACACTACCTGCTCAGCAGCTCAACAAACAGCAGACAGACACAGTTTGCAACTAGCTGGTGCAAATAAACAGCATTTAGCTCTCATTTAGATGTAAAAAAAAAAAAAGAAACAGCTAAAAAAGTGAGTATGGTACTTAAATTCATCAGGTGGCCAGAAACACAACATTTAATGAATGCTTATGGTGCTATGTAACTGCTGAATGTGTAAATAATCAACTGTTTACTAACAAGTTCACCACATGAAAAACACTGCAGCATCTTTCAGCATCAACTACAACAACCAACTGAGGCAACTGTAATGGAATCCAACCATAATTCATTTTATTATTTATGAGGGCTATTGTCTGACAACTTGGACATTGTTAATTTCATTTTGCAACTTGAAAGTGATTTGTCTTGTGAAATAACACAATCAAACTTTAACACATAGGCCTACACCATCTTGCACAGTGCAGCAAGTCGTCTTGTTTTTCACTTTGAGAACTAGCTGCTCTACTATAGAGGATAAATAACATACTGACATTTTATCAATACGATGATGGATTCAAAGACTCTTTAAAGATTACTGTTTTGCTATCTCTGCTTCACTAGGCACAGCTGACAGGAATGACAGGAAAGATGGGAACAAATGTTGATGAGCATGACCTACATGAAAGCATTAATTTAAATGATCATGTCGCGGCCATTCAATGTGTGCTTCTGATAAGTATTGGTAGCTTTAACAATGAGCCAGCTCAAAGTCCTCTCTTAGAAGTCATCTAGAACAGAACCCTGACCATTTACATTTACCTTTTTCACTGTGTGATCTGAAGAAGAGGCCAACATGTCTGCTACACGCAACAATAAATCTGAGCCATCTCCTTGGTCAATAAAAGACCGGCATTAAAGGCAGGGCAGTAAAAACTTTTATTATTGCCCCTCTCTGAGCAACTCTCTGAGTTTTTGAGTCATTTATCACCCCCTGTTGTGGTTTTGAAAGGTAATTATTATTTTCTCAGAAACTCCTTGTTAAAAAGAGGGAAAGCCTGTCATCTGAATGGATGTTAAATGTTTGAATATTCTATTACCTAAAACAGAATCACGGTGAGTTTGTTTGACAGGGAGAAAAACGAGCTGCCACAGAGAGAATGAGGCATCGTGACGGAGGAAACAAAAACAAGCGCTCCTGTTGGTGTTAAAAGTCACCCCAGAGGGCTCCCAAACCACTGAGTCAGCACTGAACTGATGCCGTCACACTGTTTGCTAAATGAATGAGCCTGACACGCTGTTTGCATACGCACTCACACATGCATGTGTGGTTACTGAAAAAACCTTTTTCAATGAGTGTGCTGCCAACAAGAACAACATCTTAGTTATTTCACATCATGCAACTGTCTACTGTGTTTTGCTCACACACACACACACACACACACACACACACACACACACACACACTGTGTGATTTCCATTGTCTCAGCAGTTTGTTTACTTGCTTTTCCTTTCTGTTTTGTTTAAAAGTCCTATTTTTCTTTGAAATACACTGTTTGTGGACTGTGTTTCACTTCCACTTAATATCCCCCTCTTACTTCTTACACTTATCCACACCATGACCGTGCAGAGGCCTCATTCTTTCCCACGCTATACACAATGAAAAAGCACTTAAATATACACACATCCAAAGAAGCTTTCTATTATCCTGACTGTCTCTCACTGTCACACACACACACAAACAAACAAACACACACACACACACACACGTCCACTTAACACTCTGGACTCCCTCTCACACCTCTATCTCTCCCTTCTTTAGCTGTCAGCCTGGCATTTCTCCCACATCTCCACCTCCACCCCTTGACTGCCTCAGGTGATCAACCTTGCCTCCTCAGTGTGTGTGTGTGTGTGTGTGTGTATGTCATGTAATAACAGACAAGGGCCAGGCTGAGCATGCACTTCTCCTTTTTTCAAAGAGCAGTTGGAGGCATGAAGTAGGGCTGACCAGTACAGTGATTGCATTTTAAAATACAAATATTCTCTATAAATTAAAGTCTACGCCTGTACTTGTGTTCTGCATAGTAGTGCACAAGGTTTGCATCAAGAATAAGCTTATAAATATGCTGTTTCGATATAAAATTAATCCGCTGCCTGCTGTTGTCTTCCCAAGGTTATTTAACTTTAGTAAACTTTAGCATAATAGCATAGAAAGACTGTCCAATTGAGCTGACATTTAGTGAAATATCACATTAGTGGCATACTTCACATTACTCAGTAGTTTCCAGACATATCCATGACATTAAAAAGTGACAGCAATGTTCACTTATGATAACAGATTCAATATCTGACTGACAATCCTTAATGAAGTTCTACAGCTGCCTGAGCTGACATTACTTTACCACTTCATTTTTATATTATATGATAATATATGAAATGACCACATGTAACGTATTGACAGACCCACAGAGAATTATCATAACTCTGTTTTCAGTTAAAATATTTTGAAATACCTCAGAGAAACATGTTGTACGCTATCTGCCCAGCACCAAACAGCGGACAGAAAGCTTAGCCACTAGCTGGCTAGCATGATGGAGCATTTAGCAGCTAAACAGCCAGGGAACCGAAAAAAAGGAGTGGAGATTGGACTTACATTGACCAGGTGGCTGGACACAGGACTCCAAATGAACGCTAATGTTGCTCCATATCTGCTTGATGTGTAAACAGGCAACTGTTTGCAAACAAGTTTGCTACAGCAACTTGTTGTGTTTACAGTACTTTTATAAAGCTGCACTGTAGTCGTAAATTTTAAACATATCCACAGTGATGTGCCTAAAAGTTTAACTGGAAGATTAGGACAATGGATCTCTATCCACCAGCTGTTACTAATCTGCACACTAATAACCACTAATGAGCTAGCTGCTAACTGCCTGTCTGAGAATGACATCATGCAATCATCTAATGCTAGATTGTTTATGTGGAGAATGTTGTCTTTTTGAACACCTTCATTCGATTTAACCATCTATGGATGATTGTAAACAGTACTAACACAAGCAGGTAGAGAGCACATTCATTTCGATTAGTTCCAACTGGAAACAATTGTCATTACAGCCAGCAAAATCAGTGATTGCCAAATAATTCCATCACATCCTACAGCTTGTTAAGACTATTAATAATGTGTGTTGCAGACCAAATAAATATTTAGTTAGAAAGAAATTTAGTCAGAAATTAATGAAAAATGATTTAGCATTCATCCCTAGGTTGGGGAGATGGTTAAGGAGGGAGAAAAAACTTTGTATGCCAGCTAAGTTTTTTATTTCAGAAAGCAATTCCAACATGATAAATTGCTTTGTCTTTAATTTTAAACATTCAAGAGTTCTTGTGCTGAGAAATTACAAGCTAGTCATTTCTGATCCTGTTTATTTTGGCATAAGAGCGTCAGGAGAAAATGAAAATACCAAGTTTAAAGGATAACATGTCAAGACATAAATATAGAGTAATGTAGTGTCTGGCGGTGTGGCTGTGCTGCGTGTCATGTCGTCTTGTCCTTGAACCATGTGTATCAGCACGTGTCGCAGTGCCTCTGTACAAATGTCAACAGGCAAAAATCCATGTGTGTCTAATATACCAAACAATTCAATTGAATAAGATGAATAATGATTTTAATCTCAGGCAGAGAACTGAACTTTAAGACGCAGTTGAGAATAACAGAGGACATGGAGGACCACGAAGCATTACAGGACCAGCATGTTTATCCTGCCTCCACCAACCACAAACATACACAAGCAGAAACAAATGCATTCACCAGCCGCCCTCTCATCCCTCATCTGCCCAGTGCAGATCCTTGACCAGGGCGCTTGTTTGAAAACCAGAGGTCAAACCGTAAAGCAGTTATGCTGGCAACTCATCAACCATGGGCTGACAGCAATACAATTACCTTCAGGCGGCAGCGGCCTGCAGCAGACAAGTGAGCAGAGAGAGAGGCCTGTGTTTAACTCTGGATGTAACAGTGCTTGCTGTATAATTGCACCCTGCCGAGTGCACTTTAATCCTGTGTTTAACAGGTACAGAGTAGTGCTGAGGGGAAGAGAGAGAGAGAGAGAGAGGGGTCTTTTAGGTGTTACCTAAGGTGTTGGCATTGAGCCACTTCACCTGGAGGAAGATAGAGAGAGAGAGATATGAAAATGGTGTCAGGAGAAAAGAGAGCACAGAGCGATCTCCCTGCAGTCAAGGCTGGCAATACAGCTGCCTGACAACTTACTCCTGAGGGATGTAAATAATTACTGGAGATGACAGAAGAGAGTGAGGGAGGGTCACTACAGTGCCAGCTACTAGCATGTCCCATTCACTCTTACACCGTTTACTGTAGGCTGAACTTAATATTTATTATGTAATGTTGCTCTGAAACATATTGATCCACCATTAATTTTTTTCACAGAAAAAAAAAACAAGAACAGAAAACTGCTGCAAATGAGTATGGAATCTAACTTTGACTTTTTTAAAGGAATACTAGTATAACTTTGATTTAATCTAGATAATCCTTGTGTTGTTTTATATTCACATGAGGGCTGCACGATTAATCTAATCGCAATTGCGATGTCGTCATATGCAATTACATAACCACAAAAAGTGTGCAATTTAATAAAACAGAAGTGTGCAAGACACTCTCTTCTCTGTGTGTGTCTGTTCATTATCTCCGCCCACATTGCTCTCGCATGTGTCTCTATAACAGATAAATTACGTGCAATCAGAAACATGATTTATGAGCAGTGCGAGAGTAACGTAAGTGTAATTTATACTTCTGCGTCAAATCAAAAAAGTAACTACACGTCGGGGCGACGCAGACCGCAAGCACTGGCTCTGGCTGGGTAGCCTTGCAATGCCTCAAAGCCAACAGGAAGTGCCCCGTGCTTCGAAGGAACTTTTACTAGCGGCCCAAACAGTGGCTCTAACACAGTGAATCAATATATTTGACCGTCACAACCCAAGCAAAATGACTCGTTTCACTATCAGAATGTGATCCATTTGGTCGATAACATTTGAAAAGGGTATAACAGCCACATGTATACAATTTTACCCCCATTCACGTTAGCGGAGGGCTAAACCGGAAGTTAGCCTGCTCAGCTGGAAAAAGTCAACACAGTGGACGCTGTAGCGCTACCGCCAACTAGCATTTGAGGGTGTAATTGCAGAATGACAGAGACACTGATGCTCAAGTATAAATGCATGGCTACGTGTGTAGCCTACGGCGTACCTACGCACCTAGACCCTACGCAGGAGTATAAATCAAGCTTAAGACAACAGCCTACTGTAAACAGTGGACAGGTGCAGATTTAGCCAGAGCCAGGGTGGCAGTGTGCAAATATTTGCTTCTTCTAGCCAATTCTTCCTGAGAGCGATATGCTCCTCTTTTTTACTAGTCATTGTTATAAATATTGTTTATCGTTTAACTTTGTTCAAGCTGAGAAATACACATTTCAAAATGTCAGTATTTGTTGATACTCGAGCAATAATAATCAAGCATAATTGGTACCATTTGTTTCATTATAATCGAATCGCAATTTGCAATATTATCCACAATAATCCCAATATGACTTTGTCTTCAAAACGTGCAGCTCTAATTCACATACAACCAAACTGTGTCTTTCCTGCTGAAAGAGGCATTGCAGGCATCAGTAACAGGCTCCTCTCATGGTGAAGACAGCTTCAAATTTGGTTTTCCCGATAAAGTGGCAAGTCAAAAAGAGGCAAGAAACACAAAACCAGTACTGATCCTGCTGCAGATCCACAATTGTCCTTTGAAGCCATAGAAATAAAGATAAACAGTAACACTACAGATTGTCTTATTATAATGGGATTTTCAACAAGGTTCTTGCATTATTGATTTCAATCGCATGTGCTCCAATCGTCTCATGTGACGCTGCTCAGCCAATCAAATCTGTGCATACCGATGCTTGCGAGTCGAGTCCGCGAGATTCACCAGAGACGTTTTGGAAACACGCGCGAATTGAGGAGACGAAAGATAAAAGAGATTTCACATGACTTTTAATCAAGAATGTACAGATTTTTACATGTACATTCCTCCCACGGGCAGTTCAAAACCAGAATATCTCATAGATCTCCAATATGCTAGCTGGAGCTCACGTTTCTCACTGAACAACAGAAAGTAGGAAAGTGGTAGCTCTGTAAGAGGAAATGAAAGAGAAGAGGAGGCATTACAGCTGTTCATTTGTGTGTTTATTATAAAATTGGTTAAGACTACACTTCATCACTTCAAGCTACACTTTTTATTAATTTTTTTCTAAAAATTAGGCACTTTAATTTAGTTTACTTAAATTTAGAATTTATTATTTGAATAGTTATTATTTATTATCCTTCCAGTTTGATGTGAAAACTGACTGAAATATTATTTGATTTGACAGTCCGTTGTTGACTAAAAACATGTGTTGATACAACTATAGGTTATAGTACTGAATGATAACGCAAGTTCGTCGTTTTGATGTTCCGGACCTTTGCTTCAGGAAATTTTCTCTAACTAGACCTCTTTGAAATCTAATTGAATACCCCTGCTTTAAAAGCTCGTAATCCACATGTGCAAATCTGCAGATCCTCCACATTTGCATACATACATTTAGATGAGTTGATAAACTAAATAGCCTTCTCAGCATGAATCCATACACAGTTTATCTATACATACACCCCCAGACATGTGAATGTAACTAATTCCCATTTGTGCATATCTTTACTAGAGACTAGAGTTCCTGTATGCTCTGCTGTTTTTTCACACACATGAAAATAAATCCTGTTATTCATATACTGTATTTAATCCTCATTATTTTACTTCCAATATGCCCTTGTGTGGTAAATCACAGATATATGTTATGTTTAATCTACTTCCTTTGTTTAACTTCTACTTATAGTCTTCCTCTATCCGAGGTATTTAAATGATTTTGCTGCTCCAATGACCCATTCTCCCAATAGGGATCATTAAAATTTTATCTTAATCTATGTGAAAGACTCTTCCTTCACTTTGGAGTAGAAAGAGAAGTATAAAGTTCCAATTACAGAGAAATCTAGCCGTTACAAATAAGAAATGGTGACTTGTTCTTTTAGGCTGTAGGGTTTATTTCTAATTGCGATGGAGGCGGACACAGCCTGGATACATCTGTCTTGTCTTTAAGTTAAACTCTTTACGTACAAACGCGTATAAACACTTGTTTTTAATGGTATAATATTCTACTCTCCAGGGTGTTTCTTGTTCGAATCCAAACAGTTTCTTCATACATCTACCACACTCCTCCCCGTCTCTGCTAGGCCTCCATAAGCATCTTTCCTCACAGCACTGGTACTAGAGGACCAGGGGTCTCTGGCGGTACCGATTCCTGCAACATCCTATAAGATGTAAACATTGCACTGCAATGTTTTCTCACTGCTCTCAAAACAGGAATCCACATGAATACAAGTAATAACAACAGCACAAAAGGCAATAGAATATATACCTAGCAAAAACTATAGATAATAGCAGCAGTAATAGGGGTGTGTGTGTGTGTGTGTGTGTGTGTGTATGTAACAACAGATTTGTACATTTTAAATCCTTTATGATATTTAATTATTTGTAAATTAAAATAAATTATGCTAAAGTGTTGCTAGTGTGTGCTGCGTATGTATTTGTGTGTATGGTCTAAAGGTGTGTAAGTGTGATCTCTGTGACATGCACGGGTTCCTCCTATCCTAAGGGTTAATAATAGTTACTTACAGCCAAAAAATGAAGAAACTGGCAGCATCTGTGTCAGGGTGTGTCTCTCTCATTGCTGTTTTCCTACCTCCACTGAACTTGACTCTGCAGCAGATGAGCTGCCTGCACTGGGTCCAGCAGCAATGTAGTTTTGAATCGATGCAGAGAACAGAAGTAAGCTTATTATAACTCTAACTATTGAATATGAGTGCCTGTAATAGAAGTCTATGTTCCACCCCATAAGGATGACTAACATACTGTAGCCTACGTATGCATGTATTTAATATATGACAAGCTACTTGTGTTCAAAGTTACAAATGTTGACAGTACTAGATGGCTATTGCTATAGGTCTCTGACGTGTTAGACTGTATTGCAAGTAGTCTACAGCAATCTGTTTACCCTAAATCCCACTTTATCTGCTGAGTTTTCTGTCATGAGATTCAGTAACAGGCCAGGCTTTGATATTTTAAAACAGGCTACAGTCAAAAAAACACTGGAGCAAACATGCATAAGTAGTGTGAATTGTGTGAAAATGACTTGAGCTACATGTATTTTCTCTACAGGTTTACCTCTGCGGCACTACTGTCCTCTGCTGCAGCTTAAGAGACCTTTTTTTTTTTTGCTTTCTCTAACGTTTTCAGCAGCACCATTCCTTTTTTTATGGTCCATTATCTAGCTATGGTTTTCTGTTCTGACAATAGTAGCTAACCTAGCTTTACTGACAATCAGCTCCTGTTGCACTCTCTCATGACTTGTTTGATTTCTGACTGAATGTCCCAATTTCAATATCCTCGGATTGGGTTGGCCTATCCCGGGGCCAGGCCGGCCTATTAGTATTATTATTATTATTATTATTAACACCATAGTGAAAGTGCGAAAGCAAAAACAACCCGTCCTATGAAACAATGTAATTATATATTTAAAAAATCTGACCAGCCCACCCCAAAATAAATGGTCCAGCTCCCCTTGCATTTGCCAGAATTGCCAGATGGCCAATCCGCCTCTGAAGTAATGACTAATTAGTTAGCAGAGACCAGTAGCAACCAGGAACCACAGAAATAAATGAGAAAATACCTAACTAGGGCTGGGCCGATTCATCGACGTAATCGATTACTTAAATACGTTGACTCGCATTACGTGTGTCGAAGCGTCACTGCATCCAGTGTTAGCAGGGACAATGCACTGTAACTTTTACTGTCCTGTTTTACCCTTTTTTTTATTATCATCCTGTTTTTATTTTCTATTTCAACCTTTTCAAAATTATATCTTAATGTGCTTCTTTTTCAATTTCCCTGTGTTGCTTTTATGTTTGATGTAAAGCACTTTGAATTGCCTTGTTGTTGAAATGTGCTATACAAATAAACTGCCTTGCCTTGCCCTTGGACAAGCTCCAGCTACCATCTAACAGATTTATTGATTATGTGTGTTTTTTGTTGTGATAAATTGGTACGTTAATCAAGTAATAGTCAACATTTTTTTCTTTAGAATATGCAAAATTAGTCGTTAGATTAATTGACTAATCAAAAAAATAATCCTTATTAATCAACTTGAAAAATAATCTTTATGTACAATCCTATACCTAACAGAATGAACTACAGTAAGTTTGTCTGAATGAGCTGATGATTGGTTGAAGTGGTCTGCTCCTGCACAGGCTGCCTCCCTGTAGGAACTAGCCTGTCAGTCATCCAGTGGGGCATGTAAAAGTACAGCATCGGTGGCCCAGTCTGAGGAGTCCAGTGGGTCTGAATAATGTCTCATCAGCTACTGTAGTGTCAGAGCAGCGGTGCGAGGCCAAGGTGTTGGGTATGTTATCACGGCACCCGCTCACGCGCTACGGTCGCTGTGCTTTCGGGCGTGGTGAGACCGGACTGAGGTGGGTAAAGTCTCCAAGCAGAGACGGTGGAGGAAAGGCTGCAATGGACACCGGTCAGTGAGCTATTTATCTGAGGGGAAAACAGATGAATAGAATCTGAATGTACAGATGAGTTTTGTAAGCTGCACACCTGACAGCTTTTTTGTGGCACACATGTGAAGAAATAAAGCCTGCCTGCTCAAGTTTCTTTTCTCAGGATTCAGTTAACAACCTCGCTTGAGATGCTAGACCACCTGCCAGGTATGCTGTTGTGTGTGTGTGTTTGTGTGAACGTGCACGTATAACATGGTACACGTGTGCCTGCATCAGGGCTGCTTCCACCCAGTAGGATCAAACAGCAGCAGTGGCTGTGCGCCTCTCGTCTCCCTGCGTTCCCTGTAATGAGGAGTGATCCATTCGCCTCCCGTAGAGGAAAGACATGTTTATACAGCTCTTGCTCACAGGCAGCGAGAGGAGAAAAACAGATTACAGAAACACTCTGGTCAAACGTCAACACAACGCCACACAAGTAGCAAAGAGACACACATCAAACGCTGCAGCAAGAGTGTGAACGGACAGCTGGAGCTTAGTCAATCAGCTAAAAACAAACAAGTCTTTGAGTTTACAAATAGAGGAATTTCCTCTGTGTTGACCCTTGCTCTGTGCCGCTAGAGGGTCTAGTTTTCCTGCCCTGTGGCACTTTGAAATGGAGAGCTGAATCAAATGGTAGAAATGAAACAACTCATCAGGCATGAAGCCCTGCATGACAGAGCAGCAGGTTTTTTGCAGGGGCAGCGATTCATTACAGGAGCCCCCCTCTGTGAAAATTAAGAGTGGAATCAGAGCGGAGGGCTAACTGTGATTCATCTTGCTGCCTTTTCCGATTGCAGCTCAGCTGTTAGCGTGATGAAATAATCGCAGCGAATAGGCACTCCTGCACAGCGGGACATCAGGGAATCTGTATGCTGGAGGCAAGGAGCAGTAATTGGCAAACACAAGCAGCAAGGGAGATTTGGCCGGCCTGCTATATAACCCGGGCCAGGGTGAACCACACTGCCTGACCCCCAATAAGCACATGTGAAATTTGAAATAAAGATGCATGACTGCAAAGCCGGTCAATATCCACTAACACTAGTTGCCCTCAGTCATCGCAGGTGCTAAGAGCACACAACTGCTGCAGCAAAAGAAAGTTCCTCCAAGAGACTGTGTAGAGCGCTGTGAGTGGAGAGCAAAGACAAGGATGAGAGGAAAGGAAAGGAAAGAGTGAAGACAGAGCGGAGGTGTACTAGAGTTAGCCCAGCCAAAGGTGGAGTGTCTGGGCAGATGCCAGATCACAGACAAACTAGGCACAGTGACAGATCTATTCCCCCTGCTGCCT
Organism: Micropterus salmoides; assembly: GCF_014851395.1. Lineage (NCBI taxonomy): Eukaryota > Metazoa > Chordata > Actinopteri > Centrarchiformes > Centrarchidae > Micropterus > Micropterus salmoides. Next base: position 33,694,156 of record NW_024044459.1, on the reverse strand, counting down.
CCAGCCAGCTGTCACTGCAGATAAACACAATGGGCTCCTCTCTCCAACAGCAGCACGCTGTAATCTGGAATTGACAGCTGACTCTGCCTCACAACTCTGAGGGAGCTGAGGGAAAGACGCTGTGAGTCAATTAACTGAAAGAAATGAATTTTCATTTGGATGTGGGATAAGTAGACTGAAGAGAATAGAGTCTGCACAACCGCAGGGACCTGGTTTAGGGAAAGAGGTGAGAATAACTGCAACTTTTACAAAGGTAGACTTTGGTTTTAAACGCTTAAGATGTGAAGCTTACTGGGAGCAAGAGCAAGCATGTGGGTTTTCACAAGATCAAACGCCCAAACTCATTTGTCTCCACCTGTCGTCTGTGACCCAGCTCTGCTCTCGGACCGGGGAGGTTCCGCATCACATGGCCCCCACTCAAAAACTCCTTCACCAGTGGAGTGTGACACCCATCCTGTGACACATTCCCTCCATCAATACCGGCTGCCAGAAGTTTGATGTGTTGCGTGAAAAGGCTGCCCACACTTTATATGGCCTTATTGCTCGGGCTGCCAGGTTCTGCTTCAGTTTTTCCACGGGGCATTACGCACAGAGCAGTGGATCAGTTGTGCTGTGTGCTAGTTGTGACTGTCTGTTTACGTTTTCACAGGGAAAGCTGGCAGCCGCAGTGTGTCTGGGCCTGCCAATACAAGCCTGGGCCTCAGCTGACCCGGATTTGTGTCTCTTTACACAACAAAACTTTTTACAGCCTCTATAAAAAAGTAATATCACACACATATACTTAAGTTCAAAGACCATCAAACGAAGTGAAAGACATCTTCACTGACTCTCTGGGGAACTGCTCTTACCCTCATCCATTCAGTCCCGTCCAGCCTTCCTCGGCCTGGTTAATGACATGAGAGCATAGACTTTTAAGAGGTCTATTCCCCTCATGTCCGGTGACTTAATATTCAAACTGCCTTATAAAACCGGTGCTGCCAATCCTGTCACCATTTTTCAGCCGACTAGCACCTCATTTTATCCCTATTACATTCTGCTGTAGTGACGTAACCCCGCCTCCCATCCCCGGAGTCCCTCTCACAGCCGAGGAAGCCATCCACTCATAGCAATTTGCTGCTCGTATCGTAAATACCTGTATAGTTGACCCCAGCCAGACCTATTGCTGGAGATTCAGCCCACAAATCAATGCTGCACAGCTGGATCTAGATTAAGCCAAAGCTCCCATGCACCATAAGGTATACTGTAGCCAGAGAGGTTATTTTTCCATATGCAGCTGCATATTAAATATTATTCATAATTATTGCAATAATTTAAAAAAAAAAGGATGCTCTTTTACCTTGGGGCAAGTAAATTTGAATAATACAGGTTTCTTTAACAAGCAGGGGCCTGCTGATTTACAAATGTTCATTCATAAAATTAGTAGTGCATACATTCACTGCTCCAGTCTAGGAATCACTGGCCAGCCTCTCTGCCAATCATGAGTCTGTGTGGCAATTTACAAATCTTTACAAAATTGAGGCATAACTATTGAACGATGGACTATTTAAATGTCAATGTCTTTCTGCAGATGAGAATTTTCATAATCCTTTTAAACCCTAGCCTGGTACTTCAATATCACAGTGCGATTTGAGTCATCACTGTTCATATCAATGGTAGGTGTATCACTTTGTATTAAAAAATATGTTATAGAAGCTAAATATATACAGTAAACAAAGACTGATCCACTGCTGAAGATGTCAGGGTACACAACCGCCCTGTAGGTAAGGCAGGGTCTCAACAGTGAAAAGAGCAAACATGTAATATTGATCGCACACTGCCGACTCAAGATGTGCGAATGGCTGACCTTCCTAAAAGTTAATAGCAAAAACAAATTCTCTCCTCACCACCAACTAAAGCCTGCTGATAATTCACAGCTCATACAAATCACTACATCAACAACTTATTTTTCAAGCAAAGAATAATCACATTCATCCTGATAGTTTATTCCCAGTCGCCGACCAAACCCCCAAACAAAAACAACTTAACCTTCCTCTCCTCTTTTTATGGATCGGAAGCAGCTGACATTACTGTGACATTTACCTCAAGTCAAAACACTGCAGCTTTCTGACTGTCCTTTAAGCAAACACTCCTCTATCCTCTAGACTCACTCCCTTTAAATGTTACCTTCTTTTTCTGGGGGAGGTTAAACACACAATAGCTTTTTATCTTTTCCTCTGTGTGTTGGTGTGTGTGGACACACTGCATCACTTAGAGCCGGGAGTCTCTGTGAGCCTTGTTAAACCTGACTTTAAGAGGCATCCTGCATGACTGGATTGTACGTGGACTGAGCACATAAAATACAGTTGTAGATGCACACAAGATTTACTGAAGTTGTGAGCGATAAATTGCCTTCACAAAAAGGTCAGAGGCACCCTTGGCCACATCAATAATGAAACTGTAAATACAGTCCAAAAATCAAAAATTGAAGATTCTAGATATTTTAAAATTCTTTTCTTTTGCCAGTCAACTTGTCATAAGCATTGAGGCATTGAGTTTTATTTTTCATTATTGTAGTGCATTATCATTGCCTTATTCTGTCTTCATTCTAGATAAAATATTTTAACTCAGTGTTTCCCACCTATAGACTTTACTTTGGTGGGTATACCACCCAGGTATATTAACAGCCACCAAAGCATATTTGGTGACCCATTTTAGCATTTTGCAGAGAAACACAGACAGAGGTGTTATCTGGTATTACGTAACACACGCATTCTATGGCTGGGCGGTATATCGGTATTATAAGGTATACCGATATAATTTCAAAAGAGACATAGAATCTTTTTGGCGACTTTATATAACGTAGCCTACTTTTGATGGAGAATAAATGAAGCATACAGGGAGTGAGAGACGGAAAGAAGCGGGGCACGCTGACGTGATTGCAACAGAGGTACGTTAGGTCTGTGAGTGTGAAGAGAACTGAAGGAGGCAGATTCAATAAGGGAGTGACAATTAAATAAGGTGGAGAATGAAGTATATGGTCCATCTCGCCCAGCCCTAACGGACATGGTGAATACTTCACAAGCACGGACCAGGTTAGCGAAACGGTGAACACACCAGTGTAGATGTTATTCGGTACCACAGTGGTTTTGATCGTTTCAACAGGCTAAGTCATTAACAAGCCTTCTCCACATGCCTGTCGCCTGCTGCTGTGAAAACAGAATTGAGTGTGGAAAAATCCTAAAGACGAGTTTTGTGTCTTTCTGGTGACTTTATAAAACATACTGCTGATGGAGAAGTCTGCAGAGCAAATGCATACAGGGAGAGAGAGAAACAGAAAGAGGCAGGTGTGTGTACAGTAAGAGACCAGAGGCGTAGGTGTGTGCGTGTGTGTGGAGAAAAGATAAGTGAAGGGAATAGCAAGGTGAGCAGTTTCAAGTCGTGAGTAAGCACTAAAACATTCAAATTCAAAAGTATGAGAATGAGGTAAAATGGTGAAATATCAGGATGAATGTAAATTGACACAGCTTCTGTAAATATACCGGAGATGCATGTTTATTTCAGGTGTAAATGTGATCTATCTGAGTCACAACACAATTACTGATTTCAATGGCAGGGTGTGTGTGTGTGTGTGTGTGTGTGTGTGTGTTGGGGGGGAGCAGGCACAGGCTTTTGCTAGCTGTTCCACAAATAAAAAGGTCAGGAATCAGGTCTGATCCAGGAAGAGAATCAATGGTGATGTGACAGCAGGGGTTAAAGGTCAACATAACCCGGAGATGTGTGCGCATGTTTGTGTTGGCGCACATGGCAGTGTGATGCTACTATTCAAGTCATTTGTCAACCGGTCGAAAAGGTAATTACTGTTTCGAAACATTGACTCATTACAATATAGAGACAAATGGCTTGTCTGTTCTGCCTGAATCACTGACAGCATAATAACAGACCATCTGCCCCCCTGAAGCACTCAATGGTATACATTCATCATACAGTACAGAGGGAGTGTATGTAATTACATGATACCAGCTCCGTGTTATTTTACTAACAAATGAAATAGATTGTGATGTCTCTATTAGCGGATGTTACCACAGTGGGTGAATATGTAGGATGGCCGGTAAGACACACTGACAGGAAGCCAAACAGTACTGAACTGGCCCCCCTCCAAAATCTTCAAATGTCAGGAAGGTCTAGTATTATGGATGACTAAAACTGCAATTAAAAAATAGCGTAGTGCTAAACAAAACCGTACAAGACTTAATGAAGATTAAACAGTCTTTATGAGTGCAAGCAACTTGTGACAGTCTCTGAAACACCATGGTCATTTTGCCAGGGTGGCACAACAGGTGAGCAAAAACAAAGAGGGGAGGATACCATTTGGAATCGGTGCTGAATTCAATAACACGATTTATAACTATCCATGTGTGGAGCTCGCCATTCTTTGTCTCCAAGAAAAATATGGCAGGAATGCAGGTACGCAGTGCTGTCATGTGGGAGGGTTAGTGTGTGTTTATATGAGTGCACGATTGCATAAACGTATCTTCATGCGTGTTATATGCATATGTCAGCTCTCTGTCTGCCTTCATTTCCATCTTGCCTGGCAATCTGTCAATCAGTGCATGTGCAGAAAGAGTCCAACACTTCTCTGTGTGGGTTGCAGGCATCTGTCTGTCAATAGCTCTCGCTTTCTCTCTGTATTTTTATGTTTGTCGGCCTGCCAAGCTGCCAGTCAGAAGTGTTTGCAGAAAGAGAGAAGCCATCTTTCTGAGCTGAAGGGCTCCCCACAGAGAGAATTGAGAAGCCCATCTATCTCAGTGGGTATTTGTGACTGCCAGCGAAGTGATAAGATGCCCCCGGGGCAGTGCTCTGTGCTCCGGCAGGCAGGGATCTTACACCGCACTGATGAGTGCTGTCTGAAAGCTTTATCTGGGACAAAAGCGGCCTTGTTAAAGCTCAACACCAGCGCTTAAACTAGCCGTGAAGAAACAGAGAGAGAGGAACTGTGGGAGAGAGGGAGGGGAAATGTCTCCGACTGAATATAATTACCTAGTTCAAACGACGCTGAATATGGTAAGTAGTACTTATCTCTTCTGCGACCTTCCCGGCCTGTGAATTCCACTGTCATGGAAACTTAATAGAGAGAAAGCTGGGTAATCACGCTGTTTTATGCAGCAGTGTACTTTGTCTGTAATGTACAGCATGCAGTCCAGACACAGCCAAAATAGTGTATAATAATGTCAACTTAATGTCAGCTAAACAACAGCATGTCACACATTCTCTTTACAGACGTAAATTATTATACAACAGTTAACAGTTTATTTATTATAACAGAGTGAGAATTCACTAAAAGCCAAGATGCCTGGCACCTGAGTGAGTTTGATTTAGCATTGGTTCCTTTTGGCTCACTGAGTTAAGTATTGCATATTGTTATTGAAAGGCGCCTTGGAGGAAGAATGGCCACTGTATACATGTAGTAAAGAAATAGAGCCGTAATGAAAATTGCCATATTTTCTACTCATCCTCTCAACAGTCAAAAGTAGTTGAGTCTATTGTTACCATAAAGTGCTCACTTCAGAGATTCAAACATTTCTGTCACAGCCAAAGCATGTCAAAGATTATGTCTTGAGATGAAGCATATGTGCACTGAGAAGCAGTCGACACTCACATACATGACTATGGACCCTAAAGCTAGTCCTACAGTGAAAATATTTAATAGGATTTTATTTTAAAATTACAGCAATAAAAATAATAGTACAAATACCTTAAAGACTATGCTATGTTTTAACATGTACGAATATGAAATGAGGGGATTTACACACCCACTCAGCAGTAATATGATACCTGCAGATTTATCCAGTGACGTGACATGAGTGGTATGCGAGATTTGTGCTCCCTTGGGTTTAGGCTGAATAAAAACTCTGGTCACTACTCTTGTTATGTTTACACTGATGACTTTCAAGCAAAGAAGTGCAAGCCCCTCATCTTGACAACTCAAGCGTCACAAATGCACTCTACCCATCAAATAGCGGCATCGGGTGAAGTAGAGCGCTTCAGTGTAGTGTAGAGACACTGCAGAAAATGAATTTTACATTTACCGATCTGCAGTGCTTTCATTTGGTTCAGAAAACATATGCTGCACGAGCTGTTTGATGTTTTGATAATTTATACATTTTTTTTGTGTTTTTAATTTGGTAGTTTTTAATCGGCCACTTCCTTTGTTTGGGAAAAACAGATTATTATCATTAACTGACTTTAAAACTTAATCTGCATTTCAAAAAATATAAGGCTATATACATAATGACATATGTTGATGGGGAAGTATGCCTTAATAGTGTGTCTATTCTTTGTAGTTTTAATTACATCTTTGGTGCTAAGTGGTAATATCTGGCTTTTTTGTATGAAGCAGGTCAATTGGTCCATTAACACCTGATCCCACGGGTTATCGCTGAGATCACTTGTCAGTGTAACAGGCTTCTCTCACATGTTTTTCTAGACTACTCTCTGTGAACCAAGCTCTTCTATTCGACAAGAAAGCAAGCTAATCAGTAATCTTAAACAAATCACTTCCTGTGCTCCGGGAGCTTTTTCCAAGGGAGAACCAAACCAATGGCTGCATTGTCAGCTAAGTAAATGCAGACGCTTTCCTGAACGTGCTATTCTTACAGAGTAGGGAAAAAATGGACGTTTGTTCATGTGGAAATGCCACAGATGCCTTCAATTCATGCTCAAGTTTAATATGAAAAAATATGACCTGAAAATAGGAAATGAGATGCTTTTTATAGACAGCTGGAAGCCTATTTTCAATATTCAATAAAGAGGAAGGAATACATGGATCTCGGTCAAGAGTGACGCAGAAAATGTCTCGTGTTTTACATGAAAAATACACCTTTGGGCTAGTAAAAAATTGCAATCCTTTAGCTGTGACATCTACAGCACGACAACTGATGTATGTTATATATTTATTTCATATTTACCGAATGGTACTTCAGTGCTGGATCAGAGTGTTTTAAAGGCATTATCAGTGATGAGTTACAGTTATAGCACAGTGTATATTTGCCTCTGTGTGTGTGTTGTGTGCATGCTCAGGGGCAGCTGGCAGGTTAATGAGCTCAGTAATAGGCCTGCAGACTGCCATTCACCCTTTATTAATCGGAGACTCTGCTGTTTGTCCACACAGCTCAGTGGGCCCCTAAACAGCCAATCACAGGTAGTCTAAACACAGACTTGTTGCCAACAAAAGCTTCTCCAAACAACATGCTGACAGTGGAGGATGAGGGCTTAGAGGATACTGTATGCTATAACACAGTAAAATCAGTGTTCATTAACTGTATTAATTGTGCAGACATATTTGACTACTGATATTCCCTGTAAGGAACTAGTGAAAATGGATAAAGTGCAGCCTATAATCAGAAATATAGTACACAGTGGCCTTTACAAATTGTACATACCGTTGTACACGTTCTCCAGTTTCGCACAAAACCTATAGTAATCCACATACAACAATTCATCTGAGCCTAAGTGGCCCCACATGGCTGTAGAACATGAGGATATTTTCCCTCACATTGACAGCAAAGAAAGCACACAATACCGTACTGCATCAGCGCTGCGGTCGGCTCATTCAGAGCAGACTATCATCAGTTTTTACCGCTGATTACATCATTGAAGTTGGGGAGATTACGCCGTTGTTTATGCTCCCATCGCGGCACTACAAATGAGAGGCTTGCAAGCTTCCAGCTGTGTACCTAATAATGCAGTCTGTTTAGGATGCTCATCTCCTCCATCAGCCAGCCTCTTACATGTTTCAACAGCTAACAGCACACGGCTGGCAGTTTACATCAGGAACATAATAGGGGAAGTGGAGCCAATATGTTAACTGATGGATTCAAACATTGGCAGAGTGTGAAAGCTTGGCACAGCAGACAAGTCTTAAGAGTTTTCTCTTTCCAGGTTGAGGTGCATTGTGGGTCTTCTCTTTGTGTTGATATCAAGCAGAGTGGATTGCCATGACAGCAGATCATACTGACAGAGTGGAAGCAGTATAATCGGAGCAAAACGCTGTGTAACTAAAAAGATTGTCTCCAGGAAACACAATAGGCCTCCAGTACCCGAGAGTACATTAGCAGAAAATAGGCCACAGGCATTTTAGTCCATAAAAGAAGAAGAGAAATGAAAATCCTCCTGCAGCAAGGCAATAACGCAGCTTTTAATGACAAAAGGAATCAGCAAAGCACACAGCTCTCTTTCTGAGTGTTCTCTAATCAGCGTTGCGTCAACATTGTTTGGATCACTCGAGAACATTGACATTCTTTATTTGACACAACTTAAAAAGCACAGTATTTTGGCTTTAATTGAATTGAATTACAGTACTGCCAGCACAGAGCTGGCATAACAGCCCCCTGTATTGGCAAAAAACAGATAGCAGCTTAATGTGATTAATTGGTGCTTTTTTGCAGTTCTATATGGGAACTGTCATTCAGCAATCATGATGGGAAATTGAGTAAACGGCAGTGTGGCATCTCTCAAATTGCTTTGTTGCTGATCTCTTAAGAGACGCCATTAGGCTGTGGATTAATCCTTAGCACCCAAATGATGCAATGTGCTTTAAAAATCACACTCCTCCTCAGAGTCATTTATTAGTCTCTGATGTCTGTCGCATGAAAATTGTTGATAAAAATCATAGAATAAAAAAAACCTCATAACTCCAGAACTTTTCTCATTATCATCATGTTTGGAAGTTTTCTTCAACATCAAAAGTAATCCAGTGATGTCTGTACATCTGTGCATACAGTGCAAACAGAACTACTAACAGGTCATTCAACATGTCTTGTCAGGGTGCAAATTTGGCTTGGACTTGGACAAAATACAAACAAATACTGGCTTAAAAACAAAGCTCAGTATGTATCCCCCAGCTAACTCACTGACTCTATTATCACATTTGCATCCCCCAAAGATATATGGGAACTGTAGTTCCCAAACATATAACCTGATTATACCAAGAAGTACTAGGCTCAGAACATCATATAATCTGACACTCTCCTTTATCCATTCATACACAGCTACTTGCCCTGTGCTGACAACCTGTGGACATACAGGACATACAAAAACTCACACAACACGGATGCATACACAATTTTATAAATTACTAAAGGAAAGAGCTAGCTCCACTGATAAAAAGAAACCGATGTGTTGTTGGTGTCACACTGAGAATCTATGCAGCCCTCTTCATACAAATCCTCCCTTTGAAGATTTGCTGTAGCTCAGTATCTGTTCATGCCCTTGTCTCTATCAGCCTGGTGTTTCCGGCTCTCCGTGCCTGCCTGAGCTCAGCAGTGTGAGGCATACGACTGTTTTAAAAGTTAGATAGATCCCCTGTCAGCCCTGTCACTACGCCTCTCTGTAGCCGGGCTGCTGCTGCTTCTTCCGCCTCTCCCATAACAACACTTTTACAACTTCACACTGTTGAATGTCATTGTACAGTGCAGCTCCAGCTTTGTTCTGACCTCTTGAATAGTGCCTCATATAAAAGTTTTTAAGATTGCGTGCATGAAAATTTCATATGAAATGACTGCAAAGCTACTTTACTCACCTAGCAGAATAGACATCAGTACCTTAAGAAATACTCAAACAGTCAAGTTTGGGAAAAATGCCTATTTGACTCTTGCTGAGCATTGAATGAGAAGTTTGATACCACTTACATGTGTCCGTTAAAAATGTAGCTGGAGCCAGGAGACAGTTAGCTTAGCATGGCATAGAGATGGGAAACAGCAGGAAACAAACATCTGTCCAAAGGTAAAGAAAAAAAGAAAATACACCTACAAGCACCTTTAAAGCTCACTAAATAACATGTTATACCTCTTTAACACTTTCGTACAGACCAAGCTAGGCTAGCCATTTCGCCATTTTTCTAGTCTTTATGCTTAGCTAAGCTAACAGAGAGGTGTTGATCTATTCATCTCACTCTTGGCAAGAAAGTGAATAATTTTCCCAAAATGTTGACCTATCTATTTAACATTCACTGCATTAAACACTATTCTATTTGTAAGACATAATTTCAAAACAGAACGACTTAATACTGGCCGCTTCCTTATTCTCCTTTAGGTCCACGCTGACTTCATGATAAACTGTTCAAAGACTGGATCAGAGCAATACGCTCTAATCTCGAAACAATGACTTTTTATGTAATTATTATTACTATAATCACCATTAGGGATGCACCGAATGTTCGACCACCGAAATTAATCGGCTAAAAATAGCAAAAAAAGCCAGTCTCCTAGCCCATCCACTCCATCTGTGGCTGACAAACGATCTGACCCGCTTTGTATGTTTCTGTTACTCGTTTTTGAGAAGGCGATTAAGCTAGACGCACCTAAATTTGGAGTGCACACGTATTCGAGCCTTTATGGTAACTGAAACGGACCAGAGCGAGCTGCCAGGCAGGTTAGCGACTTTATCCTGTCAGTTTCTCTCTTTACAAAGACAAGTGTTGCAGTATGAGAGTCCTACCTGAAGAGAGACTGAAGTCTTCATGTTACGCCGTACGAGAACCACATTCAACATTTATCATAATAAATTTGCGCGAGGATACACATGTGACAACATCTGGTTTTCAAAAGAAGGTGTCTATACAGTATGGAAATAAGATTAATTTGATATTCACAGAAAGTATAAATCATATTACAAGTGTCCATTAAAAGTAAATGGACTGGATGTAATTTACTTTACCGGACCCTCTTGGGCCTCGAATCCACCCACCATAGTCTCTGCAAATCCTGTGGGAAACATTAAGTAAAAAGCACATTTTGACTATTTCATTTATGCAATGGTAAAAAAAAAAAAAAATTGGCAAAATAAATGGAAAATATGTGAATGTACTTCGGGAAATTTTTTCATTATATTCGGTTTCGGCTTCAGCCAAGAATTTTCATTTCGGTGCATCCCTAATTACCATTCAAATGTAAATACAACTCTGTTCCAAAATCATAGCTGGGAGGCAGAGTGATTCATGAAGCCGTGAGGAACAGATCAACTGCCCTACAAAACAGCTGCGGCTGACTTGACATGTCTGCCTTCTGTCGGCTGAGTTTCCTGAACAGACCTTTCAATTCCCCTTTCCTTCAGCAAGCTTGGTAATGAAAGGCCGTGGCAGGCTAGAGGTAGTTGTGGGGTTCATACATTCCTCTTCCTCTCTTCCCACACACTAAATAGCACTGCAAGCTTAATCTTCTTTTTTTTTTATTTTATTTTTCTAAAAAGCTCCACGCTCTCAGCAGCCACATCCATCAACAGGAATGTTTGGTTTCAAACTGAAAGGCCCGGTGCTACAATGGAAAGAAATGTTGTTTCCCTTGTGGTGAGAAAATGTTTTTTTCCCCCCCATTCAGTTCTGTTGATACACAGTAAGATGCAACTGGATTCATAACCCACTGACTCACAGAAGATAGGCTTAACAGAGGATGACAGACAGGATTCTCTGTTTGAGAAATGTTTGATGTATTTCACAGAATTATCAAAGCCGGTCTGAATTACATAAGACACAACAGAGCCTAGCACAGCAGAGAGAATCACAGATCAATCATCTCTTCAATATCAAAGTCAACAAATCACGTCGTCCCATATATCCTCATGCAGTTGGGGGCTTTTAATATGAAATCACTTCCGTGCATGCCTAGAAGCTTTACGTGCTGTATGTAGTTGCAATTAAGGGAAACAATGCAATCTGTCCATTCATAGCAAATTTATAAAGCATCCTACATGTTCTATGTGGCCATCTAGCTGTTTGATATGCGTCATGAGCATGGACTATATGGTCATGAGGCTTTCATGAGGCTGCTGGAGCACGGAGAACTGACAGGCTTTTCTCTAGAACAACAGGAGAAAGCCAGGAAATTGGGCCGCATCACCTTTGAACGTCTAAACTCAACAAGCTGTGTGTGATGTAACGGCTGTGCAGGATACAGACTGACAAAAAAAAGCTTCAAAGAATACACCCTCTTAAATCAACCGTTCTCCTCTGATTAACAATAAAAGGATGTCAAATGATTTGAATTGAAGCATCCGAGGATAATGATATCTTGTCCAATTTTAATAATGAAAGTCAAAATGAAGGAAGCGGAACTCATGTGCCCGCGGTATCTTTTACGAGTATCACTATTGAGTTTATGTCTCTCCCAGAGCCTGGAGCGCTTTGTGTTCTCAACGCGGTGTGCAGCCTCAGCTGTAAGATGTTTCAACAAGCTCTGCCTCCCCTCCTCTCAAAGAGGCCTCAATCAGGGGGCAACAATGGCAGCCGAAAGTCATCCCCACCCCTACAATACTCCTCTTTCAAAGGAGGCCACCATTAATTGGTGCACAGCACATTCCGCCCTGGCAATTACACTCTTGTCTCTTGTCTCTTGCACCGCCTGGTTCAAAGGGAACCAAGCGGAAGTCCTTCTGGTGCTAAAAGCAGAGCAATATCCTGACAATGTCTGGCCTCGACTGGCAAAAGTCTGCAATATTTATCACAGGAGGGAGAGGGAGTCGTTCAATGCCAGAGAGACAGTAACTTCCCAGTATAAGAACGGGCTAGGGGGAGGGAGCAAGGATAACACGAGGCTGCGGTCTGGAGAAATCAATTCCAGCTGCTAAATCCACTCCTAGAGGGTCAACATCTGGGCTATTTAGAAGGAGAAAAGCAAGAAACAAAACAAAAGGTCTGAGGGGCTGTCAAAGAAAAAGATGAGCAAAAAATGAAATGTAATCTACATGACAATGATATAAAACTGCAAGGTTGAAAAGTGACCTGTTCTCACCAACGGGTATACATTTTCACCCTCTCACACTTAGCCTGACCTGGAGGGCATCTGCCTTTCCCTCCCACAGAAATTCCCCAGCAAATACAATAAAAATAAATACCAGAGAATTTGTTCACAGTGGTTGTCTTTTGCCTTGGGCTACAACATCCTCTGCAGCTACAGGTCAGCATGGGGTCAACGCTACTGAATGACAGACAGCTGACATGACCGCCAGGAGCAGAAATGTCTCTTTATCCAGAAAGCACTTATTGACACGTATTGACTATGAACTTGAGATAAATAGCATTAAGTAAATTATCCTTTCCAAACAAAAAGGTTAAGCTGTGATTTTTATTACTGCTGTCTGACAAAATACTTATTTATCTATACCACTATTCTATCACATCATAATCAATGTTTTCCTACAAACAAAGTATCAAAGGACTACGTGTGATGTGAAAGGGGTCGTTCGTACTGACAAATCCAGAGAATTATAACCCAGCCCATTGTTCAGCTTGTTGTTTTGGCTTTACGGCCCACAATTTTACTTTACCTCTCTCATTAATGTTGTTTCTAGGCAGTTCTTTTCAGTGAAAAAGCTCTGATAAACCCACTGTGAAATCCCTCTCTCCCTGCAAGGCTATCATGCAAAGTTAGCAACTAACTAGTGAACATAACGGAACATTTAGCTACTAAAAAGACAGATATTGCTCTCAGGAGTTGGTAGAGTTTTGTTTCCCTGATAGCTGGAGACAAGACTCCAAATGAGCGCAAATGTTGCCTTGTGTCTGTTGGATTTGCAGTATATTAAAAATATATAATCATAATGTGAGGATACCCGGCCCCGACAGACAGAAATACTCTATCACATATCAGCTGGATTTTTGCCATCCCTAAAAGTAAACTAATAATTTGAAATGTGTAACTTGTCAATACGCTGTGGCTATAGTTAAACCTAAAGGTGTTTGGATGTAGGTTACCCTCTGCTGCTGTAAAATGCCATCATCTGATGTTTCCTGCCTTTGTTGCAGACAGGACAAAGAGGTGATCATGGAAAAATGTACTTTGCAGATCACTTAGGGTTTTTTAACCAACGCTGTTCCGTTTCCTCTGCCATTCAAAGCTCTAAGCCTTACCACATGTACTCCCATACCATACAAACCACTAAAGGCTTCTCTCATACTTGTCCAGCCACAGCTAATTCAATCTGGTCCTAATCTGTGCAGGGTGCAGCTCCTATGCCCCAGCAGCTTGCCATGTACCATTAAATAGAGGAACAAGCATCTTGTTGATCTGCCTAATGTCAGCGTCCAGCAGTTCATTGCTAATTCCTATCATTAGTGCATATTGATGGCGCGCAGCTCGGCTCCAAAACCAGCAGCCAGGGACCAGAGCGGAGGAAATGAGGAGGGATTGATGGTCACTTCCTGCATTGCTCACGCTGCTCCCGAGGCAGCTGACAGCGGCTTCCTGTGGCTTTCTGTCAGCCGCTGGGAGAGAGGGATAAACAGACAGAAACCAAGACAGAGAGAGAAAGAAATAGCTGTTGCTGGGTTGCTCCCAGTGTTAAGCAGTCTTGGTAGCAGCCCAAATCCACTTCAGGTTCAGCCAAACAGGACAGAGGAAATTCATCAACTGTGCTTAGTGTGAACACAGTGTTGTGACAAGGACAAACAAAATGGAAAGGTGTGACCTTCAACTTTTTCAGATGAAAGAAATGTATAAATAACCTGTAGGCTAGTGTTTGGTTCTGTTTTGTGGTTCCATATTGGGTTATTGCAAGCACATCTCTTATCAAACCTCGCTCTTTTCCATTAAGTACAAAAGATTCAGGTACTATTAGCAGCCTTTTCATTTTTTGCCATTGCTTTCATCTGTGTAAGTCACTTAAACAGGAAAGTAGACAACAACGATGTGTAAGTTATGAGTGTTGTCTTGTTGTCTACAACTGGTGTTTGTGTCTTCTAGAACAACAAAATGTGATGACAGATCTAAACTGGATCTGTCATTAATATTATCCATAACTTTAGTCACTTGCAAATGCTGAAAGCTAAGCCCCAACCCTACCTTTTAGGCAAATCCCTAACTCTCCTATCAGTATGACTTTGAATTTGAATGTTGTTGAACTGGCCATATGGTATGGCGTGATCAAATTCTGCAATAAGCTAGGTTGTGAGTGACAACTCTACAGTAAAGCTAGTGACCACAATGTAGGAGAGTCATAACAGTAAAGCAACTGAAATTACTAAAAAAAGGACTATGCAGCAAACCTCAGGTTGCAGCAGAATCTCTATCAAAACAACCCAGAATTGTATTTCAGTGAAGGAAACACATTTGCAGAGAAGCCACATGCAGCTGGTGTGTTTACTGTGAGAAAGCCCAGATGCTAGCCAGGCTGCAGTTTGCAGCTTTAACCTCTCTGGTGCTAGTGTGGTTTATGTGGTTATTCATCAAACAACAATTAAAAGTGATTACATCTACGCATGGTAAACTCTGTAGAGAAAATAAATTCACATCTGCTGAACTCGTCATGCTGGATATTTTCTCTCTTATTCGATGATCTAAGTTTTATTCAGGGAAATAATTCAACGTGTGCTTTGAGATAAAAGATGGGAAACCGAGGAGATGACACATCCCAAGTTCATGCTCACATTTAAACCCTGAAATACACTAAATGCTTAGTCTATTAAGCCATCAACTTCCCACTGAACATTTTCTCTTGTCATGCTGTGAATTGAACTCTAAGTCCTAACAAATCTGCTGCTGCCCACATCCTCTTTTGTCTCAGTTTCAACAATCCAATGCAATATCATATCTTATTCACACCAAGGGACATGATATCCTGGGCAATGCACCTTTGCTAAAGGAGATGAGAGCCTTTCCTAATGTAAGCAATCAAGGCTCATGGTTAAAATTTAATGTGGCGGCGTTAAAAATAGAGTACAGGGAGGAAACCATCTCAAACAGCATGCTAAGCAGACCTGAACTTGTGGATATTCTCTCAGTACATTACAGAAAGTGACTTAAGTGCTAATATGATACCTTGCATGGCATGTGAACATGAAACCCACTTCTTGTGTGCATCTAACTATAAAAACTGTTAGATGATAGCAGGTGGGGGAAGAAAAACATTATTGACCTATTTAGTTGTGCATTTACTTTGAGAGTCATTATTTCCTTCTGAATTCGAAAACCATTACCATAATTTCTAGAATCCATGTCTAACACCAGGAGTAAAGCGTCTCCCCTGACTCCTCGAAGAAGAGACACTTACTTATAGCTCTTCTAAAATCCAACATTGAGCCTCTCTATTGTTACCACGGCTGCACAGTGACAGAAAACTAACAAGCAGATATGATGATTATCAGCTGAAATGGGAGTGGTAAGAAACTGAAGGAGATAAAATCTTATCAAAACATACCGTAGATGCATTTCTTACTGCAACATGCCAGAGAGGGCAAAGTCATACCTCATTAGTCTCACTGGAAAAAACACTTGCAGTTTGGAGATACTGTACAAACACAGTGTTGAATTTCACAGTGCTGTTTCAACAAAGTATCAGTCACTTTTTGGTGGTGTAACAAGTTATTTGTCATGATGAAAGAAAAACATATTATTTCACTTTGTTAGCCCATTCTGTGAACCTTGCTGTAAACTGTAAAATTTCAAAATAAACCTCCACTATATTAAGCATTTTGTTTCCTTATTGTTAAACTTGAAATCCTACATATTTTACTTTCTGGTGTACATATTATTTTTTGTTAGGAAGCTTACTCATTTCATACCCAAAAGCAAACCTAAAACCCAAACTCTGGGCTAGAAATATCTAATCCTTATATGGTATGTAAACATGTGCAGCACATGTGTGATCCATTCTAGATATGGAGAGTTGAGTCGTATAGCAACTCTTTTTATCTACCCTGAATCCAAAAAAGCAACATCGACTATTGCTATAACTATTAACCATAATTAAGATAAAATACAAGACATGTACTATAAGGTGCTCTATCTATATGACATTATGAGAGATAAACTATAATCATTTTTCAATTATGACACAATTCAGTTCTGAATTACATCAATTAAGGTGTCATGAAACTATGTGGGCCTAATGTGGCTGATTTTGTAATACATAGATGTCAGTTCTAGGAGACAGGGTTGGGCAACTGAAGTTACACTTCAGTGCATTTGCAGCTACATTGGTTGCTTTTGAGAGCCACTAGTTGCAACCAAAAAAATCCAACTTGTTGAACAATTCTCAAAATAACAGCTGTCAAAGTGATTTGAAAGGCAGCAGTGCACAGACTTGTGGTTATGGGGACTCGATCCCAGAACAACATATTGTGCTATGGCTGTGATGTTGATTTATAATAGTATGAGGAGCTGTTTCTTTGCTTGCTCCTTAGTTTTGATACGTGCAAAAGGTTTGTGAAACTTTCTAAGTTAGATTTCCTCTCTTTGTCACCCTCCACCAGAACATCGTCTTTCATCTGGAAATATGTCAGACCCTTGAGACAAGAGGAAATGTCATTACCTTGAGGTACATATTAAACTCACATCATATGGATTACAAAGATTTGGAACTTTTCATTCCTGATTTTATGTTATCTGAAATACCCATTTCTTTCCAGCATTTGAAGCCTATAACAACTAAGCATGTAACTCAACCAGTGGTGCTGCGAAACCATACAGCCCTTTACAGCTTTCAAAAAGGCAAAGCCAGCAATCTAGCAAATACAGCAATCCAGCATATGTGGGTCAAGAGGTCCTGATCATTTCTGTGAGTGACAGCTGTAGGAGCTGAGCTGGAGCAGGCCTATATGCTGCAGTGTAGCCATGGACAGCCCGGTCCATCTCATTGTATCTGCAGAGCTCCAGACAAGCCAGGCATTGGGAATAGCCCACTGTGACTCACTCAGTTTAATGGCTGTAAAGGTTTTATTATCCCAACCCAGCCTGCTCCGAGACAAGATCAGAGCCGCCACAGGAGGAGTCCCTGGGGACGGCTCCTTACCCCCTCCTCTCCACCTTCCCCTGCGCCACCCACAACCATGATAAATGACTTCACACTTTCCACCCAACAGCTGTCTTCTTTTCTTCTTCTTCTTCTCTATCAGGCTTACTGGAGCTGATATTTTCCTAGGAAGATTGAGATTTGGATATATATATATATATGGCGTTAAAATTAAGTGCAAAGAACTGGTAAACAACCTCCTCCTTGCTGGAAAGTTTCATTGTGTCAACAGAGTGTTTACACCAGACGGATTTCAGCCACTCTTTATAGTCGTCTGCTTAACCGATTCAGCAGACTTGTGAGTTAACGACTCACACTTCAGCTCATTGACACTGTTTTTTGCACTTAGGCATGCACACTCATCATTTTAAACCATTTCGATTCAGCCAAACAATTCAAAACTTAAAACCATATTCATTTAGCTGACGCTTTTATCCAAAGCGACTTACAATTGCTATACATGTCAGAGGTCACACACCTCTGAAGCAACTAGGGGTTAAGTGTCTTGCTCAGGGACACAATGGTGGATGTCTCACAGTGGGAATTGAACCCAGGTTTACACACAACCCCTGATGACACTTCCTGAATGGCTGAGGCTGGATGAGATAGTTAGGTTAAGTCCTGTCCTTCTACAGTATATCCAAAAGTGTGATCCTGTATTTTTGTTTTTAATCAGAGTGACTTCCAAGAATAAGTTTCCAAACTGAAAAAGACAAACACCACCACACCTACATGTTGACTCAGTACAAAAGGAAGATACTTTAGTATATTCTTCTTCCCTGTGACTGTTAATCTAAGTGTTGTGTTATCGTAAATAATAAATGAAGAAGTATAACTGCCATAAGTGGGGCTGTGATGATTATAGTCATTATCAATTAATCTGCAGATTTATTTGATTAATCGGTTAATCATTAAATCTATGAAATGTCAAAAAGAATGCTCATCAAAACAAGACTTCTTCAAATGTTTTATCTTGTCTGACTAACTAACGCAAAGACATATACTTTACAATTATGTATGACAAAGAAAATAAGCAAATCCTCACACTGGGGAAGCTACGACCAGAGAATGAGTGGCATCTTGTTATTTTTGCTTAACAACAATTAATCAAGTGTTATTACATAATGTCAGCAGCATTTTAGACTGTAATTTGGCTGCTGGCGATGTTGGCGACACAGAACTTAGACTGAGCCTACTATTGCTCCTGCTCTAATTCCCTCTGGATAAAGGCATCTGCTAAACGTCTAAGTCAGCAAGGTCTTTCAGTTTACATAAATGACTGCTGCAGGCCTAAATCTTCTAGCTCTTTAGTTTAACCCTTCAGCACAAAAGCATCAGTCACAGCAAATGATTACATCCTTCAAGCTGAAGTGCACTGGGTCCTATTCAACAGATCAATGACATATGACAAAGCCAGCTTGCTAAACTGATACAGCTCTAACCACAACACATATTTGAGTGTGACAGACAAATACTCAGATGGATAAAAGGGGTACCAGCCCTGTGCGACACTTTCTGCTGCTCTATCTGACAGAATACTAGTATTTCCTGTTGCCAGTTGACTCAATGCTGACTCATTCTGTAGGATGCCAGACTCCCACTATTCCTCTTAACGCTTACCTACACTAGCTCTGGAGGAAGACTGTCATTTTCCTACAGCCCAGCGAGCAGTTCATCTGTTATTTTCGAAGAGTTCACCATTTTATAGAGACAGAAAATGCATCACTGGTGAAGCTGCAAATATGTGAGATTTTCTAGGAAGTGCAAACAAATTGCTCTAAGCCACCAAGATGATTCAGTTATTCATGCTTGTAGAAAATACTGACAATTGAAACAATCTGGTCTCTCAGTGAGTGTGTCAAACACGGAGATTTGCTACATCTTACAAGACTGTATATAACAGCCTCAGAAAAAAACTGCAGTTCTTTTTTCTGAATTATATATACACTCAAAGTGTACAGAAAAGACCCAATGCCAACAAGAACAGTGACTATGGCTAGAATAGGATGAAATTAGATTTCTTCAAAACAGCAGACAAGGGTCTTCTGTTTACTCCTTTAATAATCAAATTTTGGATTTTCAAAGTATGTCATAAACAGCACAGGGTGCAAATGCCATTTTACTCACTGCAACTAGTCATCAGTCAAAATACACACATACAAATCTAAAAGAGCATACAGAGGGACAGCAGACGCTAGCACAGTAGCAGTAACAGTAGCTTTGTACAACTGATAAGCTACAGATTATTTAATAGGAAGGATCTGAGCTCATTGGAGCACCACATCCCTGATTTAACAGATTTAAAAGTTCAGTCAGGGTTTGTATATATCTGCTAATGTTGTCACCGGAGGCTTGTACAGGGGTAATGGTACATGTAATTCAGAGGGGCAACATTACCAAATGGGTTGAGGATGAAATGTGTTGGGTACAATGGGGTACACAATATAAAAAAAACAGCTGAGTAACACAATACAATCCAATACAACAGCCCTGCAACAAACAATTCCTTTGTAAAGCTGATAACATTTAAGTTTAGTTGAGACTGTGCCAGAAAATGTTAACTGAGAGCACATGTTGTCTTACCCAGTCTCTACAAATACATCATATGTTTGATAATGGTAGTGCTTTTTGCAAGTCTGTTGTAATAGATTGTATCAAACAGCACAGGTGTTCGTGATATTGCATTCACTACCCTGTAGCTGTTAGGTATGAGAGGAACATGGTCTTGAATTAGCAAACCAATATTACACTGTCTACTGCTGGATTAAACCAAAATGGGGAATTTTGCACATTTTAATGAGTGCCCCTTTATGCCCCAAGCATAAGCAAAGTAATTTATTGTTTCCCCAAATATAGATATGAAAACAGCTTTGGATTCTTATCCTTTGAACTATAATATAAAGACAAACTCTCTGCACTATGTTTTTAAGCACACAAAGAATTATTCCCAACATGGAGGTTTGTAGAAACGAAAAGAGCAGGGTAAAAAATATTAACATCGAGCCTGAGTAAAGCTGCCTTTGGTTTATAAAAAAGGTCAACTCAGCAGGTAAGGGATTAGCAGAATCACTGAGCAGGACCAGCTGAGTCTCTGAAGCTGATGAGGGATGGCTAACCCATTCAACACACAACATTAAATATGCATTTCACTAAATCAGCAGTCGGCGAGAAGAGTCAAAAGGAATAGGGCCATATTATTTGCAGATTTAGAGACTTGCCTTTTGACAATCCACAGGCAGTGTGGCGGTTCAGCAGGTTTGAAACTGAAAATAAAAAATCTGTGGAAGTGAAGTGGACTGTGTGATTCAATGGAAACATGTCCGCCTCCATGTCAAATGAGACGCCGCCATTCTCCAGAACAGTCTGCTCAATGAGACAAGAAAGCCTGCCAATAACGGATAGCAAAGAGGACGAGAAGGTAAGGGGGGAAAGAGTCACAAGCTTTCATTAAATTGCTTTTGAAATAACTCACTCTCACAGAGAAGCTGAAAACAAGTGGAGGTCTGCGAGGCGACATTTGTTCTTGGCCAGCAGATTCATTTTTCAAAAGGAGCATGCACTACAGGAAAAAAACATGCTTCGCAATCACAACATTTTCCACTACACCCCCTCGCTCAATTACTACATTCCGAGGAGGCTTCCTCAGAGCCCATCACATTGAGCAGAGCAGAGCTTTATTGTACATGGCACATCCTGGAATGGAGCCATTGTGGGCTGCTGAGTGTATTCCCATTCCATCCTGCTAAGAGGAAATCTTCAGAGCTGAGGAAGCCGAGCACAATCCTAGTTATCTCCCGGGGGACTGCAGCGGGGCGAGGAGGTCGAGCCGAGTGTTAATTGAACCCATTGCAAGTGTTATTGAGGCAAAGAGTAAAAGAGCGACACAAGGGGAAGGGCGTACATGACGTAGCAAAAGAGGTTGGTATTTGAGGAGGTGGTAGTGGTATGTGTGTGTGTGTGTGTGTGTGTGTGTGTGTGTGTGTGTGTGTGTGTGTGTCTGTGTGTGTCTGTGTGTGTTGTGTTTTTTTACAGGACATGACTGACCCAGGGGAAGGGCATATGGCTGGAGGAGTGGGGGAGGGGAGACAACCTTCACTGAGACACTGACCTACATGATCCCGTCCATGCTCCCTGGGGAACACCGTGTCATCAAGCCAAAGACACACAGCATGTGTGATCACAGTAATTAAATAGAAGCAATTGGTCATGGGTCAATAAATGCTTCACTGCCAGGTGTGGGCCCAGCTACGGGAGGGCCAACATGCAACACAGACGTAGTAAGGTCATTATAAAGCTTCCAAGTTCAAGTCCGCAAAACAGTACTGGAATTAATTAGTCGATCAACAGAAAATGAACTGACTCGTCATATCAAACAAAAATGTAGAACATTTGCTGGTTTCAGTTTTGGAACTGTTAGCATTCATGCCTGTATCTGTTTTAGATGTAAATTGAATATTCATGACTTGTGCACGGTTAATTTAAAAGCAAAAAAAAAAAAATGAATAGACGTTACCTTGATTAATCAAGAATGAAAATAATTAGCAGTGCAGATTCTGCGGTTGCACAAATGCAATCTTGGCTTTATCATTAAGAGCAAGTTTCTCAAAAAGTGTGTCAGGACTGTACGAATAATTGTTCTTATATCAAAATTGGGATTTTAGTGCAACTTTCATACATTATAGTTGTAACTTATATATAAAAAAAGCCACTCTGTTTAATTTTGATGTTTGAAACGGGAAGGAGTGAGCAAAAAGCAAGTATTTTTCTACTTAATCAAACCAGGTTATAGCCTCGCATCACTTTTAGACAGGTAGCTTGGTAGTTGTCATATGTCAGCTGAAGGACACAGTCACAACCGCAAACATTTAATGTACATCATATTATTGTTTTCAGCTAATAACCTTGAAACCTCTGAAGTGAGACCTCCAGGCTGTGAAGCAGACTGTCCTGTCAATCTGAAGCTAACATTAGCGTCTAGCAATAGGTGTCATCAGTCTGATATCACAATATTTTCAGACCTGAGAGAATATGTTTGAGTAATATCAAAATGCAAAAAGCTAATTCATCGTTTAATCAAATTCAGAAAGATAAGTTTGTGATATCGCTTAGCAAAATCATATTGTTATCTTGTTAAATACTATGTAGACAGCAAATACATGCCTTTATAATAATATAATTGAAAATAATCAGAACTGGAAAATGGCAATCAGATCCATTCTTCAAATCATTTAGCATGTATTTTGAGGATCTGATGGTAATGTAAGGAAAGATTCGGATAGTATATTTTAAAGAAGCCCTAGTTAACATTGACACTGCTTTTATGGCAGCAGAGATGTGGTTTTGTATTATTTCTGTCTGTTGCGTTGGACAAAGAAACTGTAGCTAAGTGGTCCTACTGTGGAAAATGTATCAACAGCACCTGAGTGGGAACCTCTCTTCATAGCACTTTACCTAAAGACAGACAGATATGGAGGAGGTTAGGAGGTACACAGCACGTGCCTCTGCTTGGTATGTACCACCCTCATACAGAACAAGACAGTCTGTCTAAGCTCCTCAGCCAATAAACAACATCCAAGGGAAATAGAAAAGCTGTGTTCCACCCCGTCTCACTTGCTGCATCCAGTAGCAGTAGCGCTTGAGTGATGCTCTCCCGGCTACGACAAAAGACTTTAAAGCCAGTGTGCAAATCACCCCGACCTTTGCCAACAAAAGCCAATTGTGGCAGCCATAAATACTTACAGATACCAACTTAACAAAAGAGCTTTGGTTTCTGTCTGCTGCCCCACTGAAAATCTATGCTCGATGAGAGTGTCAAAGTGCATTCAATTCCAGGCAAGTTTCTTCTTCAGTCTCTTAACCTGGAAGAGTGGGTGGTAAACAAACCACTTCATTGATGTACCAAAAAAGCTGAGGACATAATGTGAATGCAAATTTAGAGTTCTCCAATGCGCTGTGATTATACAGAAATACAAAAATGGACTTTTATGCTAGGCAGCGTGGGGTTCTGGACAATGGAGCGCAGTGTATTCCATTAAAACGACAAACGCCACTGCTGGCCTCTCGGCCCTAAATCGTCAGGCCTGGAGAACAAAACAAGGCTTTCAGAGGCTAACTCTGCAAAATTGATTATTGCTTTCTCTTTCAAGTGGCGCTGCTGCATTGTGACTTGCACATGACTTGGCAGGAAAACGACAGCTGGCTCTTCATTCTAGCCCCTATTCACATGACTGGTGTCCCACAAAAGGAGGCAGACTGTAGGGCTGCAGGCCGAGCTAGACTTCACTCACAGAGCTGGACTGTGGATTATAGCACAACTGGATGATCTGGAACAGTTAATAGTCTCTAGTGACTAGAAGATAAATAAGAAACACCTTTGACAAACCCTGTGACTGTTTATAAAGGAATGACTGCGGAAAATGGCCAACATTCAATACATGGTTTCACCTTTCAAGTGTTGCAGGAAGTGATATGTATCCCTCTTTATATCCTCCCTCTAAAAATGAAATTTGAGTTTTATGCCTTCTCTTACTATTACTGTTTACTTGGAAGACAAAGCATAGCCTTGAGCCTTTGGTGAAGCAGACTATATTAATATTTCAGTGTGAACCAGCACTTCACTCATTGTCATCCAGGCAACTCAGAGATCATTACAGGTGATGTGATATATCACTTCTCCACTGTCTCAAAGCACGTGCTAACAACCCCTTTAAAGCAATGGAGCCCTTTAGTGAGTATCTCCTTGAAAAGACCTATTGAGGGATAAAGAACATCTTTACTGCCTTCTGTGAGCTTCAGCTGGCTTCACAGACCACTAAACCCAGGTTCACAAATCAAGCCAGAGTCAACTGCATCTTTGGAGTGAACTAAACAAGAGAGCATTGTTCCCCGCTGTCATATAAAATAACACAGCCTTCACGTTGACCTCTATAGGCTGATGACTAATCAGACCCACCAGCAAGAAAAGAAAAAAATCAAACATCTGCTATTACTGGAAAAAGAAAACGAAGACATCCGCTTGTTGCACACATTTGATATTTGTATTCCT
This sequence comes from Micropterus salmoides, assembly GCF_014851395.1. NCBI lineage: Eukaryota > Metazoa > Chordata > Actinopteri > Centrarchiformes > Centrarchidae > Micropterus > Micropterus salmoides. Next base: position 33,669,354 of record NW_024044459.1, on the reverse strand, counting down.
GCTTTCTCTTCTTAATTCCCAAAATAATTGCAGTTCTTGTTGTTCAGCAGCATGTTGCTGCTTAGCCATGGGAGGCGGGAAATGAGTTGGAAGCCAGTCCTTTTAATTATCCTTCAAATGCTTCCTGCGCTCAGCAGATGTTGGGCTGTGGGGCAGGCAGCCGAGCAGCAGGGCTCCCTAACACTGCACACACAGATCAGGACTTGGCTGCTGACTCCCCTGCTCCTCGGGCTGGGTGGTACACTGTATTTTAAAGTATAATGCTAAGCATCTACATAATGTATTCCCACATTACCATCATCAACATTGATGTATTGCTTATTGCAGCGTTTTGTCATCGATTCAATTACAAATGGTAGTGCAGTGTTGGGAGACAAGAAAATACTTACCTTTAAATTTAATGCAGTGAAAAACACTATTTTGCTGGTGTTCAACTTTTTACAGTGCTGAATGTGCAATTTCAGATTCCTAAAAAGAACAAATTCCTGTCATCGTCATTGCTTTGTCCTCTTCTCTTGGCCTTTTGTGTTCTCTAGTTACTCATCTACTCCTACATGCAGCTCTTACCTCTCTTTGTTTGACTCTGTTCACAGCCTCTGAGTCACCCTTGGCCTTCAGCACAAATCTACCTCCTCATCGCTAATCAGCTCCTTGTGTATTATGATGACAGCATCCAGTGTGGAAATAAGTTAAGTGAGCTAAAAAAAAAGGGTGAGTAGAAGAAATATATTAAAGAGGTGGTATTACGCTCATTTTCAGGTTAAAAATCTTATTTAGACGTTGTACCAGAACAGGTTTACATGGTTTAATTTAAAAAAAAAACACCATATTTTTTTGTCATACTGCACATTGCTGCAGCTCCTCTTTTCACCCTGTGTTAAAGGCTTTGTTTTAGCTATGGAGTGATGCATCTTGTCCCTAAATGATCTTGTCTCTAAATGATCTTTGTTGGGAGTTGCACATGCGCAGTTCCTAGTTAAGGACTACTAGCCAAATCAGAAGCAGAGAACGGCGGGTCAGCAAAAAGACAGTAAACCGCTTCGATTCAGCTGTAGGCTACATGTTGCCAATTTGGACTGGAGCAAGAGTTTCAGAGTGGTGAGTTATTAATCTGTAACAAAAGTATCTTTCATCCATAAAGTTTTAACTGAGCTCTGTCTCTACATCACAGCAACAACTTCATGCTTATTGACTGCCTGGAGGGTAACTAGTGTTTAGAAGGGAGAGAAGAGGTGTGTGCTGCAGCTCAGTGTTTTTGAGGGCGTGTCGGACTAGCCGCTCAGCGAGCATTATGACACGTATTTTCATTGTGTCGTCACAAGAAAGGGAAGTAAAGGCTGGACTACAAACAAGCTGTTTTTCAGGCAGTTCAGAGCAGTGTTTTCTGTGGGAGATGGCAACTCCCTTTGGGGTGGGCTTTTTCACTTTGCAAACCTAGTACATGGACAAAAAAGATATATAAGTCAATAAAGGAGAGGGAAAAAGCCAAAAACCACAATACCACCTCTTTAAGTGAAATAAATGTACAACATCAGAACAATAGTTAAACTATAGCTATAGAGAGAAAATAGACATAGAGCTCATCATGGACTAAGCACAATTGCAAAACCTCCAGTAAATCCAATACATAAGAATCTGGTGGCTATTTAGTCTAAGAGACAGACTTTTTCCACATTGCATCTTTTTTTCCCCATTTAAGGAGCCTCTACAATCCAATATGGCAAACACACTGACATATGCTATGTGAACCACTGAGCTCCTCAATGCACCCTCTCAAATGTGATCCAAAAAACGCTTGTAATGATCGCCCAACACAGCCAAGTCTTGATATTCCTTCTAAATGCTGACTTTAATTTCCATTCAAGCTGTAGAAAATGAGGCTTGTGTTGGCAGAATGGAGCTCTGATCTCCCCACGGGGCCGCTTCCAAACATTAGCAACTTAGTACCGCCTGCTAGGTGCACCAGTATTATCTGTAACAGGTCAGCTGCCAAGTAAGCTACTCATACTGGAGCTGGCAAATGAAACTGTCCTGACATCCACACTATAGCTTGTGTACTCTGCGTGCTTTGGCAAAACAGTAAACCTCTTCAGCTGCAGGAAAATACCTCCAGACGTTTGAGAAAGCTGAAATGCTGCCAGTTGTGAAGTTCATTGGTAAAGCATCAGTCATTCAGAAGATAAGCCTCGAAAAGGCAAAATAAATACTACAGGCCGCACCTACCACACTGCTCAGTTACCGTTAATCCATTTTGAATGGGCAGGTCCTACTTGTTGACTGATTGACAGTAAGCTGGTTTCATCTCTAAACATATTGAGTGTCCAATGTAACACACCAGTGTTTAAAATATTGAACTTAATACTCTCCAGAATGCAGCCTATTTTCTATTTTATTAGTGTCATATCATTGTGTAAAAGCTGGGCAGCTGGTGACAGAAGTCACTGCAGCATGTATGACATTGTCTAGCCTATACTGCTGTGTGTGTCCAATATGCAATTAGCCTAATTAGACAAGTCTTGCTGGGTTTAAATACTTATGGCCCACAGAATAATGAATATATATCATATTAATATATATCAATATTTATCATCAGGCCAAACCCAAGATACTCTCAAACAGGGGAAGAGGCATATTTCTTTTTTAATAGTCCTGTAACATTATCTAGGGATACACCAAATGTTCAGCCACCGAAATTAATCGGTCGAAAATAGCAAAAAAAAGCTCTTTCTGTGTTCGGCCTATTAAGTCAAAAGAATTTTACTGAACAATTACGTTGACATGTCGGCAGTGTGGAAGCATTTTAAAGTGTCAGAGAAAGACGCAAAAGTGGCCGTTTGCAGACAATGTTCTGCTGAATTGTCTCCCTGCACATCCACTCCATCTGTGGCTGACTTCTTAGAAAAGGCAACAAACAGTCTGACCCTCTTTGAGTGTTTCTGTCACTCATTTATGAAAAAGTGAATAAGCTAGCCACACCTAAATTTAGACTGCACACGTATTCAAGCCTTTATGGTAACTGAATGGACCAGAGCGAGCAGTGTTGCAGTATGAGAGTTCTACCTGAAGAGAGTCTGTGAAGTCTTCATGTTTTGCGATACAAGAACCAATAACAACATTATTTATCAAATCGGGTCGGACTTGATTAATTTAGCATGAGGATACACATGTGACAACGTCTGGTTTTCAAAATAAGGTGTCTATACAGTATGGAAATAAGATTAAATGGATTAAATTCACAGAAAGTATAAAACATATTGCACGTGTCCATTAAAAGTAAATGGGAAAGTTTTTCATTATATTCGGTTTCGGCTTCAGCCATACAAAGCGGTTGAAGATGATGCTGATTTTGAGGGCGTACGCTACAATACATCAGCTCAATACAGCATCTCTACATCAGTTTAATAGAGAGAGGAATGCCTGTATTTTTGACGGTATTGAAAGTCATTCCTTTGGGATTTTCTAAATACTCTGGTATTAAGCTATACACTACATATTTGTAAAATGAGCTCAACCTTAAACAGCTACAGCAGTTTAATGCAGCAGTAATACTAATCCAGAAACATCAGATATAACAGCAAAACAAAATCCCAATGATTCGTAACTGCTCAATATATCAAAAAATATTTGATATATTCCCCTGCCCTGCCTGGTATACATTAATACCTTCATACCAAGCCTAATCTGTATGTTTTAATTGTATTGTCATCTAACGGCCAGTTCATGATTGGATCGAACAAATGGCTGAAGGCAACTACTGCACTTGTTTCTGTACGGTTTTATGATTAGACTGAGAACTGAGCGGAATGTGGGTTAATATTTCAGCCATTCTACTGAATAATAAACTCACATTAGGATAAGAATGGTTCTCTATTCAGCATGCATAGAGCATCGTGTATTAAGCGGGAGGTTTTAGTAGTGACAGATCTGTTTAATCTAGCTTTAAAATCAGTCAAGTTCGTTCTCACTCGCTGAGTGAAGGGGCATCAGATAAGACGAACTGATTGATTCAGAGTCTTTGAGAGGCTGCTTTGACTGAGCTGCTGCAGGCTCCCGATGACAAATTGAGACACGTGTTTTATCCACCCTGCTGTGAATACATGACACAGTCGTCGCTAACGATCTGACTGCTTCTCAAAAGCCACCGGGCTTAGATTAGTCTGAGAACAAACAACAGCCCAAGTGTAGGAACTTCAAATGTAGCAAATCAACTCTGCCAGAGAGAGGAATGGGGGAAGAGTGAGCTACTCAAAGCCCAACTTGAACACATACTGTATCTTTATCGCAAGGCAAAAGCTAACAGGCTGGCATTTGTCTGAGGTGCTGTTAACAGCTCTATTAACAGGTGGTGGTGTAAAATAATTAATACTAATCATGCTATATTTTTTCAACTCATTGCAAACTGATGCTCTGAATATTCTAAATTCAAAGAATCATACATTTTTTTCCAGAGGGTGACACAGACTGGCAAAGTTGCCACTTGTATTTGTCACCTGCTTTGTTGAAGAGTGTGTGCGTGTGTGCACATGCAGCTGCAGAGTCAGTCAGCCAAGCAGTAGTAGCTCCCTGGAGCAGCAGGGAAGTAAGGCTGCAGTATGTAGGTAAATCAGTCAATTCCTAACATTCCGTCTGCCTGGAGCAAGTCTCCGGGGACGCTGCTGACAATACACATCCAGCCTGCCTGCTGGAGCATTCATCCATAGCTGGATAAACACACATGCAACACAGTCACAGAGTCACTGAAGCTTCTACACACAAGCACATGCTTATACATATACAGTGGAGAGCAAGCACATACAACTCAGACACAGAACACTCCCAGATTTGGCAGAATAAAATAGCAGCCCTGAAATTATTTGAACAGCAGGTAAATAACTGACAACGTTTGATCGTCATTTAATCTTTTTAGTTACTTAGCAAGCAAAAAATCTCAATATTCTAGTTTCTAGCATCTCAAATGACAGTCTTTGTCTGTTTTAAATAGTTCCAAAATGAATATCCTTTGGGTTTTTGGCCAGGCAAAACAAATCAATTTAAAGACATCACCTTGGGCTCAGATAAATTTTGGTGTATTTACTGACATTTTATAGACGAGCAAGTGTTATATTTTCTGCATCAGCGAGTATGTGAAGGACAAGTAGTGACGAAGAAAACGTCCTCAGAGAGGGTACGCATAGGCTCTGTGCGGATATTGGTGTACCTTTCAATTTTTTGCGACCCACTACGCTACCAGGGCACTAACCGATCTAATGCGCACGTGTGGAGCGAGTTCGCCAAGCTGACGCCAGAAAGTAGTATAAACAGAAGTAGTTTGTGTCCGTGGTGTCCGCAGCTGTCTGTTTCCACTCTGAAGTATATTCGAGGCTTAAGTCATGCACTGCTTTGCTTTCGCAAGACATTTTTTAGCTGCATGTTGAACTATTGGCCTCTTTATTTTTGTCACAGGACAGTGGTGCCCTGATGACATGTCATGAGCTGCAGTGTTATTTGTTTCAGGTCACCTCATACGACTGACACTGCTAAATTTGCTTTCTTTTTGTCTGCTGATTTCCAAGAGCAGGACTTGAAGCTCTGTAGTGTGAAATTCTACTTTACTTTGTTTGTGAATTAAATTTTCCCACACACAGAGAGGAGCACGTAGCCTTAAAGTAATGATTGGCGAGTTTGTGCTAATGACCATCTGCACGAACGTCCACCTCCTCATGAAAAGGTGGCCTTCATCAAGTTAAAAAGGCCACTCCATAATAAAGTTTTGCAGTTAAGAGAGTTCGGTGAATCTGACTTGGAACATTTGTCCACATATACAAGCAAGACAATGCTAAAACAGCAGCCCTGGAAGCGGTTGCCAGTATAAAGTCCCAAGCAAAGTGCATACAAAGTTGTAATTACACTGAGTGGGGAGCAATTATATGGATCAGGGTTAGCCCATTTAAATCACACTTTGGACCATTCATTATGCTGGGAGCCATAAACAGAGACTCTGTCGGATGTCCTGGAAACCGCCGTAGAGCCTCCTGAACTGCATGGTCATCAGATCTGCCTCTGAGCCCCTTTTCTGGCGCCTGTAATCAAATGAGGCACTGTGTGAATCATGCAATGTGATACACACTGTGCAACCAGAGCAGGAGCCGGCAGTTACAAGCACAAAATATATTCCTCATAACCATAATGGGAATCCATACTTTAGCAATGATTGGGATTAGCTAAGGTTGCTCCTGTAAGCTCAATAGGCAGGAGAGGCCACTGACGCTGTGAGCACCACAATCTACTCCCACCGCTGAACATTATTAGCTCCTATGTTACTTAAAAAATAGTTTCATTAAGTAAAATGTGAATGGATGAAAATGGCACATATCATTTTCTTCACTAAAGCAATTTCTATTTTCCAGGGTCCAGGCGGTGAGCGCGGTTCCCGACTTTCTCCCCTCAGCTTAATGCTGAATGACGGATAGTAAAAGCGGAGGAACCCTGAAGAGTCAATTTGGAGCTGGAGTGGCATTTCAAACCCCGCTGCTAAAATGTTAGAGAGAGAGGGGAGGAAAAAAACCTTCAATCAGACACCAAACTCGGCTCTGGGAGCTCTTCCCTCAGAAAAGCAAAGCAGCTTTCCCTGAGATAGTGTTGAGAGGCTGAACTTGATGATATGACTGTTGTTAAATGATGTGATGTGCCCATTCATTCTTTTATCGGTGTTTATAAAAAGATCCATTGTGTATTCATAGGTCTTTGAACATAAACATATTTTTGTATTGATACTGCATGTATGTGTGCGCTTTGAATTTGAATTTAAAGCTTAAACCAGCGGCTGATGGATAAATTAGTCAATCGTCAGAAAACGGATATGCTGCATCGTATTACTGTAAATTTCTTTGTTGTTTTATATCATCACCATAAACTAAACTATCTGGGTTTCAGACAAAACATTGAATGTTAAGACGTCCCCTTGGGCACTGGGAAATAATAATGGGAATTTTTGCCCCAATTCTGACCCGAGTCCTTTAATATTGGGTATTTCCTGATAACAACTCTGATGCCATACTTCTATCTACTTTAATGTCGATTAAATATGTATCTGGTACAATGAAATAACACCAGTAGACTACAACATGTGACACACATATTATTCACAAGCTACCTGATCAAAATGATAGTCGGTCAGCAGCAGGAAGCATGAAGTGCTCTAAAACTTCCTGGTAGACGGCTGCGTTGACCTTGGACCTCAGAAAACACAGTGGACCAACACCAGCAGATGACATGGCACCCCAAACCATCACTGACTGTGGAAACTTTACACTGGACTTGGAACTTGCAACGTGGATTCTGTGCCTCTCCTCTCTTCCTCCAGACTCTGGGACCTTGATTTCCAAAGGAAATGCAAAATTTACTTTCATCAGAGAACATAACTTTGAACCACTCAGCAGCAGTCCAGTCCTTTTTGTCTTTAGCCCTGGCGAGACGCTTCTGACGCTGTGTCTTGTTCAAGAGTGGCTTGACACAAGGAATGCGACAGCTGAAACCCATGTCTTGCATACGTATGTGCGTGGTGGTTCTTGAAGCACTGACTCCAGCTGCAGTCCACTCTTTGTGAATCTCCCCCACATGGTTTTTGTTTCACAATCCTCTCCAGGGTGCGGTTATCCCTATTGCTTGTACACTTTTTTTTACCACATCTTTTCCTTCCCTTCGCCTCTCTATTAATGTGCTTGGACACAGAGCTCTGTGAACAGCCAGCCTCTTTTGCAATGACCCTCCTTGTGCAAGGTGTCAATGGTCGTCTTGGACACCTGTCACACCTGTCAAGTCAGCAGTCTTCGCCATGATTATGTAGCCTACAGAACTAGACTGAGAGACCATTTAAAGGCCTTTGCAGGTGTTTTGAGTTAATTAGCTGATTAGAGTGTGGCACCAGGTGTCTTCAATATTGAAACTTTTCACAATATTCAAATTTTCTGAGATACTGATTTTGGGGTTTTCATTAGTTGTCAGTTATTATCATCAAAATTAAAAGGAATGAACACTTGAAATATATCAGTCTGTGTGGAATGAATGTATACATTATACATTACATATCTGAATGGAATTACTGAAAAAAAATCAACTTTTTGATGATATTCTAATTATATGACCAGCACCTGTACATCAGTGACTTGCATTTGAAATAAAGCGCTCTTCATTTTATATCCTGACTATACCAATATCTTTTTACAGGTAAAGATGAAAGAAGATAGGCTAATAAACCGTATGAACAGTGTTCAACACAGGAAGGCTATCTGGTTCAAATGCAATATTTTATCCCAAATAAGAGTGTTTACATGATCTCCAAGCCTAAAAATTAAACACATCGTTTTCATCCCATTCTCATATCTAACAATGCGCTTGATTATGGTTCCCATGTTAAGTTCTTAGGTGTAATTATTGTTGATCAGCTTAACAGTGTCCAACATCTTGTCAAGAAAAAAACTTTCTGGATCTATATTACTCTATGATTATCCTTTCATATCTTGTGGCAATATAGTATGGGCAAGCACATATAAAACCAGTCTCTATTCCATCTTTGTACTGCAAAAGAATTTGTTAGAGTGGTCTGTAGCTGTAGTGCCCATACTGCCCCGTTATTTAACATATTCAACATCAATACACTTCAAATAGGTACTTTTGTAATTCAATTCACTTCCCATTTCCTTTCACATGTTCTTATGTCTCAGATCCACTGTTATCACACCAACTCAGTTGATCTGCTATATAGTCAGTTTTACAGAACTGGTCTTGGCGAGGGTTAGGGTTAGGTTATCCTTGTTTTTATTTATTTTGTTCCCCTTGGTCTTTTTATCTGTAATATTGATTGTTTGGAAATTATATTCTCTTATTCTTTTAGATATTTAAAAATATTAAATGTCTGTAAATGTGTGGCAAGCATATACAGCTGTCTTTAATTTCAATGTTGAGTGGGTTCCTTTTACCAGCCCTCAGGGATTTTCTCATCCCACATGTGCATTTTCTTATTTTATTGAATATTTCTTTTCATTTAGTTTATTTTATTATATAAAACAAATTAAAGAACTAAAATTAAAAATACAAAAACAGTCCACTCACAATTGTCCATTGGTGTTACAGAGTGGAGGTTGTCTCCTCACAGATAATCTTTGGCCGAGTGCAGACAGCATACAGACAGCAACCCGACAACAAAGTTAAATTATGCCCTGCCAAGTTACTCACGTATTAACATTATTTAATGACAGCTGATATGATCCACTAAGATTGTCATTCTAACCTGTAAAATCCCAAGATTGCACCGGCTAAAATGAGAAATAGCCATCTAAATGTTTTTCACAGTGCTCTTTACTAATAAGAAGGCAAAGGAGAGATAAAGGACTTCTTAATCAGCTTTATTTCGTTCGACACTGATCTATTACAACATGCCCGCACTGGCCCCGATAAAGATCTATAGGATCAGCTTGGGACATCTCTACTTTTCTTCCATTTTGTAGACAAAATTATTTATCAATTAATCAGATAAATAATCAGCAGATTCGTCAATAACAAAAATAATTGTTAGTTGAAGCCCTGCATAAATGATGTGTGTATTGATGATGACAGGTGCATTGACTAGGCCTATAGAACGCATGTGTGTAAACAAGCATGCATAGCTAATCGTAACTGCATGTGCTTAAGTGTACGTGCTCGAGATGAATGCAAAGGCAGAATCACTGCTGCTGGTAAATGTGCCGCGCTGCTTTCACAACCACCACACTGAGCTGTAACCCAATGCTTGACACTGGTGTTCACCCCAAGCAGCATGGGTAACACAGGAAATCTCCACCCCAACACACACCCCCACCTTCCACCATTCCCCTCCCCTGAGCTGCTCAGTTACAGCACAGAAAGACTCTCCTGGGTCCTGGCTGTAGCATCTAGCAGTGGACTGTAACGCTTAAATCCCAATGGAGCGTGTGCACCCCGTGGCATCAGTCAACACAAACACTTGCAGACACGTTCATGCATGTATGCACAAGAAGTCAAGGCGTGAGCATGAGCACACACGTACTTCACATACCCACCATAACTTCTTCAAACACACGTAAAAGTGCATCGCTGTGTCTGTGTAATCCTGCTGCATTGAAATTCCGGCAGCAGCCAACACAGCACGTGCACACACGCACACACTTTGACTTTCTAAACCAAAAACACATGTGGAGGGTAATGCGATTACATGGCTCTTTGACAAGAAAACACTTCCTTGCTCAGCTAAAACGCCAGCAGTGACGCAGAGGAAAAAGGGAGAAAAACTCTCCTGAACAACAACAAACAGAAAAGAAACACAGCAGCAAGGTCAGACAAGCATTTGTCACCTAGATTAAACAAGTCAAGCTGGGGAGTGAGCGGTAGTGGTGGTGGAGAAAATATTCCAGCCATTTTATCCCTGCTGCCGCCATCCAAACTCATTCTGTCAGCCTGAGTCACATTATTTATAAGGCATTGACCTCGCCTCTTTTCTCCATAGCATCAGCTGACTCTGACACTGACAAGGACGCTCGGGGGAAGAATGCAAGATGGGAGAGTGGGGGAGAGAGTCCATGTAAGAGGAGGAAGAGGGAGAAATTTGCAAAGGAGAAAGAGAGAGAGAGAGAAGGACAGAGATGAGGAATGAAACATCTTATTAAGATTTCAACCAGTGTTTCTTGCTCCTTTCAGCAGGTAGGGGATGACTTTGGGTGGGACTTTGATAAAGTTTCTTCCTGCTTTTTCTGGGGATAATTTGGGATCTCTAAGGATTTCCCGAGGGCTAGGTTTGTGTAATAAACTAGTGGACGAACACAAAGAAACTCAAGTAAAAAGTTTGATCATGTCCACTAAAAACAGGGTGTGAAATCAGAAGAAAGATAAGAAAGAAATCAGGCACTAATCAATGCACAGAGGGATCACATCCTAGATGTTAATGCCACTTTGTAGCCTACTTTATCTATTTTAAGCACATTTACTCCCAAAATATTTGTTTCAAAAACAGGCCTGCTATCAGAAATTTTACAGGATATACCAGCGCTGATACAATATTATAACAACATTATTATAACATTTTTAAAATGCCTTTCCATTTAAAAAAAGCAGCAACGTTTCTCAAATGTTAAGTGTTGTTTAACCACAAGCAGCTGTTGAAGAACTCTGCCTAATTAAAACACAGTGTAAATATTTTATACCTGACATTTTCTCAGTTCTACAGACACATTTTAGTCAGCGCCAGAAGATTATGGACGTTCTGAGTGATGCACGGCAAAAAGTTTACATTTCTTGACAGTTGACATGAAAAGAAGTTGATATTGATGGAAGATGAGAGTCAAAAAGTTCATCTTTACATTCGTAAATAACCTTCAAAATAAGAAGTGAAAACATGGCTGGAAAAAGTGGGTCAGCCATATACTCATATACAGCAGGGAACGATTAGGATTTCATCTGCTACTTATCAAGTAAAAGCACTGATGAAAGATATGAAGAATCTTATGGAAAGTACATTATAAAACATGTGCTGGGTCATCATAACATACCAGCACATTTCAGTTTTCGTTGATAATTTAGCTTTTTCTTTGATAAGTGTTTCAAATATACTGAGCCAGCAAGGCATTAGTGCAGTTTGGAATTTACAAAGCTTGAACAATACTAAAGAGACAGAACTTGTTCAAATCCTGTAAAGTAAGGCTAAAATGCGAGATGTGTTTTTGTTTTTTTATAAAAGGAGACATTTCTTATAGTGAAACTTGCGGTCTGCACTTGTCAGTGCAGGAACTAGAAAGATATGATTTGAAACAGTTCTCTACCATATTTTAGAATTATTAACAAAATTCCTAATATATATTTCCTGTGTGTTGTGGCTTTTTCACCTGAGCAACAAAGCAAGCTGAGTAAAATAAATTGCTGTGTAGGTACTGTAATGACCCAGATCATTTTGAACCCAGCACTTTTTAGAGTGTTGTTAGTCACAGGACAGACTCAAAACAGTCACCAGTACGGCTGCTAAAACCACAAACCCGTATCATCAGCATGGGTCTGGAAACTGATCACCAGCCAGATGAGCTCTTCCTCCAAAATAGCTCTGCCGACTACCAAACTGTGCTCCAGACCGTGGGAAACAAAAGCACACCAACAACAATCACAAAAGAGCATAAAACCAAAACCTTAAATAACCCAGAACCACCACTACTACGAAATAACTGGTAAACAGACTGTCACAATCAAACTCCACTCAGTGATACCCCTTAAACCCCACTGTCCCAGCGGTGGGTCAATAAGTACTAACTCACACTGTGCAGTCAAATATTGTATTAATTAGCCCATTATCCAAAAGACAACTATATTATTTCCAATTCGTAGAAGTGCAGCCATAAAAAAAATATGGAGTCCATGGAGTTTAAAAACATTTTACTCATTGTAAACATCTCAAAGCTTCAATAATTATCATTAAACAACTTAATCTTCTACATTAAAAATCTTTTAATTCAACATACTTCCCGTAGCACAATAACAGTCTACCTTAAAAACTCTATATTTTAATCACTTTGTCTTTCTAAATAAGAATATCTCTAAACCATCAGTTCTATATGAGTAACCTGTAGCATAAGTGTTAATTACACCACCATCATATAATCGTGTTATATCCACACAGCTCCTACCAACAGATACTGACTGTGACAGTTCTCCATACATTATATGTAACATATACTAGCTGCTGGGTTTATGCGTTCAGGTGTGGTATACCTGTTACATCTCTGTTAATGGCTGGTTGCAGTAAAGCAAATTGCCCTTCAGAAATACTAAAGATTTACACAGGGCTGTTCTGTGCTATCTGCCTGCTCTTCATCTCCCACATATCTGAGGAGGCGATCACAGAAAACAGCATAAAGCAATGTGACCCTTTTACCACATCACATCCAGCAGCTACCAGTCCACAGGAGCCCTTTAATAACAACAAGGGCTGGCCTCTTTTAAATTCGCCTTTTAAATTCTTCACATGCAGGCAGGCTACGCAATACATTTTCAATTATTTTATGGCCGGTGTTTGTTTGTTTTTGTGTGATGCTGACTTTTAATGTGGTCTTAATCTCCACATGGATGATCTGTTAAATTACTACTCTTACTCTTTAGTACTCCATATTTTTCTTGTTCTCAATCTCTAAACGAATGGACTTTCATTTTTGTCATCTTATTCTATGCAAATCATTATGCAATGTAATGAAAACTGCTACACAAATTGTTATTGTTATCATTTATGTACCATAAATTACAAGCATAGTGTTTTCTCCAGATATGTCTAGTTCAAACAGCTATCAGGTGTTTCAACTGCAAGGAAAATTAAAACAGCAAATCTCCTTGAGTGTGTTATGATATCACATATTGGGAATCAATGGAGATTCCGTTCAGATTAAGCGTTTCCCTTTGACAAAAAATGGTGACCACAGTAATGAAACAATCAAGCACACCCTGCTAGCGTTGGAGCGCAAGGTTAGCAACATCCATCAGACCAACACTTTACAGTTTGCTGAGCAAAGAACTTAATGTCTGTCCAACGCGCCCGTCACTAGGCAGAGTTAGAAGTGCAATCAATCCATGTCAGTCGTCAATAACTTTCCCCCCCCCCAACATAGAAATCTCACACCACTGCCAATTTAAATAGATAGTGACCACCCTTAAACATTTCACACATGTGATTTTGTAAAAATAAAAGTAACAAATAAAATAACTAATTAATTAATAATCCACAGTGTAATTTGAATAGCTTGTTCATTTATGAATATATTGACGTCAAACCACCTCTTATCTGTCCTGGAAATCCAGTCACAACTTTCACAGCTGTTAGTTGTTCTTTGTAATGTTCAAATGTTTTTATTAAAGAAGAGCATGTTGAAGTAGATGGGTATATATTGTTTTTTTGTTTGTTTGTTTTTTACTGTGGTATTTGAACTGGGTATCAAGAATCATGGAATTTCACTGGTATTGGTATCGACAACTAAGTCCATCATCCCCAGAAGACGAATCACGAAGAAGGAAGAGCTATTATACAAGACAGACCTGAGATCAAATATATATTGTACATAAACATCATAACAAGATAATTCACACATTAGATCACACGCAGCAGTCATCACACACAGACATAATTAATAGCAATGAGTAATGAATCCTATGCCACTGAAATGCTGTCCAGTGTTTTAAGGGCATTGACTGCACCATGAGCATACGGGACATTCCCATAATCCAGTGCCAATAGTAGATGGACTTTCTAATTGTGGTTATTGGTTATTAAAAGGAGAAACAAGCTCTGTTCGGATTGAAAAATCTAATTACAATGTTCCATTTTTTAGGAACTTTTTCAACATAAGTTCAGAGTAGGAAGCTCAAAGCTCTATACTCTCGTGCAATGCAGAAATGTTTTTTGGAGTTAATGCTGCAGCAGTGTGGAATTCATTCATTCATTTATATTTTGTTGTACAATCAAACCCAGAGGACAAATAATAAACACACTATAATTATTGAGCCTTGAGAGAGGTTTTGTTGTCCACATATTATTACAATGCTTCTCATAATTGTTTTCATTATTACTGGCTCTACATCTGCATATCACGTTGGCTCACCATATCTATTCTGCTGGTATTTCTATATGGGTGTAATCCACTGTTACGGCCCTTCGAGCGTGGGCTCACGACAGCGTTCCCCTGCCTGGCCTGCATACCAATTAGATGCTGATTAACAGCAATGCAAGGAGACGTTTTAGAAGGTGGGTGGGGGAGGGTTGTTTCTCTGGGTCTGAGGGCGACCTGATGGAAAGGGTCCCTTACATACACAAACACACACAGATATGCATTTGCAAAAACACTAGGCCTCAGGTTAGAGCTATTTATTGTTTGCACTCCTCAGTCATGAACATGTATGTAACTATCAGCACACACTACAGTGTCACTTGCAGGTAAAGGTGTGATTAATGATGGCCATGAATGTCACTGTGTGGCACAAGCTTCTAGTGACTGACAAAGCTTCACCAGACTCCATGTCTTTCAAGGGGAGAAACGGAGAGTCTGGCAGTAGCTTCTATTGGCTGATTAGCTCTAATAACCAGCTCTACGTCACCGTCCATGCATCAAAAACTGTGTAGCAGTCTTTGCTCCCTCACTCCTCTGTTGCACTTTTAAAATATGCTAGGATAGGAGGTTTTAGCAGAATTTGAGCATGAATCATCATGACAAACTACACAACAGTTGTCAAAACATTAAAAACAAAAACATGACAGTGTGCTGGGTGTGCTAGTTGTCAAGGATCACCAAAATCTTTAAGATCCACCCTCTGGGAGCCATGAACGTATGTCCAAATTTCATACTTATCAGTTCAATAATTGCCATCCCTACAGTCATGTCGCCACCATGAATTTAAAAAAGCATTACAATAGAATAAGCTTAATTTACTTGCTCAGTGGTGCTAAACTATCCAATGTCATGACATTGGTATTGGTAATAGATATATCACATTTCCCACAAACCCCATCACTTAAGTTTGAAGATACATTTGTTAGACCTAATTTATCCATTGGCATGTCCATCCTTTCACCATCCAGACTTTCTAGAAAGCTTTATTCCAGTTTGCACCAGAATCAAACACAGTACATCCTGGTAGGTACTGTAAGTAATAAGAGCCAGACAGGAAAAGATTTTTCTTTCTCTTCACTAGCAACATTGCACTACAGAGAGGAACTGGGGGAAAGCAGGGAGGGATCAACAGTTCATCTTGTTTGAATAAATGTCTTTAGGCATCCAATCCCATTGAAGCTCTAGCTCAAGGACTGTAGTGCAGCATTGTATATCTGCAGGTTCACTCAGAGACACCATTAACCAAGCCTCCATTAATGACTTGCCGGCGGAAGAAAAATCTGTTCACAGCTCTCTTTTCTCCTTTGTACATGCAGTACATGAGCAGCAACATGTACGTGAGAGGCTGCATGTTTGTCTGCCTTTGTGTGTGTGTGTGTACCACACTGCAGTCAGGATGTCTGCTTTTAGCCGGTCGTTGTAGGCTGATTAATTTTGACAGGCTGCCTCTCAGACCCACTACAAACACAAGCAGCAAAGAAACCATGCAGAATTTCCACCGCAGGACAGCCTTGGTTGGTTCCTGACCAGATATTGGTTATTCTAACAATTAATCCACTAAAACTAAACTGAAATAACTATATTAAAAACTACAACTGCCAAACTGCTTTAATCTGTATATGCTTGTTTTTACATATCTTCCAGAAAAAAAAGATAATATGACGCCATGCTAAATTCCCACCCGATGAATCAGTCAACTGTTTGTATTTCTCATCCCAACTGGAACTGAACCTGCATGAGGCAGCTTTGCTTGCTTACAGGTGGCCAAAACCAGCAATTATGACAGCAGAAATAATTTAACGGCAGGTTTACCAACCCAGCTGGTTTGGGAGACTATATACCAAAGAGCAAGAGACAAAAGCTCTAAGGCTAGGGAGTGGACTTTATGAGTACTTGCTAGCTCAGGCTGGATTAAGCATTAAGCTGCTATTTGTTACATTTTGCCCAGTATTTTCATGTTGTGTTGACATTGTTCTTTAGAAATCTCTTTTCAAGGGAACGGGCAAGGGGAAAAGGACTTCTCATCAGTCATCTATCTAGTGTCACCTATCTGGCTAATTACCAGATGTCATGTATAGAATACTGTTGACAGAGAACCATGACTGTAAGCCAAGTATGTACGGTGTGTACGGTAAAAGAGCCGTCAAATAAACAGCTAAACAGCTGCTGTTTATTGCAAAACTCTCCAGAGACTGAGCACTGCAAGTTGTTTATCCTGATTATCTTTTCACTTACTAAAGTTCAGCAGCCTCTGCTGAGATGTGTTGATGCTACAGGAGAACAGAAATAAAATTTAAGGCCCTTTAGTTCTACTACTCATACCTGATAACATAAGAGTTGCGGCAAGTGGAAGAATCTATAGAATCTAAACTAATGGGGGTGGGATGCTCTTCTCTGTGATTCTCAATGACAAAGAGGATGGAATAAATTATTAATTATTAATTAATTATTAATATTTTCTTCATCTTTAAGCTGTAACATCTGATTTTGAAATATAAGGAATCAAAAAGAACCTGACTAACCAATTTTCCACCAACACATTATGAGGTCACACTTCATAATTGAAAAGAGGGCAATTAGAATTTAAAGTGTTTCAGGTAGGAATTTACCTTTTCCACTATACCTTCAACTTTGTCCATTAAGTGTTGTGTATTGCATTTTAAGCTGAGAGTAACTTGATTGGGAAGGGAACAGCAGTATCATCGTTGGACATAACCAGGTTGAATGGTTCAGACATTAAAAGAGTAACAAGAGCTGGGTTTAAGTTTGCACCGAGCATAGTGCGAGAAGAATTGTATTGAAATCAAAACATTGTCCTCCATTTCTTGGACTGGCCACTACTAATGCACCAACTTAAAAACAAAATAAAAAAGGACCAATATGTTGTAGGGCTGTGAAACACTCAAGCCGCTAGAAAAACAGGTAAAAAAAGCCAAAGGTAACAGGGTCTACACACCTTCAGTAAATGGTCGTCTAAATGTAAAGAGCACAGTGGACAAAAAAGAGGTATGTTTAATGCATAGTTGTATGGAATCTGCTGAAATGCCACAGGGATACAATTAGATAAAAGGCTTCCCACAGGCGGCTGGTATATTGAGCAGTGTAGCAGACACGATCTTTAGTAACAAGTCAACACTGCTATTAGCACAAACTAAAGATTTCAGTGTTCTTTCCTATTCAGAACACAACAGACGAAAACTGCCCAAACTCCACACTGTTCACTTGACAGCAGTGCCTTGCAGGATTAATAACGAGAGCCAGAAACTCTAACAGGTAGCTTTTGTGAGCACGTGCATTTCTCTCCCCCTTCTGTCTTTTCACCCTCACTTTCCTCAGCTCTGACAAGCTTTCACTTGTGCTGGTTTTGAACAGAAACACCATTGTGCCTTCTACTGCAAACAATGCCTGCTGTTATGTGAAAGGGCACAAAAACACACATTAGCTCACTTTGCCTCTTTTGTCTGCTAGAGATTCTTGTCATGGATCTGGTTGCAAGGCCAAGACTAGAAGGTTAATGACAGTTCCGGACATGTCAAAGATGTCAAGTGGGTAGTGCTGCTGAAGTGCTCTTGAGCAAGTCTCCGAATCCTTTCCAGCTTTGGAGGTGGCCTGCACTCTGGTTTTGCTGTCAACATTCTGAGGCTGGGGAAAATGATAAACCTTCTCCCTGAAAGGTCAACAGATCAGCGTGTTCTTGCTACACCTTAAATCATGACACAATACGATGGTACACCAACATGTTTCAAGGCAACGTAAGGGGAAGCCTTTTATCATAAGTAAAGCACTGCAGGGACGACATGCTGTACCTTACATGGATCCTCAGCAGTATATCTCTATTCAACGATGGTGCAGACACAACCAAGCCTGCCCTTGGTTTTTAACAATCCCGCCTGCAGCTACAGAGGCTTGGAGAGGCCTCCAGAGGTATGTGACCCTCAGTTACATTTATAGGCTTCAGAACTGATAAAGGTAATGCCACAGGCTACAAAATGACTGGCAGCTACTAGAAATACAGCCTTGTTCTGCCAGCTATAAAACATGGTATGGAGAGGCAGAGGCAATGCACAAATCAAGTTTCATGTTTAAAATAATAATTCACTTCTTCAGTGTCACTTTCATTTTGAGTGGCACCCTTCATAACGTTTATCAAAATTTTGAATTAAACCTTTCAAACGCAAAACTTGCTGTCATTTTTCTCTACAGAGAACATATGATGCTGCTGCTGGATGATAGACTGGAAGATTGACTTCATAACTTTCTCATTTACTGGCTGACTGATTTACTAACTAGCTGGCAGACTGGCTGCTGAATGCTGTCTGATTGACAGACGTCCTGATTAAATGTATGACTGACAAATGAACTGGTCTCTCCGTTCTGGCTGCCACCATCCTTCACTTACACACACTGACGCCCCACCACCCCATTGGTGTAGCCTGTCAGTGTATGTAACCGTTTTCCACCTCTTGTATTATTGTGCAAATTGACGCCAAGGAGAGCAATTCACACACACGGAGACCTAGTGGTGTATGTGTGTGTTGTGTGTGTTGTGTGTGTTGTGTGTGATGGGGGGGGGGGGGGTGCTTCCATCTCCCTCTCAGCGTCTTGGCAAGCGGGAAGGGGAAATATGATTATCCAGTGGGGGAATTGTTTCATCAACACCTGGAGCAGATAAATGAAAATAGGAGGATTTATGTACTGAGAACAAGCTTACCTCTGCTGCCAGGAAGCAATTAAGCAGGAAGCTGGAATACAAACACCCAATACTCGCTCCACACCGGGGGCACGTTTGGAGAACTGATAGTGAGCCTTGGGGAAAGCCAACTAGAGGAAAAGGGAAAGGCATTCATTCCCACAAAGTGTCCCATTAGTGGCTGATAACAAAGTGTCTGCAAAGTGTTGGGATTTCAGTGTTGGGGGGAAGTGGATGGATGCTCGCCTCCCACATGGCTACAAATGGGCAACGCTGCATGTCCTGCCTACCTGCTGTAACCTCTGAGAGCAGGAATGTGCAAATGTAATCATCAGAGTGCTGTGTGGTTCAGTCTTGTTAAGTGGTATCATACTTATTTTTGGTTTCAGTTCTAAAGTCTTACAGACCCATACTGTTAAGTCAAATGTATTGCTTTGTATTTTCTATATAAAATTTGCTTTAATTCTTAAATTTGTTTTCAGGCCTTTACATTTTTAATACATCTTGTGCCTGCCTTTTTACAGCAGGACACTAACAAATTGATGACCAATCACAATGTAGAAATGATGGTGACTTGTAGCAGCTCAAAATGGTTTGGTTTAAGGAATAGCATCAGGTGTCCATGCACCACATGTAGTGAAAAAAAAGGGCGGCAGGGTCTATACAGTTCCATTAAAATACCAAAGTTAACCACATATGTGCAGGTTGAGACAAATGATGACTACCTGCCATGTTTGATCCATTAAAGATTCTTGCAGTACGAGAAGTATTCTTGCTTCTACATACATCTGCTGTCCTTTAGTCTGCAACCACAGCAGAGCACTGAACAGTGAGACCGGGCATGTTCTACTAGAGAATAGACATCCCTCGCTTCCACTTCCGGCCCACTTACTTCGGGGAGAATGTGTACGGTAGTCAATGTCGAGAGACAACTTATTTATTGATCCTGTTTGAACTGCGCTTTGAATTACACATATGATGTTTGTCAATTTAAAAGATAATTCTGTCCGTCCAGAAAGTTGCAGTTTTGTGCGAAAACCTCTTTTTGAACTACATCTCTTGTCTCGCATAATATACGTCACCAACATGTTAAAGTGGTAATGCTAGCTGACGTTCATTTCCTGGTTGTTATTAGCTAGGTAACTTAGCTATGTTCCACGCAGAAATGGATCTCACCTGATGCGTTTAATCCAACGACTCTTGGTCCTTTTAGCAAATCATCCTCTCATGTGAGTCCTTTGACTTTAGCTTCAGTAATGTTAAGGTTGTGATGCAATGTTTGGGTTTGTAGTCTTTGTAAGTATGTATTTTCACAGTCTTCTATTTTAATTGATTTACATCAAACTGCAACTTTCTTGATTTTGAAATGTACATTTTAAATTGACCATCATCGTATGTGTAAATCAGAGCACAATTCAAACAGGATCAAAAAATTTGTTGTCTCTTGCCATTGACTGCCGTACATATTTTTTCCGAAGTAAGGTCCCATGGTGATCCACCGGAAGGGGAGGGACTTAGACTCTCTATATTAGGACAAAGTATAATTTCAAAGTAGTAGCAAACATGCCTGCTAATCAATCCAAAAGCTGTAAAATTTAAATGTCATTCCAAAATTTCCCTTTTAAGTGATTTGGCTTCCAAATGGACCTTGTAGTGTTTAAAGAACTTTGTCAAATTAAAACAAAACCATTTCAGTGTCTGTAGCACACAGAGTAGCTTAATGTGGTGCTTACATGCCAACAGGATGTAGTGTTTGTGTGAACAACCAGCACTATTCTAAATGTAAGAAAATTAACACCAGTGCCAGCTTTGAGGCTGAATGGTAAATCAATAATAATGACTGAACGCATCAGACTACACAGGGTACACTGAAGATGGGAAACTAACTTAAATCACTGATTCAAGAAATAAGCAGTTAGCCTGACAGTTTAACTGTTGTTTACTATTCTTGCGGTTTTCACTAATAAACAAAAGTCTGACATTTTGTTTGCAGATGATATGAAGCTGTGGGCTGATGAGTAACACACAATGGCCATAAAAATCCACCAGAGACCAAAGATTTCATGCCAATCCTCTCAGATATTTGGTAAACTGACAGAAGGTTTAACATAAATCTTTTAATGAGGGTTAGACAATAGGGCCAACTACGGAACGCCCTCTCTCTGAACCTGGCTGAAACTCAGGCTTGAGTCAAAGCTCTGTCCCGGCATATATCCTTGAGCCAGATCCCTTAGTTGAATAATGAGGAATTATACTACGGAAACTAAAACAACATTTTGGTTTGAACTGCTAATTACCAATATTCTTTGTCAGTAAGTAACAAGTATTCCTTGTTTACCCAAAAATGAACGGTGAGAAACAGAACAAATCCAGGATACCGTTATTACTGTTAGTGACACAACCATGGTTCTGTATTTGAACTGCACACAGCTACAGTAGCTGCTATGCTACAAGGCAGAGAGATGCAGAATGCAAACAGTAGCTTGGCAGAGTTCTGTTTACGTTCTCTTGCTCTCATGCGCTGCCTGTTTTTCTTTATTGACTCAACAACTGGCCTTGTGCTCAGGCTCCGACAGTGTGTGTGTGAGTGTGTAATTTTGATCTCATTCCACGCCTTGGGTAAAGCCCTGCCGGCTCTAAGGTGCCTGTCCTCGTTTCAGATGCACTGACAAAGTGGCCTCTCTGAAATGAGCTGTGTGGCCTGTTTGCAGGAGGGGAGCAGATGCATTTTACTGCCTTTGATCTATGAGTAAACAACCTGCAGGCTAAAAAGGGGAAAAAAGGAAGAAGCCGTCAGGGGATGTGTGTGCTGTCTGTACAGTATATAAGGAAGGAGGAAAGGCAGTCAGTGTGAGGTGATCGACAGGGACAGAGAGTAGAGGAGACAAACTCTGACGATACTTTTCTTTGGCAGATCTGTCAGCCAGATCTCACTGTGGGTGACGGAGCTTGTCTTGCCCTTGCAGGTTTTACTGCAGTGGCTATGTTACATATGCCTTATTATATATCCCATTATATTTAACACATTCACCCTCTTCACTCTGCTGAGCACACAGCCGCAACATTGACTTTCATAGAGGTTCGGAGGATTCATAAAGTGAGGACTGTCTGAGTTGGCAACAGGTCTATCCTGTTAAAAACTGATGATATACAGAAGCATACAAACTCTAGGTAAAGTGATGTGTAAAATCTGCTTCCTGAACAAAGGGCTGACCGATATGGGGACCTGAATTCCAACACCCACGTTTGTGGAAGTTCTTATTGTACATACTATATTCATATTAAATTAAATGACATTTTGAACTGGCAAGTAAATACCTAATAAAAAGGATCCAGAAGGGTTTAGTGTTTCCCCTATAATTTAATCTTGGCAAGGTCAAAAAGCTTCTAAAACAGCATGTAGACCACAAGAAACTCTCCACTGAAACCCAGGGTGAAACCATCACTGCAACTTCTAATTCTACTACAAAAATAATAGCAGGAATAATAAAAAAGACAACAGGCTTGGTTTTTTTTCTAACTTTATCTCAATACAATAGCCTTCTTGAATCATTCCTTTTCCATATAAATCATGAAGTGACTTTGTAGAAAAAGATGGGGGACAAAATCAACAGCTCATGCATTTCTATGGAAGCCCTAAGCGGCCATCGAGCCATACCTTTATTTTACTCCGTTTTCTCGTGATAACGGGATAATATTCTCGTGGTCTGTACATTTCATAGATCAGTCACAGATAATATGAGTTAACCAAAGTGAGTGGTTGGCTTTGTCCTGTCGCAAAGTAGGAGAAGCCCCACATTTCCCCATCCTTAACCTTAACAGAGAAATGTGGGACTCTTGCAGATAAGTTACAATCATATACAGTAAGTCTGTGTTTTCATTATTTCAACTTCATTTCTGAGAAATCATTCCATCAATAGCGGACGGCTCTGAATACCCATGAGCCCAGGCCGTCGTTGTTATGGAGAAGAAGCCAGAGGTGTCGTGAAAAAAAACACTATTTTGCCGCAGTTGACAACAAAACACATGCGCCATTGTTGCTGGATTCATCCAAACACAGAATCCAAGGTGATCGTTTACTAACAGTTTTCTCATAAGCTTAAAATTAAGCTCTGCTGCCAGCAGAGAGCGTAACAACATTTTAACTCTTGATGGGATGTTTGTTATCGAAACACACTGGGCTTTATATTTAACTTCTCTACTTACATGATCATGTTCAAAAGTGTGTACCTTGTTATCAAAGAACTCAGTTGGTAATCTGGTACTGATGATTCCACCATCATTGTCTGTGGGAAAAATGAATGGACTTTTACCTCTTTTCTCCACTCCTACTTTGCAACTCTATTGCTGGTGTTTTATGCCTGGAAAGAAATTCATGTGTTTTTCACAGACGGAGGACTGCTGATTTTGTGCCCTATTTCTTGCAGTGTAGGCGCTCTGGTGATATTGCTTCACAGCCAGTGTGGACAAGAGGAATGATTACAGCGGCCCACAACTTGTTCAATATACAGATGGTATGTGGGTATTGTAATAAGCTGTTCCTATTATTTCATGTTAATGACCAGTGTGTGATAAATTAAAGATAAAACAATTTTAATACAAGCACTAAGTTCAGCACCTCGGGATAAGAGAACAAGCCCAGATGACTCTTTCCACAGTGAAAACAAAACAAGAACTGCCGTTCTATAAGTATGTACATTATGGTTAAAAAGTTTCAATCAATCAAGTTAAAAGGATCTCTGTGAAGTACTGATCTCAAATTGGATAACAATGTTCAGCTTATATACACATTTGAGTGAAAGGCCAGTAATAAGCCTGATACCGGGACAAACTGACGGCCCTTCAGCTACAGTACATCAGCAGTGACAAACTCCCCCTCATATACTCCACCTGCCAAAAAAAGCCATTGATTCCATGAGCAAAGTGCGGATGGACGACAAGGTGCTTCATTTCAATAGGAAAACTGAGTGTGGCAGCTCAGCCCAGAGTTGTCAGAGAAATGTCATCCAGACAGTGAATGGAACACAAGTAGAAATGTGAAAGAGAGAAATTCCACATTGCATAACTGCCCTCTTATCTAAGCTCTATTATCTTGGCCACAGCTTGTTATATGGCTGCCAAAGCTATCACACAAACAACTGAAACGGTCCTTCTTTGGCTTTGCCTGCACCCACACATAAACACAGTCACACAGAAAAGGCTAAATGCTGTGAATACAATCAACATACCAACAAACAATAAGCTGTAATAAACTGCAGACTAACATCTCACCGTATCTTATTTCAGACGGGGAGCTGAGTGCTGAGCAATTATTGTCGGCATCACTTGGCCTATAAAGACTATTCCCCTCAGAGCTGGTGTTGGTAGTGAGTGTCGGTAGCAGAAGAGCATGTCAACCACTGTTAAATCTAATTGCTTTCACACCAAGAGCGATCTATTAAGAAAACATGCAGCAGGATTGTCATGACTGCATGAGTCATGGCTTTGAAAACGAGGTCCCAGTGTTTCCCCTATATTCATTCATGAAGGGGCGCCATATCACTACTACCAAAATTTCACACTATCATTATCAGTGAAGCTAATTAGAATTTTCTGTCACACACTGCGCAAGCATGGTAACGCTTGGCTAGCTCCCTCTTCTTACTCTTTATCTACGTGAAATGTACTGTTGTAAGAGTAGCATAACTCCTTTTAAGGAATAAGGCTGTGCGTAATATGTGTGCGTAGCGAGTGTGTGGTTGAGCGAATGTGAGAGAGCGAGGGGCAGAAAGTGACGGTGAAAGTGAGCGGAGCAAAGGCAAATATTAGCAGTGAGTTGTCATACTGGCAGCAAATGTACAGTGTGGGCTACAGTGTGTTAGTTAATAAATGCAGCAGCTTCTCAAGACTAAGAAAAGTCTGTCTGTTGTTTCCCAACTGCTGGAAAAGTGAAGAACATCTCCCCTGTGCAGAAGAGCATCTATAAATTTAGCTAACGCTTCATAGGGAGTAATTTTAATTAGCCGAGTGTCATTACTAGCTGTCCAGTGTTGAGAACATCAGACACAAGATTGGACTAAACAAGTGCACAACTTTGTCCTGTACACTATATTTAGATTTTCAGGTGAGTCTGAAAAACTGTTTAGGAAAAGAAAGGACGGTGGTGAATATGGGGGAGTTGAGGTAAGCAAAGTAATTTAGGGATGCAAACTATTCACCTTTTGAGCTAGTGAGGACACTTTGTTTTGGATTATAATGTTTTAAACAAATACTTGTTAATTATACAGAAGGGGGTTAATAAATATGGTGGTACACGTCAAAAGCTTAGATAAAGTAAAATAAGACAGAAGACGTTTTATTGGAAAAGTAAAATTTTCTTTATATCTGAAATATTAGTTGTAATTGTGAAAAACTGACAGGGACTATTTTACTTCAAAATGTCCACATCCTAACTGCACCTGCGTGTTACGTGCTTAGGCTTCCACTTTAAGGAAGGTGGCTTTCTGAAGAATCTGACTCTAGCAGATTTGTGAAAGTGAGTCTTTCCTGGTGTGTGGAGGGGTTTATGTAACTTTAGTCAGCCATAAAGTGTGTAGATAAGCTCATGTTACAGTATGAGAGTTACTGAAAGGTAAACAGGTAACTGTTGTGTTTGCTGCCACAAAAAGTCTCTGTTTATGCAACTATACTACACAGTCTTCATTTCTTCAAAGTAGTGTTGGTCCAGAATGTGAAAAGATAGCAAGTTAGCAGCTACAAGTCAGGCTGAAGCCATTTAAAATAGCCTAAAACCAGAGGTATGCCAAATACGTTTTGGAGTTTCGGAGCTGGATGATGAATATTGATAGTCATTATGACACTGACAATTAGGGTTGGGTGATGTGTACAAAAGGCAAGCCGGGGTGCTTACCTGAAGTGTAGGTGTGTGTGAGTGTGTCAGGGTGTGGGGAGAAGCGATTTCCGAGGCAGGTGCAAAGCATACTTAAAAACAATATGAAGATAGTTCGTGGTCATTAAAACCTGCTTTCACAGTGTGGTATAATGGGCGGGAGTTTTACAATCACGTCTGGCATCATCTATCGGCCCAACCCTACTGATAATCTAGCAATCCTCACTAACTTTATAAATATCAAAAGGATGCAGATTGGCATTTCATGTCCTAAACATTCAGAAACTAGCTTGAGATGCATGTTTACTAGGGAACAGCCAATGGCTCATTGTGTAGTTTGGCTAACTCACAAAATAAATGTTCACACAGCTGATAAAATCTAAAAATGAGAAGCCTGCTGACAGTGTTGATCCTGCCCTTGATTTTATGGGGACAATTGGACACAGGGAGGTTGGCTCAAACCCTGTAGGTCCAATACATTGTTTGCTAGCGCCACTTTATTCTATAGGAGCATGTTGGTTCCCAAGACAGCATTGTTAAAATCATTGTTAGTACTTTCCCCCACACATGATCAGTCAACAGACCTTTGTGCTGAATCTGAGTCTGCAAGACTGGAAAAAAATAACCTACCCTCTCGTGCACACAAAATACTGAAAAGGGATTCAAATGATTTGAAGGTTGAAGCAAGCCAGGCTTTCAGAGCCCTCTCTTTGCTCTCTGTCAGCGAAGGACGCGGCTGAAAAGGAAAACAGCCATTACTTAATGAGCCACTTAAAGAGTGCCCTCTCTATTTAGGTTTCATTATTTTTATTGTAAATCCTTCACAGCCCTCTGCTAGTCATTCATACAGAGCTTCTGCGGCCAAGTATGCCATTATATATTAACCAAAATCACAGGGCTGGAAAATACCTCAGCTCAATGACAAATATGATTACTATGAAGTTATCTTCAAATTATTTCTTTTACTCAGACTGCTCAAATGAAATGTATTTTGTTAACATTGTTTAGTAACACGCATTAATCAAGCAATTGAGGAACCGGAGAGGGGTTATGAAAGGCAAAGAAGGGGGACAAATCAGCAGTGTATAATTACCGGGGAACCTTCTAACAGTGCAGCTCCTAATCCATCGCAGGCTCGGAGACAGCATCTTAATCACAGCATAATTACATCCTGTCATTCACCGCAATGAAAACACTGAGACAGGAAGATGGAGGACGGCTCGGGACGACAAGCAGGAAATGGATATATATGCCTACAACAAGCTACCCACGTGCTTTTATGTGCCACTTAATATGTGTCAGCTATGTTGTTCTGTCTGCACATTTCAGCAATTCCTCATGAGTCATGGTACCTGAAAACAAAGAGGCTCTTATTCGGAGGTTTTGTAGTGGTTGTACATTCAGACTGTGGAGTGAAACCTCAAAATAGACGACTGACAGCGCTTCAAAAAGGACCCTTCGGGGCCAGCATGCATTTATCCCCCTACCTTTCAAAAAATATACCAGAGCTGAAAGCCTCGGATACAGACATCTCTTTTCTGCCTGGTGCCTACTAAGGCTTTTGGTACCGATTGAATGGTTAACATCAGTAAGTTTCAGTATTCTTCACTGCCTTTACATTTATTTACGCTTTTATCCAATTGCTTACAGTTGCTATACATGTCAGAGGTCGCACGCCTCTGGAGCAACTAGGGGTTAAGTGTCTTGCTCAGGGACACAATGGTGGATGGGTCACAGTGGGGGATTTAACCCGGGTCTCTCACACCAAAGGCGTATCTTATCCATTGTGCCACTGCCACCCTCCATTGCCACGCTTTGTTACCGCCACAAATTGTCGATCAGTGGAATAGCGTGATACTCGTGGCAGGAATGTGTAGCGTATCGCCTGCGTGCTCAAGTTTGTGCATGTGTGTCCTTGCGTGCATCCACGATACAAATAAAACAAGAACCCACTTGTCACAACATCGCTCCATGGTGCTAATAGTACCCACAAACTCCAAAGGATACGCTTCTGCATTTCCGTTTACTTGTGGTGTCTGTCCTGAATTATGTAACGCAAAGTTTTTGTATACTGCTGCTCGTTTTGGTATCATACCCAGCTCAAGGTTGTACTGCATTTATACATCACCTTCCTTAGCACTAGTGTACCTTAGTGTATTAATAACAATCAATCGATCAATCGAGAAAATAACAGTTTGATGCAGCACAAAAACATCCTACCTATGTGTGTTGCATCTGTTTTCTAAACTGGCCTCGACCACCTTCTTAAATTTTGAATTGTTGGAATTCTGCCATTTGAAGCTTTTCCTCCTGTTGCCTTTTATTTTGTGTGTCATAAATCCCCCATTCCTGAATACAAGAGTCGTTGTGTCATGCTTCCAAATCCACATGAACACACCAGAACCTTCCTTGGGTGGATATATTTAGGTCAGTGGTTGATGGCTTGGACAGATGCACAGTGGAGGTTCAATCCTGTGTTTGTGTGTGTGTGAGCGAGGGAAGGCCTGTGAATGTGACCATGCATTTATCAGCCATGCTGTTGCCTTCAGTGTGTGACAGTTAAGAGAGAGCCGGGGCCGGGGGACGTCCCACTGGCTTTAAGAAAGCTCTCTCCGTGGGATGCGTCAGCCAATGAGCATCGAAGCCTCGGGGGGCTGCCTTGTTAATTAAAGCTGGAGTTGTTTGTCAGTGCCGGCATATGATGCACAGCACTATCACCGTCGGGGGAAAGAGAAAACACGAAGCAAGATTGCTGCAACCCCTGCAACAAATCTGCTGCCTTACCATGGAAGCAAGACATCTTACTACAGCGGCAACTGCTGTGGCTTTGAGTGTCAGTATCAGCTTGCACCCAACCTGCAATCAGATGCAGAGCAGCAGAAGAAGAAAAAGATGGGATTTATAAACGACCTAAGACCTGTTCGTGTCAAGAAAGGATCAAATTCAGCTCAAGCTCAGAAACTGTGGTTATAAGCTGTCTTGAAAGTAATGTTCTGACATGAAGTGTCGTCACTTGCCAGAGGAGTGCTCCTGAGTGTCAGCTGTACTCATGACTGCTACTATGCATTGGTGCTATCTGAATGCTAACAATGGTGATATCCAGTAATGAATGCAATGGGACTTGAGCTATGGAGGTGCAAGAGTAGTTATTTTAGTGTAAAGGGTTAGAAAAAATCAAATTCTTTCTAACAGGTGCCCGAGTTTGAGCCCTTCATCAGAGCACTTCATGAAGAAAGACACATACTTGTAACTGGAATGTTGCTGGCTTAGATCCAAACACCAGCTGGGAAAATATGGGTGGGAAAGTGAAGCAGCAACTTACAGCTTCCCTAAGAACTACTGTCATGCTCCCCTAGGGCAAGGGACTTAATTTCCCCATATTGCTGCTCAGTAGCAAACAGCAGAGGATGATTAGTGTAGGTTTGTAAAAAAAACAACAAAAAAAAACAGGGCCATGAAGAAAAGAGCAAGCATGTTTAACAGAAATTCCCTGGATAAATAAAGAGACAGACTCTAGATCTCATCAAGAGCTTCTATATATGAAACCAATTTCTTTGTCCAAATGCCCGGCTTTTCAGCTTCCTGCCCTTGACACTGCTGTAATATCACTAAATCAACTAAACCTAAATCCCCATTAGAGTGAATTTAGAAACTCATGCTGCGGAACGAAAAACCCAAACAAATCTGTAAATTCATGTTAAAGCAGATGAACAGAAGGATTGTGGATTAACGAGAGGGGATTTGCCACTACGACGTCACTCACAGAGCAAATGGAGCAAATCAAACATCTTATTAATACTGTGACAGATGGATAATTGTGTCATTTTATTATCTGCTCACTTGTTCGATACCCACAGGGAGACTTCTGGAGGGTTTAAGCCACAGCGGGTAATTGTTTAATAGCGCTGCTGTCAGGTGAAAACCTTCTAATTCCAGGAGCTCAACTTGTGATCACTGTAATATTTAATAAAAAACATGTTTAGTGGTATCTCCAAATGAATAACAGGAGTAATAATGTATGATCTGGATTTTTATTCCAAGAGATATGAAAACACCAAAACTGGACATAAAAGGTTTTCATTTTCTCCTTGCAAAAGCCCACAACAGCAGATTGACTGTGCTTACACTCTTTGAATCATCCCTAACATTTCTCTAATCACAATAAGGTGCCCGTGACAAAGCAGGACAGCTGTGTTTGTACAGTTGATTTGCACAGGTAAGTAAGCAGCTTTCCTTTGAGAAATGGGGGGATTCGAAGAAAATAAACACACTGTAATCAAATGCGGCCACAGCTACAAATTGCTTTGGGCTGTAATGAAACGGGTTACGGGAGCGGGCGCGACCCCCGTACCGTCTAAGCCTTCATCAAGGGAGCTTGATCTTATCAGCACAGAGTTGGAATATCAACAACACCGACCGAACGATTGTGTTTAGAGGCCAAGAGCGCTGGGAGAAACCCATAACCTGGGGCACTTACGGAGAGACAGAAGCAGCTGTGCACGAGTTACAGAGTAAAATAGGACAATCAAATGACGGCGACAGTAACCCGAAGGTGACGGGGATTTATGAAACATGTTCATCCCAAAGTGCTTTAGAGAACAGCAAAGGGCTTAGATAGAGATTAAAAGAAACAAGATAGAGTAAATATTGGTAAGTTGGCCATGTGGGCTCATTGAACCCAAGGAGGATGGGATGTTGATGTTGGCAGAAAGCTGATGAGGAAGTAGCCTGACTGTAAGGCTTGATAGAAAGACAACCATGCTGGCCATCAGTCACTTCAAAGAGGTCTGGAGGACCCCCAATTCACGCATCACCCACCGAGGGTGTGTGAGCTTATCGGGGCATGATGCAATAGGTCAGAGCCATTTCCTTGCCAAATGCTGCTGTGTCCTCCTCATAATTGATGAGCAATTAGCACAGGTAGTGTAGGTCATGAGCTCCACTCAAGCATACAGTAAGAAGGTGAAAGCATGAGTCATGACCGATCATCAGACATTTCCATTGGGTACACGCTTCAAAGACTGCATTTAATTCGCCGTGATGCAACTTAGTAACTGAAAACAAAATGCGATGACTGCTGTCACTTACAGTAAGCAGTGAAATACAGTCTAGTGAAGTAAAATCAAGTAACAAATCACAAAACCACCGTGCACATCCCCTCGTGTAACTGCACCAGATCCACCAACATCATTTAATAAAATAACTCCATTTGCATGCAAATCACTCCAATTACCAACAAGTAGCTGGCATGTGAGTATCATTTCACATAGAGCCCTATCATACCTCATTTGCTCAGCCTTGAAACTTAAGCTCCTACGCAGAGCACACTGTTTTCTCTGTGTTCATTCAACATGGATTTAGCACTTGAGTAATAAAACTATTACTGCTCGGGAATGTGTAAAACAAAAAAAAATCAGATAATTGTTTAGCTTAATTTCCCTCAAAGAGGCAGCATTTTTATTAAGATAAAGCATCCAAAGAGAAACCTTTTTACAAACACAAAACTGCACTGAAACAACAAACAGGACGTTGGGAGGGACCGATGTGAAACTGTGGGGTAAAATTACTCAAACTACATTAAACAGACACATACACACACACACACAAGAACATTCCTAGAAGTCAATAGGCCAGTGTACTTTGCTGACAGCAGCGGAGACACCAGCATGCTTGCAGAAGATGCCAGTGAGAAGCACTTTGCTGCTGTGACATCCTCAAAGTCTTTCTCGGTCAGCAGTTGTCAGAAGTGGCAGTCACACTGCACAAAGGGCAGAAATATTCACACATATAACATCACAGCACGCTGCATTCATACAGATCGACAAGAATGGGCACCAACACACATTTTATGCACATTTAATAACATGTAACAAGTTTAGAGAAGCAGTGTTCCTCACTGTGGTAATAAAGGGGGAGTTTCCCCTATTTTATGATGCTCCTGGAATCTCATACTTTTTACTCATGTTGTTATCATGCTGTTTGATTATATGACGTGTAATATTTCTATCCATAGTTTTTCCAACTGTGCATGGTGTCAGTTTCCCTTCTTATATTAATTACAGGATAACAATAGTTCTTCTGTGGTTAAGGTTCATGCACACTTCTTATTCCTGACATATCTCCTTACACACCCACTCTAAGCACCATGAAGTGCCAAGCTAAATGGAATAGCTATATAACCACTGATGACGCGAGATGGGAGGTGGTGAACTGATGATAAGCTCCAAGTGGGTAAATCTACTATTTTACGTATGAGGATGGACATCTAGTTTATATTTTATGCAGTTATTTTGCTGCAAATCTGCATCCAACCTGACTAAGCACTATGTAGGAGGCAAGAGTCAATCATGACTGATTAATACCATTGCTAAGCCTACATGGGAGGTTGTCATTGAAATGAGGTGGCCCGCGGTATGATCCATGGGCTTTCAAATTAGGTCATCATCTTAAAATATGCAGACCTCAGAGGGCATGTAATACGTTAGCTATGTTTATCCAAGCTGGAGATTTATATTTCAACTACAGTAGTGCTACCATTCTCAAAATGAGCAATGGAAAAAAAACAGGCCTGCCTTGTCAGTCAGCCTGACGTCCCACAGGGAGCAATGTTTTATTTGTCATTTGGAACGTAATGACATAAAAGACATAAGCGGATGTCACCAGAGAACCTCCTTTCTTCCTGAAATCATTCCTCTGACATCAGACATACTACATAGCAATGACAGAAACCGTTATCAGCACATGGCACATCAGCTTGTGTCAGATGAACGTGCAATAGGCAGTTTATAGTTTTAAGAGCAAAAATGTCAAGAGTGGCCTGACAACTCATCCTGATTCAGAGTATAAAACAGTCCAAGCCAGAGCCACTACTGACACAGCAGCACCTGTTTATTTCCACCAGCAAAACATATGCTGCCAATGATTAACATCTCATTTACAAAGCCTTGAACTTGTAATATTCTGCAAACAGAGTTGTGCAATGTAGTTGTTGTCAAACACCTTCATGTCAAGGACTCCAAACATATTTAGCTCCATGAACCAGGTACAAACGTTTATGACTTTATTGAACTCTGTAGCTGTCAACAGCCCTGTGTGAAGAGAATCAAACCAAGGATTGATCAGGGACACCTTGAGGGGGGCCTGAACCTCTGAGAATATCTGGTCTACACAAGCAGATGATTAGAAGAGTCATCCTCATCCGGTCTCTAATTGGCATCCTCTCAAGCAATTTAGAGACAAATTAGACTAGTCCTCACGTTGCCTGTGAGTGAGTGGGGGGCCTCAAGGACCCCCACTTTGAGAACCACTCCACTGATGAAGAATGCAGCGCACACACACACACACACACACACACACAGGTAATGGTCCGGTTACACCTTACCTCCAGACGGTCCAGGCTGATGAAGCTGGCGATAGCAAATCCATCAATGATATCCTCCTCCTGCGAGCTGGACTCCCGTCTCTTCCGCCGGGGGGGACGCGGAGCTCTGGCGGCGGCTGCGGGGTGCGGCGCCTTTTTACCGGGCAGGGAGGCGGCGTCCCTCCCCGGACTGTGTCCCTCCCTGTCGGAGCAGGAGGAGTTGGGGTCGGGGCTGCGGGCGTCTCTGCTTCCTGCCTCCCGCAACCTCCGCACCCTCTCCCGCTTGGACCGGCATCTCCGACCCTGCTTCAATTTCCCATCCATGTTGCTGGAGGAAGCTTGCAGTGTCAAAAAAGAAATATAAATATAACTCCACAGAAGGTGCTCGCCTAAACGCCCGCTGCACCGCGTAACAACAAATTACACACACCGAACTGAGAATCGTGGGGTGCGCTATAACGTGAAGACAGCGCTGCGTGTGTGGAAATAAGAACGCAAATATAGCCTTATAACACTCAATGACCTTGGGTATAAACCTCCCCAATCTCCATTACGATAAGCAAATGTTCAAGTATCCCACTCGGGCATTAGAGAGGGTGCAAAGCGACGCGGATCCACACGTTATTTTGTCACGAATCTGAACTATGTCGACGCGGTATCCGTTAAAGCAGGTGCAAAACGGTGAAATAGTTAAAATCCACGCATTACACTCGCTTTGTAACTTTTGTTGCATTGGAATAATAACAAGCAATGTTCTAACCTCGCTGCATACCGCAGACAGCGCAGAGAAATCATGTCGCTGCCCGTTGTTGTTTTCCACCACCCCAATCCATGATCCAAGGCTGTCAAATAAAGAGCTCGGGATACTATCCGTCCGAAACAAAACGCCTGGCGAACAAGTAGGCTACGTATCGATTGTAGCTGTCGGTTGAGCGAATAAACCCGTACGCGTTGAGTTTTAAACCATATTCCTCTCTGCGCTTCAGGGGCAAAGAATCCCAAGTCTGAGAGCTACTTATGCGCAATATTTCCTAAATGATCCGAACCGTCCAAATAAGACAACCATCCAGTGTGTAATCAAACTCCATGAGGCAACGAAGCGGTCTATTCCAGTTTAGATAATGTTGAGTTTCCTATAAATCCACTCCAGTCCGTCCCTTGGCTGCTCAGTTGCTCGGTGGCTCATGGTATTTTCTATTCGCATAAGAAGGCTTTGATAAGTGTCCTTAAAGCGACAGGAGTGATTAAAATCTTCTCTCCCCCCTCTCATTCCCTTCATCCGAAATTAAGAGACACAGCCAAGCTTCAGAGAACCCACATAACTGACGTATTTCCGCCACCTCTGGCTTACAATTTACCATAGGAAGGAAACTGGTGCTGGGGGGTGGGGGGCGGTGTTGGAGAAAATCATTCTCTGTTGGGCACACTTTGTCACACAAGGCACTATTTTAGTCTGTCTGTCTGCCAGAGCCGATGCCACATCATGCATATCCCACTGTGCTGTGCTGTCACTGGTAGAAAATGCCAGGCGCACACTCACTCACTCACTCACTCACTCACCTATCAGGTTTTGACAACTTATGTTGGCTCTGGCCATCATCCCCCAACTCTATGAGTTCACCAGCAGAGGACTCAAAGTGGAGAGTTACATTGTCAGACTAATGTGAAAATGTCAGGAGTGTGCAGTAAATATTTGAAGTGTGTGTCACCATGCTTACCCTGCCCCAGCTTTGTAAACCCTACAGCGGGGTTAGTGCGTTTCCCACTTTGCAGCATGGGGACCTCCATGGAGTTCCAGGGAGTGATCTGCAAAGTAAAGCACAGCTTCATTTATCTCCTTTCTAACAGTAGAAATGAGGGCAATGACATTATATAATCACTGTATTGTGTAACAATTATTTCCATTATAGGTTTCACTGCCCCTACTGTTATAACTCCACCTACTCTACTCTTACTTTATGAAGGTAAAAAAAACATGTTCTGAATTGGGCCGCGAGGTTCTGTGGTGTAAATTATTAGTTTGTGAGGTCTTTAATATGCAAAAGTGTGAGAACCACTACAAGAGATTAAATTCATACAGTGTACTATAGTATGCAACTTGTTCTAAAGTGTTATTTGTGGCTGAACTAAGTGCAGTTTATTAAATAATTGGAAAGATATCTACTGTAAATGATGAAGCCCACTGAACTCCTGCTCTTTTCATCTCATCTTTATAACACTATAATATAGTATGTTCACTGTAACATCAATCCTACATGAAAATTTAAACCCAGAAATGAATATTTAAACTGATAATAACACTTACTACTATAGTCTATAAAGTTAACATTCAGAGGAAACTTGTAAAATCAATATCAATCAATGACACTGAAAATCATTGTTGGTTGTAGCCCTACTTGAAAACTTTCTCTCTCCCTCTGAGATTGAATGCCGGAAGCTTGCTGGAGCTGTGAACCTGCCATAAAGGATGGCAGGTTAAGATTGTTTTCACTTTATCAGACAATGTACATTAAATTGTCAAGCTGCCATTAAATGGGTAGAACATAGTGTAGCAGAACCCCAGGGCCACCTATATAAGACACCGCATTCAGAACAGATTTTGGATTAATCATGTTACAACAATACAGCTAAAAATGACAGAAAAGATGACAAAGTGTGACTCCACACCCTGTATGATGCAACTACATGCTCATAAGTCAGCAGCTCATTCTATTGCAGATCTAATAAGAAAAGATGCCTATGAACTACATTGTGACTATTTGCAGTTTTCATTAGTAAGAGTCTGAGGGAGAGAAACACTGATGATGAACCATTAATATCAGAGATTTACTTATTATCTCACACGAAGGTTTGCGAGCTGAAAAAAAATTACAATATTCAGCCAGTGTGAAATGTTGCATATAAGATTCTTTTGGCTCATTATTTGATCTTCACAGTACAAG
Organism: Micropterus salmoides; assembly: GCF_014851395.1. Lineage (NCBI taxonomy): Eukaryota > Metazoa > Chordata > Actinopteri > Centrarchiformes > Centrarchidae > Micropterus > Micropterus salmoides. Next base: position 33,632,870 of record NW_024044459.1, on the reverse strand, counting down.
AAGCAGCGAAAGCAAAGCTGCGAGAGCCAGAGTGAAATATTTAGGCAGTTAGTGTGGTGGTTCAGGTGTGGGAGTTTTCCTTTACTGCGAGACTCTTCTGTGAAACTGCAAGGCAACGCATCAAAATGCAAAACGGAACTACTTCTATGCAAATACAGCATGTGCTGCGGGGTAAATTATCCAGAGCATTGTAGGTGATTAAACCAGAGACTGCAGTAAGTGAGTGAGTAAGATGAAGTTTTTATGATACACACCGCTGCGTCAGTCCACACTGTGTAATCTATACGCAAATATCAAAGATGTTAGACTTGCTTATCACTGGCTGCTGCTCAAGCCCTGTAACTAAGAACGCTCCCATGTACTTTCCACCCAAGCAGTAAATTTGAGGAAGGCAGAAAGTGTATTCTACCTGTATGTTTCTTTGGAGGACAATAACCAGGTGAGTAGCACATCAATCTTTGAGCAAATGGACCTTTTGGGAACTTGAGACGGTATCATTTTCATGTTACTTTAACCTCTGTACCCACTGTGAATAAACCCCTCTCTGTTTGAGCAGCTTTACAGGAACTAATTCAGTAAGGAGATTAAAAAAGGGGGAACAGGTATGGTGAGAGGGGCCGTGGAGGAGAGGGAAGAGATTACCTCTGTTTCTTCCATGCTACTATTTGCTGTGAGCTTAATCCATAGCTACAGACTCTGAGCTCCCACATCGCAGTCATTCAAACACTAGCCTCTTTGAAACGCTTAGCCCCGGCTGGGACTGGAAGCTAAAGGGAGGGAGCCTGTCATGCTTTTATGATGTTTAAGCGGCAGAATTGTTTTTCTTTGCTTCTGCCACCAAGATAAGGTACATCATTTGATGTCACTGGGGTCAAGGTGCTTCTTGTGTAAAAGGGTTATTTTCCATTGAGATAGTTCTGTGAGTGAACTGTGTTCTGTGTACATGGGATTGAGAGGTGAGGGATCTGAAGCAAGCAATAATTAGAAAAAAAAAACAACTCTTCAAGTACACACCGTATCCTTTATAAAGAACATAGCCCCACAGAAATCAATAAGCCTAGATTTCACACTAGAACACTCAACAGCTGTAAGACACAAATCCCTACACTGCTGGAAAGAAAATAAATTCAGTTGTGTCTCACAACAGAATTTGTGCACAGTCAGTATATCAGGACCACATTCATCACTTGTAGAAGCCATCTCTCAGCATTCTTAAGGTATGGTAATGGTTGAACTGGCAGATTTTGTTCCACCCGCTGTTTAGTTTGAGTGCGCTTGCAACCCTTTGCCAGACAAGAACATCAGTATTGGTCGATTGTGCCAATGTGTGGCACAAATTCTCGCTTTCTACAATATCTGTGCATGACAAGAGCACAGTATGGTTCAGGCAAAGTGGTTATGGCAAATATATTAAGGTAAAGGTATGGTTAGAGTTGGGAAGCTAAAACACTTTAAGGGCATGGAAAGACCGTGGTTAAGGTTAATAAAAGGCAAGATTACTGTGGGTCTGTGAGGGAACCCACTCTCTAGTCTCCTACATGCTGACTCAGACTGCTCTGTGCATTATTAACTGTTCACTGCTGGTTGAGTTTGTTTGGTTTTCTTTGTCTTGGGTTAGGGTCTTGAGACAAATAAGGTGACTCCTGGTTCAACTTTCCTCCCAGGCTCACTGGGTGCATGCACTGTAAACCAACCCTGCACTTTTTTTGGGCATTAGCTAGCCCAGCTGATGCTGTAGTTTTTAGCCATAGCGTGGCTCTAGGGATGGCAATGTGAGTGCGCAAGTCTTACGGTCGGTCAGTCAGTCCACTACTTTGGACTGTTCGCTATTAAATTTAGTACAGAAATTCATGGTTCCCCGAGGTGAAGACTTTTCCTGTAGTGCCACAAGCAGGTTGACATTTTTGTCTTTTAGTGAAATGTCTCAACTACTATTGGATCGATTGCTGGAGAATTTTGTACAGATACCCATGGTGCACAGAGGGTGAGTCCTAATGACTTTGGTGATCGCCACCAGCAGATCAAAGTGAACTCTCATTCTGTGAAATATCTGCCCAGCTGATTGACACAAACATTTGTACAGACATCTGTGGTTAACAGATAATGAATTCTAGTGATTATCCCTGACCTTTTCTCAGCACCACCATTAGACAATTGACATTTGTTGTTTTGACTGAAATATCTCAACTACTATTGGATGGATTGCCGTGAAATTTGGTATAGACATTCATGTTTCCACAACAAATTATCCCAATATCTTCTGGAAAATGATTTGCCATTGTTTAATTAAACCAGCAGCAGCACGCTCATGTATTTAATCCACCAGAAACTCTAGCAGAAACGGCAACCAGCTGTTTTGAATATGGAGTTGTTGGATTCTGACTGAGACATCTCAATTTGCTGCCCTAGCTGTCACTGAGGAATTAATGTGAGGGAAAACATAAGTCTGTGGCTTTATGCCTATAGGGCTTTCGGCTGCCTCTGTGACACATCATGGAGTAATTCACTAGTTTGGTGGCAATTTACAGGCAGCTTCAACAAGAAACCCGCCTGGGGGCCTCGACCAACAAGCGCTCTCTCGGGAAACCGTGGCCAGCTATAGGATTGCCTAGTCCAGGCCCTGCAAACCGGCGCATGAAAAATTAACCTGCTCACTCCACAGACAGAGCTTACACATTCTTCCTGCCTGAGAGCCTCCTTACACACTACCTTCATCTCACCCCTTTATTTATCCCTCTTTTTTCTCAGCCTTTCTTCTCCTCTTCATCTCTCTTGTTTTCTCTCCCTGCATGCAATCTGTACAGCTCGTGTTATTTAGATCTATCACAGAGACAGCACGCTGTATCTTTGCTTCAAAGACAACAGCTGCTTGTTTCATGTTGAACACAGACAATTATTTATAGACTGGCAGACTTAGCATGAGCCTATCAGATATTGCATGCGTAATGTAAACATGTACATAGCCACTGCCATCAAGTAGTAATGAATCATTCCAGAGTAGTAAATCACTGAAAGTCAAATGGAAGTCACCAACTTAAATAAGTGAGGTAACAACAGGGGATTAGTCAAGAAACTGATAGCAAAGGCAGTGAGGTGTCAATAATTTAACAGAATGGGCTGTAAATCTAAGTGCCTTTGGATATTTCATACCACTGGGGAGCAAAGTTTAATCAAACAGAAAGATTGGCCCCAGAGCTGTGTGGGTGAGAGAGCTGAATTTATTGGCAGCTCTTAAACAGGCAGTAGGGTTTTTATTACAGGCATCATTCAGGGCGAAATTAGCAACATGACCTGCTATTTTAGTGAAATAAATTAAGTTAAGAAATTGATGTGGACAAATGTCACGTTAAATGTCATCATAAAAAACTATGCTTCTTTGAATTATCGTAAGCCGCGAGGGGATGTATTTCTCTTCCCATTTTTTTTTCTCCATCTCTTCCCCCCCCACTCTGAGGATCCTTCAGTCAAGTATTCCCACTTTTCTTGTTTTGGTTCCAGGCACCGCTCAACATTTTGAGCGAAATGCCATAATGGTTTTTATTGATCTTTGATGTCTGGTGCCCTCTCTGATGCTAAAGTAACAATGCTCTCTGCCTTTCCAAATCGCATCTACGGATGTTGTGACAGCAGAGCTTTTCGCAAAAGAGCCCACAGGCGATCGATACTTCCCAAGAACTGTGCTTTCGATTTCCATCGGTTGGTGGAAGGATACAGTGAAGATGTCATTTCACTTTATAACTGTGATGCCTATACTCCCTACACATTTAGTAGCACCTGCAGTTTACCAGTATTATCCTCTCATATACTCTATTTAAGGTGTAGGAAAACAGAAATAGGTAGCTTGGCTGCTCAAGGAATAGTTCAACATTTTCAGAAACAGACTGGATTTGCTTCCTAGGTGAGAGTTAGCAAAGACTGATACCCCAACCAAATGTGTCTGTTAAAAACTAAACATCTCCTGGCTACAGCTTCATATTTAACAGATATAAGGGTATATAAATCTTCTCATCTAACCCTCGCCTAGAAAGCAAATGAGAGCATATCCCAAAATCTCAAACTATTACTTTAACTATGCAGTTTTGCTTTATCCCAAAAGCACCAGTTCACTAAACACTGAACAGACAGATGAGAAACTGCAAGTCGATTCATCAAACAGAGTTTAGTTAATTAAAAAGCTTATTTGCTAAAAGGTCAATGCATTCCTTTAAGCAAAATGGAGTGCTTTATGTAAAATGTTAATTTTTAAAGTACTTTATAATGTGTTTTGCATGATTTGCATGACAGGGAGCTCCAGTGATTAGACTGCAGTGTGACCTGTGACTCAGTGGAGGAGGAAAGTGGGAAAAAACAGGTTGAATTACTTTCTCAGGGATTGGTATCAAAGTCTCACAAAAAAGCGGCAGTTAAGGATCATCTGTGTAACTGTCACATCTTCTCTTTTAATGTCTGAACCCAGTTTGCATGCATGTGACTTGGTAAATTGCTTGAGGACAGGCAAAGATTGACGGGGTGTGAGTAGTTTCTTTTACATAGGCAACGTCTCTTTTCTCTGGCGCTTTGTGGGAGACAAAAACTATTCCCACTGGTCACGCTGCAATTAGCACCCGAGCCACCAAACCCCAGAAGCTGCGGCAATCACTTGTGCCAAGTCCCCAAACAACCGCCTCCACAAACCCTCCCCGCCCCGACCCCCGCCACACACACACAAAGCCCATTCTCCCGCCTTTCACTTCTCGCTCGGGTCTCGCTCAGGGTTTCTCCAACATGCAACCATGTGGTAATGTACATTGTAACTGTTCACAATGCCACATTAGCAGAGGTGATGTTTTCTCAGTGGCACTCAACAGGCTGACACAATGTGACAAACTGTCAAGGGGGAGGGCTTCCCCACCCAGGACCTCGCTTGCTGGTTAGAACGTGTGAATAAGTGAGCGAGTGACACTGAATGAGAGTAACAGAGAGAGAGAGAAAGAGAGACTTTTCTCAGCTTGTTTTCCACGCATATCTGCAGCTACGCAGTATAATGAGCGCGATGTTAACAGAGAGGGTAAACATAGAAGGCAGCATAAACAGGCTGACGGTAGGCAGCAGTGAAGACTGACTGTGTTTGTGTAATGAGAGGGCTCCACACACAAGCCCGTATCCATCCTCATGGATGGTTAATAAAGGACGTTATGAGAAATCATGAGAGTGTAGCTTTCATTTATTCACCCAAAGAGACTTATTTGACCATTTTACTTCACCAGTTCTGCTTCACATTTATACAGGTTTGACCACTAAGCAGTCGCTACGGGTTGCATTCTTTGCTCAATAGCGCATCAATAGCATCTGCTGAAGGAGAATACATGAGACACTACATACAGCTTTGTAAGCATGCTCTGAATAAATGAAATATTCAACTAAATGTCAAAGCATTGTTCAGTAGTAGTTTTATGTACATAAACTGTCCTCTCACACTGTTTATGAGGTCCCATCTAGGCCTACTTTACTTGAAGCATTAAGTCACAAGTCATGGGCATTAATTCATAAGTATGCGTTACAGACATTTAACCAATGGCATTTCAACAGTACTTAGTGAGGAAAGGGAAATGTCACTCATTTCTCTCTTCTCCTTGATGCTGGCGAGGGCCTTGTGAAGCGGTGGATGAACTTTTAGTTAAGACATAAATCTTGTCACAGACTGCACACGGCATTAGTGATTGGCATCAAATGACAATGATGTACAGAGTGTACAACAACATAATGTGCCCCCCCCCCCGTACCCTAGTGTTCAGTGCTGATATGCATTATCTCAAGTGTTAATACAGCACATACATTCAAACAGCAACTGAGAGGTTTGCTGAATAACAAACGAGTGGGAAGAATAGAAAATCAACGAGCAGGGCAGATTGAAAGTTAAAAGGCTGTAAAATAAGCGTGTGTTCACATCGAGAGAGAGGCTATGAGCGGGCGTATTATACTTGGCTTCTTATAATGCTCCCCTGGCTTTCACAAGGCTCTTGATTAGCAAACAGCAGCCCCCGAGATAAAACACACTCAGACACGGACTGGATTTGCATGTAAAGAGACTGGGAGCTTTTCATGCATGCATCTACTCCAGGCAAATGAGAGAACATGACACTTTTTTGATGCGGCTCCTTCTTGCAGGAAGGCTTCCGATTCCCTTTTTGTGTTTTGTGTCCTTATGGGTCAACTTTTCCTCTCACCAGATATTTATTTGTAGCCCCATCCAAGTTACCCAAACAGGGACAATGTGTGGAGGCTCTGTAGTCATACAGGGTACTAATATTATGTTTTATAGTTGTGTCTTTATCTTGTTGTAGGTTGACTTTTATATTCAATTATGACTGAAGAACGGGTGCTTGTTTTATACGGTACTCAGCAATGTCAGGTCATGTTTGATTAGACACACATTTGCCACACAAGCAATACGTTTATGTTAAATAAAAGTTAGTGTAATTATGAATGCATTTTGATGGCTTGTAAACATTTGCAAAAGCTGGACTTGCATCCATACACAATCTTATTCCTACATGTTTGCATGCAAGGCTAGATACATTCACAGGTCTTATGCAAACTGAATCAACAGGATGTCATGTACAAGGCAAACAGACACTCCAAGACATACAGAGCTGCAGCCGCACACGTCACTCCACTCCATAGCCTTTATCGCTTTGTGTACTCAGACAAGATGTTTATAAAAAGCAGAAGAGATGATTAAAAAGTAGCTCAAGAAGATTTGCATAAACTGTGAGAGTGTGAGCGAATATGTGGATAATTTGGTTTATAAATGAAGACATGCTGAGGCAACCCAGCCTATTACTTTCATGCAAGAAAAGCAGTCGCTTCTTAAGTGCACCCCTAGTAATGACTTGGTTAAATATAATTTATGACTTGGATCCTAAGTTATTCACCGACTTGCTGATTAATTATGTAGGCCCGAAATGTAATATCTCTGATTATGTGTGATAGTAGATTTTCAGCGCTACAGATGGAGGGAGTTTCTAACAGCGGATTTATGCTAAGCAGCTTTTTTTTTTGTTAAATCGATACAGACGCATTTGAGCAAATGTAAAAAAGTGTTTATCCTCTTGCTTGATTGTATAACGCTAAAGGATTTTCTGCTGCAATACTATGCATGTGTCCATTAAAAAATCATTACTTTAGGGTCATCATTTAATTCCTGTAAAATATAGAGGATCCAGTTTTCGAAGCTAAGCTGATTTTGTTCTCCTCTCATTTTTTTAAAGAGTAAATGCCACTTCTTTTCAAATCTCATTTTTGAATATAGAACTGATTGTATGGCCCTGGAGAAAAGTAAAGTCATTCGGTAATGATACCAAATACAGGGAAGGATATGGTCAAAACCTTTCATCCATTTTTCATGCTTGTTTAACTTTTCCTACACAGTGCACTATATCCATTTTCCACATGAATTTTGAGGAGCCACAGCTCAAGATTGGTGCAGACAGCTAGTTAAATATGTATCGGCTGAGCGGTGGGCAACCTGCTGAAGTGGCAATGTACCTCCAGTAGAACAGAGGGAGTGAATGAATGATAGATCCTACAGTGAATCAGAACCTCAGCTTCTGTAAACCTTTGAGAAAAAGGCTGGTATGACACTTCTCTACATGTGCTGGATCGTGGAGGAAAAAAATATTCGAGGCGCACAATATAATGGCACAGTCTCATACTGATGTGATCCAGGCATGGCTGCCAGAGCAGCCGGGCTGCATCATTTCAGTACCTTTTACAAAAGCAACCTACATACATTTGTAATAGTTCATAATGTCTTCATGAGTCTGAATCTCTCTGAGTAGTCTGCAAGAAGACAAAATCCCTTTTTGTTCCTGTGTGGTCTATTTCCATGACAATGTGCAGTGGCACAGTGGAGCTTTCTCCAGTGAAAATATATCAACTGCAGCAGGCACAACTGAATATACTGATTTTCAGTCAGGAAGAAAACGGTGTTCCCTAAATGTAACTGCGTGTCACAGTTGTGTTACCAAGATCCAGCTAGGTGTTATGCGTGTTCCCTAAATCTAACAAGGCGTCGCGTGTGTTCCCTAAATCCAAATAGCATGGTGCAGTGAACATCATCCACAGTCTCTGTTGGTGTTTAGTGAGCCACTGTCTCCGCAGTGCTGTCTCCCAGCTGATCTGTAGTTAATCTCTTTGAGGACTCCAGTGGGAGGAAATAATGAAGGGACGAAGAGAAAGGCAGAGAAATAGAGTTACTCTCTGCTGCAGCCCAATGAGCTTCCCAAAGCTAAGGCTCCCAAGGGAGTGCTGATGTGTCCAAAACCCTAAAAAAAAACTTCACCGACTCAAGTGATTATGGTTATAGTGTGTGTTTACGTGAGTGGGTTCATGTTCGGGGTTTACTTAGAAACTAAAATATACCCAAAGTGTCTCAATATGTAGCAGCCTTTCCACAGAGCTTTCATTAAATCTGACTGATTTAAAGCATCAACACTAAAATTCATAAAATATAAGGAATTGCAGAATGTTGCCAAATGCCCATGTTTTATTTTACTAAAGGCTTAAAGTTATGAGTCTCTTTCCTTTTACATACACGTCTTCATGATTATGGTTGACTGAGACTGAAAAATCAATAATGGTTCAGCTTTTAGTGAGTGTGTTTCGCAGAAGATGGGTTGATTTCTAGCTGTTCAGATAAGACCCACAGTTTCTCTGGTGGTGAGTCCGTCAGACAAGGAAATCCTTAAAGGAATGCAACGAGTCCAACAGATTGGGGGGACAGCTCTCTTTCTGGTGATGCCTGCATTTTGGTGGGCTTCCAGGCTGGCAGTACCAGGCTGTTCCACTGCAGGCTCTGCTCACTTATCTCTCTCCCAATGCAGTTCGCCCTCCAAGCACAAGAGATCTGCCGAGGAGAAGACAGGGAAATCGTTTTCTCCCCCCCCTCAAAAGAAGCCCCTGTGTGATGCAGCGAGCAAGATGAAGATCAAACTTTCATCCGAGTGAAAAACAGGTAGTCACACATTCATAGACAGAGCAAATGCTTTCATGAACGCTGTCCCGGCAATGCATACTTTCTCATCCCGCTGTTGCCTAAAGGAGTTCTCACAATTTGTACAAGATGAGAGGCAGAGAAGGAGAGAAAGAGAGACACAAACTGACAAAGAAAGGGAGGCAGAGAGAGATTGGATGTGTTCTCCACCTTTCTTTACTTCTCCCTGGCACCCAGAGGCTTCTCCAAAGCTTTTAGAAAAAAACAAAAAAAACAAGCGGCTGTGTGATGGATCAAACAGCAGCAGCAGCAGCAGCAGCAGCAGCAGCAGCAGCCACTTCCCAGCCTACCCAGCAGACTAGGGCTTTGATATTTCATCAGTCCCTGTGTTGTGTCTGTTTTATACACTGCTGGGTAAATGAATCTTTTCCTCTGGTCCACCCCCCCCACTAATTCCACCACCCCTCAACGCCCGGGCCTACCTCCCTCAGTTGTTCCCTGTCTCCGTCTACAGTTTGTTCCAGGCTTCCCTCTCCCAAGACTGACTTGCGGTAAAGCTTGCTGTGTTCCACGCTGTGGCCCTGGCTTTAGGGGAACGATGCATTTGCCATTGTAATTGCTGCCAGCCCTGTGGGCAGAAGGCAAGATTGGCTTTCAGTCACTTTATGTGAGTCTGTCTGACTCTGAGGAAGTAGGGACATGTCATTGAACCCACTCGCTTCTTCCTCTCTTTCCCACTGGGCCAAGCCCATTGTGACAGGCATTTGCTTCATTGCTCAAAGGTGAGGATAAGCAAAATGACTTTTTTATTTTCAGTATCAAATTAAGGGCTTTAGTCTTTTGCCGATCCAGAGACCATGTTAATTTTTTCCATTCCAATTACAACTTGAATCTGAAGTCTTGAAGTCCTAGGGTATTTTTAGAGACCAACAGGAGAGAAATCTGGTTGGCAAGAGCCAACTGGGCTAGAGGAGAAAAAGAAAAATGGGCGTTTGTCCAACCTTCATGTTTGTTTTGGTTGGGAGCTCATACTTTCATGGTGTCATAGTTCTGAAATGCAGATATTTGGTGTGAAATTCAGTGTACAAAACTTGTCTTAATCTTGTAATCAAGTGCCACATGTTGAATGAGTTTAGTCTGTGTAGTTGCACATTCTAAGCCTAAACAAAATAAATAACAAACAACATAAATAACAATAAAATAAATAAATAAATAAATAAACGTAAAGACTAGGGCTGGACAACAATAACAGTAATTACCACGATGTAATTTTTAATAATATAACAAATGTTCAATAAAACAATTAATTTAAATTTTTTATTAAGATGTTTATTTTGTTGAGAAAAAAGGAATGAAAAAAGCTTTTACTTAATTTTACTCATGCATATTTGTTGACAAAGATTTTATCATAATTGTTTTGAATGTTGTACCTCAGATTTGTGAAGTGATCCACTGTTTGGCATCAAGTGTTGCCCATAAAGACGAGTTCAAATCAGGTTTCTTCAACTTTCACTCAGGGGCAAAAATCTGCCTTTAAACTCGAAAGAAATAACGATTTGATACTTATTGTGATAATTATTGATATTGAAATATATTAAACTTTTTATCGTGATAACATTTTTGGCCATATCGCCCAGCCCTAGTAAAGACACTCTGATACGCAGCTAAAACGCTGATGTGGACGAAGATCGAGCTTGTTTTAAAATTAGTGTGGATGGGGCCTAAATAATACAACCATTGTGCCTGGTCTAATGTAACACCGTACTGTATGCTAGCGCTGAAGCTCAGCTTCAAACTGTGCATAAATTTGAAGCCAGGCCACCACATTAAAAACAAACACTTTTCCTAAAACACCCTGGTTTTAGATTTTCTGTACTGCCAATTTCTCCTGGAATCCATTTTAACCTCTTACTAACTACAAGGCTTTACATGGCCAGGTGCTGGATTACATCAGTGAGCATTTAACTCCCTACTGTCCCAGCAGACCAAACTAGAGCCAGGCCAGAGTCCCGGTTAAAATCAAGCCGTGATTGAGCTTTTGCTGCACTTGCTGTACATATTTAATTAAGTATTCTGTTTGCTTGCAGTATATTTAAATCCTCAAAACATATGTTATAGAGTCTTCTTCCTGACTAGCTAGCTAATTGACACGTTGTTGTTTGCATAATACCACTCTGTAATGTTCCCTCTGGTCTTTATGTTACTACTTTAGCTCTCTCATTTATCAGTTATATGATTAGTTTGTTTGTGGCTGTTTTATCCTTTCATCAACTGTTTATTTCTTTGTGTCAGAATTATTGTTGTTTTTACTCCTTTTTTCTTTTATTTTGTTGTTCTTAAGGTACCATATATCTGGATTGTGCTCTTTATTCGCAAAGGTCAGAGGGTGGATTTGTCCTTTGACGATCATATATTTGCATGTTCAAAAGACGTGTGCGTGCCTGTGGCTGTATAGGATTATGTGTAAGCATTTTCTTTTAAACCCTTGATTTAAGACACAATTTAAGCAGGGATTTTAGAGATGCTGAGCAGGCAATTCTACATTACATGCATAGATCTTTATCAGCAATACCCTGACTTATCCTCACTGACTTACACACCTGGGAGCTGTCCAGTAGAAACACCTCACCATTGGTTGAGGGGTTTTTTTGTGCAGCTTTGTTGAGCAAGGCTCTACAACTGTACTGCCACAGTTGGGGGTTCAATTCCACCTGGGACTTTACAAATGATAGGATATTGTCATCTCTACTAAAAGTTATTTGTTTCAATGCACTGATATATTTGCATATGTGTTTATTTACTTAGTTTGTACATCACAATGATACTGGGGCTGGCTCTGCACACCTGCAATGAAGCAATTTATTTATTCTTTTAAGTTATTTTCTTTACTAGGCATCTATTTTAAGAGTAGAATATTGACTTGTTGCTACGTAAAGACAACAAATGGATGGCTCCTCCTCAGCTAGGATGTTAAGGGGGAAACTACGCATGAGTAATTGATTGTTTCCACACAAATGGGTCTATGATTAAATATTGAACTGTGCGGTGATATTGAAAGAGAGTAATCACAGCCCTGACGTTCCTGACAGGAGACAAGTGGTAGAAATGTCACGGGGACTGACAAATCAGATGTGATTCATGCAGCACAAGTGACATGCTGAATAGGCATTAACCAAGAGCTTGAATAAACCTAATTACACGAAACATCACCCCATTAAAGATCGTCTATCTCATATATATATAGATTAACTACAAGGTAACAATTGCAGGGTAATGACCCACTGAAATTTGCCTTGTATTGTCAGAACCTCTTGCTCTCTTTTTAGTCAGGAGGCACGTTTGCACAGAGGGCCAGACTTTCCACACCCTGCAATTCCAAAGAGCTAAATGAGACTCTTGCTGTGGCCCCTGCCATCCTATTGATCCCCCTCCCGAGCACTCCAAGTGGAGTTTATACTCTAAATTTAGTTTTGTGCTAAGGGGCCCTCATTAATAATAGATCCATCAGTAGGGGGTGTAGGGACCATCATTGATTGATTTCAAAGAGAGCCACAGCGTGTGTGTGTGTGTGTGTGTGTGTGTGTGTGTGTGTGTGTGTGTGTGTGTGTGTGTGTGTGTGTGTGTGTGTGTGTGTGTGTGTGTGTGTGTGAGAGAGAGAGAACACCAATTTTATTTAAGTTTATTTACCTGAATCAAATCTCCTCAGTAGTCAGCTGTCCTAAAAGCCTGCAGTGTAGGTGTAAGTTCCACACACATACACACTAACATTTACTACATTAACTAAATCCAGTCAGAAATATGAACCAAATCCTCCGGCCTGATAAGTGGGTTTAGGTGGGGCAGCTAGTTGTCAGAGGGGATCTTATTTGGATTGGATCTGGCTGCCTCGCCACAGGGTGCAACTGTAATGACAGGCCTTTCAGCAGCCACACAACCACAGTGAGCATGGCTCATCACAGACAGCAGCCCTACAGGGGAATTATGTGAAGCGACCTGGCACCACAGCACTAGATTTTCCAGTAGACTGCCTCTTGGGTTGTGTTGACAGTGAGTAAGCCTTGAATTTACTCTGCCAGTCAATAAATCCCCCCTCTCACCAAACCAATGGGAATTGATGGATCATTGAAGGTGCTCTTTTCTTCCTGTTGCACTTGTTTTATGTGCAGCTGTGGTTAGTGTGGAGTGTGGGTGTGCACTTAGATAGTTGCAAACATGCTTATATTTATTTGTAAATGCATAGAACATAGGTATGCATATGAATGAATGCTTTAAGCTTTAGTACACACTTCTACACAACAATATATACATACTGGGTATATAGCAATTTTTTTTGCACATGGTGCTTACAGATAATTCCACACCTGTGGTTGGTATTTGTGTTTTAAAAAAAGCACAACTTTGATTCACATGAAACCTCAGCCATCACAAAGGCGTCCGTTGTGACATATGTATACGCCCGTGCGTGTTTACGTGTCTCTGTTTGAGAAAGCTCTTGGATCAAAGTGTCAAACCAGTCCCCAGTGCAGCGCAGCAGGAGGCGAGAGGTGTTTGTGCTTCCTAATCAGCCTCCTGCGCAAAAAGCCACTGGCTTTGTCTCATGCCCCCTCTGCTTGTGGAGATAATGTGACACATACAGTTGTGCTGGTTTATTCATAATAATGGGCTGACTTGTCAGGATTATTAATCAAAGGAACTCCCGGAAAGCAGAGGCTTCTGTGAGCCTTGTGGGGAGTCGCGTATTCAAGAGCTGCATATCTGATTAAAATACTGCCGGCATTATGAGCAGAGGCCCCCGAGATCAGATAGTTAAGCAATTAGGCCTGTGTGAACACTCAGAAGTAATGGAGAGACTGGTGCATGTTCCAGCTGTTCTGTCTTTGAGTCTGACAGGCGTCAGCACAGCCAGCCCTTGACCTCGCAGATCTGAAACAGCTTGCTTACCCACCATTTACCAACATATTATACCGCCTCCTGCAGTTCCCCTTGAAAAGAGATGAATTGGATAAGTGCGGAATTTTGTTGATATGTGTAGAATATGAACCTCAAAATATATTTTATTACACGTTCTTGGTAGCATAGCATAATGGCTATGTATTTTTCTCAAGGTATGAGTTCTGCAGAACTGACTTGGAGCGCAAAGACAAAGATTTAACCAAACTGGGAGCTAATGCAGCAATGCTTCTTTACTATTGGGTAGATTTAATAAAAATTGCAACAATCATTTTTGGTGTATCAATAACTCTAGTCGACAGTACAAGATCTTCATTCAACGTTTAGTGCCAATTCAGGAAATAGTGTTATGTTCATATGGTGAAGTGAAAAGTAAGGATGTGTATGCCTTAGGCACCAGAGGCTGTGCTTTTTGTAAACATCCTGTTTGGTGAGTGGGTTGTCTCCTCACACAAAGTTATTTCGGTTCTTGTATTGATGATGCTGTAGTTTGAAGACACCTCTTCTGTACACACAGTTTCTCTCTGCAGTTTGCAGTGCATTTGCCTAACTGGGCCTTTCTGTCATAACCTGTGACTTTTTGACAGTGACTTCTATCCTTAATGGGGGAAAAAAATATTCTCAAATATTATATTTAGTTGTAACTTGTTTGTGTTGGGGGGCAAAAACTAAAACTAAACAAAATACATCCCACATGACTTTGAGGAAAGCGACACCCTCACATCCTGTTTCAGCACAATACGCATTGACCACATTAAGATCTGTGATGTATGTACTTCTTTTACCACATATGAACTTCCTCTTTTAAATTTTTTAATTACTTTCATATGCAAAGTACATTGCATAATCACATTCTGGTATGTTGCATTATTATTATTATTATTATATTTAATATATAATTTGAGATTGTTACCTTATTCTTATTATTTAAAGATATTATGAAAGATTTCTGGGTGAGAAGATAGAGGAGCATTTTGGATTCCACTAACCAATTAGGGGCAGATCTAGTCCACGCTGCCCATCCTGCTGTTAAAATGAAAAATGTCCCTACTGAGATCATAGAGTAATACACCAAAATTTACATTTTTCTAATTTGGAATCATAACCTTTAACTGAAAAATCGTACACAGACCGTTAATCCCGTCTCGTTGCGTCATCTGTCTCCACAGTGACGATTAATGAACCCTTCCAAACCCTCCTGGTCCATAGAGGGAGGGGAGGGTGAGGGGAGAAGCCTCTGCAGGACTGCAGCAGGGCTGGCTGGTCTTGTCAGCTGGCTGTGTTCAAGTGTCAGCTCAGCTCCCTGGATCAGCATGCTCTTCAATGGCGCCACCTCCCCTCTAATCCCTGCCTGTCATTCCACTGCATTCACAGCTCGGGCCCTCCCCTGCACAACCCCTCAGCGTTAAAGACATCTCAGTGTATTCACACATCTCTCTGCCTCTCTTTTCCTCTCAGTTCAAGTCAGTTCATTTAATATAAATTCAACTTTAGTATGCTTCAATAGCTGCATATTTGAGAGCAGAAACCTATGCTATCAAAGCAATATATTATCAGATAACACGATATTAAACAAAAAAATCAACAATGACATAATTTAACAATCAATTCTCTCTCTATTTTCTCTCTGCCTTCTCATCTTTAACTTAAAAGTCTGAATTTGCTCTTTAATGTAATTTCACTTCATGCCAATCAAAGCAGCTCTGGTTGCAGCAAAATGATATCAATTCTCTCTCTCTCTCTCTCTCTCTCTCTCTCTCTCTCTCTCTCTCTCTCTCTCTCTCTCCCTCTCTCTCTCTCTCCCTCCCTCCCTCCCCTCAGTTCAGCTGCCATGACAACTCCTGGGGTTTCTGTTCATGCAGAATTGTAGGACTGGAGGGACTTTACAGAGTACGTCCTGTACTCTAAAAGACAACACGGATACCTCAACTGAGGGATAAAACTATTCACGCCTCAAGTACGCAGGCCGTTGTGGAATATGTGATGTTTTCCCATGCCATATGGAGTGAAAAGTACAGTGTGCCATGTCATGGTTACTATGTTGTGCTGGCAGAGGGAAAGGTTCAGGACAGTGATAGCGTGGAACTCACATGGAGGGATGTACACTCTAGTGTGCAGTATTGTCCTTTTGTACTATATGTTAGGCCTTCTTGTGTATGTGTTTTAGCATTACTAGTAGTTATAGGTTATTGAAAATGCGGTTCAAAACTGGATGTTCTCAAAACTGTTTACAGATGGAGCATGTGTCTAGGATGTCATTATCTTTACTCCACAAAGATTTACCTGTACTTACTAAATTACTTTCTAAAGGATCAAATCAAAGCTCCCTTCAAAGCTAGGCTTCTTGGTGGAACGTGAAATCAGTGACAGCATAAATACACAAATTACATTGTGTGGTCTAATTAGATTAGCCAATATGCTGTAACGTCAATCAGTGGAGATGCGACTTGATATCACAGACATCTGCTGCACATGAATGGCTGTGCCAAGTATGGCTGAGTCTAATGGGAAAGTCAGTTGTGCTGCTAGTTGGTCGTAAACCAAAGCTGAAATTTTGACCTGCTAGTGGTGCTAGATTAAACGCAAGGGAATTGTCAAAGTCATTAGGATTCTTCCTCAAGGGAGATGTCTGTACAAAATGTCATGATAATGTATACAGTGTTAATTAATAATATATTTAATATGTAATATAATAACAATATTAGACATTAATCAACCAACCAATTGACGTACTCATCCATAAAGCAAAGCTATTAGTGTGGCTAAAAAGTCACCGTGAGTTTGCCAGACTCGGGTTAATTAGAAAAAAGCTCTGCCAAATTAAGTGTTTGAAAAACACATTTAACATGTTTATTTTATTTATTAAAATCCCTTGTTACTTGTGCATTTGTAAGGTTACAATAGATTCAAAGTCTTACCATCAAGTCTTTCCATCAGCAGATCATATGTAAATATATTCAAAATTGTAGGTAGTTAAATGAAAACCACAGTGAAAAGTGTAAAGTTTGGATTGCTGGCAGTGCTGTATGCTGAATGTTCAATAAATCCATTGGTTTGTATTCCCAGCTGGTCTGGTGGCTCCATTAGCCATTTAAGAGCTTCTGCAGTGTTGGCTGATGTCTGATTCAGTCAATGTTGCTTTAGATAGCTCTGTCAGTATGGCAAGGTGACTGTGGCTGAAAGCAGAATGGGATTGACCTTTGAACCTCCAGCTACTCAGCTGTGATAAAATGCTGACACAAAGGACTTCCACACCCCCTGAGTATCTCTCTCTCTCGCTCTCTCTTTATGTGCCTCCCTCTCTGTCTCACTCGCTCTCCAAAGTCCAACCCCATGTTTTATCTACTTGCTTTAAGAGTCAGCTAATTAAATCACACATCATAAATACACCACTCTGACTTCTGTGCTTCTGTGTGTGTGTGCATCTCCAAAATACACCCCGCAGAGTTGGAGAGATGCCTACGGTTGCCTGCCAAAGACATTAAGCAGTGAATCTAAAACTTTGTGTGTGTGTCCATATGTGCTCGCAACCTGTGAATATTTGTAGCTTGTGCGCTGCAATTTGAATAAGGCAAGCTAAGATTCTTGGCGGGGCGATTTCTCTGTGATTAACAGCAGTGCAGATGGTTTACAGCTGCATTTTACCGCGGGAATTAACTCTTAATATTTACAATGAGGCAAACAGGGAGCCCTTGGCAGATGCTCTGCGGTCCCCAGTGCCAGAAACAAGTATGACACCGGAGCCACTCTCAGGGCACCCTGGCCTATGACCAGCATTTTACACAAATACTGTAATGGGTGGTTTGGTTGATTGGATCAGATCAGATGCTTCGTTTTCAGCTGTTAAGACACTGTATGGTCTTGGCCACCATGCTGCAGCTCAGTTGCAGGGTCTTTGCAATCTTCTTATAGCATAGGCCATCTTTATGTAGAGCAACCATTCTTTTTCTCAGATCCTCAGAGAGTTCTTCGCCATGAGGTGCCATGTTGAACTTCCAGTGACCAGAATGAGGGAGTGTGAGAGCGATAACACCAAATTTAACACACCTGCTCCCCATTCACACCTGAGACCTTGTAACACTAACATGTCACATGACACCGGGGAGGGAAAATGGCTAATTAGGCCAAATTAGGACATTTTCACTTAAGGGTGTACTCACTTTTGTTGCCAGTGGTTTAGATATTAATGGCTGTGTGATGTTTTATTTTGAGGGGACAGCAAATTTACACTGTAATACAAGCTGTACACTCACTACTTTACATTGTAGCAAAGTGTCATTTCCTCAGTGTTGTCACATGAAAAGATATTTACAAAATGTGGGGGGTGTACTCACTTTTGTGAGATACTGTATGTCTGTATGTAAGAAATTGTGTATTTTGCTCTTTGAAAGAAGCTGGAGAGATGTAAAGTGGTGTTAAGTCAACACTACTTCCCTAATCATCATTCATTTTTTATCACCATCCTCTCTCTTCATTTTGACATAATGTGCAGCCTAATGATGAGATATGCTCTGTGTCGAGACATCTGGGCAGCTCTACAGCACACAAAATGTGAAGTGGATTGCTGCAGAGATTTGTCAGTAAATGCTTTTGGAATCAACACACTAATAATATGCCATAGCTACCCATAAAAGAGTTACTAGATTTGTCAGAGTCTGTAAATCAAGCATCCATACTCCAAGTTGACAAAATTGTCTACAGCTGTGTTCAAAAAGCAGTCCTATTTCATCGCTGCATAATGCTGGGTACAAATTCAACCAGTTGCTACCAAAAGTGTTGCCTATTGCAGTCTTTTTCATCTGTACTGCTTAAGACATTAAGAAGTTAACAAGAACAGAAGTCTACAGCCATGCTAGGGGAACATCGATGTCTGTGTCAAATTTGATGGCAATACGTTCAAGATTTTACTCTAAGCCACAAATGCCAGCCACATGATGGTGCTAGATTTTGGGATTACCAATATGCTTTACCTTCTGGGGACCATCCCTGTCCCCAACAGTGTCGGGGACAGGGATGGTCCCCAATATAATAATATTACTTTTCCCAGTAACTAGTAGTGCAACGGATTACTTTTCTAAAGCAGTAATATTATTACAGTTACTAATCCAAGTAACGCTGCGTTACTGAACGCACCATCCTTGACGTGAATGTATGACAGTGCAGCAGGTCAGTGGCACTGGCCCTTAAGTAAGTCAGCTGTTAGCCAAAAAGCTAAAGGAAGAATGGAGAACGAGGGAGAGAGGCGTTCTTTCCACAGCTGTAAATAGCTAAGTAGCCACTATTGTGTCACAGTCTAAGTTGCAAAGAACATTTTTGTCCGCTGTAAACTTTGTGCGACTAGCAAAAAGCTTTCAACCTCGAACAATTCTACATCTGATTTATTGAAGCATCTGCTAAAGCAGCACAGCAGCGTTAAACATACAAAAGGGAACTCCGGCAGCTACTGTCACTGATGCTTGGACTGATCGGGAGAGAGTGGCGTTAATGTAACGTTTTGTAAAAATACTGAATACTGCTCTTATAAACATGTGCAGAAAAATAGTAAAGTACTACTACTAGTTACTTGCTTTATTTATTTATTTTTATTTCAGCAGGTGGCGTTAAGAAACGTTATATGTTTTGTAAAAAACACACTCCTTGCTGCTGTTAATAAATATAAAGTGGCTGCTTTGTTTTGGGGTAAAGAGGAGTGGTAGTGAAAGTGAAAGAGAAAACCTCTGATCTGCAGCTAACCTCACTAACAAGGCACGGGATCCCCACTGTTACTCCTCCCTTTCAAATAATATAAATGTCTCTCCACATGTAAATATTATTTCCTTTCATATCATGCACAAACCTGGCACACTGCACATATTTGTTGTTAATTGTTAATCTTTGTTGTTGTATATTTCTATATTGTCAATTTATATTTATGTGCACAATACTCTCTTCCGTTGCAACACGTCTTTCCTCTGCATATAGTTGTATTATTTTTCTCTATTCTCTTATATAACTTATATTGTCTAATCCATATATGTCAACTGCATGTTTGTCTACGTGTAGCATCTAATCACCAAAGCAAATTCCTTGTATGTGTAAAACACTACTAGGCAATAAAGCTCTTTCTGATTCTGAAAGCAGTGTTTCCCATACACTGATTTATTTGTGGCAGCCTACAAATAATAATCATCAATGCTGACCGCCACATATTGATTTTCTATTTCTTTCTTCTGATTGAGGAGCTAACTAGCATCCAGTAATTTTAAAGGAGTAATAAGTAACTAGTAATATTCCAATTTCTGAATAACTTGCTCAACACTGGTCTCCAAAGCGTGATGTGAATTTTATGGCAATCCATCCAATGAGACACACAGCTAGCATGGCTAAAAATGTGACACTGAGTTGGAGTCTATCGGTTTTCCCCTCATGTTCAGGTTTATCTTCTTCCTGTGAACAAAGTAGTGAATAAACTAAAACTCTATTTGTCTAGGGAGACTGGCTGAGCCATTACTCTGTGGTATTCCTACTCCCTGCTTGACGTCCAATTCATTTGCAGTGTGAAATACATTTATTGTGTTTCCATCATCTACATTTAATATTAAACAAAATGCTCAGTGAAATGGCCTTGGTGTAGTTTGTATTGTATGTATTCCAACTACTTCACATCCTGCAGTTTGCTGCTGTGGTTGAGTAACATCCTAGTGTGGCCTTTTTTTTTGCACAATAGGAATATAGCATATTATAAAAATGCAACTGGAATGACTGCAGACAAACATGCCCTTATTTCTAAGGGTACCTAATCTTGTAATACACAGTAACACAATGTTCACAGTGCTGAGCACCGCTGGAGCTGAAAAATAGCACACTGTGGGCGAATTACAGCCACACTGGGTCCATTGTGTGAGAGCTGTATAAAACGTCAGCTCGAGATCCATTAAAATGTAGCCCGGCCAGCTGACCAACCAGCTCTCTGCGAAAGGGAACATGTGCTTAAACGTGCAGTGTGAAGGCATGCGTCTCTCTCTCGCCGCTTTTCTCACTCTAAAGCGTGTAGAGTTTTCAGTCAGGAAAATACTGATGACTCACCAGCACTTCATCATTCATGACTTTGGACGGTATAATTGGTGTTATGAGAAGTGCGCACAGTTTCATGGTCAAGTGATCTCCATTAAAAACCACAATGACACCTGGTCCTGTCACCCCTGCTCTGCAAGCGTGAACCAGAAATGAAAGAAATTATTAAGTGCTAATCATGGTGAGGTGCCTCTGCAGGGGAATGCAGTATACCTGTTTAACATCCCAATGAATCACTACTTGCTTCTTTGCAAATTTAATGCATCTCCATTGCAATCACTTCAAAAGGCTGAGTGCACATGTGACATGTGATGTATCGTGTGTGTTTTTGGTGAAACAAGTAGAAACGTGTATCATAAAATCATCAAGTACCTGCTGTTTTATTTGAAAAGAAGTATTTAACATAATGAAAAAGCTGAGTGTGTACTTGTCGGTGTACAAGTGCTGTAAGTATGCTTGTATAATCCTGTGCTACATGCATTTTTGCTCATACATGAATGTCCATTAAATGTCTTCCTGCGAGCCTTTTTCTCCTGTAAAAGACTCACAGGATGGAGAATGTAGTTGTTTATTATCCAATGTATTGTATTCCTACATTATTATGAGGGAAAGATACCCTCCCACAACCACACACATGAAACACAAGGATATTATGCAGATTCTCGTGTCTTAAATTGCAACAAACACATTTAAATGTAAATGTGAAGTCCTTCCAAGAAAGCAGCCGATAAAACTGTGACTTGTAAATCATTCTTGAATACTATTTAATTCATATATATCTATTTGGTTTAATGGACAATGAAGCTATCATTTCAGACCAAATTTATGAACTGTCAAAGAATATTAGTCCTAAAGCGAATAAAGTGTTTTAATGGCAGAAAATAATTGAGTGAGAGTAGGTTAGAGTTTTGTAGTTTCAAGATAAGCCCTCAGAGTGTGTGGGAAAGACCACTTCCTTATCTTCCACTCTTTTATTCATACACTGCTGTAAAGTCGCAGCTTTCCACAGAGACAAGCTGAGACTGCAGAGAGGAATGGGTGAGTTTAAGACACCACTTGTAAGACAGAGAGAGGAGGAAGTGAGGAGGTCAGTAGTTCTTTCTTCTCTTTATTTCTGTTGGACCCTTTTCCCTCCAACTTCTTATTAATTAAATGAGTGTAATGGCATGACGATTCATCAGAAACACTATTTCCAAAGCTGAAATTATGTACCTAGAAATCATTTTGACCTGCAGTTATTTGATGTTGCGTAATCTCAAGTCATGTGAGGTTATCCAGAGCTTCTGCAGCTGAAGGCACAGCACAAAATGACCAATAGCTTCATTCAATTGCAGATGCTGGAATGAGCCAAAGCTCCCAATTCAGCGAACATCTTCAGCACCACCGCCCTCTGTTCAGCTGCGCACCAACCACTACCTCAATGAGACATGTGTCGTCTTCTCCCAAGTAATCAGCTGGAGAGCTGCAGCCTGTAGATTCCTGGCACTCAGAGAATGGATGAGAAAGAAAGACGTGAGGAATGTTCCTGAGCTCAGTCAGATCAGAGTGGTAATGATTGCAATAATCATTATGATTGAGATGATGAGTCAGAGCGCTTCAAGAGCACAAGCGACAGCGAGGAGTTTTAGCACATCTATTATTCCCGGCGATGAGAAGTTCTCCCTCTGTGAGCTTCATCCTCCCTCTGTCTCAAATCCATCTATGTGGCTTTTTTAAACTTGCAGCTTGGATTAGTAGAGGGGTTCAGGCAAGGGAAACCTGATTATGTGTTTAAAACAGATTTAGCTAATTAGGGTTACAGTTACAAGAGCCTTTACTACAAGGCACAGACATGGTTATGTATCTCTTAATGTAAGGATACTATAAGTACCAGACTCATGGCCTGCAAATTGTTTTTTTTAAATGTAGTGTTGGTGACATAGACTGTATATAAGGTTGGTGATCATGATTTCGATCTTAAGGTACACTTGAGTGTGACTCTAGTCCAGCAGCTAACACGTTGAGATTAAATAGGATTTTAGTATGAAGTTTTAATTTATGATAATAAAGAAGAATAAAGCAAAGTGTCGTATAACCAAAATCTTTTGAGTTAAGTACTGTATGGTTCTCTAATGCTGAGCTGAATATTAGGTATGTGCAGAAAAGTAGGATTGCAAGTCATAATCAGAGACAAAACACACTCCTGTAGGTGAAAATGTCTATGCCACAAAAGCAGTTCAGCAACAACAAACATGAGTAACCATGACAGAAAAACCACAACAACAACACGAGCAGATGTGCAGTTAGCATGAAATATTACAAATGTACAAAACTTTAAGGGCCGTGGTATGTCCGAGATGAACAATAGTATGATTATGATGAATGAAGCCCTTGTGAGGAGCTGCCACTGAAGACATGGTCAGAAAAAGCCAGTTTCTTAGAAGTGTTGGTGGCTGAAAGCAGATGAGAACATCTGATGCCCTGATTAAAATGCAGGGGAATGCAGCAGAATGATGTGCAACGCAAAAAAAACCACAATATCTGCTTTCATCCGGCAGCAGCATGCCACATGGACCTGTTGGTAAGTGAGCGTGTTGTGCTTGCTGCAAAGCTAAATGTAAGCAGTGGTGATGTGGTGAGCGGCAGCAGCAGTTCAAGCATGACAACTTTCAGGAGTTGATATTTGAAATCGCATTTTAAATGTGAAATTGATTACATATATTGAGCTGTGCTGTGTGTCTCACTAACGCTGACATGGCAGTATTGTTACTTATTACCCACCTATCTGAATTAGTTCCCTACAGCTACATGTAGTCAGGGTTGGGAGGATTACTTTAAAAACGTAATCCGGTACAATTACTAATTACTTGTTAAGAAATGTAATCCGGAACGTAATCCAAGTACCACAAAATAAAGTTAATATAACCTGATTACTTTTAGCTACTTTTGGATTACTTCAATGCCAAATAGGCAAATGAAGACAAGACAAGTATCAATGATGCGTTTTTTTGCTTAGTGTATTTTTAGAGAAATATACAAAATCTTCCATTTCTATGAAATCAAAATCCATGTTTAAATGTTTTTATATGATATGCTTTGTACCATGTCACCACTATGGTAGTATCTGGCCCATCAATGACAAAAAATGTGTTTTGAAGATATTCTGGATGATATTTATGGAGGTGCCAAGAGACAAACCCGGAAAATAAAAAAAACACCTCTGCACTGTGTTCCTAGCGGTCAAACTGGCCTCTGTCGTTCTCGGAGGCTGTGCTTGGTCCTCGTCCAGCGGCTGTGTTCACTCCCTGAGAGCTGGAACTAGTCCGCACAGAGTCTGTATTGCGGGGTGGGGGTGTAAACACACATTTGGCGCTACTGGCGACTGTAAACGCCAATCAATGTCTACAACACGTCCCTCCCTAGCTTTGTGTTTAACTGTATTTTTAAAAAAAACATATACAGAGGCAAATAGCACTGCATTTTCTGTTTCATGGAAACTTTCTGCATAATCCCTTTCAGTAATCCCTAATTTTACAAAATATACCTGTATTCTGATTACGTCAATTTTTTTGTAATGGAATACAGTTACCTTTTTTTGTATCCTGATTACGTAACGGCGTTACGTGTAATCCGTTACTCCCGAACCCTGCGTGTAAGGAAACATGCTTTATGAGAATAAAACTGCATTAAACAGATGAAAATATGAGAACGGTTTTAGCTTCCCTTTCCTTGCTTTCAGAATTGATTTTGATTGATTCCGAGCTTAATATGGCCCTTCATGGTCTGACACATCCTGTAGCTTCACTGCTTCACATTAATTTTTATCGCCTTAATGCATTGTGATGCTTTAGAATACCTTGTCTATGCTATTTTTACTTTTTATTACATTTTCTCGGTTGACTCTCCGCCTTTTTTTATTCTCCTTTATCTGTATTCTGTTTTTATTGATTGTCTCTTGTCATGTTATTTGTAAAGCACTTTATTATGGAAAGCTTTGAAAGGTATAAATGTACTTTCCTACTGTATAAAATTGGTTTAGACAGGTGTACAGCCAATGTTGTCCAAAATGTCAAATAGCAATGTTAGTCAGAAAAGGTAACAGCTGAAGTTTCTCAAAGCAGACCAAGCATTTATCCTAGTAGGTAGTTTTAAAGAAAACATTATATATGCTGCTCTGCATTAGCTTGAACCTTGATATCCAGCCTCTGGAGCTGTTATGGTTTATTCAACTATGTTGTAAATGGATGCAGGTACTTTTGTAGAGTTGATTTTGTATTTATGCGCCCTTACTGATTTATGGTTGTATGTGGTGGATAGTGTCTGGTTTCTTAATGAAAGGCTGAGGAATCAGCTCACACAATTCACGATTAAAAAGATTATTGGTTTGATGCCTCCAGTCCGGGTTGCAAAACGTAATTGGACTATTAAACAATAACTCCTTTGCTCAACAACTGCTGCGGAGCTGCCCTTGATCCAGACACCCCTCTAACATGGTTGTATCAATGCCTGTGCAGATATCGGAGCACTTTTTTCTCAGATAAATAACAAAACAGGATGGTAGAGCTGTAGAAATCATAACAGTAAACACTAAATATTCTGCCTGACCTCCTCTGGGAGACAACAAGCTACAGAAGAATACTTAACCTGAGTGCTGCAGGCATTATTCACAGACACTCCTGCACTAGTGTTTCGGCTTTTAAAAAGCCATACAGCCATTTGTAAATTCTATGAATAAACGGCAACTCACAAATACACACATCACACAAGTCATAGGATGACTTGTAAAGGTCTTTTCAGTGGAAAGATCCTATATTAATTTTGTCCTCCTCTATTATGAACAAATCAATTACAAGGAACCGTTCAAAACTGTGGAGGCCAAGAGCTGTCGTGGTTGCACGGATTCTCTCAACCCTGTTATCTCACAATCACAACTTAATTATCTTGTTATCACAAGATAACAAGCTCTTTCCTTGGGATCACATGTTAATTATCTTGTCATCCCGAGATAACAAACTTAGTTTTCTTGTTACAAAAAAGGGAGGGGTAGGCTACTGCTTCACAAAAACACAGACCCAAATTTGGCTTTCATGTTTTTAGCTCAAGCTGGCTGCATGCTGGTTTCTAACTCCCTTAAGTTGGTCAGACATTGTAATACATACATTTCCATAGTATTTGGCAAGTTATACTGTCTATCATTTACTCATTACTTATCACTCAATAAATAATTACTTTACTAATCACTCAGTAATTAGTTACACTACAACACCTGTTCCAACTCCAAAGCTTTCACACTCACACCTCATGCCTTCTCTATTTATAGAAAATGAGACATGTTGCAGATTAACGAGAGCCCAGCCTACCGTTTATTGTTAACTGCAGGGTTCACATACTCTCCCAAAACAGGAGTAAATCCTGAATCCAGACTCACCAGTGGCAAGCCAGCAATTTGTAAATGAGTGGCTTTGGAGTTATCGAAGGGCATATTCCTCCTTTTGTGGTGGACTCCCCACCTCCCTGCCATTGCACCAAGCTACCATGTCATGGACAAGACAAATTTCACCAACCCTCCTGTTCAGGGTAAAACAGCAGACAAAGACATTTTTTGTCCAAGTAACGGAGCTTCACTGGAATTGGTAACCCTGTTTTGGAATGACTGAAATTCAAGCTGTTATCCTGAACATAAGTTTTACGTGTACTTGTAATGTGTGCATTGCTAAGTAATGCCTTTCTGCATGAATCACGCAAAGCCATAATTCATAATTTAGAAACTATTGGTTTGGTGTAAATAATGTTTGCATGGTGTTTAGTTAAAAAAAAATAAAAAAACAGTAAATGCATAGTTTCATCTAGGGTTGGGCGATGGATCAAATTTATTAAAATTGTTGTTTGAAAATCAAGTTAGCACAACAAATTATTTTCAAACAAAAAGTGATGTCGATGAAAGCTGCTACATCAGCTCACGACAGTCCCTTAAACCACAAAGTGAATAGAGCAGACCAAAAAATAAATAAATAAATAAATAACACAAATACTTATACATTTACATAAGTAGCTAGCAGCTGATTTCTGCAGACAGTTGACAGTGAAGATTACAAACAGCCAGTGAATTAGTTTGTAGACTCCTCTGCTTTATCTGTGTTGAAACTGATTGCTAAAGTGGATGTCCATGCTCTCCTTAGATGAAGATCAGTGTTAACAAGTTCAACACTGTCATTTTCCATAAAGATTTGCATCTGTGCCGGGGGCTCACTTTATGTATATGTCACCAACAAGTCACCGGCTGACACAGCTATCAGCTCATGATCCTGTGTTGAAAAAGCTGCTTGCATATTTGACAGACTGATCAACTGATACTTTATAAAAAAAGGTACATGTGTAAAATACAGCCAGAATCTTTGTTTAAAGAATTCAAATAAGGTTTGGCAGAATATGAAGCAGTAACAGTTCTGACGTTATGTCAAAGACATCTATGTATGAAAGGAAATATTCTTAAACCGATTTTCCTTATCAAACAGAAAAATACAACTGAACCCGAGCTCCCTCCTGTCCCTACCTGAACTGTGTCTTTGTCGTCCCTGGTGTCCTCCAGATATCTATAAGAGGACACAGTTTTAGCAGGGAAAGCTGTTCCTTGTCTCCCTGCTATGCAAAACAGCTCACTACAAATGATTCCTGTTTGAGCACAAAGTGTAGACACGGCTGCTCTGTCTGTGAGGGCAACCAGCTCTCTACCGGTCCCTGCTGCCTCTCTGAAAAGCGTCCCCTTCGGAATAGCTGTTTCTTCGAGGGGCACCATGCACAAGCTGGTGAAGCTGCAACAATGAAGCAGCAGGCCCCCAACAACAGCAGCAGCCAGTGCATTGTCTGATCACGTCTGTGAGGAGAGCGAGTGTGTAGGTTTTGGTGTGTATGTTTGCACTGGTGAGTAGTACCATGAAAATATGTGTGTGATTGTCCTTGTATATGTTCAAGTGGTTGTGTTCATTTACACACTACAGCTGACCTTCGTGTCTTCTCCTAACAAAAGACCAGCTCCCAGCCCTCTTTGCATCCTATAAAAAACGCTTAAGTGAGCACTTATGGCTGGCCTGCTAGTGCATAGGAACTTGATTAATGGTGTTTAGATAGACTGCCATGGTGGGCTGGCTCCACTAAATCATATGACAGAAGAGGGTTTATTAAGCAAACTAGAGGAAAATACAAGTCTAATGGTCCCACTTGCAGGTCCATGTACACAACAATATGTTCTTTACTGTTAAGCTGCATCTTTAAAAATGAATTAGGAATGCGAGTTCAAATAACTTCAAATAAGGACAATAAAATTTTAGTTTTTAGAAATAATTTCTGTCTCTTTAGTAAACTCGACGCATCACAGGGCAGCTGGGTTGATACCCTTAAAGAATTTCTTTGCACAGATGTACTCAAAATTCAAGCATTTTCTTTGCCATCTTTTGTAGCCTCCTATGTGAAAAAAAAAGCTTAGCACAGCTAAACAGCATCTGATGAACCAATCAAAGTAAGACAAAACAAAGTCATAAGCCTCGGGCGTTTCTTCTCCCGTTGGGTTTGGTGCATCATGAGTTGTAAGCGATACATTTCAGATTACAAGCCAATGATTCAGCTCTCACACAGACAGAGGTCATTACAAGTCTGAAGCAATAATCTATCAAATATGAACTGGACTGTGTCCATTATTTTTGCAGCAATAGTGTCCGTTCTCGACTTAGGCAATAACTCATGACTGCCGGCAAGTCTGCTGATAAGAAGCTTTGGGATCTAGTGTTCTTTTACTCTGCAGCAGTAATATAGTTCAGAGTAGAGCTCACAGGAGGGCAGATCTGTTGTGTTGTGCAGACATGTACTGTATGTACTGAGTGGCACAAACTCTGAGTTGGGAGTTTAATTCTCTCTAGGACACAAATACTAATCAATAGATCCCGTCCTCACCAGCAAACAAACGGCCGTATAGATTGATTATGTAGCAGCTCATTATGACTCATGTTTAATTTATTTTCAAAGCATTTTTTGTTATTTTTGCTGAAATTCTCTTCACATCCCGATATCAATCAAATCAAATGCGCTGACACAAAAAAATCCAGTTTTTGTGGCTGTCGCAGGAATGTAATGAGTACAGCCAATCATTTCACTTAGTCTGAATGAAATGACTGATGTCCTGAACTGTCATGAATCTATATAATGGCAATGGTATAAATGCTCCACCTCAGAGTTGCCATTACCTGTTGATAAAATGTACAAGTAGTATAAAATAAGTCACTAATAAGATTATGTATAGGAGACCACAGCACAGGTGAGCGAAGTTGCACCTTCAGAGAATGCTGTACAAAAAGTCACAAGAGAGCAGCTGGATGTACACCTGCAGCCAACCCAAAGGGACATGCAAACCTCAGAGCATATCTCTGGGATCATTGGTCAGCTTGGTCAGAGAAATCTTTCTCAGTGCTGAAGCTACTCACTGAGCTGCAGGAGCAGCACCTTGTCAGACTGAGTGGTTTTCCAAAAGGAAAGTTCTGAATCATTGCTGAGTCGGGTATAAATTGTGTTTGGACGTAAGAGCAGACCAGAGCTCCTGTGTGTGTAAATGTCCCTCTACTGATGATTTACACATTAATGTGTTTGGATCATGAATGCAAGCACTTGGAAGACTCCGAAGTTTTGACAGAAATCATCACCAAAATCATTTTCTTTAACAACCGGTAGCTTAAAACATTCATTTTTTAATAATTATTTAGCAGATTAGTAGAAATTGCATTTGCTGTTCATTATTGCTGTCTTCAAGAGAAATTCCTCCTATGATACAATAATTAACAATTAAAATGACCTGAATGTGATTCAGATACTGTCTGACCTGTCAAGAATTTAGAAAATGTTCATTATTCTATCAGCAACCGCAATGTTAAGTATATAATTACCCTTTTCACACACTGTTCCTTGAGTTGTGAAACATTTTTTCTTGTGGCAGATTCTTGGCTCTTGATACCTGTTCTGCAAGTGGTGCACAATGCCAGCAGTGACAAAGATGGAGATACAGAGTTATTCCAGGACACTGAGAGTATGTAGGCCTATTATACTGTGGAGCAATAGGCCGACTGCTCCACTCATCTCCTTTTGCTTCCATTATTCTCCACTGATAAATGACTCTTGCAGCTGCCCCTGATAAGAGCCTTCCCTGCCTATTCATCAGCTCTCAATTCAAGGCTTTACACTTGCAGCATAGAACGATCTACAGTAGCAGTGATAGTGACTCATGGCTTGCCATCAAGAAAAAAGGCTACTTCCACATGTACTGTGTTGTGTTTAGCTCACGCACTGATACAGGAAATTTGGACCTGTGAGCAGACACAAAGGTAGAGCAGATGCAGTTTAATTGTGTTAATTCAGACAAACAGTGGAGGTTACAGTGGAGGTTAGGAAGTCCAAAGCAAGGCAAAGAAACATGGATTGCCATGAAATTTCGTACAGATTTATGGTCCCTGCAGGATGACTCCTAATGACTTTGTTGATCCCTGACTTTGAAGCTGACATCTTTGGTTCTGAGTAAAATCTCATTCGCCTATTCATTAACTACAACTGTGCTTGAAAATGCTATCATGCTAACACAGTAAACTAAGCTAACCTTCTGTCGTGTTTCAGAAGAAACTGGCGCGAGTGAACCCAGAAGCACGACACAGAGACAGGCAATATACAAACGAAGTTCAGGTTCACTTGGTCTTGGCAGACAACTGGGCAAACAAGCCCAAAGAAGGCAAACAAATCCAATCAGGCAGACAGGAGAAGCAAGGTCCAAAAAAACAAACAAGGTCAAACACAAGCTGGTCAGGCAGAATCAAAGGCAGAATAACGCTGACCAGCTACACTGAAGACACTAGACAATGTGGCAGAGAGCAAGTGAAAGCACCGGTGTATATACTGAGGCTAATTGGGGGGAAATTAGCTGCTGTTGAGATAGGTGGAGATCACCAGGTGAGGGAGTGGGGTGATGGCCATGCAGGAGGATCAACCGGATTGTGAAATGACAGGAGAGTTCAACTGACATGAAAAGAGAGACCGCCTCCCTGGAAGGTTATGAGCCAGGAGAATTCATGACACCATCTAAACATCAGAGGATGTCCTGCTCATATGAAGTTCGCCTTATTCCACTCAGTCACTAGGTGATTTCTTGGACTTTAAGCCTTTTTTCCTTTCTGGAAGAAATTGGGTTTTAAGTAAATCACAGTAAAGGTTCTTTTTCTCCCCCGAGTTGGATACCATCCATCTTTTTAAGGAGCTCTGGCTCTCACTTTTACGCTTTCCAGGAAAATCTTTTCAGGTACAAAAACCTGAACTGCGAGGGGAAAGGGGCCTTCTCTCATGACTCCCAATGCAAATAAACATATGTTGAAGTATGTTGTGGGGTGGTGAGCGTATGGGGCGGGAAAGTTGTTTTAGCTTGGCTTGCTTCCAGCCAAGAAGCAAACTCCTCGCAGCCTGACTCACTGGTAATCCAGGATGGAAGGCATGTCAGTGACAGTCTGTATCTGCGCTGTCACATCCCATCGCTCTGACAATGTATCACTCCATTCATAGCACAACCAGGCTTTGATGTGCCTGAATACACCCAGTGACGCTGTCCTCTTTTAAGCCGGTAAGTGGGTGGATGTTGCTGACTCTTAATCTGTATATCTACATGGTTCCCTTCCTTGTGATCAAGCACTCAAACTTCAAATAAGAGCCGCAGGGCCCGTAAGTGTGTTTGGCAAGGGAAGGGCATGGATTTATGAAGCATAATTATCATTAATAACCTTAGGGCTTGTAAGGTTTCTTTTCAACACTGCTTATGTAAATATTATCTTAAGGCCCTCTGTAAATTAAACAGTTCCATTCGTTGGCATAGCCTTGTGCAGATGTGTGATGGAGCAAAGTCTCAAGGAGCCAGATTATTGTACAACAGAAAGACATGCTCATTGCAGAGAGAAAGAAAATATACTCTATTGTTGTAGCTGAGTAAGACAGTGCTAATGAGTTGAGGAGACTGGAAGCCCTGTTTTTTTTTTTAAACTTAAAATAATGGTGTTCCCCTAAAGCAAAAATGTAGCATTTAAAGTCTTCCTGTGTACTGTTAACAGCGTTGCACTTGTGCCTTGCTTCTCTCTGTGCTTGCAAAATCATCTGCGTGCTATTTTGAGAACACAAACAAGATCTAAATTATGGCCTTTCAAAATGTCTAAACCCAATGTACAGTAACATGAATGTGTCTTTTCCCCTGAGTTATGCAAATCATTTCAGTGTATGAGGTGGACGTTTGTAGCAAGCCTGCAGATAAT
Source organism: Micropterus salmoides (assembly GCF_014851395.1). Lineage (NCBI taxonomy): Eukaryota > Metazoa > Chordata > Actinopteri > Centrarchiformes > Centrarchidae > Micropterus > Micropterus salmoides. The sequence continues at coordinate 33,600,593 of NW_024044459.1, read as the reverse complement.
AAAAATGTATAATGCTGTTTAGATGGAGAATTAGGAAGGGTCATTATGTGTTTGTGTGCTATTTTAATATTGAAAATGCAGACTCGCTGTGTTGTCTGGCCAAACGCCAGAGAAAGATCAATAGCCGTCTTGTTCCTTTTATTCTGACTCAAGCATCTGGGATGCATGAAGATTTAATTAATGAGCACTACATGCAACACTCTCCCCCTGCCCACCATTGATTTGAGCTCATCAAAACCTCATTGTGAGAAAGTGTGGTTAGCCTCAAATGATCTCAACTGGCTTCAGTCAATTAGGCTGCGAATAAGCCTTCCTGTGGCTGACGCCTCTTCTTGTTAAGATGACAGTGATGACAGGGGACATCGAATAAGGGATATTGATGAAAAACATGTTGATTAATATGTCAGCAGCAGGCTGGTAAATGATAAATGTCTCAGCCTTGTTGATGGTTCTGTGGGGCACAAGTCTATTGTGAGAAATGCACTGAAGCACGGCAATTTGATTTTATATCAGCACAGCGGAAGCTGCAACACATTATAACCCATATCTAATTATATTCAAGACCTGATTTTCCACCATCACTGCAACTAGTCTCATCCTGTCCAAGTAGAGTTATCTTTTTCAAAATTACATCCTGATTCAAATTCCTCGTATGAGTACACATAAAGCTGATCCTGAATTACTTTCTTTGGGCAGGAAAGAAAAAACTATTAGTATAACGCGCTACAATCCAAAAGCACCACAAACAAAAGCTTCTAAATTGACCATGTATATAGTTGAATTGGCGCCTCACTCGCAGAGTTTCAAAAATACCTGAAACTTCAAGTATTCAGGATTTATTGCAGGGTTGTTGCTAGTTTATTAGCTATGGCTATGAAATAAGCTCAACTGTGTTTATTAGCATTAGAGCTTCTTAAGACAGAAAGGAAAACACTTATGTTATTACTGACATTTTCAACATCTCACTGTCGGGGGGTGGTGATGTGTGTCATCTGGTGATTTACAATTGCTTAATTTCATTCCAGATCAAAACAGTCAAATAACTTACATTTTACACAACTACTACAACAAACAAATAACAACACAATGAACTCAATGAAATAATTCTATTAGGCCTACTGTAGAAGACGAACATTTAGTAGGTTATAATTGTTAAATAGTTAAGTTAAAAGCGATTTTTACATAACATGTTGTTTTAGTTCTGCTACTGAAAATAGTGCTCATCCCATCTGCTCTCCCAAGACCCCCGCCAGGCAAACCTATCCCCATATTCTGCTCTTAGCACCTCCTATACACCCCCACCGGCCGACCCCGCTGCCGAAGCTTAGAATATTTGCTTTTAATAACTAAAGATCCACAGCTCTAAAAACAGCATTGACTATGTATAAAATCAAGGAAGTTCCCCTTTAATCACACGTGTGCACATATTAAGAGAACAAAAACTAAGTTATTCTGTAAAAATAGATAGATAAAAGATAACAACATTGTGTTCCACTGTTCCAACAACAACCAACCCTAGTTTGGTCAAATTAATACCTTAAGGTGGAGCAAGCGATTCTGAAGAAATCCAACACCATGAGAAATACCATGATATAGAGCCAACAAGAACAACAACACAGTAAGTAATGTAGGTTAAGTTCGGGGTTAGCATACTGTTATAGTACAGTTGCTGCTGAGAAGCTAACTTGGAGAGGACGAGATGGTTTCAGATCTCACAACTCTCCTGCTACTATAGCTAACATCACAACAACAGCATGTCTTGGTAAATTAGAAAGTAAGCTGAATGTCTGTGGGCAAGTCATTTAACGTCACCTGACACAAATCATGGCTGGAACGGCTAGAATAGTGTTGTGTGGATCAGTGAGGGCCACTTCTTTGTTTTCCCATTTACAGAGCCAGGGCCATGTTTAAACATCAGATGTTTTTTCCCACCGCAGACAGAATGGACAGCTGGCGGACTGTGATGAAATATTCTCCGAAGTTGACAAAAAGACGTGTATTAAAAACAGAATAAAAGAAGATGGCGTAGCCACCGTGATGCTGGTGGACTACCGTTTTGAAGTCTTTAGTTTGGCATTGTTGTTATTGCCATGATGATTTTATACAATCAGGACCCAAACAGGACGATATTTGGATGAGACTTTTTCTCATAGACTTCTATACAATCTGACTTATTTTTACAAACAGTGAAGTCTCCCCCTGCTGGCTGTTAGAAAGAATGCAAATTTGAGGCACTTCCGCATTGGCTTCACTTTTCACACGCTGCCGCTTGGCTGTTCCACAACTTGTAACTCCAGTTCCTACATCAACAATGTTAATTCAGGTTTACATATTGTATGATAAGTGATGTTTGGCAAACATAAGAACGAGTGTGATGAGTTATGATGGGTGAAAATGGTTCCTAAAACTTATTTTCCACCTCCATCTCAATCCCTAATGGATTTGACTTACATCCGGATTTCATGTGTGGTCAAATAAATTCCAAAGTGTACCTTTTTTATGGTGTGAGGAAGAAGGTCTGATCTCTGGTTTGTGCTAAAAGCAACCTCAGCAAATAGATAGAGAAGGGGAACAAGGCAAGCAACGTATACATAAAAACAAAAAGCAATTTGGAGAGAGCCCAGGGAAAGCACTCCCGCCCTTCTCCAGCAAAGATATAGCCACATTTGTCTCCAAACAAAACAATAAAACCAGCCAGCCAGTAGTTGTTAATTTCCTCTTTGCTTGAATTGACTCAATAGGCTTTTTTCCCCCTCCGCTTAGAGACAGCAGCAGCTATTCTACAGGTGAAAGCAGGGGGAAAAAAAGAGAGGAGGAAATAGAGAGAGGAAAAAAAGAAAAAAGACAGAGTGCCAGCGGCAGAAAAGCAATTGAAGACCTGACTTCCACAAAACCCTGGAAGAAGTTAATCTAGACTGCCGTGGGAGTTTTTCATTAGCTTTGCAATCTGTTCCTGTGGTGAAGATGTAAGCTAAGTTATATTTTATAACTGTGAGCTCTGAGACTCTGAGTCACACAAAGAATAAATATGGGAACATTTCAGTGGACCAGCAGCTTGCCTAAACCCTGAACATCCTTCCGACTTTTTTAAAATATACTGCTGCATCCCAGGGAAATATTTTGGTGTATAACCTGTGTTTGTTCTCATTCATTTTGACCTGTATTTATGCCTGATTTTTTATAAAGTAAGACTAACATATGTAAATAAACATCAAGGAAGGTATTAAAAATACTTTGGCACAAATGTCTCCATGTCTTCTCTATCATTGATCATTCAGGACAGTTAGATCTGGTAAGAGTCACCCACTTTTAACACTCCTTCCTCTTAGATGGCTTCAATGTGATCCAGGAATTTATGCTAATTCTACTGCATGGGTTTACTGAATCAGCAGCACAAGAGCTTTTACTAAATGGATCATGTAAAATGCAAGCTGGTGTGTTGCTAAATGCCACATTCCCAGCATCCTGCCAAATGCATACAAGCTCCAAACTGGAGGTCCTTCCAGACCAGCATTATGAGTCCTGCAGCTCAGTGGCATTATGACTTGCTTACATTAAATGTCTCTTTAAGCCTGACTCATAATACATACATACCCTGTATCCTATGAAGGGAAGTGTGAACTCTCGTGATAGTGCGAGTTCACAGCGTAGGCCCAGTGCAGAATTATAATCAGCTTTTTCTAACAGAAAATCTGAAAATGCACCGTGGCATACTCCCGATCCTTGGCAACTTTTAATTAGTGTTTGTCCTTCAAGCCTGTGCTCCTCACAGCTATTAAGGCCCTTAAGCCCTTTGCAAATTAATTATAAAAGACTAGGCAATCATAGTAATTCAATTTGGCCCTGGGCACCAGGCCTGGTCTTTGACCTAACTCAAGTGTGCCTTTCAACGGGGACTAAAGGTGTCGCAGGGTGAGCCAGGGCCTAACAAGTGTTTGAAAATGAAAAATCGGTCTCCACACGTTCTACTGAACCACATCTACTTTTACTGCCATTTTAGCCAATTGCTAATTCCCTTTTCTTTTTGGTTATATATGCTTGTGGATATTAATTCTAACAGAAACACAGTTTTAAACTATTGACCTTTCGCTAAGCCCCGCCCCCCTTAGTTACTGTTGCTAAGTCCGACAAACTGTCGGTGCTGCCACTGTCTATTACTGCACTCCCCGGAAAAATATTGTCATATTTGTTGGAAAAAGCGATCCCAGAAAGAAGCAGACAGTTTTGCCGTTGCATTACACATTTGAAAGTTGTATTAAAGCTGTCAAACTGACTCAAACAGACAAGATAGACGCTAAAGCCTACAGATCACACAGTACAAGTGAACCACCGCATCCCCAGACGACTGAGACAAAAGACAACGATATTAAGGATCAACACTGTTCCTGTACAGCTGGGTAGGCCTCTATTGATTATTACAGTCATTAAAAAGCTGAACAATAGGGCTTTATAATGTTACATTCAGTAGGAAGTTAGCTAGCGTTAGCTAATTAACATTACATTAGGAACAACCCACAGCCGACATTTTTCTGGATTTGTTTTAGGTACTTCTATCAACCTGTCTGGGTAGTGACTATAACGATTATAAGTGCCCCAGGAACAGCGTTTGACCATATCTTGGAAAAATACAGCCAACAAAAGAGCTAGAAAACGACTTTTTGCATTAGAGTCAATGGAGCGCAGCCATGAAAGTGTCGGACCTCAGTCAACCTGTTAGAGTAATGTATGAAAAAGTGAATAGTGAATAGTGGTAAAAATCTAACTATATACTTAAGACTCTTTCTAAAGATTTAGTTCTTCAATTGTAAAAAAAACGGGCTTGGGCCTGATTGCCAGGCAGGGCGGTCCCGGGTTCAACTCCCCACTGTGACACATCCACCAATGTGTCCCTGAGCAAGACACTTAACCCCTAGTTGCTCCAGAGGCATGTGACCTCTGACATGTATAGCAATTGTAAGTCGCTTTGGATAAAATAAAATTTGTTATGCAGAATGATACTTATTTTTCATTTTACTTTTAATCAATGCAGCTCTGAAGCAGTGATGATTCCTTCACATCTGACAGAAAAAGGAGTAAGAATTTCACAAGCAGAGCGTTAAGATTGACTTTGTGATGTCAGGAGACAAGCTTGACACATGACTAAAAATACTAGGAGCACAAATCAAATAGGAACAGACCAATTACTGCGATCTAGCTGATTTTGAGCAGCAGCTGGCAGCATGGCAGACACGCACATATACACACACAGCTACACTGCATGTCGCCTCGGGGAAGCTTTTTCTGTGTCTCTCCTACAGCTGAAGTTCATTCATAAATACAGAGTTCACCTCATATGAGATTTTTGGTGGATGCAAAAACCTGTAGAAAACCTGAGACTTGTTGGACATTATGTATCATATAAACAAACAATATTAGATAAATAGCTACTATAGGTAAAGAAGTTAGAAAGACTGTTTTGATGTAAAGTTGATGTTTAGTCTAGAAGCCTCAGTTTGGCATCTACCATCATTGAGAAATGGCCCACTGGAGCTGAACTGCACACACAGCAACACAGTGGCTACCACTGGAAGGTAAGTGTTAAAGTAGGCCAATTAGACTGTGGGGACTGGCTGGTCTGAGCTCGGGCTCTGGAAAGGAGGCCACGACGTGAGATGATGAGCAGCTATTCTCCTCCACTCTGCTGGCAAAGCACGCCTGGCACATCTGTAACGTCAGAACCATGGACCTGGAAGTTTCACCACCCCACAGGGTCCTGTTCTAGATATGTCATTTAATAATGTGCAGTGCCTGTAGCAGAATGGTTGTTTCCCCTTTCTCTACAATGCAAAACAAGTGCAAAATACCTGCAGAGGGAGGGAGTATCTGATCAATATCAATGATTTTACAACAGTGTTTCTTCGGTGCTGAAATTTATAGCTTTCAAAACTCACTTTTGTGGAGTTTAAACACATTTTCAGTCCCTGCTCTATGATGAAGGACACGAGAGTGCACCAGCATCATTATATATTTCAGCAAGGGATGCAAAAAGCCAGCAAAGCAAATAGTAGCAAATAGTAAAGACTAGTACCGTGGTAACCATGGTACACTGTTTATACTGAAACGTCACAGTTTGCAGTTTTATTCTCTGTAGATCACACTGTGGTAGAACAACATTAAATATTCATACTGAAAATGCCTTTAACTTGGACATCAATTTTGCACATGATGTGGAATGATATATATGAACATTTATTGCATGGATATGAAACCTATAAAACACCGTAGCACACATAAAAAAAATTCAATATCCTGATGATCAAACTCCACAACTCGCAGCTGTAGTACATTTTACACAAGCTCTATTTGAAAAGTGTCCTGAGACAACTTCTGTTATGATTTGGCGCCATACAAATAAAATTGACTTGACAAAATGCAATTAAAACTTTCCAGGACAGGATAGATTATTTCCAGGATATTTAGTCATTTTAAATCAATTTCCAAGTGTTTCCATGACTGGAAAACTAGTCTCTAAATGTCCCAGAGGCTTGGGAACCCTGTCAACTGCTATCAACACTGTTTACTGCTAACCAATTCTGCTCGGACAGCAGCATGTCCCTCTGAGTTCTGCCACACCTTCTCCTCTCCTCCCACCACACTCTTCACACTAGATGCTTCTTATATGCCTGCACTACCCTGTTATTTTCTGACAGTATTTACGTTTAGTCAATGGGATATAGGAAAAATCAAAGCAAAGTGTGCCCACATGCATCTTTTCTTTCTATACCAGATCTCACAACTGCATTCGGCCCCAGCTTCTTCAGAATTATTTCTTCAATCCTGCAGCCTGTTGCACCAACTGTGTGTAAGTTCAAATGTAGCCTGGTTATAACGTAAATTATTAGTTGCGATTTATGCATTACTAAAATAAAAGCAGTTGCACCACAGAGATAAAGAACAAGATAACTCTAAGTAAAAACAAAATGGTTACACATGCCCCCGGGGTAGGAGTAAATTATAAAATGTCGCATAATCACACTCACTAATGGTAAAACTGCAGATTTTCTGTTTTAGTTATGGCTTTACGTCCAAACTAGTTATGTTCTGACACAAGAAATAGTGGTGCTACTGATTTTAGTGTCAACTTCTGAACTTGCACAGAGCTGGTCCAACCCGCTGCTGGACACACTGCACGGCGACAGTTAATGTCTATATTTGCAGAATGCGTCAGACAAAATAAACACACACATATTCAAAAATGTGCCTGCATTTCTGTGGACAGAATGCATTCATTCATTAACAAGGCTTTTATTGTGCTGTATTTATTAAAGACAAACTCAGTGTAGAAAGATAGGGCTGGCAGCAGCAGCGCCACAGCAGAAACACTCTGTGTGGACACTACAGGTGTGCGAGCTGCAGCAGTTCAGCTACGCAGCCATCAAACTCTGTTCATGTGTGGAGGTAAGACTGATTATGCAACTAGATGTTGCACTATAACACCAGCATCTCAGACCAAAAACAATGCGCTGTCATGTGCAACAATGCCTAATGGCTTTAAAAAATAAAAATTATCCCACACCGCACTTATTTCAGATATGTTGCAGAGGCAGGAAACAGCACATATATAAACAAATGAATAAATCCAACTTATTGATGGGACTGACATAATGTCAGTTAGAGTGTATGAATATCGGTTTTGATAAGTTTATACATTTAATTTCCCAGCCCCATACAACTAATATTTTGACATTTTACCTGCATGGTCAGGTGTCTTTTGTTGCTGTTGTTTATGCTGCAAAAGACTGCTGACACTCCTTGGTGAGAAAACACAATGCCCGACATCAAATCAAATGTTGCCTAAAATCAAAACTGACAAGGGAAGGCAACAAATTAAATATATATATATTGCAACAAAACCTAGTTTTAATACATACAAGGTTGATTTCAACGTGGCAGTAAACCACTGGCATTAGTTGACATGCAGGATGTGAATTGGCATTAACAGCCAATAACACCACGGCCAAACAGACACTCCCATTTGTACTGGTACACCACAGACAACTGGCAGACAAGTCTCATTCCTCTTATCTAGAGAGGATGCATATAATAGCCCATATCCATATAATATCATACAAATCACTGTGTGTACAATTACTATAAAGTAAAATGAATAAAAAGGTACTCTAAGTCGAAAGGGATAAATATATTGATGACAGAAATAGAGGTTGCGGTAGAAATATTTCAGCTGAATTTAAGAATGGCTGCAATGAAACAGGACTGTTGATTGTTTTTCGAAGTGCTGATGCTGTGGTCTGTTGAGTTTCAGGTTTACAGAGAAATCACTCACAAGTAAGTAAACTTTATTTGTACAGCACCTTTCACTGATAAAAATCACAAAGTACTTCTCAATTAAATGTAATACACCAAAGTAAAATACAATGCATAAGAAAATTTAAAAACAAATGGAAAACATAACCATAAAACCCCTCATCTAACTAAAAGCCTCCTTGAATAGTAGAGTCAGTTGCTTTTTAAAAGAATGGACAGAATTCACACAATGTAGAAAGGGAGGCAATCCACAGCCTCGCTGCTTGGAATAATTGATCCCCTCTGGTTTTAAAATGAGTGTGGGGAACCACGAACACCCTCTGACCTGATGACCTCAGACTACGGCTGGGAGTATGAAGCTGTATCAACTCAGAGATGTAGGGAGGAACTTGACCGTGCAGGGCTCTAAAAGTAGGGAACAGGATTTTAAACTGAATTCTATACTGGACTGGTAACTAGTGAAGTGATGCTGAAACAGGTGTGATGTGCGTTAAAAGCCTTGCGGCAGAGTTCTGAACAGCCTGGAGACGGTAAAGCTTCTTCTTGCTCAAAGAGGTAAAAAGACTGTTACAGTAATCTCAATGAGAGGAAATAATAGCATGAATGTTTATCTCCAACTCACCCTTTGACACCAGTGTTCTTAATTTTGAAATATTCCTTAGTTGGAAGAAACAGTTTTGTTGTGGTATTGTTTAGAGTGGAACTCCAAGGACATCGCAGAATCAAAAAGAACACCTAAGCTCCTGAGGCTCGGCTGGACAGAGGAGCCCAAGTCACCAATATGCTGCTTTATCTGAGGGATGCTACTTTCAGGGGTGATAATTAATAATAATAACGGCTTTAATCTCAGTCTTTTAGCACAATATCATTAGTTTCTCGTTTAGTCAGACAGAAACATGAAAAAAGTCAGCCAGAGACAGTTTCAACCAAACTATGGTGCTACTGTTAGCTTAATTGGCCTGCTTGCCAGAGCTGACCACATTTGCCGTAGAAAGTTGTCATTTCAGATGGCAAAATTGAATGTTACCAGCTAGCCTGAGAAGCCACCTTCAAAAATACTACAATTCGCCTTTTACGTGTTAGAACGGATGCAGTTGGGCATGAAAGTGAACTTCGAAAAAGGACATTATTGTGATCAGTGTTGCCATCTTTTCTTACTACTGCCACTTTAACATGGTATATTACTGAGTTATAAAACAAACCCCCACCCTGCTTCTGCTCACCCGGAGAACTTTCTTGTCCAGAACAAACATTTTTATTTATGGGACAAGCAACATTACATGCTTGGACAAAATAAATACTGTTGAATGGAAAAAACATATTGCTATACTCTGTCGTCATGTTCATCACTATTACAGATGATGATCGATGGGACGGATGCAGGTACATTCTCTGCAATGCTTCGATATAAAGTCTGAAATCTTTCAACCATTTAGACACAGAGAGAAAGTAAAAAGAACATTTTGTACTGCAGCGGGCATATTTAGTATTTTCACTTATTTCTAAGGCAGATGACCCCCCCCCACCACCACCACCAAACGGCTTTTGTATCATCTTGTTCTGAGTGATGGTCAAATGGGGACAATGTGAGTATGCATGTTTGCATGGTCAGGTATGTCTAAATCAGATTTCATTACAGAGTAGATACATTGCATCCTCAGAATGATCATGTATGCGAAAATAAGAGCCAAAGGCAAACACATTAGAAGTTTTTTTTTTAATCACCAAGAAAGCAGCGCAGTTTGTCTGTTTGAGCCCCGTGAGAAGAGGCGGCTGTTTGATTGCAAAGCACAGATATGTGTATATAGCAGGGCCTGGAGGTCAGCGCGGTAAACAATACTCCCCGTGATAAATCCTCCTGTCTGCTCCCTGTGTGTGCTTCGTTCTTTTGATTTATTCCTTCAGAGAGCATGAGGAGAAGGCAAAGAGAACACACAGATAAATAATTCACAGGGACATTAACATCAAAGAGGGCCGCGGGGAAACAAAAACACGGCCATTTGGGTCGATGTGCCGTTTTGGATTAAACCAGACATATGTGGGTGTCTGTGCGCCCCTTAGTATGGCCTTGCCGAGAGAGAGCCTTGTTGTGAGGCAGGTGGACATTTAAGCATGCGTGCCAACACACACACACACACACACTGGATCACCTGCTCCATTTCACTGCTGGAGATGAGGCTGCAGATCAGAGAGGAGTGTGGGACTAATTGATGCTGATGTTTTTGTATTACTTCAGTTGCACCCACTAATCCCCTGAGGAAGACAGCGTGCTCCCAGACCCACAACTGTTGTGTTGATGATAAATAAGGAAAATTAGCCCCCAGTTGATTGTCTTGGTGGTGTACATGCCCATAGGGACGTGCTCACTGGTGAATAGCTCTGTGTGGTGGCAAGCAGTGGTAGCTGTCATAACATTCCCATCCAGAGCAGCAGAAGGGTCCTCGCTAATTGCCGGAGGCCATGACGCCTCTGTCCTTGATACTTTCTTTCCCCAAGTGTCAGTTTGAGCCTTCGTTTGGTGCGAGATCAGCCTCTGGCCCATATGGAAATGAGGGCTAATTATGGAGGGAAAAAAAAAGCCTACAAGGCTAATTTGATTGGAGTGAACAATAAAGGTTAACTGAGCCAAAATGATGCCGTGTTTCAGGCGGTGGAAAATATTATATGAGATTTGTGGTGAAAAACTGACGTGAAGAGAGGCCACACATCGACGACGCTTCATTCGCCACTGACTATTCCTTTTCAGTCAATAAGCACATTTGTTAATGGTGGTTGAAAGAAACAACCACCGGAGGCAGCTGTAAGGAGGCTGAAAAATATTGAGTCACCATTGTCAGTATTTACTGTAGCTGGATGTGTGCAAGCGAAAGATATACTGGAATTCCAACATGACTTGCAAAATGCTGGTTCAGTGTTTATTAATAATTTCTGAGTATGCCCTCGACTGCTTTCTGTTTTTTCAGACTCGGCACATACAGTATGTGCTATAAAAAATATGTTCCCAACGAGCCACTGAGATAACAGTTGCTGACCCATAGAGACCAATAGGTTTGGAGGTAATGAGTCTGGGCACTGACTCTACAGATTTGTTTATTTAGCTATGGAAAAAGAAAACATGCCACACACACACACTCGCACAGTGCCTGATTGGCAGCTTGCATTGTAAGCAGTGTTTGGTCCAGATATGGCCCAAGCTGCAGCAGCTGGTCTCATTTCAAAGCGGTGGCACAGACCGAGTTCTCCGGGTGACCTTGGAAAGTCTCTAGGGATGTTCACTTATTTATCCACAGTGAGGCTGCTCTTCTCTAGCTGGAAGGCAGGCACATGTACTGCTCATTATACTCACTGATTACCTGATGACGCTGCTGGTGTAGTGGTATCATGTAAAATTCCCAGGCAGTGCACGTATTTTGCTTCTGTAACTTTCAATCAACACTAAAATGTTGGAATGTAGCAGCAAATACTTGATGAACTGTAAATGCAAATAACGTGGGGCAGCTACGGCTCAGGAACAAGACACAGTGTATTAGTTTCTGATGAGCACTTGGTAACTTGCATTGTAGCCACTACCATCAGTGTATGAATGGGGTGAATGTAAAACATTTTGAGTGGTCAGAAGACTAAAAAGACCCTATTTAAGTACAAGTCAATTTACCATTAAGGCCTAAGTGTGTGAATTCTGTCTACCTGTCCATCTGCCAAAATCACATATTATACTATGTCTACAGTATATGTGCAATCAACTTGTTTTTGAAGGTTGGGTGGGTGTGTTGTTTCAGTTCCAGGTAAGATAAGGGAATACAATCCAGGGTAGGAAGTGGTTTCAGGAACAGATTCAGAAGTTTGAAGGGTTATCAGACGTCCAAACACTGCACAGCGGTGTATAATAGGAAGGATTTTACATTTCATTTTTTCCCCGAAAAGATGATTCCTCATGCTTTTGATGACCATCTGACCTCTCATTTAAAACGAACATCAGTTTTCACCAAAAACTAATCGCTAGATTTTCATTTAATCCACTGTCGATATTCATCATCCCCAGAGGATGCATCTTAACGTTCTTACTGACAAATTCTCAATTTTATACAACACATGTCAGATCTAAGGTATAGGTTATAGGGCTGCAGCTAACGATGATTTTAGTAATCGAGTATTCTACAGATTATTTCATTGATTCATCAAGTAATTATATAAGAAGTACTTTTGCTTGGCAGGTGTTTTCTGAACGGATGCTGGAGCATTTCTGTCGTGCTTTTGCAGTAGGCTACGTTAGTTTAGTTTTATGGTGGACAGTAGGGGAAGGCGATATTTCCAAAAATATCACGATGAAAACATTTAATATCATTCGATCGATAATTCTCATGACATATGTCAAATCATTATTTCATCATTTCATCATTAAGTATAAAGGCTGATTTTTATTCCTGAGTGAAAATTTAAGTACCCAGATGTTTTTTTGTGTTTGCACTGGTTTCCAAACAGTGGATAACTTAACAATTCTGAGGTGGAACACTCAAAACTATTATTATAAAATCTTTTTCAACAAATATGATTAGTGAAGCATATATTGAACATTTATTATATTTTACTGGCCAGCCCTAATGAACAGACTGTAAAATTACAGAGTTGTTGTTTTCTTTTAGCTCGAAATAATCCCATACTTTGGACACTTTATTTTTCGTCCCTTGCAAATTTCTCTCTCTTCTTCCACTTTGTAAACGGAGCCATCATAATCACATCGTGTTCACTTGATCACAGCGTAAGCACAATGTGTGACAGTAATAATTGTCCGTGCAAAACAGTATGCTCTGTAGTTAAACGGATTAAACAAAAAAAATCGATGCAAAGAATTTGTGTCAATGCTTTTTTAGTAGTCGAATTAATCAATAAATCGTTTCAACCACCTCGACCATGGTTAAAGATATAAAAATAGCAAAAGTGCCATTGTTGTTTGTTTTGTCCAACAATTTGTATGCTGCTTTTTATGCAAAAAAACTAATAATCTAGTACTTGTTATTCTTCTCAGGGCGGAGAAACCACTGAAAGAGATCAGATGATGATAGGACAATAAAATGCCATTGCCAAAACTGCCAAATTGCCAATAGATGCATCCTTGTGTGGAGCCTGATCAGAATGCTAAAATCTATTTAGATTAAGCTCTTGCCATAGACAACCAGTACAGTATTGATCAGTTATGTAACCAAACACACTACATCATATCCATTATGAAGAAGGTGGAAGAGCCTGCTCAGCCCATATTAATTTTTTTATTCATATCCAATACTTGTAAAGTGATCGTCAGTCTAGCAGTGGTCAGGACTCTATACTGTAGTTGGCAGCATGTTTGTCAGTGTTTTTGTGTTTCTACTTGCCTGTCTCTCTGCTGCCTATCTAGTGATCGACTCCCCTACTGTTGCAGAGTGCCGGCTTGTCTGTGAGGTGCATGTTCCTGCATCTGTCTGCTTAACTGACAACGCTGTAACCTCGAGGGGGTTCAGCTCACAGCATCATGCAAGGCTAAGCTGTCTCTCCAATAGATGGAAAAGGTATATACTGTATCAGCGTGGATGCATTTCTCATGAGCAGATGCGCAGATGCCCAAGAATATTTTTATTCTATCAATTTTAGTACATTTTATTTTGTATTGGTTTTCTTTTTATCCCTTTTAAACACTGGCTGCTTGTGAAAAAGTCAAACTGGTACGTATTTTTTTCTCAGCCTCGATGCCATGGATATTTTCAAGATTCAAGATTTCTTTATTGTCATTCTACAGGACGAAATTACATGCGAAGTTCACTGTTTAAAGTTGTTGTTAGCAACATGTTGTTATATTAACACTATTCAATTCTAATCTTTTCTGATTATATTCTTTATTCTAGGGGCTAGGTGTTTATCCCACACAGTTAACGAGTCCATCTCTGGGGAGAAGGGGGGGGGGGGGTCAATATGGAAGAAGGTTTGTTGACACACTGTGTGCTTGTTCTTTATTTACTTTATTATGACAAGTAGCTTCAGTCTTGTTGTTATTTGATAACTTACACATAAATATAGGGGCAAGTAAAAGTTTACTTTGGGCAAATACATTTCTGACCCACTTAGACAAGTGCTAAAAAACATTAATGTTGATCCCTGTGGATTATTTTATTATTATAATTATTATGTATTAGAACATATAGTAACTGTTCAGTGGAATCATGTTGTGATAATATGATCATACAATGTTATAATTACGGATCCCAAACAAATGTTTTTAAAAACTATTATTATTTTTTTAGTTAGATAGTCAGATAGACATGGCACAGTAGGAAAAGCAGGTGTAAACAATAAAATAATAGAGGGCTAAATTCCATTAAACTGTCTCAGGTTCTTTCTTGTGCATGTTGACACAGTGTAGCACTGTCACTGGGACTGAGCCATCGTTATAACTGTGCTTTTTAAGTCAGAATGTCGGCTGTAAAAAAGGCCTATCTGCATACATTTACCATATTGTGATATACTGTACAGTATATTGATGTACAGTATAACATTGATTACAACATTGATTTCTTTTTAGTTATGGCAGGCTTTGGTGGTAATAAAGTGAAAATGTATACCCCATGGTAATGTCAAGATTTAAAAACACAGATGCCCTTGTTTAAGTATGCACACACACACACACACACTAGCTGCAGCTGTTAAAATGTGTGCTTGCCTCTGTGTCTGCCCTGCAGAGGTTTCCTCCTATCTGTGGTCATGCTGGTGACCTCTGTGATATTGTGAACATGTTACTATTTCCTAGCCCTACACCATTTATAATGTCCCTTCTGTAGTTTACTGTAAACTTTTTGCCTCGGCCTCTGTTTTATGCTCACTTTTTCCTGAAAGTCTGCAGGATAAAATCTACTGTAAAAATTTTTTACATTGCTTCAATGCGTTTTGGAAAGGAAGTCGATATGTCCAAAGATGGACAGCTCTTGTTCTAAACTGGACAGTTTGGACTGATGATGATATCAGATGAAACTTTCTGGAGTTGCTCCACCAGCACTGTATTAGCGGCTGACTCAGGCAGCTTGTAAATTTTCTGTTCTGAGGTATTACAGTCAAATGGGTTTTATTTGAATGTCAGGCATTCAGCTGTGAATCTGAAACTGTCCACGCATCCCAGTAAAATCACACAGGCTGCTGAAAGTTTTTTCACTCATAATATACTGTAATAATCGCTCCCTCAATAGTCTCTAAATGACATCTCTACACTATCTGCCGTTCAGCTTAGCAGAGACTTTCAAACTGTCAAATTAATGCAGATTGAAATTTTCACAGAAAGAAAAATAAACAAATATACACTATAGTTTAGAGTGGCTTCTCCTCTTTAAACAAGCTTTAAAGTCAGTGTCCTTTTAAGGTACATTTTTATATTATATTTTATATTATATTCTGCTTTGCTTTATCATTAGTTGATGCTGTTAAAGATTACATCCTGCAGCAACAGACTGCGTGAGTGGTTCCAATGGACATGAATGCTACGCGCTTCTTCAATCAGCATGCTATAATTTCTCAGTGAATATTGTGATTACATGGATTAACAGAGTTTTCCTCTCTGTTTTAGGATTACTTGTGTTTGCCATTGTGATGTGGCTTGAGAACAAGCCTAGTGATGGCATTATGGGTGACAGATTTACAAGGATAATCTCATCTAAGGGTTTAGCAACAATTTGTAGAATGACTTATCTGTTTATCCCACTGCATTAAAGTCTATAGGATGAATTACAACGTTGTTGTTCCAACATGATTAATGCTGATCAATGAGTGTGAACTTTAGAGTGGTTACTAAAGCTCCATTATGATTCTTAAGACAAACACACTGAAAAATAAAGTCTATAAAGATGTCTATCCAATTGTAGATCTGTTTTCAGAGTCTACTGGGATGTCTTCAGTCCGTGTATGGTTCGTTCTTTCCTTATTTCGACTGAAATGACTTGATTTTTTGTTTTTTCTGTTTTAAAACCAAAAACGAAAAAAACGGAAAAACGGAAAACCAAAAAACAGACCTCTGTTTACTTTTTCTGTTTTGTACCCATAACTGAAAACAAAGGAGCTGTGTTTTGTTCTATGTTTGACCTGTGTTGTATCCCTACAACCTGTTCTCACTCCCCGACTCGTCACATATGGCATGGTCAAGACTTATCGGTCTCCGTTTGTAACGCACTGGGGATCCCTATAGCGTCATAGGTCAACGCAGTGTGGGAAACCCTGTAGCGTCAGTTTGTGGCGGTAAAGGCAGGTATATGATAATTAACAGAGAACTGTGTTCGTGTAGGTCTACAGTGAGAAACAAAAAGTCATTACATATTTAAGCTATTTATTTTATAGCCTATAGGCTAAGGCTATTTCTTTTCAAGTCGCATCTCATATCAACTACGGTGAATATGATTGTAGAAGTGAGCGCTATAGGCCTATTATAGCCACATACGAAAAAAGAAATATGAGAATATGCTTTTGCAAAATCGCGTGAAGCTGGAGGAGCCACACAAGCCTCCAAATTCTCCAATTTCTAGATTAAATACGTCAGCATCAAGGAAGCATTTTGTTTTGGGCTGATCTGAAGCAGCTGGTTACCTAAGCAATCTAAGAAAATATCAGAATATGTTTATCAGGGTTTTTTTAGGATAGGGCCAGGGTGCGAACTACGGGGGAGCCAGGGGGAGCTTTAGCCTACTCCTCTTAATAACACATGAGCTCTCCTGAAAACATAATTTGTTGTAATATATTGGGGGGTCTCTAAAATACTGACTACATGCTATTTTTGCCATTCATTTCTATTTTTCTGTAGCCTATCATCATGGATCATGCGTAAATCAGTAACGTCAAGCTTCATCCAGCCAGAGGGATCCCCGACCGTCTACAGCATACCAGGTCGCTCCTGCGACCCTGTTGCCTACGCTCCAGTGGCCCGCTCCCTCTCCGGCGGTAGACCTACTGTGAGTTGTGTTGCCAGTGGAACCGGCGCACTGGACAGTCAGTGGTCGTTCCCTCTGGCTGGATGAAGTCCGACGCTCCTTATCCATGTGATCCTGCAGCTGGAGGCGCTCCGCAGCAAAAACGCGCAACTTTCTCAGAAAATAAAGGTCAGGTTGAAACAGTGTAGCCTAGAGAGACTGAACAAAAATTACCCTAACCTTTTAATCCGTGTATGATTCGTTAATATACAGCTCGCTAAATTAACTAATAACAGTTCATGTTTGCTGTGTACCATTGGATGTACTGACAACTATCAATGAATTAATTTTAAACTGAAGAAATCTCAAAAACTGGAGAAGTCTCAGGAAAGCGCTCCTGATCCAGTTGCTAGTGAGTTACAAACTGAACGTTGAGCCAATATTATATAGCTGCAGTACCAGAGGCTGCAGCTATACAATATTTTCCTGTTTTTCAAACTAAAAACCCACCTATGTTGATGTTCAAGCTCATCTTAATTACATTTAATCAGGCACCGCCATCACCAAGTGTATCTGCTGCAGGTTTATTAAGTGTAACACACAAAGCTACACAAATCGGACTCATTAACTATCAAAATCCGTTTTGGTTTTAAAACAGAAAAACAAAAACTGATGTCAGTTGGTGTTGTGGTTTTGGGCTATTTTAGAGATCAGAAGTGCAGCTGAAAACAAGGAGGAATACATTATTGTGTGGGAGGCCTGGCTTCAATCATCAAATCACTTTTCCCTGCTTTTTTTGCTGAATTCAGGTAAAGGTTCAGTAATATCTGACTTGGAGCCAAATAGAATTTGGCAGCAAATCACTGGCACATTGAGATGGCGCTAATTCCTGACACCGCATGAGGATATGGCCAGTTTTATGTTGGACAATCACTGATAGCACAGCCAAAAGTGTGTTATAAAGCAGTTGCAATGCAATATATTGGAAGTCAAAGTGACTGTTATAGAATATTTTAGGGGGTTTGATTGATGTAACAAGGAAAGGTAAGATAGGTCTAGCTTGGAGTCGTTAGCTGACCCTACAAGTGTTCACTGACCTTCCAGCTCTAGTTATTTGTCCTTGTAAGGGAGAGAACAGTTAGACTGATAACGTAGGGACAGTAGCTCAGGCGTCAGGCTAGCAAATATCTTTGTTCTCTGGGAATCTTACAAGGTTGAGTCTTACAAGAATGTTTACATGAACTTACTGGCGCCGCACTAGGGTGAAGACAGAAACATAAGAGGGACCAAAACATGTTTGGTGTTTGGCACTGTATCTCCTCGGCTGGGCTCAATAAACCATGCTTTGTCAAGTCTTCATCGGTCTCTGAAACTTCTTCACTGTTTGTTCACAGGTGTATAAGCTTTTGAATAAGATTTGCTCATGTAATGATTGTAGTACAGGACAACCTTGCCCTTTGTGACAACCCCTTCAGACCTGGTTTATGAGACAGAGAAAGTCAAGTTCATGGTGATTCATGAAACTGGTGTGTCTCCCTGAGGCAAATGTCACCTTAACACCTTGCTGGTATCAGATTAAACAACCTTGGATATGTACGTATACTTAACGCTTAACTGATATTGTTTGTTCTTGTGAAGAGTTCTAAAGATGAACTGTAAAATGTTTTGAGTTATATGAGAAGGAAAAAAAGGGTTTCTACATGTAGCTGTTCCATTATAGTCTAGAATCAAAAACTTCATCCGAGGAACAAACTGAGAAGCACAATTCTCTGGATCCGTCTCCTCTTTTCACTCTTATCTTTTACTGTCTCACTTAGCCCAGAATTACCATCTGTCTAATCCAGGTCTGGAAGACCGCTTGGCTGGCTGTGTATTCTCAAAATAAGTTAAACTGAATAAATAAAAGAAGAAGAATTCCAAAGAACAGAAGAACATTTTGGGCCATTTTAGGTTCCCATGACTGCAAATATAGCACAATAGCACAGAGTATCAATTTTAATCTTGAATTTAATGATCTTATTATTTCCTCTGTCTTTGCGACTCTCTCTTATAAACTCACATTGTGTGTCATAACTGGTAATGACAGCGGAAAATGGCCATTCTGTGGTTTAGCCTCACTCCACTCTGTGGCCCTCTGCTTCCTTGCGTTTATGTGTCTCAATATTCCCATTCTGGGCTCTTGTATTACACCGAGCCCTGGAGATGCTTTCCTGGCCAGAGATGGCGTCCTTAAATGTCCTGCTCCTGCTGTTACCATGACAACCTGGGAGTAAAAAAAAAATCTAAGCCCAACCTGGTACAAAAAACCTCCCTCGTTTTTTTTTTTAACCTGCCCAGTGAACCACATCATCAGCTCAATGAAAGCTGCACCTGCAACAAGCCAGCGCTGCTATTTTTGCTGTTGTCTGAATGTATTGGTCAATCCCCCACAGGACAACAAATAATATGGAGTCTTGTACATTGTCAGACTGGATGATTGCTCCTCCATAAACCTGTTAGTAGCATCCACTGTCCAAGAACTTAGTGTGAATTCAATGTAAAGAGACAAAATAACGACACTGGCACACTCAATATGTATTTCTGAGATCCACTGCAGAACAACTCTGTTTCTAACCTAACACAGTAGTAACATAATGAAAATGCACTTGAAAATTGGCAGCAAACAAAGAGCAACATAATAGCCAGACGAGGGAAAGATACCGGAAAAAACTGCTGTGGTTTACAGTGTAGGTATAGCTGTGCAGGTAGGTATACACCTCTGGGCAGATGGATTTATTGTGTACCTAAAAGATATAAAGATAGAAAGATAGATATTTATCAGTGCACACATTGCAGAGGCAGGCTGCAGGCATTCATTACATTCTTTCATCACATCTGCTGTTCCATAGCCTACAAGCTTCACGGAGTGGGATGAAAGGGATGAGTACAGTTAAACACACATACCTAAAAATATGAAAGCAACACACCAAAACATTAGAGGTGTGCTTGTATACCATACTGTTGTGAATTATAGTGATAGTAACCACACAGGCAACAATTTCGATTACTGTCATTACTGTGACTATTGTTGTTTTCAGGGCACACACAGCACCAACACACAAGCATGTCTTCTTTAGCAGTTTTATTTTAAATTTAGCATCAAAGGAGCACCTTTCTACCAGCCAAACAGAGACAGTGTGACCACAGCAGGGCCTCTGTCTGTCCAGCTGTAGCTACTGTGGCTATAGCTTGCAATGCTAACATTAGTTAACTCTGCCTGTGGTGTTTTTGTCAGTGGTAGAGGAGAGGTAGTGTGCAGAGGGGCGAGCAATGCTAGTGGCTTTAAGAGCCAAACATTAACTGTGCCACAGTCCATTACATTGTGCGTGCTTTTACATTCTGCCATTTAAAAAAGGATTTTATCCCTTAGCACCCCAAAATACATCACGGGATGCATCGAGCATAGAATTGAGACGATGTAACAGTCAAAGCGATCACCAGACATCTGTCCTAAACTTTTAACAATACTTTACCTTTAGTTAGATTTTGTAACTCCAAGACAAACATGCTGCTTGTCACGCTATTTTTAAAATAACATTACTATTATATGACAGCATCATATATCATCAGCATCATAAGACACACCACTTGTATTAATGCTTTCAGTTAAAGACATTGGACTGAGAAAAAAAGTATTTTCTACCCCGAGTCTTTAAAGTCTTTGTGGCTAGAGAAAAAGCAGTTCCTCCTTTTGTTAACTAGCAGGCTCTTGAGGCACAGCATATAATGTTAATTTGCAGTTACAAGGATCTAACTCACATTTGCTAGAGCGCAAATCAAATGTGTGCATCTGAATAGATGGTTGCGTCTCATTATACATTGTTGGAGAAACACTACTCTAATAACTCTCATCAAAGGGCCGACGTTTACATGAGACTACTTTTAACTGTCAAACATTTTAACACTACTAATGAGTGTTAAACAACACTGTTTTGTTCTAGATAATACAGCATAGAAGATAGCAATATTCTACATACAAATCAGATCTGGCTCAAAAATAAGGATACAGCAGTTTATATCCTTTTAAGGAACGTCACTCCATCTTTTATGGACGGGCATCTGGCAGCTTATTTCGGCCCCATCAAAGCTAAGAGGAAGTAGTTTTTTGCACTTCTACTATCAGGGAAAAAAGGAGTTAGTCTGGTAGAATCTGAACAGTCTCAGAGGCTTGTCCAACCCCCTCTTTGGAATTCCATAGGGTCATAAACGCTGCACTGTGTCTGTGAAATGTGGGAGAAATCCATGTGTTTACTACAGCTTTCTAGTTCTTGTGCTTCACTTGCTGCGTTTCATGTAATCCAATCCAACTGTTAACAAATAATCTTACCCGCATTGTACATGGCTGGACTAACTAGTACATAGTCCTTAATGTGCTAATGGTAATTAGCATAACCATTGTGATCATATTATCTTAAAATACGGTTTGTTTAACTTCACATGCCTAGCATAAAAAGACATTGAGCAGGGGAGACATTGGACCTTGTGCGCCAGGAAAAGGCAGCATTTTAGATTTTCTGTTTTATTTATTGTCTTTAAAGCACAGCTAAATGTTTTCTTTTACATTACATTTTACTCACCATCTTTCTATGCAGTCAAGTCCATGGTTTTGAAAGGACAGCTTTCCAGTTGTTAGATATTCATTTAAAAAGGCTCACATTTGTGCTGTGTGCACTTTTTCAGCGGCTCTATTCATTTTGGCCAAACATCTTATTTTATGTGTTATTAACTTAAGACTGACAGATATGTGATGTGCATTGTTTGTGGAAGTGGATCATGATATACAATCTCTAGAAGTGTTTGCGATTCAACTTTTTCCATTACTCTAGTGTTAAAAAAGAAAATCAGAACCCAAGTCTCCTGAGAGTACTGAATCGAAAAATAAGCATTTTATCGTCCAAGCCCGATTGGATAATTTCATTTCAACATGTATGATTACAAAAGAAGAGACTGCATTCACAGTAGAAAGGATCAAGATGTGACATCAACATCACAGGTGCAAAAATCGATTATTATTTGTTTAACAACCAGATAAAATCACCTAAAGACAAAATCGTTAGTACATACAGTTGATATAATGTATGCATCAATCGAGAATTTCAGGTACATTTATTGTAGTGCTTAAACAGCTCCTTTTTCTCCTCTACTGCTTTAACCAATCATCCATAACATCTTTACTCAGTTTCTTCCCCTTGGCCCCAAAGCCACATGAAATCCTTTAGTCTGCTCTGAATGTGTTATGACCTTTCCTACAGGTCCTTGTAGAATACCACAGACAAGGCAGGCTGCTGCAAGGCTTTGGCTGCAATCAATACTAATCAATTTGTCAGTCTGTTAGCTAATGACAAGCTAAGAACCCGCTGCTCGGAAAAATATGGCTTCCAGACCTCTTTAATTTGTCATAATAGGAGGGCAGAGGAAGCAAACCCAATTATCTGGCTCTTGGTCTCTGATTCCTCATGTGTGGCAGATACAATTTGAAGCCAAGCAGGGTTATTTAAGGAGGCCCACTGGCTTTTTCTGTTTTATGCTGTCAGGTGAATTCGATTTGGAAATTGGGCCATGGCTAATCACGTTTTTTGCGCTAGTCAAACTCTGATCTGTGTGTCCCTGAACACCTAGAGAAAAAATAAAATAACACCCTAAACAACATATTTTAAAAACGGTGCTAAAAATAATCAATGTGTCCATCAAAATGCTCGAACTGCTATTATGGCCAGCTATTTGTCACAAAAATACTGAATCACGAAGGTAAATAATGATTCTGAGATAATGTTGTTATAGATTACAAGCCGAGATAGGTGGATAAAAATACTACCGAAGCCTTGTTGGCTGGTTTGATGAATTTCAAAGGCAGAGGCAATCCTTCAGATCGGGTCGGTAGCCCTTGACTAGGTCCGGCCCTTTCAGTTTGAGATGAATAACTGGATGCAGGATGCGTTGGTTTGTGCTGGGTTTCTTGGCCCGTCACTTCACCCCTTCAACACCCAGCGGCTCCCAAGACCACTGCTAGAGAGCTGCAGAACAGAGGGCCCATTAATCAAACCCCAAAGGTCAAGAGCTAAACCCAATTTACCCGCATGCTCTCCTTGTCGCTCACAAGAGTAATGAATATGTTGGTGGTGAACCAGGAGGAGCCCAGCTGAGAAACTGTTCAGACGGATTTAGTCTTTCTGAAAAATGTAACATAGCTCATTCGCAGCCCATCCTTTCCCAGGAGGGAGAGAGGCAGCATTATTCTGTAGTTAGCTTTCTGTGCTCTTTTCTTTTGCCTTTGTGTTCCTCATAAAGCAGAGGAGATGAAAGTGAATATAGAGTAAATATAACCCCCCTTTGATTCAGTTTGAAGTTACTGAAACATGAAACTGCTGCGTGAAGTCTTGAGGCTTAAATATTCATCAAAAGCAGACAGAATGCAACAAGCTCCACGCTCTGTTGTTACACGATATCAGGAAAAGAAATCGGCATGTGTAATATAAATGTCTATTACTGTATATATGATATTGTGATACATATATAATGACGCCCAGCAGCTTGTCACGGTACCCTGGGCAAATGGCCTTTAGTCTCGCAGTATGCTTTATCTGCAGTTACAACCTGACTGCAGTCATGTCTGAAGGCCCTAAATGAGCGGATGGCTGTTACCCTGTAAACATGCAGCCAGAGTCTGTACAAGCTGCCAAAGATATTTTTAGGGAGTTAAACTGCGTGTATTGTTTTGATATTTAATGAGGTTTATGTCATTTTCAGAACTCTATATTTATGGAGCACTCAGGAACTGACCAACAGCTAATGCTGGAAGATAGTAAACAGGAGTTTGAATCACTCAGTTATATTTAGTACATCACATTAATATATTAAACACCTTAATAGTGATATCCAGACACACTGGTGCAGCAGCAGCTTGTTCTGCTGTTGTGAAACTATAACGTTAGCCAACAGGCAATAATCGAAAGAGGAGACAGTCAGCAGGATGTTGTTGTTGTTGTTGTTGTTGTTGGATTTTGCAGCAGTTTGTCATTATTAGGGCTCTATAAACTGCTCAGAAGATCATTGGTAGCCATCTCCCGAACATCGGTGATATCGGTAATGTGCCTACACAGAGCCCAAAGGATACTAAAGGACAGTACCCACTTAGCCACAACCTGTTCACCCTGCTGCCTTATGGGAAGAGATCTAGAGGTTTCAGCTGCCACCAGACTGCAGAAGAGCTTTTTCCCCCCAAGCAATCAGACCTTTAAGCTCAATTCATCCTCAGCACGGCTCCAATGAACAAGTTTATTTCCATTTCTTTTTTACATTCTCTCCTATGTTAATGTATATTGTCTGCTATGTAACAGAAGGGAGTTACAAATTCAATTTCACTATATAACCTGTTATATTGTGACAAAATAAATCTACCTACCTTATTACGATAAGAGGAAAACTACATAACAGTCATCTCAAATGTGCCACTTTTGTAATATAATGATGTGAATAATGAAAAGGTCATTGTAGGAATCCCTGTAGTAACAGAAAGCATCACTAAACTGAACTACAGTAAATTGGTGTGGTTTTCTACATTATAAATTAACTGTGACTAAAATCCTGCTCAGTGGCGCAATTAAGCTGTGATGAAAGGGCAGTTAAATGCTCCGTATGTGTATAGCGCCTTTCTAGTCTCTTCGACCACATGCATTCACCAGTCATACACATTCATACACTGAGCCTAAGTGCTCAGGCTAACATTCAACAGCCGCCAGGGGCTCAGTTTCAGGGGTTCAGTATCTTGCCCAAGGACACGCAACCAGGGGGAGCCAGGGATTGAACTGCCGACCTTCCGATTAACGACCAACCTGCTCTGCCTCCTGAGCCACAGCCGCCCCAGTTGTCACAGTATTGTTTATTTCCCCCCCTTGGAGGGAGCAATGATCCCTGCAGAAAAGTACTAATGGGCTCATTTGACCCCCTCGCAGACAATCCTGGCTCAAACGTTGTAGTCCGCTGTAGGTCTTACATTGTGTCATTATCCTAACTTTAAAAAAGAACCTGTTTAAGTGAGAAATGTAGTTTTTTGCCTCTCGCCTGTCCTTCAGCTGTCTGCCTGTTTGTCATGCGTCTGCAGAGTGCCCTGTCACTACCGTGAGCTTCCTCTCAGCGCCGAGAATCCAATGACTTTCCCCTCATCCATAATTGAGAGGCCATGCTAGGTGCCTGGAGAGCTGAAATGAATTAGCTGGAGGTATTAATAGCCATCTAAAAATACAGCTGCAGGTCTATTTGCAGGGGCCCTCAGAGGCAAGGTGTTCCTGCTATTAGCTGGCGTTTGAAATTGCTGGAAGGTGCAACTCTTGTTGAAGATATTATGTGACATATGAGCAATTATGTGAAAGCTTGAATTTCATGTGCCATGTGTGTCCCGAGATGAGCAGTGCAAACCTTTAATTGGAGATAAATGCACTTTTTCAAGCTGTAGAAAAAAAGTGAAATTATACTAATTGCGAAAAAGTACTCCCAGTATCGTAGTGACTCCTAAATTTATTCCAAATCTCCTCTTTTCAATTCTTTGCCACTCCAGACTCCCTTTAATTAAATCAACTCACCTTTCTCCACTCATAATTCTACAATCTGCTGCACCATCAAATGCCACCCACTTAGTCTAATAGAAACAAAGGAAGATCATCAGGATAACGCGGGTGACTTGCAGTCTAACGAGGCAGACACATTTCAGCTCTAATGATCTAAATGAACTCGTCACTGTCTCTCTCCCCTGTGTCTGAATGCCTCCTCTGACCTGCTGTAATTACACCTTTCATTAGCCATTAGTAGGGATAGCCTCCTAGCCCTGGCGGATTGATCGGGCGTTCACAGGGGTGCTGTTAACGACACTACAGAAGAGGACAAGACCATATCCAGCCGCGTGATAAGGGCAGGCACTTCAGGGATGGGAATGATGGGGAAGATAATGGCACTGAACATCAATGCACTGAACATTATAACTGTCTCGGGTAACACTTCATATAAAGATTATATCTATGATATAAATCTATGGCCTCACTTTACAGACATTAACAAAGACTTCCTTTATCATTTTACCCTAATCCATTCAGGAAAAGGTTTTGCTCAATTACTGCTTTATTTTCTTTTAAATCGCTGCTTTGATTTGCTGCAATCACACTTGAGAACTTTGCAATACTTAAGATTCAAATATTTAGCTGTAATACTTATGTTTACAATGGACACTGCATACTCATGACACTTATTATACAAGTCATAATACTACAGAAGTTTTGCCCTACATCTCTGTTTGAAAGGGCTCTGTGAGCAGTATAGCTGCTCTACGTTTTTCTTTGGCCAGTGAGGTTTTAGTAGTTTTAGGGCGGAAAGGATTCATCGATTAAATCGATAAAACCGATCATTAAAATGCATCAACGCAAATTCTTTCCATCGATTGGATTATTGTGGCTGTTTGCAAAGTGGAGCTAGAGAAAGAAAACAGCGAAGGACAAAGAAGAAAGTGTCCAAAGTAACAAAAACTTTATCATTTAACTAAAATCATGGTTGATTGTTGAGTTGAAGCCAAAGTAAGCCGCAGACCTCAGCTGAAAATGTGCACACGTGCGTTTGTTGTTCTCCTTTTTGGGCCGTGAGTTGTAACCTCAATCATGAGTGTGTTTTCTTGACTTGAAACGTGGGTCGGGTGACACAGCCGCTGTCAGCTTGTGTAGTATGTGACTCCCTGTCAGCGATCAGTCAGGTAGTGTGAACGCCACAACGACTTCAAGACTCCAGTCAGAAGACGGCAAGTTGTGTAGTGAAAGTCGTGTAGTCTGCACGAGCCTTTAGTATAACTTGTGTTTGAAAAGCAGCTGTCTAGTTGTTGCTGTATGACACACTATGAATTTCCAAAAGAACCAATAAATATCCATCATCTATAAACATGCACAGATGATCCCGTTACCGGGGCGCCGCAGCCGCCGCGCAAAAGTACTTCTTAAACGACGCATCAATGAATCATCTATAGAAACTTCAAATACTAAAATCATCGTTAGCTGCAGCCCTAAGTAGTTTTAGCTTTTTAGAAATAGAGAAATAAGTACTCTACAACTACAACTTGGGCTGGGCAATAAAACAATAATGATAATTATCGCAATATAATTTCCATCAATAACAATATAACAAATGTTCAATATATCGTCAATAAATGTTTGATTTGTCATTTGAACCACAAACGAATTAGAAGATATTTATATTGTTGTGGAGAAGGGACTGAAAAAATATTTACTAATGTTTTTTGAAAAAAATATTTTATCATATCTGTTTTGAATGTTTTCAGACAGATTTGTGAAGAGATCCACTGTTTGACATCAATTGTTTGTTCTGACCATAAAGAAAAGTTTAACCACACAATTAACCATCTGGTTTCTTCAACTTTCACTCAGGAGGAAAAATCAGCCTTTAAACTAATGATTTGACATTTATCCTGATAATTATTGTTATCGAATTGTAAAACTACTACAACTACCACTCAGAACTGTCATCTCCACAACAGGACCCATGCAAGAGAGACAGCTAATGTTAGCCTGAAGCCCCTCCTCCAAAATCATCACTGAGCCGCAGTTGAGATATCATGAACAAAAACTAACATCTAGTGAATCGGTGCTAATGTTAGCAAGCTAACTAGTTTTCGTTTTCTACGTAGAAGCTAGCCTAGTTTGCCGGCTTCTACTAAGCAAGTAGCACCTCCTGATGTTTTCAAAAACCACAGTGATTTAAGCCACAAACAGCTTACGTCACCGACAGTGTATAACCATCACTATGCGGGAAGTAAAAAAATACTTTTTATCAACCTTTGTAGGACAAACAGGGCTGATGTGATCCAGTCAGTAGTGCACCATGCAAGTTGGAAGTGCGTATCCTAACAATGCCAGCTTTCAAATGTCAGTCACCGATTGCCTTGGAAATTACCCACCCAGAGGCTTAAAACTTACACTGTTTCCACAATGTCCAAATGTTCTTCTTTTATAGAAAATGAAAGTGAACAGCTATAATATCATAACGTAGTTTATATTTCCTTGCACAAAAAACGAGAATTCAAATTGCAGTCCAATTTCTAATATCTTGATGAAGTGATATACAAATAAACTAAACTGGGTTCTTTTAAAAATGCATAAACGCTCTAAAAGCCCAAACTAAACAAAATAAATGTAATTATATCTGACTGATATTGTGAAATGGATAACTGCTTCCAGCAAAATTTGGACTGCACAAACTAGAACACTACACTGCCTGTCTCTGCATGAGAAGTCTTTAAAATTGCTAAAAGAAGGCCCATGATATCTGCTCTGCTGAGAGTTGGAGTATTGCATTATCACCCTGTAAACCACCGTAAACTTTCAAACGCATAATAAACACAGTTTTCATAGGGAATTTTTTGACCTCAATGAGAGGTTCTCTGCCAAAAAAAAGGTTTCAGAACCAGTAAACTGATATTGAGGAGTCAGAAATCTGACAGACTTGGGAGAAAAACCTCCCATGACTATCACGAGCAATATTTCAAGCGAGTTTCCATTCTCAACTGGAGTTTGAGAGATTTTATGAGGCTCAAATGTGATTTCACAAAGTTGCGCACACAGCTTCCAATTAATTCCCTGGTCGCTACAAAACCTTCTACAGTTCTGCTAGTATGACACTGAAAGGCACTGTGAGACATGGTCCAAGAAAAGCAAAAATATATGTAGCACTAAGAGCTGTCATATCACATCACTTTGGAAGTCATAATATCTGCAGTGTGTCATGAGTCATGAGTATCTTCTGAGTGTTGTAATGCAATATGAGACAGTTGTTAGTGTCGTCAACCACACTCATGAGAATTACAGGCAGCAGTAAATTAAAAGAAGGGGAGGACATCACCATTAGGACAAATTAAATGATAGTGATCGGGGGGGGGCCATATTGTCTACCAGCTATATACAGCACATTAGCCTCCAAAAGCCATCTGTATTCTACATTAACTTAGCTCTCCTTATTAGGCTAGGCTCCTTAAATGCTTGCTAATAATTATTTATTAAAATGAAAAATAATTTTTTTGAAGCTGGGTCATTGACATTGTGTTGGACAGATTTGTGCAGCTGTGCTCATGAGGGAGAGAGAGCGACAGAGAGAGGGATGGGTGAGCGAGAGAGACATGGGGACGAGCGAGAGGATGTGCTGCACGAATGTGCTACGGCGCTCTGCAATCAAAAATGATTCTAAATAGGCCTAGTAAAAAAGAACGAAAATCAATGTGTAAATAAATAAATGAACGTATGGGAAACTCTGATCTGAATGCAGTGTCCATTTTGGCACCTATTTTTGATTTATTTTTAGTCACAGATAGTTAGTTTTGGTCTCATTTTAGTTGACATCTGAATGTTTAGTTATTTTAGTCCAGTTTTCCAGAACTATTTAGTTGTTTCTTTGCTTAAATACTGTTCACTGCCTGAGTTTATTTGTGACGAGCAGAAAGAATGTTGGATAATATTAATGCATCTGCCGTCATCAATCCTGCCCTCACTTAACAAGGTAACGTCAACATCCACATCCCTTCATAATCTTACGTCAGTGTTACCTTTTAAGGTTTCAAAATGTTAAAAATGTACTAGGCTGCATGTTTCGTGGTTTGTCCCAGTTGTTCTGCTGCCACTCCACACATTGGTTACTTCCTCCTTCCAAGAACTGTTTATGTTAACTAACAGTACTGGTATAAATGTAATGTAACGTAATTGGAATGCAAGATGCTGCTATATACGGAAGCTCAAACCGGCCATCATTTCAAATATTTTTTTTACTACGTTTTCATCATTTTCTCGCAATCCCAAGATAACAAAACATATCTGAATACAGGGGTCGGCAGGTGTGTTTCTTTAGGATAATTTCATACATATTTCCACTGTCACTGTTTTGCTTAGTTGGTAGAGCACAGGACTCATGATTAAAAGGATTGAATGTTCAATCCCTGCTTTCAACTATTCTATTTTTTTTGTTGTGTGTTTTTATTATCCTCTCCAGCAAAGTTGTTAGGAAGAGATCCAGGGGAATCTAATCACACATTTCCCGACAGCTATTTCAAAGGTTACGAAATAGCCGTCAGGAAGTGTGTAACGTTAAATGGATTCCCCTGAATGAGTGATGGGGAAATGATCCATAGGTTCATAGGCTGATGGATGTGGAGCAATCACCGGGACGCACACGGGAAAATGGAGTAAAAAAAATATTTGAATCTATGGCAGCTTAAGGCTTCCGTAGCTATAAGTGCAACAGGTATAGAAACTAAATTGACTTTTGAAGGGGAGGTATTTTTTGGTGGGTACTGTCAACGCAGGTTGATAAATAAAACTGCATTAATATAGTAATTTAGTAAATGCATTAGTCCATTCATCTGTCTTTCACATATTGTGTAGTTTGTACGCAGTGACGAAAACCGTAATACGTATTGTCATAGCTTTGGTATAATTTTTTTTTTACTTTTAGTCTAATTTTCGTCATGGAAAAAAACCATCTTCAGCAAAAACTTTTTGTTATAGTTTTTATTTCTGAATGTGAAGTACTCTTATTGACTCCCAGCTAAAAATAATAAGTTTAATCATCCCAAAAGCTCATTTAATTTTTATTTAATTAATATTTGTAAGTTCAATGTATTTATGACATCAAGAGATTGTTGACAAAGGAGAATATGTTCTCCTTCACATCAAAAGGCACTTTCACAGTATCCCTAGTATTAACTGTATGAATTATTTCATTATACAGGAGTATAAGAATTTGAGGTCAATACTCTTACTGCATCAATGACAGTGTAAGAGGAAAGCGGTGTTGGGTGGGGATTCTTTGGCATTGTGGGTTAAAACACAAAGCATTTTCTTTAAACATTATGGGTCTGGATCACGACCCTGGTCACATAAGATCTCTCCCCTCTATGTCTCTTTCTCTCATCCTCTCAGTCATTCTACTATCTTAAGTTGTACCAGACAGGTTTTGAGGCTAAGTTAACAAAGAATTAACCTATCCTGTTCATAATATGCTCAGTACCCCTTCAGTCATCCGTCCAGAACATTACCAACATATAAACACTCAAAGAAAGTCAGAAATAGCTGGAGGGGGATCAGCTTCTCTCTCTGTGCTGAGCAATTCTTTATCCTGCCAAAATTCATCCGCCATGCCTTCCTTCTCCCTTAACTAAATCCGTCAGCTCCCTTACAATGTACTGACAGGCCCCCTCATTCAGCATCATTCGATTATCAATTCTCATTTCGCGAGCCGCGCTAAGCTCGTTTCAGATTTAGATCCCAGCCTTCAAGCAGCCATAGATCACCTGTCACTTGTCAGAGCTCTGTGGCAGAAAAGGACAGAAAACCGTCAGTGGCTTTGGGCAGTCTGCCAACGATGGCAGAGAAATGACTTCATTTTATGGGCAAGAAATGGGACTTATAATGGAGGCGACAGAAACCAAATAACTTCTGCATGTTCACACTGTGTTTTGCTTCTGAATGTTAGTGGGCGGGTGTCAGGTAGACCGCTGGCAATAACAAATCTTAGATTTCTTGTGCAAACTGTCTACACATCAAAACGTGGGAAAATCCCATCAACTGCTGTCTGTGTACTCCAACTCTTTCTTCATTAGCATTTAACAGCAACCGATTGATACAGTCATATAACTGGTGAACACTAGAGTGCTAATACTGAGGAAACTGTAGAGTCTCTTTGCTGGCAATCAGTGATTGCCAGACTTTTTTTGCCACAAGGGATATCTCACTTATAGGATTAGCATAGTCATACAACTGAGTACATATACAGTATTATGATCATTATGAAGCACTTAAGGAAGTAAAACACAGCAAGTCCCACTTCTGTTTTCCCTTGACTGCACCAAAAGCACAAAAAGCCTTCCCTGTGCTCTCTCTCCACTAATGGTGCAATTGAGGAGATGTGAATTCATTTCTGTGGCAGCCTGGGAGTGGATTGAAGAGCTTCTCTCATCCCCCGTCACTCATCCACCCTGATGGGCATGTCTCTCTCCTCTGGCCTCTCTTTCTCCCTCTCTTTCCCACCTGACAGACAGCTCCTCTGTTCTATTACCCCTAGCTGTAATTCCATGTCAGTTGACAGGAAAAAGACCTATTTACAAATTTAACACCCAATCTTGACACCGAAGCTGCAGCTGTCAACCGCAGCGAACCTGCAGACCGAAAGAATGGTGAGGAAACGTTGCGCCATCAATTTTTGCGAGGCTTAATTGAAACATTTATACAAATCTGAGCCAGCTTGCACTTCACTGAATAAATACTGCTTGTTTTCTGCCCAGTGAACAAATCTGTTAGCTGCAAACATAAATTTGCAGCAAGCGTCCCGCTGAGGGGGGTGGGGGGGACATTATAGTCTTTCTAAATGCAGTATCTGCTCAGCTTTGTGTACAGTCCCTCCCCTAATGTAAAAAAGAGTGCCTCCCTTAATTTATTCATCTCTTTACGCCACTGTGTTTTCCTTTATTGGCACTGGAGGCAGACAGCAGGGTATTGATTGTGTGCTTTCCTCCAGGGGTTTGTGTGAAAAGGGGATCCATCACCTCTCCACAGCCCACCCACATGAGGGCCTCCCTTGGACAAGCCCTGTTCTCCAGGGTGGCCCTTCTGGGTGCACAAAAACCCTCTCCATGTCTCTCACTGGACCTTTCTACACACTGAGAGCTCTGCACAAAAAACAATCCTTAATCCAACAGCGTAATCTCAACCCCATTACGGCTAAAAGCAACATCCACTGTGAAACATGCTTCAATGGGGAATTAGGAAAATTGCCATTTCCTTGAAAAGCACTGTTATGATTCGTGTGGAGTGTTTGTCAGGTTCTGAGGAAAAGGCAAGTGGGGGCAAAGCCAGAGGAAAAAACATGTCAACCCCTAATCCATTTCTTCCATTGATATATGCACGGCAGGCTTAACAGAGATTTAAATAATTCAAAGTGCTTGGACTGCCAAAGCTCCATAATCAGCTTGCGAGCTCAAGGAAGCAGCACGATAGAGTGTACAGTACCGTACAGGGAGACTGATTGCTCAGCCCACATACATAATTAAGTAAAGGTGGGGGCTTCAGCCTCGGGGGGGAGCCCCGTTTAATGACAGATCTGGGGTCAGCTTGTTGGTGCTGGTCGAGTATTTCCACATGGACGAGCCTGTTTACATGATCTGCCACATAATGATCGCAGAAGTGTTGATGTGGAGGGGCTATACTGTGGAGTGTCTTGTCAATGATGTGGTGTGATGTCAGCAAATATGCAGTCCAAAATAAGGCTCAGTATTTATCTCAGCCAGGATTTATGGCTCCATATGGTTCGCATTAATGGAAATTTAGTAGCTTATCACAGATGGAGTTGTTTAAAGCCTTATTAGTCATTGGGACATGGCTTACTGTGTTGGTCCCTACTTCTCTCATTTGGCAATTAAATGTTTTAACTTCCTACAGCGCACAGCCCAGACCAAACCTTGATATTCATCAGACCTGGTGAGCTGTACATTTGTACATATTCTTTATACAGCAAACTTTTGCGCATTCCGTGGTCAATATTTTGTTCTTTCACAAGACTGTACAGCCCTATCATTTAATAAAAAGTTTTATTGTACATATTTTTTTTTCCTATTTTATTGTCAGTTCCCTATTAATGCCATCTGTTTTCAAGTTTCTTTCTCAGGTTAGGGTTAAGGTTGATGAAGCAGATGTGGAAAATCTATTTATTTAACACCATGCTCTCCCACCAGACTTAATTTCAACAAAAAAACAACACAAAGGGATGACTGCCCAGGGATCATCTCCATTAATTTTGAGAATTGTCTGTCTGTCAGTCAGTATTCAACTATGAGATTTTTTGCCATGAAACACTGGCATATTCATGTTCCCTTCGGGATGAATTGTAATAACTTTGTCGAGGCCTAAGCATTTTGTCTAGCACCATCATCAGGTCGACATTTGTACTTGTCCAATGCTTTGGTTTCTGATCAAGTACCTGCAATACGAATGACATTCCATAAGCTGTTGTGTTTTGTGCTAATTAGCAAATGCTAGCATGCTAACAAGCTAAACCAAGAGGTGAACATGCACATTTACCTGCTAAACATTAGCATGTTGTCACTGAGAGCATGTTGTCATGCTGACATTAGCATTTAGCTCAAAATCCCACTGTGCACAGCAAGTACAGCATCACAGAGCTGCTATGGCTGCTATGGCTGTAGACCTCATATCTGATTTTATATTCACTGATGCATTTTGGAATTTTCCAAAACACTCTGACAGGATGAAACCTGCACAATCCAGTCTTGTGACAGAAAACAAAGAAACTAAGTCAATCAGTCAGTCAAACAGTAAGTCAGTCAGTAGGCCAGTGTTTGTATGACCTTATCCTGTGTCCTCCCATTGGCATGTCCCTGTCCTTCCCTCTCAGTGCAGGGACCCAGATGGCATGAGGCGGCAGTGACCAGGGCGAAGGCTTGTCTGTCTGCCAGACTGACAGCAGCTCAGTGCCAGAGGCTCATTATCAAGCAGCAGCCGCAGCCACAGCAACAGCAACAACATCAACGGCCATGCAGCTGACCACACAAAACACAAACCCATCTGTAACCACTCCAACCGCAAAAGAGCCCCTTTTTCTTGTGTGTGTTGCTGCGACGGATTCAACTGAAAAAATTCCA
Organism: Micropterus salmoides; assembly: GCF_014851395.1. Lineage (NCBI taxonomy): Eukaryota > Metazoa > Chordata > Actinopteri > Centrarchiformes > Centrarchidae > Micropterus > Micropterus salmoides. The sequence continues at coordinate 33,565,646 of NW_024044459.1, read as the reverse complement.
ACTGAACATGTACAAACATGAACACTCATTGAGATGAATTGGAAAATTCAAAAGAATGTAATCATCAACATTATTTACTCATATACCAGGACCTTGAAAGACAATGACAGTACCAGAAATTATGTGACATTTACCAGGAATAATTAACTTGAAAAACAATAAATAAGAGGAACATTAGATGATCATTCTGAAGTACCAAACAGCTAAATCTGCTCTTTGCATCACTTTGTTTTTACTGCTGTTACTTAACAAGCCCTTGCAGCTTTTGATTTCTAACTGTGAAATGTGAAAAAAATCATTACAGCCACTCAATCATCTCACTTGGCACTGAGGCACAGTAGCAGCTTACTTATGTAGCAAATTAGAAGAAGCCATGAGGCTTGACATTCATTTAAAACACTTGGAACCCATCTGTAAAAATTATTTTTGAGCATCTGAGGGGTTTTATGTCATCACGGCTCTTTCTATTTACATCTTATTTTGCCAACATACTCAAAACCAAATTCTGCATAGGAATTATATGGCCTTGTAAGTCCTGAATTACCCTCATTTCTTTGTTTTGAGGGATGAATATACCTACATTAACAACCTGTCAATTCCCGATTAGGGGTAAGAGTGTTTAGCTGTAAGTCTGTTTTTCATGACAGGATGAAGACAAAAATCATTTGTATTGTAAAAAAAAAAGATGAGAATGCACATCATACAATCAGTGCACACAATTTGGTTTCTTCCAGATTGCCAGTTTTATCACTACATAAAACATGTGTAGGAATCTGTCTGGGTGCAGAGACATGCAACCAGCTTCCCAAGTTTCCAAGAACCGACAGGATGTCTGATATAATGCAAACAGATGGTGCGGTACATACACTGGGGAGTAAAAACAGAAACACGTCGTTGGAGCTGAACAGCATGGAAAGCTAAAATAATTTCAGATCAAAATGTTTTTCAGAGCCAAGTTCTAACTCTACAAAGATTTCCCAGAGACAAAGCTATTTTTGAGGCAGAAATGATCTCTTTTGTTGAGCTAAACTACAATTGCCAAAGAAAAAGAATCACAGTGTAAGAACAGACCTTTGGAGATCACGTCACTAGTAGCTAAATCATTGAATATTATTGAGTTTCATGGTAATGAATTCATGTTTAAAAAATACATGTTTTGTCTTCAATCTTTGTACTTTCTGAGAGCACTGCAAAAAAGATCTTTGATCCAGTTTTTTATTTTACAGGAATATAGTTTTATGCTGCTATAGGCCTAGACTGCCATGAGACTTCCCATGATACACTGAGCTCCTCTCTCCTCCTCTCTGTCCATCTGTATGCATTCTCATCTCATTAATGCACAATACTATTATAAGTTTTTCCCTCTACCGTGTCGTTCTGTGGCTTTCTGCTGTTGTTTCTGCCTCTCGAGCTGTAGAGTCTGGATCTATGGTTGCAAGCCGCCTTCTGCCCCCATGGTCGTGCTTGAAACTGCTTGGCTACAATTATTATTATTATTATACTCCTACTATTATTGCTATCATTATTATTATCCATTTTCATTCATCATCAGGATTGAAGCCCGATTTATTTTGTTTCCCTGTGCCATATACCTCTGTTGTTGTCCAAAACCTTTTCAGGTTGCAGCTTCTCTCTCAGTTGGTGCTGTCCAACGCTGTCATGAGTTAAAATAATTTGATTGCAGGCCAAAGTAAAAAACTTAGTCTGACAAAGATTGTTAAAAATACAAAAATCTTGTAGTCCCAACAACCCCAACAGAGTTAAATATCCTCTAGCTGATCAGGTCATGTTGGTTTCAGGAGTCACATTCTCCCAGTTAATCTTTCATCCACAACATATCAATAATTTAAGCTTATAAACGTTTTGCATCAGGGCCTTCAGTATGTGGATCAAGTAGCTTGTGAAAATAAGGCGGGTTGTATTTAGAAGGCTACACATATTAGATATTACATATTTAATCAACTTTTAGGGGAAAAAATGGTTCCGACTTAGTATTAATAACATTAAAGGACTCCGATTGGGATCAAGGACAAGGGACAGACTTCATCATAACATCCCCGCAAAAACTACAGAAACTATAAATCTGTGACCTGTTTTCAGAGATTTATACGCACCACAGACCGGGTAGCAAAGTCCACAAGTATTGAGAGATGATCTAAACATTGTTGGTTTTAGTCTTTTCATGGGATTTGTTGTCAGTAAGAAATATATATAATAATGTCAGACATATCCCTTTGATCCACATCCCTCAGAAAAATAATTTCTTTGGCTCTTCCCACTGAAGCTCAACTCAACCAATGAAATATTTTTTTCCTCCAGAGCAGCTCTGCACTGAGAATTGTTTGAATAACTAAAAGTTAAACGTGCAGATGGGCACACATGCCCTTTGTAGCCTCCTCCATGTGTTCCTTCATTGTGCCACATAATGTAAGCCCAGTGTTTGTTGACTGTGTGCTGTAAACTGGCACATTACAGATTGTAGACTGAGCGTGAGTCACAGACAAATCCTGGCAAGCTTGTTGCTCCTCAGAGCCCACCATGATGTCAGCACAGAAGCAGCCAATCAGCTGGGTCCTCTCTCTGAAATAACCCCGCACCAAAATTAGAGCTCAGACACATTCCTACAATACAGTATTCCCATGGACAAGCAAAGTGTATGCATGTAGCCGTGCAGAAACTAACGCATGAACACTCTCTCACATTTATGCAATTCAGAGTAATCTGAACACAAGCATGGTCAAGGGAAACTGTTGACACACTCACACGTACTATGAATACACACACACACCAGAAAACATGCGCGCACACACACATTAACAATTTATTTAAGCCTACTTTAAAGAAATAAACACAGCGACAAAAAAATTACAGGTGCAGTCAAATACATATAGAACATTTGGGACCAATGGTGCACACACACCCTGCCAACAGAGAAGACACAGCTGTGGGCCCAGAGCAGCGCTCCAGCCAGCACAGCATCAAGCCTGCTACTGACTGACAGGACCTAAGGGCTTTCCTGCCCTACAATAACATATTTTCATAATCATCCCTCATGCGGCTAATAATAACCTTTTGGGGGAATTGCGGCTAAATAACGGGGGTAGCAAATGCACCTCAACTCCTCTGCTTGGAGCGTCTGGCTGGCAGAGGCCTTGACGTTGTAAGTGGAAACACTGGATTAGAAGATAGGTTTCAAGCTGCAGGCAGACCAAACCCTTCAACCTCGCTCACTTTTAATAAATGTTGACTATATCAACCCTAACATGTTACTGGTTCCAAATACTACTTGTGGTTCTTGCACTTCCTCTTAATTTTTCTGAAGGGCACACTATATATACTCTTTTAGTGAGCCAAAATCTGAATGTGGGCAAGAGCATCCCATGCACCCCTGTTTGAAACACTGATTGATTCTGTTTTAATTTCATCATTTCACAACTATTATTTTGATGTTGGTTGTGTCTGGTGGGAAATCGTCTTTATGTTCAGTTGTGTAATCAGTTGTGTAGCTGTATAGGCTATGATTGAACATTCAGGTGACATTTAGAAAACACACTGTGTTGTGCAAGGTGCATTCCACAGGAAGTTTTGACCAGAGTTGCTGGTGCAACCAACACAGATCTTTTGAGATTACAATGAGTCCAACTTTAAATGAAGATGAAACATGCAGACTGAGAGAGAGAGAGAGAGAGAGAGAGAGAGAGAGAGAGAGAGAGAGAGAGAGAGAGAGAGAGAGAGAGAGAGAGAGAGAGAGAGAGAGAGAGAGAGAGAGAGAGAGAGAGAGAGAGAGAGAGAGAGAGAGAGAGAGAGAGAGAGAGAGAGAGAGAGAGAGAGAGAGAGAGATTTGATTTAGATTTTTAACACCGACATTTATTTACTATATGCACTGTACAAAAAAAACATACTATATTACATTACTAGATACCTTTGCATTTACATGTGTAGCAAAAATTTCGATCAGCACATCTCAAAACTTAATTGACCCTCTGTCACAGAGCAGAGCGCCCCCCCACAACCCCAAACCACCTCAAATGTATCCAGGTCATGCGCAGCTCTGTAAAAACAGAAGTCTAACAGCAGTCTGGACTTAACCATTTTCTCAAAAACAAGAACCACATCAACACTTACCTTCCGTCTCCGGGTCATATACACCGCCATCTTTGCCTGCCCTAAAACAAAGTTCAATAGCTGACATTTGTTCTTCTGCCGACGAGTGTATCTAAAACCACAAATAAAAATCTGCTTCGTAAAAACTTCTCCACATCTATGGAAAATGTTTTCCAACAGCACAAACAAATCTGTCAGACGAATGCACTCTGAGAAGCAGTGAAACACCGTCTCTCTCTCACTGCAGAAGGGACATTTTTCTTCTACATCAGCGTTAATAAGAGAGACGAAAGAGTTTACCGCTACACTGCCATGAAGGATTCTCCACTGCAGGTCTGCATGTTTCTTTGCTAATGGAGATTTGTACAAAGACCTCCAAGCTGGTTTAAAGTCAGGATCTAAGTCCAGAAAAACCCTCCATGGGGTGTCACTACATCCACTCAGTGTTCTGTGATTCAAAGTTTTCACCATCAGTTTATAGAGAGTCTTTCCTGAGGCGTCCCCCAAAGAAGAGAAGAGAAGCTGGGGGATCAATGCAAGCCAACCGGTGCCACAGAGCAGAAGAGACCAGATTATTGATCACAAGAGTGCGACCTCTGTAGGCCATTTTAGGTAAGAGCCATTTCCATTTCATGAGCCGACCTTTAACCTTTTCCTAGACGTTGTCCCAGTTTTTCTGCACAAACATTTCAGTGCCCAGAAAAACTCCCAGATATTTCAGTCCTCCTATTTTCCACACCAAACCTCCAGGTAACCTGAGCCGATCCCTCAGCCTTTCCCCCACCATGACAGGCTCACTCTTCCCCCAGTTTACTTTAGCAGAGGATATGCAGCCAAACAGATTTACAGAATTCACTAACATATCAATGTCTTTCTGTGTGTTAACCAGCACAATGACATCATCAGCATACGCCGACAGTTTGAAAGAGACATCACAGTTTGGAAAACAGACACCACCTCAGATCGTTTCTTTAGAGATTAGAGCATGCCAGACAGAGGGCAGCCTTGTCTGACCCCCCCTCTGAATATTGAAAGTAGCACTCAGACCCCCATTAATTTTTAGAACACTTGCAATGTCACTATACAGAACCTGGATCTTGGCTATAAAGCCTGGGCTGAAACCAAAGGCAGCTAGAGTTTGCCATAGATACTGGTGTTCAAAAGCCTTTTCCTGATCTATGGAAATCAGACCAGTGTCTACAGCCAATGAGCTGGAGACCTCCAAAACATCACGAATTAAAGTGTCATTGTCACTTATGAGCCTGCCGGGCACACAGTATGTCTGATCAGTACAGATAACAGCAGCCATCACCTCTCGAAGTCTGGTGGCCAGGACCTTGGACAGTATTTTATAGTCTGTGCAGAGCAGGGAAACTGGTCTCCAGTTCTTCAGCTCTTGCAGGTCTCCCTTCTTGGGCAGCAAAGTGATGACCGCCCTCCTGCAGTCCAACAAGTCTTCACCTAACACCAACCAAAAGGACTTGTAAAAATCAACAGAGAGACCGTCTAGGCCAGGAGCTCTTCCACCCTGTAAACTCATCAGAGCAGTGTACAGTTCATTGAGGGAATAGCGAGCTTCCAACTTTACATTGGCCTCAGCATCCACCTGAGGAAGACCAGTGAAGAAGCTGTTCCACAAACCTGCATTTTCTGTCAGTTCACACGTAAACAGATCTTAATAATAGCTGGCTGCAAGTTTCCTAATCTCAGAAGACTCTGAGATTGCAGAGCCACTGTCAGATCGCAGAGAGTGAACAATTTTTCTCCATGTTGTCCATTTTTCCTCTGCAAAAAAGAACTGAGAGGGGGCGTCCATCTGTGTGACGTTGAGGAAGCATGATCTGACCAGAGCTCCCTGTGCTGCAGTGCCCAGCAGGTTGGACAGAGCCGACTTTTTAGATTTAAGGGAGTCTAAAAGCCCTGGATCTCCTGTAGAATCTACCAAACCCTGCAGTTCCACCACCTGAGCCTCCAGGTCCCTCATAGATCTGGTTACATCTCTAGTGACATTACAAGAGAACTGTTGACACAACTGTTTAATCTGAGATTTACCAAAATCCCACCACTCTTGAACACATGTGAAATTGGATTTACAAATTCTGTGGTTAACCCAGAAATATTCAAAGGCTGCTCTAAAAGCCTTTTCATGAAGCAGGGCCGTGTTAAAATGCCAATAAGAGCTTTTTAGACGGACGTTCTTTATAAAAACAGAGCAAACAACAAGAAAGTGATCTGAGAAGCCCACTGGGCGAATGTGACAGCTTTTAAAAATGTTCACATGGTGTTTAAAAGAGTACAAGCGATCCAGCCTGGCCAGAGATAACACATTGTCTTTACAGTGACTCCAGGTATACGGTCTGTGACTTTTATAAAAAATCCTCCACACATCAGACAACTCATGTGCTTCAGTCAGCTGCCTGAACCTGCGTGATGAAGCAAGATGAGGTTCTTGATGATTCCTGTCAAGCTTTGGATTTTCAGTACAATTAAAATCCCCTCCTAAAAACAAATACTCATCACTATTACAGTTCTGGATGGTGTCACACAGAACATTTAGCACCGCTAACCTGTCTGCTCCACTGGTTGGTGCATAAACATTAACAAACACAAGGTTAACATTTTCAAAATGAGCTTCAACCTTCAATAAACAACCCTCAATAATTTCCTCTACTTTATAGGAAGAAGGTACAAAGCTCTTGGAAAACACAATTCCCACTCCTCCAGTACAGCTGGACTTATGGCTCAGAATGACTTCCCCATCACACCCTCTCCTCCAGACACTTTCATTATCTGTACTACTGTGTGTTTCCTGAATCAACATCACATCTATTTTCTTCAGTTCCATCAGCTTAAAAAAAGCAGTTCTTTTAACATCATCCCTAGCTCCATTTAGGTTCAAAGTGCCTATGTTGAAATCACACATGGAGAAAAAGAAGAGAACGAGAGAAAAAAAGAAAAGAGAGAAACACGTTTTTTTGTTTAAACATTATCAGCTATTTGTGCTTTTACTCTGAGTACCAGTTTCTTTAAACGATAGATTTCCTGGTCTGTTAGTACATCATCTTCAAAGTTTCCTGATATTTTTGTCAGAGACTTAGCTGACTCAACAAATAGTTTCAGATCCGAAAAGTGGTCTTCCACTTTCACAAGCCTGGCACCTTTAGTTTTCTGCAGGAATGTCCTGATATCAGCAGGGGAGTACCGATCCTGCTGGTCCTGCTGGGTCAGGGAGAAATCACTCTCTGGCTCCTCTAAAAATGTCCCAGCTTTTGTGCCTGTAGTTATTTTGATGGCTTTTGCATTGCTATGGACCTGTTCTGAATGTTTCCTTTTTTGTGACAGTTGACATGTCATCATCATACATCTCTTCATTTTCACCAAAGTCCTCACACACTGACAGATTATCACGCACATCATTTTCTTGATTATCAGTGTTTTCCAAACTGTTGGGACACTCAGTCAGTTTATCTTGATCTTTGTTTGACCCTGTCTCTGTAACGCTGTCAGCCTGCTGACTATCACTGCCAGAGCATACAGGGGGGGTCCCCCTCCTCGGGAGCCCGGCCAGCGTGGTGTACAGCCCCGGTAGGTTCTGTCTCCGGAGCCAATGGCTCCCCCGCGGGAGCTGGGGCCTGAACCCCCGACACCGCTTCTCCAGCAACATCAGTGGACCAATGGCTCCATTCATGTGGGAGGGCAGACTTCACGCCACCGCAGCCCACCACCTCTCCAACCGCTAAACCGGCCTCCTCTACAGAACACTGTACTGCCGGCACCAGTTTGATAGCATGACGGCGTGTCAGCTTCTCAAACTCCGCACCACCTTCCACAACTAGGCCCGCAGCAAAACACTGCGAAGCCAAAAAAAACACCCGAACAACTAGCAGATACTTTTATCAGGAACTATATGAAACACAGAAAAGAGAAAATGAACATGTAGAGATGTTATTCACTCACTGCACCACACTCTGCAACTTCACGCTCCTGTCATTCCGCCATTCACTCAGAGAGAGAGAAAATAAACACATCTTGTAACTTTGTGGCACAAAGAAAAACAAAATCTGTTTAATAAACTGCTATGAAGGAGACACTTTTAGTTAGTTGAAGAGATTCTTCTCATATTAGATCAGTCTATAAAAACAGTTTTCCCTCTTGCAACTAGGAGACCCTCGTACAGTCAGTGTGTATGAGATTGATAAAAAATGTGGATCAGTGGATTCATATTCACGATGGTCATGAATTAAAGCTTCAATGGCAAAATATGTTTTAAAATCTACCAGTGATACAGCCAGAGAACTGGTCTTTCAACTAGGGTTTAAACAATTAACGGTTTAATCAGGGTGCGAATTATACAGTGACAACCGGGGGGGTCAACTTTTTTTCCCCAGGTCAAAAGAGGAAACCCAGTACAGCGCAGGCACGTGCTTCAGTGAACTAAAATCTTACAAAGCTTACAATATCCTTGCTTATTTAACTAATGTCATCAGTCTGTAGATAATGATATATCAAATTCATTACACCAGTTCACAGGTGCCCCAAACCACACAACAACTTTTGTATTCTAGAGCAAACTACCAGCAAGTCAGACACACAACAGCCGACCATGATGACCGCTCAAAACAGACCCACACAATGCTGAGCCAGAACCAAAGACACTATCATAAAATACAGTCTGCATTATCATATCTAATTCTTATCATTCCCATCAAGTTTAAAGTTCAACTTACTCTTTTTTTTTTTTGCAAATATCTCCTTTCCTGTTGCTCATGTTGACTGTGAATGATGTAATCTGCGTCCAATAAAGCAGTAGTCAGACACTGTCGTTGGGGAATTGGGAATTTCTGGGAATTCCAGAGTTGTAACAAATGCCATGTTTATTGTGAAAGGACTCACAAAAGACTTAAAATGAAATAAACTATATATTGATGTAAAAATGTATCTCTACAATAACTAATCCCCAATTTCACTGTTCATGCCTAAGCACCAGTGTTAGCTGACAATTAAATAAAATTTGAAATGACATAGTGATAATAAAATGACAGGGTGGGCTCTCAGCTAGCTAACATCAGATAGCTCATTTTAAGTGAAAGAAATGCCAAGACCCCCCCAATTCAAACCATGGGTTTAATGATAAACCATGGTAACATTCCCAACAGTTATTATTACTGTACACATGATAAAATGACAGTCTCCCAGAGTCAGGCACACGTGCACAGTATGCAAAGCGAGTTTGGGTGAATGACAACGGGTCGCTATGGAGATTTATCAGCATGTCTGAAGTCTGGTTGCATTTTAATTTTTATAAAAGAGCTGAGGGAAACCTGATTGAAGAAAATGACCTTACAGCGAACGCAGTATGAGTTAATCTTTAGCTTTAGTTTGTCTGTCTGACTTGCTAACACAGCTTGTAAACTGAAGCTCTCAGTGTTAGCTGCTCTTGTAAAAACGCCACACTTGTTCTGCTGCTGTAACGTTATGTGTCCGCAGACTCTATTCGTCCACTGCACATGATAATACGTTACGCAGTTTAGTCTCACACCAATATATCTTATTCATTTAAAATCCAGCAGATGTCAAATTAGTTGTAAAAGTGTTCAAACAGTAGAAGACTGTTTATATCACCATAATATTTAAAATAATATAAAATCTTTAATGATAATGCACACTTAGATGGTTTTCATATTTTACATAAATTATTAGCTGGTATTAGCTGGTATTATTTTATGTTTATGCAAACAAAATGTTAATTTTATTTGTAATTTTCAATATAAAACTTGTTGAAATGCTTTCAGTGTGTATCAGCACATTTTAACAATACCGTGATTATACTGATAACATTTTGGTCACTATAAATCGTGATGTGAAATTTTTATATAGTTTCATGCCTTCTACCAACATTTTAAAACTTTATTATAAAATTCGTTCTCACTTTCTCTCAGGTGTCAAATATCACACAAGTATTGTGGCTCTTTCTTTAAATGTCCTGTCACGTGTGAATACAGCTGTAAGGGACATTCATGTAAAAGACACCTTTATCTGAATGACAAACCATCACTTTAACAGCTTGATGATGTGACACTAATGTTACGTATTCCAGGTCTGAAAAGGATGTCAAAGTTTTTTATTGTCAGCCAGATCCTAATACATCTTGTCTTGTGATTAAATGTGTTTTGTGTGAAGTAGAACCTTTTTTTATGTTAGTAAAGGCCGTCTTTATTATAGGCGAGGCAACCAGCCAACACAATAAACTGCAGGAAACATGATAGCAGAAACAATGCTATTTTCACAGAAGACATTTTGAGTCACTCAGTAGGGTATAATTACATTTCCTGTGAGTATCTGCTCCGTAAATTTCATGGCAAATTGAAAGAAGTATGGCCATGATATAATGACATGCATGTATACACTATAGACAGCAGAGTATTAAAATCTAGCCAATAGCAGCCCTAATCCAACTGTATTGAAAAGCTGCACACCGTGTCACGCTGGATTACAGCAACGCAGATTTTGGCCAGAATCAATCAAATGTATTATGGAAAATGATGGTAAAATATGGCCAAAGCTGAAATTTGCTAGAGTTATGCTTGTAGATGGAACCCTTCTTGCATTGGTGATTCACCTCCTCCCAGCATTCATTATGGATGAGGTCCCCTTGGTCCTTTCATGACAGTCTCTTTCATCCCCGGAGACTAGAGAACTTTGAACTCTTCTCTTGCTGTAGCTTTAATGGTGCCAACAGCAACAAAAGCATACAGTTTCTTTGGACTATACATGTAACGCTGGTAGAGCTCTCCTGGCAGTTTACAAAACATGCCACCGTGTGTGTAAATGTGTGTTCAGCAGGTCTTAATTAATGGAAGGCCTGAGGATCTGTATTGTGTTATGTATGAGAGTAAAACAGACCTATGAATATATATTCCATGAATGTTGAAGACATGTTTTGCGTAGTAGCTGCAAAGGCTAAAGCGTGCACACACCCACACCCACACACCCCTACCCCCTTTATGGGGAAATTTATAGATGACAAGATTCAGTCTGCTCTTGAAAAATGGGCAAGTTGAGCTAAGTGCGCCTTTCCAGGGAGCGATTCCTTGAGTCTGTGGTCCTTATGTCGATGGTTGTTAACAGCTCCCTCTATTGCAAACTCAACATCCAGCATCAGTCTGTGAGTGAAATACCTCCGCTGGTGAGATCGTAAGTCTGTCAGAGGAGACTTGAAATATGGCTCTCATCGGACCACCTAGGAGTTGAACCCAGAATAAGTGCTGATGTTTGTGTTGCAGCTGGGGAGTGCTGCAGCTTTTAGTTCAATCATAGCACCGCCGTCTTGTTCTTCTTCCTCCTCCTCCTCCTCCTTTTCTTTGTCAATTACTCTTTGTCTTTGTCCAACTGTGGTCACAAGGTGAACACGAGACCAACAGGAGACCCTTCTTTGCCGCAACAGATGATGAATCCATAAAGAGATTTCTACCCTACAAAAACCCACCAACATATAAAAGCTCCAGTATTGATTGCACCCTGGTTGGATTCCGGCTTGTTTTCCACCCACTGGAGCGTGCCTGGAATATGAAGTCATGAAAAGCTCTTTGTGCTCATGTTAGGGTGATCACTAATACATATGTAAGGTTTTGTTGTTTTTCCCCCACAAGAGTTTCACTCAACTTTCCAAAGGTTTTCCACCTGGCCATTTTTGATTGTCATCTCAGCTCCATCTTTGATGTTGTACCTGCTTGAACTGTTGCACAGACAGGAGGATCATAAAAGAAAGGAAGAGTAGCAAAAGTTTAATGGGCGGGATTGTCTCAGGAACATTGTGCTGTGGGCTGCACCATCAGTTCAGTGTTTGATCTATGATAACTTTCATTTCTGCAAGTTTCAAAAAAAACAAAACAACTCATCAGATAGTGTAGGCTGATGTTCATGGAAACTGTGCTTTCGACAGTGTGAGGTCCTGGTCCTGTTCTCCCTGTACTGTTTTCGAGGACAGATGCAGTGTGTGTTTAGTGGTAAAGTTAGAGACAGCTTATCGTTTGTGCCAAAAAACAATATTGTTTTTTTTATCAAAAATTCTAAAACATATTTTCCATCCATACATTTTTTTTTTGGAAGGTGTAAAAGCATCTCGACTAGCAACAGCATCAAATAAGGCATAAGAATTCAGTCTCAGCGCATCCCATAAACAATCCTTGCAGCAGTAATCAATAATACAGCATATAAAAGCAAACAACCTGTGTCTATGAAGATTCTCAGTCATCCAGGTCATAGTTATCCAACGAAGGTTAAATTCAAGGGCAAGTTGCCCTTGAATTTAACCTTCTTTGGACAAACAACCTGTATCACACTGTTTCATAGAAGATATTACATTACATTTACTTGACAATTTTATCCAAAGCGACTTACAATTGCTATATATGTCAGAGGTTCCATGGCTCTGGAGTCAAGTGGTGAATGTGTCACAGTGGGGAATTGAACCCGTATCTCTCAAAGGCATGTGTCTTTTCCACTGTCCCATCGCCACCCCAGATACCCAGTTAAAAGCCAACATCGGTCCTATTCATTTTGCATTCATTTTGAATTTTAAAAACTAGTGAAGTCAGGTGTAAAATCAGATAATAAAAATTCAACTTGCAGTGTAAACACTCTCTATACTTTAGCCAAGTGTGTGTAGTAGACAAGCTTCAGTTAATGATGAAAATCTGTTTAAGCTGATCCAGGTATTTTCCTATTAAACTAAAAGAAATTGAAGAGGATGAACGTGACATTTTGTTTGCGCTCTATGATTAAGTTGGGTTTTTTTGTCTCTGCGAGGCCATAATAGAAGTGTGTTTTGTCTACGGAAAACCCACAGTGAGGAAGCTCTTCACCACAGTGAACATTCAGATAAGTGGAAAGTGCTTGACACATGCCATTTGTGTTTTATTTCTTTTATCGTTGTGTCAGCAAGGCCCCCCCAGCTGCCATCCCATCACAGGTTCTCTCTCTTACTAGTACTAGTTGAACACTACGACCTTTTGATCCCTGGCAGACGGCCACCCGCCGGCTCCAACATCCTTCACCTGCAGCACTGCGATTTCACCCACTTGGTGTGTGCATTTGTTTCCCCCATGAGTTTTGTTCTAGTCAGGGTGAGAAATGCTGTAGAAGGTACGTACAAATACTCATTTAATATATGTATACACATCCCTTGAACAACATTTAGTCCATTATGTGACACAAACTATAAAAAAAATTAAAATCAACTATCCCATAAAACCAAATCAAAAATATAATTCACTATTGAATTAGGTCTTCTGTGCACACTTTCTCCAGCATTTTAGACTACCACTTTGAACTCCTTCAGTTTGAATCACTCTATCAATGAATTCAAATTAGAGCAGCAATGATCCTATTAATTAACTTCATCCTGTCAAAGTATCAGGCAGAGAGAATATCTCATTTGCAGCTCAGCATGACATTGAAAAGCACATGCCTAATGAGCGAGCCCTTTTTGTCAATGCTTGGTAGCTCAACAAATCTGTCTCTACAAACATATTTATCTCTGTGTACTTGCAGGACAAGAATGGTGCTGCACATGTAGGTCAATCATAGGGATTAGTGTGTATTCCTTATTAATAGCTCACCGGGGTAACCAGGCTAATTGGCATTTTGGGGGCCTTGATTTAGCCAAAGAGAATCAGCTGATGATACCTACTCTTTTCAGCTAATCCTTGGCTCCGATCCATACAGCTTTCCACAAAAACACCTGGGAGATGCACAGTACACTTGTATCTCCAGCAGCTGCAGTTATCTTGCTCAAGGGAACCTCGATTATAATGGCTGAGAAACAGAAGAATGTTGCAGTGCTGTGAATAAAAAATGTGTGCATTCAGGTCTGTGAAAGAAATAGTATGTTATTATTTTAAACCTGCAATAACAATTTTTTTTTGTCACTTGGGGGCAGAGGAAACAGGTTGTGAACACAACAATAGGTGCATTTGACTTCATGCGGCGCTGCGCTGATTTAATGTGGTAAATACTGGACTTAACATAAGGCATGCTGGTTAGAAATTGTTACAATTGTTAGAATTTCACCGGCGCTGCAAAACACCACCGTGTCACATGACATTAAAACCTCACGGGAGCAGGCAAGTCCGGCGGCCGCAGTTGCTTTTGTCCGGCTGCACAAAGCTAGAACCACTCTTTTGCCTGGTCTCGCGACATTTTTCTTTGCAAATGCCACGAGATCAGTCATTAATCTCAGCTCACAGTAAACTCATGCAGTTAAAATGTGCCCGACTTGGTGTTTTTATACCCTGCACTTGCCTGCCGCTCACGTTTGACTATCAACTCTGCAAAAGTCAGCTGCAGTCATCTCGAATGCACCTATTATCAAAGTTGATATAGTAAATTTGTTAGCAAACAGTTGCTTATAACTTGCTTACAATATGCATTTACACATCGAGCAGTTACAGACAAACCTTACCATCAATTTGGAGTTGTCTTCAATCCAAGTCCTCCAGTTCACTCTCTTTTAGCTCTGTTTTTGGTCTCTACCAACTCCTGAGGGAGATGTCTGATTCTTTAACTGCTAAATGCTCCACTCTGTTCACCAGCTAGTTGCTAACTCTGTCTGCCGTTTGTTACTGAGCAGGTAGTGTAGATACAGTGACCCAAAAAATTACAGGTGTGGTCCAGACAGCTAAACCATACGCTGAAAGCTCTGTAAATGCAAGAGAGCTGCAGATGGAGATGGTAATTCTCTTTAGACTCATCACATTGTTTTTATATCCCCATCCATTCACAGCATTTCTTAGAGCAGCTAAGGTCTTCTGTGCAAGTCAAGTCTAAGTCACATCTTTAATACAAAATTAAGGTCAACCACAAGTCTCAGGTGTGAATATTAACCTCTAACATAACATCTTTTGAGAGTTAAAATTGTGTTCATGTTTTTGTTTATGTGAATTCGGTCTCGTCTTACAGCACAAACATGCTTGATACAATCAAAAAAACAGGCAGAATAGACACTAAATTTCCAATAATAGTAAATGTCTGTCTGTGCACAAATATCTCCATTAAAAGACCTGAGAAGTATATGGATAACAAATATCAAGGCCTGATTCATGAGCACAAGATAATCCTCCTCAACTTATACATGCCAACTGATTAACTACCTTCCCTTTCTTATATTAAAACCCTGTAAAATCTCTGAGAACTGTTTAGTGCAATCCAGCGAACCATGTTTTTGTCCCATTAATTACAAGTTTCAACTCGATAGTATTTGAAAGTAAGTGTTAACATAGGTGAAAAAAAGTCTCTACTCCTTCCTCTTCCACTTCGTGCATCAACTTCTGCTCCAATGACAGGATGCCAGATGCGTCGGAGGAGAAATGTAGGCTGGCATCCAGCCATTCTGAGTCACTCTCTGCATTTGTGATGGTCCAACCTGCCTACTTGTGAATGAATCCTCTTCAAATGATGTCTTGTGTTAGGCAGATGATTCTCGTCATGGATTGTAGATCACTTCCGCCAACACAGTGACATCTTCCCAGCTGCCCACAGCAGCAGCAACAATCCACCTTCACACTGATTCCTATTCCCTCCTCAGCTGCCTCCCTCTCCTCTCCCCTCGCCAGTCTCTGTGGTCTGTTTAATGAGCTCACTCTGAGCTGTGTTTAAGCTCATTAACCTTTGTGGGTGGTGAGTCCCACAGAGAGGGAAAGCCATTGATACACAGACACAGATATAAAGAGGGAGGTTTTTTACACTTCAAGCACATTGTGATTTAATATATTAAGATTCTGCAAATTATAGTTAAAAATACTTGGCAGCTTAAAATTTGAGGACTTCTTCAAAGCTGTAAAATGCCACCAATTTGAAATGCTTCATAATTTGTTGAATAAAATAACACTTGATTTTCAGTGGAAATAACTGACATTATAAATTGAAATGTGATTATTGAATGTATATCTTCAAATGGAAAACTGTACGCCTTACAGGACAGAGCCCCTAATCTCTGATAGGATCCAGGATCACATCACACATTAACGTAATCTGTAACCCCCAAGTTAATGTAGTCTGCCCTTCGGCCTTGGAAGCAACACTGGATGCTAATGATTGATCCTTACGTTAAAGCAGATAAACACCCTGGTCAAACCACTCCTTACACTTTCGCTCTTCTGTTTTTTGGTTTAGTTAAGGCTAGAAAAAAAAAAGACAACCCTCCAAACTCTAAATGCCAAGTACTGCTCTTACCACAGGCCCATGCACTGGCAAGTGGCAACCTCCGGCTCTCACGACTGAAGCCAACGCAGATTACTTAAACCTGCATTCTTTCTAACGGCCAGCAGGGACCGACTGCCCTGGTTGCACAGTCCGGTTCCATTATAAATAATGGTAAAATGAGACTACTTCTCACATGATTTATTACTTTAGTGAACACTTTTCTAGTGAGTTGATGGTTGTTAGTTTCAAGTCTTCTTCAATACAGCATGAAATTCATTATGGTCCCATTTAGAGGAAAATAGACGACGGGTGGGGCGACCTGTCAATCAAGGTTTGAGTGATTCAGATCCACTGCACTGTGTACATTTAACTAGGACCATTGAAAAAGCTTATTAGGAGTACGGCTGGTCATTTCTTTCAGTAAGTACGTTTTGTTTTGAGCCTGTTTTTAGCTAACCAAAACTAGTATCCTGATTAAAATCACAGTTCACGTGAATTACAGATGCACCTTGCTATCCAAGCTTACTGGCGCCACGGTCTAGTCCACATATGGTCACATCCAATGCAAAAAAACAACATGGCGGCAGGAAAAACTGCCAAACTAGAGACTTCAAAACGGAAGTCTACAAACCAATGGGTGACGTCAAAGTGACTATGTCCACTTCTTCTATACAGTCTATTAGGGGTGTGCATCTTCACTGGTCTGACGATTTGATTACGATTATCAGGTCAAGGATTTGATTCAATATATCAGGATCGATCACTTCAAGGGAGGGAATTTCTATGCACCTTGTTACGATTAGGAGGGCTACGATGCGATTGTAAAACGAATAGGATAAAGATGTTTGACTACTTGGTACTTTTCAAGCAAATTATTTGTATCAATCCTAACAAGTAGGTAGTAATGAAATGCAGATATTTAATGTTACTTAATGTAAATGTAGCTAACAATACATAGCATTGCCTGCCATTTTTACTTCTGATGCTGCTGTTATTAGTATAGAGTCAGATGGGGGTTGAACTACGCACTTTACAACGCTCCAGCCAAACCACGTTCACTCCACCTTAATATATCTGTTCCTTTTTTTGTCTCATCTAGTGTAGTTACATGTTTGTGTCTTGTAAGTTGATTATTGTAATCTTGTATTGAGCACCATGTGCCTCGAGAATCGGCATTTTGTTAATTTGAGTACTCGATATGTGGATGAATGAACAAACAGACAAAAAAACTTCCTGCTCAGCTTCCAGACCGCAGTCTGAAGAGGAGATGTTAGCTAGCGCTAACTGCCTTAACTTTCCCAGCAGTTGGAAAAAGACAGACAGACTCTAATTAACGGACACACTGTGACCTGCACTGAGCCTGCGCTAGGCGGAACAGTGGTCCAGTTGATAGCGCTGTGGCCTCACAGCAAGAAGGTCGCGGGTTCAAACCCGGCCTTTGAAGTTTGCATGTTCTCCCCGTGTCTGCGTGGGTTTCCTCCGGGTGCTCAGGTTTCCCCCACCATCAAAAACATGTTAGGTTCTCCAGTCAGTGCCATTTGACCAGACACTGAAACATCTGGAGTTGGTCCCCAGGCGCTGCACAGCGGCTGCCCACTGCTACTTTGAGGGATGGGTTAAATGCAGAGAGTGAATTTCGCAACATGTATGTGACATTAAAGTATCTTCTTCTTACATTTACAGCCAGACTGAAACCTAGCGCACGTGTTTTCCTCTGCTCCGCTCGCTTTCACCGTCACCTTCTGCCGCCTGTCACATACACAAGTATGAGGAGAGGACGCTAGCTTAGCGCTACCGTGCTGCACAGTGTGCCGGTGAAAATCATTAATTAGTTACGCATTGATTTTACTGATCATGTGAAAGTTTAGTAGCAGCAGTTATTCAATCAACAACTGACTGTCCGCGCCGAACAGGGAGAACCACACATCTCCTTTGTGTGTACACACCATAGAAAGTCCAGAACTGTACTTCCGTATTTCCGAGTTCTGGCTTTTTCATTCCGTCAACATTACCATTATAAATTAACCTCTAGATAATCGATTGACATTTGTCCGCGACGCATCTGAAAATCAATTATTTTCCCCATACCCCTACAGTCTATGGTAGAAGTCCAAATGTTGACAGGCTTGCCTAGCCTTTATGACTGATAAATTATATTTGGGCAATTGCTGTTCAAGAGAGGGGTTTAGTGACAGCCAAGCAGAGTGTTTAGAACCCAGGTTTAACCCATTCCTGATTAGATTTGTAATAACCAGCTATGCTCTGCTATTAAATAAGGCAGTATGTTTGTTTCATATTTGCCATCCACTGAAGACAGGGAGTGTAAAAGTGGAGAAAATAAATTATTACACACACACACACACACACACACAGCTATAGCGCTGGAAGGTTTCTAGTCAAATCTTCAACGAGCAGGAAGTAGGCAAGAGAAGTGAGAATGGCGTCAATCTCATGGTGTAACATCCTCATACTTCAAGTGAGGTCAAATAAAAAGTGGAAGTTGGTGTCAGTCTGTCTTCAGACAGCTTTTATCTGTCATTCTGCAGTATGAGGTCGAGACGATTTCCTTTACTTCAGATGGAAGTGAAAACCACAAGACCTCCTCAAAAAACTACAAATCGAGCATGTACAGTTCTACAGCCTCAGATGAAATTGCATCTGCAGTTTTTAGTGTGCTCAATTTAATCATTTTGATAAACAAACAATCTTTTCAGCACATTTTCTCTGGATTTTGCTCTCTGAGTGACAAACACGCATTCATACAGACACTTACACATTATCACTGTGCACATATACAATAGCAGTAAAAAGCGCGTGAAGTGCATTAGCTTCAGCTCTGACATGACATGCTCCATTACCAGCTGGCGTTATGCCCTTTTTAGAGCCTCATACAGTCCTCCCACCACACCAAGCTGTAGAAAGAGGAACTTCTTTTCACTTCTGACCTTTGACCTCTATTGAAGCAGCTAAACAGTCCCACCCCACCAACACCCCCACCCTTTTCTATAAAAATGTCTGCTGCAGTTTGTCAAGGGAAACAACATTAAAAGGAATTCAGCAGTATTCATACAAGCCCCTCTCATGAGTTTGGTCTGGTTAGATTTTAAATTTTAAATGAAAGTCCAAAGCTAAGTAGTTTAATTTAATCTTGGAGTTCCACTTTGATATTTTCCTTTTTTCTGTTGTCTACACTTTGTCTTCCTCCTCTGGACTCTTTCATATCAAATTAGCAGTGACTAAAACAATATTGTTCCATTGGCAGTGTGAGTTAAATAAGTAGCATACATGTTAAATGAGTACACAGACTGACAATCCTTTGGAAGGAAAAAATCCCTCCCATCACTCTCTACACTCTCCCGCGGGACTTGTGGTTATGATGCTTACATGTTTCTTCAAGAAAGCCTGGTTGTTTCCATCCCTCTGCCTCTTCCTGATTGTCTTTTACAGCCACTGCTCCCTGGGGAGGAAGCTGTCATATTGTTTCTCCCTCCAGCAGATGCTCTCCTCCTGCCGTAATCTGTCTGCCGCTGAGCCAATATTATTAGGCGCACATCTTTACGGGGGGGGGGAGTGAGGGGGGGTTGCATATTCACATCTTTACAGTTCACTTATTCGGTGGCAGAAAAGGTTAAGAGCTAGTGAGACCGGAGGAGAGGATTAGTGCTGTGAGAATTGCTTTTATTACTGTTAAGGTCAGAGCCATATTTAAAATCCATGAGAGAGCAGCGTCGGTGGATATGTGGCCAGATGGGAGAGCTCGTCACAGCGCCGCGCTGCAGAATCAGCTCTGACTTTGATTTCATTAAAGAGACACTGTGAGGTTTCTTATGAATACGAGATAACCACGTAGGAGCGGGAGATAAACTACAACAATGGTATCGGCAATCACTGGAAATCAAAGTGTATCCACATGGAGAGGAGCAAAGAGCCTGTTTGTGCCATGTGATATAATGGTCTGAAAAGGATTACATCATCGTTTGGGATGTAGGAGGGTGGGGGGGGGCTGAAGAGAGAAGACTTGGACTGCCACCTGGTGTCCATCTCCCCAACTACAGCCTCCTCTGATCTGAAACTACCAGTGTTAGAACAAAGCTCCCCGTGGGTGCTACTGAATGAGAACATTTGTTCTCCCAGACGTGCTGCATGAATTACCAGCAGCAACGCTCCTCTATGCTAGATGAAACAGGAAAGTGTCCGTACACAGGGGGAAGAGTGGCAGCCATAGTTTTATATGTGAGAGCATGGTAAATGGTGCTTGCCCGGCACCCATACATCCTCAGTCTGGCTGAAGTGTTGCCATTGCCAAGACGCCATTAGACAGCTGCGTGGTATTTGCAGAGCTGCAGCATAATGATACAGGGGACTGTGTTTAGTGCTCGTCATTGTTTGGGCATTAAAACTCTTTCAAGTCGACACATCCTGAAAAGCCTGCAGAGTGCAGCCATGAGGGAGCCATCCGGCCTTGTCCGGCAATGACACGGCAACGTGTTATCACATATTTCCAGAAAAGGGAGCTTGTTTGTGTTTGTTTTTAGCTGAATCAGGAGCAAATCTCAGGAGAGTCTATTAATGGCACTTACAAACTAATAGCAAAATGGCTTAAAAGCTTCAACTGCTACCTTAGTGTGAGTCTGCAAGAGGCACTTCATTTGGTTTCTGTGGCAATCCAGATTTTCATTGCCACAGAAATCACCATCTCTTAGAAAAACAAGAGTGGTATATTGGATCAATTATACATCATTATTCAGATGCTTATGCTACATTGAGGTGACAACCGCAGCTGACTAAGAGTAAAGTGATGTCTTGTTGGGTGATAACCAATGCTGAGAAACACTTGTTTGAGCCTCTAGTGGCTTGATGTCATTTCAAATAGACTTTCACCTTAAATTTTAGACTCTTTCAGGTCGCATTCATACACTTAACATTTGTAGCTGTCAAGAGTTCTGGAGGCCGAGAAACTGAAGCAATTGGAAAACACAAAGAGACCTATTTAAATTAAATAAAGACAAGTACAATAAGAAAATTAAAAAGCTGTATAAAGCATGTGCGTTACAAGCTGCTGTCAATCACTTATCAGCAAAAGAAATCCAAAATCAGCAGGGGTGTAACAAGTTGGCTTGGGGCCCCAATGCAAGATGGTCATAGCGGGCCCTCCCATCACCATCAAAATAGCATAATGACAGTATCAAATTAGAGGAATGAAAGCATGAAAGCGACCAGCCACAGCGAAATGCACTGCACAGTCGACCAAACCAAACAAAGATGATAAGTCATAATAGCAAGACAGTGAGACTAGCCTACCTGACCAAATCGATGTTGGAGCACCATAAGAGATTAAAACATAGCCTAACCGGTGATCAATAACATGTTAGGTTCTCCAGTCTGACACAGATCTGGAGTTGATCCCCAGGCGCTGCACAAAGGCTGCCCACTGCTCCACTGAGGGATGGGTTAAATAAAATAAAGTACCCTTACAGCGCACCTTCACATGTAAGAACAGGTGATCCCTGGTGACAGCGCACAATGACACACGTGAAACAAGATCATAATCAATGACTGTGCACCACACTGACATGCACTGCATGGTGCTTAGTGTCAAATAATTAATAAATAAGTTTTACTCACATTATAGGCGCGCTCTCCTGAGCTTTATGATGTGCAAAGTCGTTTATTAAACCCTTCAAATCCAGGTGGCAGGCAGGGCCCTCTCGATTGACAGTGTGGCAGACTTGTCCAGATTAACGGGTCTGTGTCGGTGAGCTCCTCAGTTAAGATGTGATAAGTTTTAGTTTGGAAAAAGATCGTTTTGGAGAGGCCACAGTCAACCATGGCTGCATCAGCCAACCCAAAGCGTGCAGCGATGCAGTTGGTGTCCACGAAAAATATCTTGGTTAGTCGCGCTGTTTTCACACTGCAGATGCTGTCTGTTAAACACCCGCGGAATGACAGGAGTTGCGAACCTCAAAATATTCCATCTGTTGCATCTCACAGTGTTTCAGGCTGTGGAAGTTTGAATGTGTCCGGTGGCACGTAACGTAACGTCATCGTCGTCGTCGTCACCGCGGTGCGCGATACAGGTGCAAGCAGCAGGTGTCCCCTCCGGCTCTTCTTGCCCACACATATATTTTTAAGGAAAATTTTTGGTAGCTTTGCTTTTTTTCTCGCTCGGCTGCTTCTTTCAATTTTTCGCTTCTGAAACCCACTTTTGTGTTTGTACTCCATGTCCTGTAAACTTATTTTCCTAGTTGCTGTCACTTCAATAGCTAGCTACGCTTCTGTGTACGCAGATAGTAAAAAAAATATTACCCACAATTCTGTGCGGGCCCACGTTACACATCTTTAAAATAAAATCCAATGAATTCCTCCTTATTTTAATTTACACTATACAAACTTATAAACGCAACACTTTTGTGTTTGCCAAACATGTAAGACTTTCTAAACAAAAAAAGGCCTATTTCTCTCATATTGTTCACAAATCTGTCAAAATTTGTGTTAGTGAGCACTTCTCCTTTGAGATAATCAATCCACCTCACAGGTGTGGCATATGAAGATGCTGATCAGACAGCTTGGG
The DNA here is from genome assembly GCF_014851395.1 of Micropterus salmoides. Taxonomy (NCBI): domain Eukaryota; kingdom Metazoa; phylum Chordata; class Actinopteri; order Centrarchiformes; family Centrarchidae; genus Micropterus; species Micropterus salmoides. Next base: position 33,542,770 of record NW_024044459.1, on the reverse strand, counting down.
TATTGCACAGGTGTGCCTTAGGCTGGCCACAATAAAAGCTTCTCAAAAACAAAAGTATTGCGTTTATAATTTTGTCCAGTGTAATTTAGATGTACCTACTGTAGAGTTATGTGGCAATGGAGTGTTTGTATGTCAAAGTATTTCATTTTATTGTATTGTTATTGAATATGATTGAAATTAAGTGTGAAACAACTCTGCGACACATCAGAAATCAATTGTATGTATTCAGATTATTTTACACAAATTAAAATTATACTAGTTTGAGTGGTAAATTAGGTCAGTGGTTATATACACAGACCCCCATTTGATAAGATCTTGTCCAAGGATGGCCCATCTGATAGGATTTTGGCTTTTAGATGTTTTATTCCAAAAAGTGCATGAAATCCATGACCTAAATAGTCATACGTTCGGTCACTATGGAACATACAGATGGACTTGCAGTGAAAAGAAATGACTCCCTTTTTGCTGGGGACCCCCTGGAACCCCTTCAAGGACCCCTTGACCCATTGAGAACCACTGAATTACGGGCCCTGCAACGACTGCGGGTCCCAACACAACTGCATTCCATATATGGTAGTACGGCGCTGTATTAGCATTGTTGTGGAGGCAGACATATAGAGGATATCTCACTACCTGTGCATATAAAAAATAAAAATGATCTGGAGGGCCTCTACAGTTAAATGTTTAGTTTTTTTATAATTTGGTTGTAACGACCCTGTAGAATTATTTGTCCACTTTCACTAAATCAGATGTGTTAGTAAAAGGGTATTATGGACCAGTGCTAGGACGCTTGTAATGATGATATGCATTTGGGGTGCAGACATACTGGGGGCACTGAGCCTGCAGCAATAGGCCAATAATATTCATATTCATTTGGTTCATGGCCATGCACTGAGCCCTTTCTGAAATGTTAAAGCAAACTTGTCTCTTGAATACACAAGAGTGGTTTTGAAGTGATTTTCATCATTTTTTGAAGCACTAGCTGGTTGAGAGACCCCAGCAGCAGCATAAACTATGTCATCCTGGACCTGCTACACTGCTCATTCTCAAAGAAAATGTAGCAGAACTAATAACTCCAAATATTAGTTCAATCATTCACAGCGGCTAACTGCCAGCTCTGCCAGCTCTGAACACTCCACAGGCAGAGATATTTCATCCTTGCTTTGTGATTTCACAGCCACCTCGCAAATGCTGCTTATGATCTCATTTCGGTTGCTAATGTATTCCCGTTTTTCCGACTCGCTTTGTTCTCGGGGTGGAAAGTGTTTAGTGTGCCAAAGTAATGATTTCTGAAAAGTGGTGTTTACAGGCTTGAATGGGAGCACAGAAAGCAGAGTGAGGGAGGCCTTGAAGCTGTATGCAGATTTAATTAGGTTTTCAATCTCAGCTGGTGATTTCTGCCCCCTTGTCAGCCTGGACATCCTAATAAAGACGACTGCCATGCAATTCATGTTTTACAGCAGACACAAATTAGGGAAATCATTTGTATACTATCAACGCTGTTCAGCTGATTTTGCTATAGAGTGTGACTAGTGCTGGTTGTCACAGAATTAATATTTTTCACATGAAAGTGAGAACCTTGTTTCAACAAACAAGTAGAAGGATAAAAGTGGAGATCTTTTCAGGGACAGTGGTCATTTACATAGATAAACTGTATTTAAATAGCTGATGCAACATCACAGTATTGGTTCTGGATTCTGTGGTTAAAAAAAACAAACAAACTAGACAGTACAAAGAGACAAGTTCAGAAAAGTACACTCAGTCATAACAATGAAGTGAGGCAATGCTAAAATTGTTATTCAGGTCAAGTACTGTACTATGCTACTGAATGAGCACATTTTAATAGCACAGGATCCCCGAGGCAACAAACTCCATTCACATTCCAAACACGGCAGTTTCATTTACTGACCTTGAAGAGTCTTGTTTATACAAATTGAAATTAAACGGCAAAGAGGAAGAAAATCATTCCCCGGTTTAATTTACCGTCATGAAGTAAACAGATCACACAGGGAGAATATTATTTTGCCCACAACTGAGATAATGAGCATTACTCCACTGACAGGACTGTTTACATATTCAGTGCATGGCCACGCCAAAGGGCCCGGACCCGTGGAACAAAGAAGAAAAACAGCATCTCCGATCTGCAAACTAGTGGAAAGCGTGCAGTGGATGATTTGTATTCTTTGTATTTTAATGCCTGTAAAACTTGCTGTAATGGTACTAGTTGGGTGCAGGGGATGGGGGGTGGGGGTGGGGGGTGCATCTCCAGAGCTGGCTGTAAAAGCCTGGCTCCCAAGGGGCCTCTATATGTCACCCAGCTCTGCATCTCTTAGTCCCCATGCCGCACACATAGGCCAACCTTTTGAAATGTCAGCGCGATAAAGCCCGATGGGTTCCGTGTGCTAAACCTGGTGGTGTCAAACGCCATTAGTTTTAATCCTATTTGTGGTGAAATTGCTCTTGAAAGGTAAAGGGATCTATAACTGTCTGGGGCCCAGGGCCAGCCCATTGTAAATCTCTCCCTGTGCTGATGACTCCTCTCCGTGGGTTTAGAGGGTTGGAATGAGAGTGTCTACATGCTGTGTGGAGACGTCGTGTCTCAGCGAACTCTTGGCTAAGTAATGGAGCTGTAGTGGATTGTGGGAGACCATGCATCTCACTGCACAGTGGTGTGTTCCAGTCGCTGAGAAAAGAGCTGTCCTTTCCACTCTGCCGCTCCCTGTTTGTGAGGGCCAGCGGAGCACAGAGATTCATTGGTACTGTGATGACTCTATATGCTCTGCTTTGCTGTGGCACCTTTAAACCCAAATTGCTGCTGCTGTTCACTTCTCTTTGCTCCTTGGCAGAGATGTGAGGAGGAAAAAAAGAGCAACAAAGGCAAATGTTCACTATGGGAGAACAGAATTAAATGAAAGTAATACAAGAGAAATATATGGTGGAATAAAATAGTAAAATACAACAGAACACAATAAAATAGAAATGCTGTGTGTTTACAAATCCTGCAGTGGAATATATTTCCAAAAGGCAGAACTGCCCTGGAAGCACAAATAATTTCATGGGGTCAATTAAATCAAATTTCTGTCTGTCTTAGTTACATTTGCAGTTCAGTCATAAACAAGACAATTATCTGTTCTTTAAGTCACAGGAGGATTTATTCAAGGACATTTGTTTAACATACTAGCTTGTGCACTAAAAAAAAAAAAAAAACACACTTCAAAACAGCAAAATGTCAGCAGAGCTTGGAAATATTTTTCGATTCACACCAGGTCAGTGCTTACACACTGACTTGGCACAGTAGGCAGCTCCGATTGCTGCCTGAATTTATTATTTAATGTGGATCAACCAAACCGAAGAGGTAGGATGACAAAAAAATAAACCAGAAATAAAACATGGATTTTTCTGGGTGTGGTCGCCTATCAAAAAGGAGCTTCTTCAGATAGGTCTTACATAAATGACTGACAATAATAATCATTATATTTATTATCAACATCAATAAATATAAAAGATACCGTTTAGATATAGATACTGTTAGGAACTAGTAACAAAATTATGTGTTTATGAAGTGATAGCCTTGAAGTGGATCTTTAACAGACATGTTTCTTGTTAAATTAAAGAAAACAAAAATACTCAGATAGTCTTGCTTACTTCAGACTAGATAATATATTTTACCCAAACTAGTTCAACAACATTTTAAATCTAAACACAAGATTATCCAGCTGACTGAGACATAGTTTCAGCAGTGTATCTAGTCCATACAGCAACCACAAACAGTCTCTGGTCATATTGTTCTGTATGTCTGAGCCACATCCTCTATGAGACAGAGAAGGATGCTGGGAGCCACTTTCCACTTCCTGATTATGTGATGACTGTGGTTTCCAGTACGAGACTGACACTGTGGCTATACAACTGTTAGTTTAATGTATATGTGTAAAAGTCTGCATAAAACTGAAAAGAAAAGCATACTTGTGAGCACTGCCAAGTGCAAAAAAAAAGGTTGTATGAGGGCACAACAATAATGCTGGTAACCTTTTTGTTTCCATTGGCAACCATTTTGGCCTTTTAACAGTTGAATAATTGGGACATCAAAGAGCAAAACGTGCACCCTAATAAATAAATACACTTTTAATATTTGCTGAATTAATGATATTTAAATATTGCTGTTACAGTGTGAATTGGAACCAAACAATGCTGCACGTGCACTGGTGTCTGTTTTAGAGACATTGGTGAAGCAAATTAAGTTGTTTGACTCTGGAGTGAAACATTTCACTAGTCAGTCCACATCACAAATGTGCAAATTAATTCAATGAGCACAAAAATTGAAAGGGAGAGAATGGATGAACAGTCATCCATCCAGTGACTTGCTAGATTCATTTTTGAGGAACCTGTGAAGAGCATAACAGCAGCTGCACTACTGGCATTTTGTATACCAGGAATTGAGGGTGTGACACCTTAACTGACACTTTCGATTCAAATTCTGTAAAGTATCAGATAAAACACAAACTACAAAGAATTTTGTTTGATTACTATAATGAAGCTGAAGCATAACTGCGTGGTATCTTAATTACTCAAAATATAAAAAAACACAGGACAGTTTTGGGTTTCATAATTCACCTCTCCTTTTCATTGGCTGTATGCACTGTAGCTCCTGCTGATGAACTCCATCCACTAACAGCGCACTGCACAACTCAAGCAGGACCGCAGCTGCTGACTGCATTGTGCGGCCGACCTCATCATGCCAGCCAATCATGAGTGGCGGCTTGTTTGTGTTTCCATTCCATCTCTTCTCAGTCGTGATTGCATTTGAACCGTGGCAAAAGTAGCGTCAGTAAGAACAAGTCGAGCGTGTCTCTCCCTCTCCATGTCCGTCTCCCTGATGTCCTATAAAGGTCCTGTTGCACTGTACAGATGCTGCACAGACTTTCAGGAAATCATCACTGACTGGGAGGACAACATCCTGCGGCTGTGGGTGAGTCTCTCTCTGTGTTTGTGCCGTTGCCAATGCTCTGAATGTGTCCTTGTGAGCCAAAACATGAAGCGTGGATGTGAGGACACACCGCAGTCACAGGCCGCAAGAGTACACTGTGGTGTCATGGTAATGTAACTAAACCCCTCTAATTTAAAATATCAAGGGAAAGCCTTCGAACACCAGATGGCCCCTCTGCAGCCTCATATCGCTGCCGAGAGTTTCCAGTTTTGGGCCTCTGATGTGATTCTGTGCAAGTAGGCTTTTCTGGCAGGAATGCATGTACAGCCGGACCAGAAAATGCACAAGAGGGGGATTTCCACCATCCCAAAATGTTAATCTAGGCCTGTGTTGGCACATGCACAACACAGTAAAAGCTTGACAAAAAGCACATGAACTCAGCAGCTACAATCCAAGATGAGCCCAGCCTTATTTGCATTGCGAGCGAGCCTAACTAGCCCTCTCCAAAGGCAAAATGAAACCTCCTCACGCATCACTGGCATGTAAATCAATTGTGAAATAATGTTTCTTTTCTAGTGAGTTAAGCGGAGTGCTATTAAATGTAACACAGAGGCACCGCGTCACAAACCTAATCTCATTTAAGCCCATGTCATTTAGATTGCAGTGTCAATTCAAATTCAACATCAGACATGCAGGCCGATCTTGCCACTATTGTACATGACACTGAATAAAACATTTCTGCTGCTGCATGCTCGGGTGTACTGGAAGGGGAAGGTGTATTATAGGGGTGCAACAAGTACTTCCATGGCAATTTAATGAGGCTGGGCATGAAAATATTTCATCCACAACATTGCTGTCTGTCCCCTGTGAGACTCTCATGCAGATGAACAAACAGGAGAGATCATTTACTCACCTACATATTGTTTGTTTGCTGTGTTCTAAAGACTGGTGATGTTTGGTGATTCTGTTCAGCTCCATCTGTTAGAATTTCAATTTATTTGGAATTAATGTGGCCCTGTAAAGCTCAATGAGGACAGCAGAGCTAAGGTTTCTTTGTCTTGGGCCACCCAAATCAAAAAGACAATTGAATGTGACTGGGTTATGTCATATGACTGGAATCTCAACATTTTACTTTGTATTCACTTCAGATTGGTAATATTATACTTAGATCTTTTTATATCTGAGTAAAGAACAATGTCAGTGTGCGGGAGCTATTGTTTATCCATGTCTGTCCACAAATAGAGCCCTGACCCTGCAGGTTACGCACAAAACAGGTCTGGCTTAATGTTATAGTTGGAAATCTGGTGCTATCTATTTTTATAATTAATCTAACAATGACTTTGTTGGTAGTTGTTTGGTCTGTAAAATAATAAAATATAAAGCAGTTTGCTAAAGTCCAAGGAGACAAATGTCTTGTTTTGTCCAACCAACCATCCACAATTCAATAATATTCTGTTCACAATTTTATAAAACTGAGAAAATCAGCATATCCTCAAATTGGAGAAGCTAGAACCAGAGAACGGAGAACAGTTTTTTTATTTTATTAGAGAATGACTCAAATAACAAATCTATTACCCAAATAGTTGCCAAACTATGTTTCTGTCAACTCAAAATCAGCTTTTAGGGCAAATAACTATCACCATCTATAGTCAATAGTAGTTTGTGCCTTTCTAAAGAAGACTCTGACAGGTGTGATGGAAGCACACTGAATAACACTAAATTCTCTTAGTTGTAAATCAATTATAATATACACTAAATATACCTGACTGAGATTGTAAGATAATTTGTACTTCCTGTTGACCTCTTAACAAGTCAAACAGTTTTTAAGGAAACGCTGTCCCCAAGTGGTAGTTTGGTAACACAACACTCTGACTGCACTCACTGGTAGGAGCTGTTGTAACAAAATGAACAGATATTGTTTTTGTTTTTTTTCAATTTGAGGACAAGACCCTCGAGATGCAGAAAACCGTGAACAAGCAAAGAAGTCTTGGGGTCATGAAAATAAATAATGGATCTGAGAGAGTTTAGCATGTTGATTGAGTCAGTCTGGCTCATGTAATTTAAATATGAGCTGTGGTGTTGGCTCTGTTCTGATATCTGCTATCACTAATACTATCAGTATTGTATCGCCCGTATTTGTCGATTTTATTGTGCCGTTTCTTGTGCCAGGCTTAATTCTTCCTACAACAAAGAAAAAAAGAGTCAATGTAAGATTACTAATATTATATTGTATGAAACAATATTTTTTGGCATTGCTATGATTCTTTGGTGTGATACTACATTACTACACATACTACACATACTACAGCATTTGAAATGACACAATAACCCTTTTATGGGGCTACAGTTCCATCAAATTAAAGGTGAAAGTCAGGAATATACAGTATTTCCAGTGCATTAAGAGGATGGGGGGGAAACATTGGGCATATGTAGATGACATCAAATCTCCTAATTCACAAAATTCCTGTACTGTGAGTGAGTCATGTCTCCCCCGCCAGCAGAAATGTCGCTCATATAAACAGGTTTTAAGGTCAAATTCAAATGTTATTACATGTAGGGGGAAGGTCAACCAGGGCCAGTAGGGGGCAGCATCTATCCATCCTGTGTAGTCATCAGCCACTTCACTGCACTCTGCTGCTGTATGAGCTCTATCATCATGCAACAATGGGCAGACTGCTGAGCATGGCTGCCTTCAGGCACTGTCTGAAATATTGCAATAAAGCTTAGGTTCCGCATCAATGACCTAACAAGGTATGACTGGGAAAATCTGGATTTCCTATGATAGCTGGCAGCTGAGACAGTACATTTAGGTGGTATTTGGAGCATGGGAGCCAGGCCAGTACCAGGGGAAAAAAAGACTAATCTCTTAGAAGATCTATTTAGTTCTCATTTCCCAATAAAATAGTAGTTGTATTTCTGATTGTTGAACCTGTCAGTCGCAGCTGAAGAAAAGCACTTGAATGCAGCACATGACCGCTAACAAGCTTCCAACACATCTGTTTGAATGTGATCATCCTCGCTCTTCTCTCCAACTCCTTTCTGCTTCTCACTATAAAACCCCTGATCTAATTATGTGCACAATTGATCAGTGGAACCATTTCCGCTCTGTCTTCATTAGTTGCTAATTAAAAGACACCTCTAAAACCAGCGAGACTACTTTGTGGCCCCCCCCCACAGAAAGGAGCAGGTTACTGGATGTGGCCACAATATTCAGGGCTAAATCTATCGGCGTATAACTAGTGTATGGGGAAAAATACCATGAACTCCATATTTTACAAGACGTGTTAGTTGTTAGTTATATAAAAACTATTGTAGCAGAGACTTTCCTGACGACATTCCACTGCAATTTACCTTGAGTAAAAAATGTTGGCAGCAGTGAGACTACTCATTTAACTTTTTCTTTAACTCAACATAAGGCTGAAGTTATGTTTTCTGAAACACATCACAGTGTTGATATTACCTGATGCAGAGAAACAGTGCTCTGCCATTTATCTCAGTGAAAGGAATCAAAAGCAAGAGGAAAGTTAAAAACTATTGTCATTGCTCTTCTGCTACGGTCTTAACTCAGAGAAAAAATACTATGCATGGTTCTGAAGCTTTGCATAGGTTGAAATAGAGTTTTAATCTCAGAGCAAATGCCTAGAGGTTAAGTGAAGATTTTTTAAAAATGGCTCCATTTAAACAACTATGTTGCCAGGGTGCTTCAGGAGGTGCATGTGTACTGACCACAGGGCTACATGTTCCTGTGTTCAGGGCTGTAGTGCTCTGGGCTGTGGAGATGCAGTAGTTCATGCTGAGCCTGGGGTCAGATCACTCAGACGAGGAGGGGTGAATTCATCAGCCCCCGCAGAGCCTGTAAGGCACTCAGACTTATCCATCATCATACAGCCCTGATGCTTTACTGGAAGATGAGGGGGAGGAGGACATGAAGGACAGAGGTACAGACAACTATATCAGAGCCCAGGGTTTGTGTTTTTAACTTTTGTTGAAATTTAGCAATACTCAAAAAAATAACGAGTGTTTCCACAGCACTGTGTTCCCATCAGGACATACAGGCTTCACATGTAGACCATCATGAGACAGTAAGTGTCTCTATGGATTGACATTCTTTCACATTCTGTGTGTTAGAAGCCCCTAAGGCAAGTTGAAGCAGGTTGTATTCCATGTTTTACAGATTGAACCTGACCCTGAAGTAGATGAATAAAATCCTCCCACACTACAGGAGGACATTCAGCATACTGTAAAATAAAAGCTGATTTTCTGGCTGTGCTGAAGGATAAACCACCATGTTTTCAGGAGGTGCACATTACTGGCCAGTCAATCTGATTTTCTAAAGTGATAAAGTGATGGAGGTCATGCCTAGTACTATTTTGGTGCCATGTTTGGTGCTAAGTTATCATTGCTGTGGTGCTTTTGGATGCTTTTTCTATTAGTAAAAAGGATTTGATTATTTTTTAAATTTTATTAGTAAGGTTTAAAATTCTATTGTGAAATTAGGAGTCACTTCAAAATGTAAATAGGCCACAGCCTCCTGAAGCACCATTGTCTGATCAAAATTTCAAGATAAATGTATTTGAACAGATGAATCCTGACGTTTTTGGTGAGCCCCTGACCTTTCCTCTGCACACAAGCAAAATATATAATATAATGAAACTTAATGAGACAATTCATGCTCCCAAAGGGCATAAGTTGATTTTATAGAACCAATTTTGTTTTCTCAGGTACCACACAGGACAAATGGTACATTCTCAGCCACACAACTTATGATGTATTCACAAACAAAGACCACGCCAATATAACGTATGAAAAGGTAGTTCATTCGGATAATGTGGAGTATTTATGATGGAGAGATCGAGGGAGAGATGGAGGTAGTTTAGGGTTTGGTGGCCGGAGCGGCTAGGAACCCAGGGGTCGAGACTCAGGGTGGAGGCTTGTCTCGATAAGCGGCTTGCATATCAACCTAACGTAGTTCCTGTTGTACAAAAATGATTGTTTTGGCAGAATTATGTATTTTAGCACGTATGTCTTTGATGGTAGGAGGAAACCAGAGCTCCTGGGGGGAAACCTACACAAATATGGGGAGAACGTGCAAACTCCACACAGATGGGCCTGGGCTAAGGTCTGAACCAAGGACCTTCTTACGTTGAGGCCACAGTGTTGTCTGCTGGGCCACCATACTGCACATCAAAAGAGGTGAGAAAACAGGGTTTGGGAGGGAGGGATGTGAGAAGTGAGAAACGGGAGGGAAAGGTCTTAGATAGAAAGATACGTATGTGCATGTAATTGGATTAGAGAGGCACAGGTGGATGAAATGAGTGAAGCACGAATAGTTGGATTGGAGGAATTGAATGATGAGGCGCAGGTGGTTGAATTAGTAAGAGAGGCGCGGTCCTGTTCCTGAACTTTAGTTATATAACTCCATTAAGGAAAAAAAATTCATTGATTCCTATCAGGATCGCTAGCATGGATTTGGAGTCTTTTTATATAACTCTAGCTTTTATCCAAGAAGTCAAAGGAAAGCACTGATACAGGTTCTATTTTCTTACAGCAGAAATATTCAGCTGTGAGACGTATACAGTATGAATTGCATTAGCAATTTTAATATAAGCCTACTTGATGCTGTGCACTGTACAGCTGACACTGAATACACGTTTTATTTATATGAATGAATATGCTAGTTAATCATAGCAGACATGTGACAGAAAAATATAGTGCCAAGATAACACTTCAAAATGTAAAAGAACATTTCGCTTTCTTGGTTCGAGAAGAAAATATATTATGATGCTGGCAGATTACTCAAAGCTCTGTCCTCTGTGCTTGAATAGATTCAAATTTACATATATCCATTCATCCATCGTCAACCGCTTATCCTGCGTACAGGGTCGCGGGTGAAAGGCAGGGTACACCCTGGAGAGGTCACCAGTCCATCGCAGAAAATTTACATATATGTCCTATTGTAGTCATTTTGTGCCATTGGGATGGGAAAAGTATTATTTCCCCTGTAATCTTCCACAGAGGTATATATGCACAGTCTTTTTCCATGTGACTTTGCTCACCACAGGTAGGACTGATCTGACTAGTCCCACCTCCTTCAGTCATACAGGAAGTGGACCACATGTTTCGGCAGGGCCCACCATCATATTAGCTGTCATTCTCAGCAGGGTTGGCACTGGGAACAGGCAAGAGAGCTGTGGGGTTATTAAGGGACTCAGCTTGGCATCACTGAACTCTTTGGCTCCATGCTGGAGAAAGGCTTACACTGAGCTGATGGGTTTGGGGAGAGGGGAGAGAGAGGGAAGTGTGAGGGGGGGGATGTTGGGGAAAAAAACTGAACTGTGTGTGTATTTGGTGGCTGGTTTATTCCTGTGAGGACTGATTTTTGACAGACCCCTTGTTCAATGAAGACAATGATTTTAAGGTCAAACTAACAATAGGCTCTTGGAAAGGTATAGTCTAATTATTTATATATGCATTTATGCTTTTTAATAAAAAAAGGAAATGTAAATGTGTGGCTATTTCAGGCTGCACTTGGTGGCTTTGAGCTAAATGCTAACATAAGCATTGCTAACATGCTCAAAAGGACAATGCTAATGCTGTTCATACTATCCATATCATACTTATATACTGACACATTATACTGTAGGCACTATACATATTGTTGTGTTCTTTTTGTATATATCCCGGTTGCATGCCTTCGGACCATCCCTATTATTCATTATGTGCATTAGCTTATCTTTATGTATCTCTACATGCACTTTTGCTACTGTCTAGTTAGATGTCAAACTCCATTTTGTTGAACTGGTACTTACTGTGTGCAATGGCAATAAAGTTGAATGTGATGTTTAGCAGGTTAACATCTTTGCCTTGCTTGTTAGCCAGCCAGCCCTTGCAAAATTAAGTTTTATAAACTAGATTCGGGAGCTAAGACCATGCTCTTCCCATTTCCACACACCAAGTACTAAAGCACACCTTTTCAGTTCACCTCCCCTTGACTCAGCTTTCCCATCCCTCCCACCCAAATCCCTTCCTTTTTTAAATTCCCCCTGCTCCTTTCTCTCTTTGTCTACATACTGGAACCGGGGGTTTCTGCACATCCACCAATGAAGAGACGGCTCAACCACTCAGAGTCTCGACTCATACCGGTTCCCACGTACCTTCTCGCCTGCAGACACCGGTCTCCTCTTCACTCCCGCTTCCTCAGCTACGGATCCGACTCCTCCCCTTCATCCCTCACCTGTCTTCCCCTCAACCCTTCATCCACCACACCTCGACCTCTCCCCCATCCCTGCATGGCTCTAGAGGGAAAAGTCAGGGGATCACAAAGTCCTTACAATTTATCCTGAGAGGAACATGAATGTCTGCACTAAATTTCAAGGCAATCAATTAAACAATTGCTGAGATTTCACTCAAAACCTGAAATGTCAACATCGTGGTGGCGCTAATGGAAAAGTAATGGGATTGCCAGAGTCATTAGAATGCACCATGAACGTCTGTACAAATTTCACAGCAGTACATCCATTCATTGTTGGGACATTTCAGTCTGGACTAAAGTGGTCCAACGGACAGAAGAGGCATCAATAGATCCACACCAGAAGCGTGGCCTAAATAAAGAATAAATACACCCATCTGGCAAAAAACTGTCTTTAGCTAATGGCTACTCGGGGGAAGTTCAAGTTAAATGAAAAGATAATAAATAAATCAATAAAGAGATCCCAGGAAGCCCAAATGGCTTGACATAACTTGTGTCAGAGGAATAAGGAATGATGCATCAGAATGTTTCAGTCAGATAAATAACTTATTAATTTATGAAAATTAAAATTGCAACAGTAATGGAACAACTGTGTCAGCAGGGAAGAGTTAGGTTATTGGTGTAAACAAAGTGAATATTGTCAGATGTTACCCCAACTGGTGATAGCTGCTGGTTCATTTCTGTACATGTGAGTTTGGGTTGTGTGGGCTTTGTGTCTCTGTTTACGTGTTTGAGTAACAATGTGTATGTGTCTATTTGCTTTTTTTTCCCTGTGTGTGTTTGTGTGTGGAAGGACGATCACAGACCCTCTGATCTGAGGGAGGCAAATGCCAGATCACACTTTCCTTTCTATCTCTCTCCCTCTCTTTCTCTTCCTGTCTCTTTTCATCTTGCCGTCTCCAGAGAGAAGGTATGTGTTGACTACGGTGACATCTGACCAGAGAAAGCCTGTGGCTCATACTGTGGCACACACAAAAACACAAAGTCTTCCCCGATGAGTTTCTGTAGTGTACCCCCTTGTCTCAACCCCCGAGGCTGCACTCAGAGCATATTTCCAGTGGCCAAAGAAAGAGAGAGCGAGAGAGAGAGAGAGAAGAAAATAAAGCTGTCATGGTCTTGCCAGAGATGTCAGATGGAAGGTAGGAGGGAGCACTGATGGAGCACTAAGGAGTCAGGAGAGAGGCAATGCAACTCTGACATACAAACTCAAAAGTCCTTCATTAGCATTGGAGAGATTAAGTTTGTAGCAATCTTTGTCAAAGTATGAGCAAAATAGCTGAATAATGAACAAGAGTGGCATACTGGTGAATGTATAAATAGTTACAAAAGTTCAGTTCATCCATTTAACAGACCTGCAGTGAACTGGCATGTAAACACACAGCAGCATATAAACAGTGAGTAACTCTATGTACTCTAACCAGCAATCTAATGGTGTGATTGACAAGGTCCAAGTGACACATACTTACTGTGGCAGCAACAGGACTGCACTGCAATGACTCTGTACCAGCGATGTCCAAATATACAATCAGTGCTCTCGGTAAGACAGTAACCTGTGAGGATTTGATGACTGTATATGGTGCAGTGGAGGTGACCGTTATGATAGTGGAGGTGTTGAGGTTGCTCTTCTGTGCAGCCATATCAGAGTCTGCATTGCCTTCCATAATGTAAGAGAACATAAAGACGTGCATTTGTTGTGGAGTGTTGGATCCTGAGAATTGCTGACAGCTTTCCGGATGCAGGGAATGCTGTAAATATCTTCAAATGCTGGAAGTTGTGATCCAGTGATTTGTTGGGCGGTTCTGATAACTGACGAGTGCTTGCAGCGGTATAGCTCGAGGGCTTTGCTCTTATGCAGCACATCCCTGTAGTTTTGATGGGACACTGGCAAAAGTTCTCAAGGAGCTTTTTGCAGGAGCGGTGCTCTCTTCTGTCTCCTCAAGAAGTAAAGTCTTCCTGTAAAGTGATTGCTGTGTTTTTTTTTCGACAAGAGAATGTAAGAGAACACGACAAGTCTTAAGTGGAGGATCTTGAAACTAGGGGCCTCATTTATCGCCTTTGGGAGACACGGCGATAAATAGTTAACGGTTTTAAGAATTTTACCCAATATGACTACTTTGAGTCTCATTATGTTTTTTTAATATTACATTTCTTTACGGGTTTTCATGATGTCTGGGTAATGAAAATGGGATTACACTGCAGCATTTCTTGATGCTAAGCGTGTCAAACATAGCAAGTGTTGGTTTCTTGGTCACATTGGTGAGCTGAGACTCCAAAATTTGCCGTCTCGTATTCATCCCACTGTTTCCCAGTAGTCTTTTATCTTAGCATCATTTTGCATCGTTTATTACCAGATGTGAACCACAAAGATTATAAACGTCAATAGGTTCTCAGTCAATACTTACACTTTTGTACCCATTATGAAAGCACCATTGTACTCCTGTCCTCTGCATTCATTTATAAATATGCCCTTCTTATATAAAACTTCTACTACTAGAGTACAATTTTGTTTGGTTAGGGAGAAGGTCAGTATACTGGGTAATGAAAGAAAATTTTGCTATGTCACGATGTGCCATAAAACCCCAATTAGGCTAACGCTTCTTCCTCCTTCTGTGCTGCTACCCGGCATTGGTGCTGTTTCCAACTAATTTGAATTTGCATCCTGATGCGTGGGTAACTGGGTAACAATGAGAAAATCTGCCTCAACAGAAATAAACTTTATATTTTAATTTAACTAATAAAGGCTCTGAGGTGTTATTTTGTATTGCTTAAGGACACTGGAACTGTAGGTATATAATTTATGCAGCAGATAAGCAGTGACAGGATAATAACATTTGCTGAGATTGAAGATGAGTGTCCATGAACAAGAGGACAGGAAGATGCTGCTAATCTCCGGTGAGGCTTAATGCTATGGTAAATGCTAGTCCTTCATATTATTGATCTGTGGTGACACTAGGAGGCATAATATTAACTCAAGTGCCACACTTGGTATTGCTCCATGCCTTAAAGTTTTCCAGAATAGAGAATGATTTGAAGTTTGAGCTCACCTCCAGTTGATATTCCTTTTAGTAAGCATAAAAATTCATCAATAGACTATTTTGTCAGCACAGAAGTGCAATATATGTACAGTGGCATTGGCAAATTGAAAAACCCTGCTGTCATTGGCTCTTCAGGTGTGAAAGAAAATGCTCAGTGGCAAAAAAAATGTCAGCCTCTCTTTGGGGATAAAGCAGGATAGATTTAGGCGTTTCAAGCCAGCAGCTTTGCACATCAACGCAGAGTGAAAACAAAATGGCAGTTAGTTTTTACCCCATGCATACATAGACATTCAAGGGTAATTTGAATAAAAAAATTCTATTACTTTCAATACAACATGAATTCCTGACCATAACATCCTTGTAGAAGCTCATTATACCTGCATAATGTAATACCTTGCTTTTCATGTTGAGGGCATAATATTCTAACTTGTATTAGATATATACAATTTAGTTTATGTCCAGTGATGTGGTGATAATTTTAAAGAGGAATAAACTAAAAAAATAAGGCAAATAACCAGCAAAATGAAAACCACCTAAATTAGTTTTATTTTAACAAATATGCACTCAAGCAAAAAAGCAGATTTATGACTGCCTACAGAAAAAGGTGATAAATTCTTAATAAAGAATTGAGTAAACCTAGTTTGGTAGATTTATTTTCTGCCATATCCCTGCAGCTATAGACATACACATCTTTTAGCAGACTTCCTTTCATGTAACAATCTTTTCTAACCCCATTTTGATGCTTTGCTTTTATGTTTCGGGCCTTGGTTTTTATATCTCTTACCTTGGTTTTGCTGTGGATAAATCTTTTTCACTTTCTTTCGCACATTCTATTGTAACTGTGTTTTGAAAAAAAACTATTATTGTTGTTATCATTTTGCTGTGATGAATTCTTCATCTTCCAACAAGCTTTGGTAGCCACACATTCACTCCAAAGTGTACTGATGCAACTGAGAGACATTCTTCCAGCTGCACACAAACTGAGATATGATGAGATGTACAAACACTGTTGAGCTGGCAGTCTTACTTCATGCACCCAAAATACAATTAAAACAAGTACCCAGTTAAACAATATACACTATCTGTGTCTGGTTTTTGTGTCCACTGTCTTGGGAAACTCATTTCCCAAGTACTGAGGGATATTTTTAACAGGGTTTAATGCTACCAGGTAACGGCAGAAACAAAGCTTGGTAATCTTACTTTTCATTCAGTGATAAGGATAACAAAACAGACACAAGGTACTGTTTGATGTCCAATTGACTATTCACTAAACCCTGCCCCTGAACAGCGATTGTCAAATCATAGATGAACTTAGCAACCATAACTAGACACTGCAGGTCTGTTTTGGATTCCTCCCATGGATGTATTATGAGAGCTGGATACCACACAGCCTTGCTTCCAATTTGTCCCTTTTGCCACTTGCAGTATTACAATGAAACAAACAGTGACGAGACACCTCCAACTGCAAACAAGATGAATAATTCATCTTTGTATTGTGTTTTAATTCAAGGAAGTTTAATGTTAGTAAAACATACTCAGAGCCTAGAAAAGTGATTTGTCATCCCAATGAAGCGAGACATTTTTCACTTATCCACTCTGCAAGCAATTTGTATTCAATTGACTGGGAGCCATCTTTCAGTTAATAAAAAATTAACACCACCAATGCAATAGTACAAAAAAGAGGAGAATTAAATACTGACTATTAAACATCTAAAGCTGTACTAGTAAATATCAGATTATCATATTGATTTATTTTGGCTCACTGAAACATGGCTGGGCCATGAATAATATGTTAGCCTAAATGAATCTAGTTTCCCCTATCTTATTAATACTCACATTCCTCGAGGCACCGGCTGAGGAGGTGGAGTTGCAGCTATCTTCGACTCAAGCCTATTAATAAATTACTATTTGTGTACCATGCTCCTGGTCCGTATTCTTTTTATTTTTCTCTCTTCTAGTCTTTAGCAAACTTTATTCCAGACAGAAAAATAGATAAAGTAATTATTGTATGTAAATTTTATTATTCATGCAAATAGCCTTAGTACTGTGTATACTTCAGTATTAAATTGACTTCTGTCAGAATTCAAAAACCCACTCACTGTTTTAACCCCACTCTCAACCTTGTTCTGGCATATGGCATTGAAACTGAACATTTAATATTCTTTCCACAGAATCCCTTTTTATCCGATCACTACTTAATAATAGTAGCCAGCGAAATAATTGGCACTCAAGAGCTTTCCTTGGCAGTTATACGTAAGGCTCGGACTATCACAGCCAGCTCTAACCACCCTCTTTTGGAGGAATTTGTTCTTGTCTTTGTTCATGTCTGGTGGAACAATAAAGATTGAAATGTATTGAATTTAATTAATTCCTATTACTGGACTGTACGCCATTAGGCCAAAAAATAAATAAAGAAAACAAATAAAATAAAAAAGAAGATAATAAAACAAAGAAGGTTAGCTCCATGGTATAACCCCCAAACTTGCAAATTAAAGCAACGTCATGAAAACTTATTTTTTAGGAAGGCCCTCCTTAATGCCAGAGCAGCATCTTACTCGTCAATAATAGAGGAAAATAAGAACAACCTCAGGTTTCTTATCAGCACTGTAGCCAGGCCGACAGAGAGTCACAGCTCTATTGAGCCATGTATTCCTATAGCCATCAGTAGTAATGACTTTATGTGATTCTTTGATGATAAAATTATAATTATTAGAGACAACATTCTTCAGCTTCTGCCCTCAACCAGTACTGCTTTATCTTTAAACTGAGGAGCAGCTGTAAAATCTGATTCTATTTAGACTGCTTTTCTTCCATTGATCTATCTTCACCAACTAAAGTGCAATTTATACTTCTGCGTCAAATCTGCGTAGCCTTTGCGTAGCCCCGTAGCCTGACGTGCACCTCCTTCAAAATGTAACTACACGTCGAGTCGACGCGGACCGTAAGCTTTGTGATTGGTTGGCTGGGTAGCCTCGCAATGCCTCCGAGCTGATTTCTTCATCTAAACCACTAACCTGCCTCTCAGACCCCATCCTGTGGACACTGTGTCAACAGAGTTACAGCCACATAGTAACATGCATGCTCTTCTCCCCTTTTTGTTTTCTAGTTAGGATAGGGGAAGTTACAGTCAAAAGGTCAGGGTAGGTTTAGCAGCAGGCAGCCACGGAGAAGAAGAGATCTGACACGTGTGTTGCGCAGACTGATGTGAAAGGCACTCCACTGATTAAATTAATTAAATTAAATAACTTGTACGCAACAGATCATATTTTACACATTGTTACATACAACACAGTCATTAAGTCTTTCATAATGACAGTTACTTCATGAACAGTAGAATGGTCAATCATCAGGGCCGATTCACCAGCTTCCCCCGACTCTGTGCTAGTTTGCACAACCCCGGAGAACTCTTCCTGTTTACACCGTGACATCATTCATCGCCACGGCTGGATCTGAGAGGGAGAATCTGGCTTGGATTGATTCCATCAATAAACTGGAGTAACATTCTACGTTTTTCCTTGGTTCTGCTAGCAGCATAGACTCAACATGGTGCTTTTATCATTTTTCTTAATTTTATCTTTGACTATTACCAGCGAGGTGATCCACAGCAATGGTGAACATGATGAGCTAGGCACCATCTGGGATTTTGTCCCTATGGACATCAAACTCAGCTGGAATCCACAGACTATCGGTGACTACAGAACTTTATATTTATTTGATCTTGTTAAGTTACTTGGTCTACATGATTGGTTTCAATGTTTTTCTTTTTATCTTCCTGCTAGACCAGACTACTGTTTTTATAGAAAAGTAGCACTGTCAAGATACAATACAAAAAGAAAATGTATAGTTGCCCTCCTTCTTATATTCTCTGGTAGTGTTCATCCTAACCCTGGTCCAGTGCTTAATAATTTGAATACTCCTGAAGAATTCAAAACTAGAGCCTGACTAGGTTTTATTCATATTAATGCCTACTTTAAAGTCTACTCCCCAAACTCGATTTTGTACAAACTTGGGCCCACTGCACGGGTACTGTTACGACTCCTCCTCCTTCTGGCTTCCTTCTCCTGCAGGAGGCTGATTGGGCTAGGCTATCACCTGTGCAGCTCTACCTTCAGAGCTTATTTAACCAGGACTGTCTCTCTCCTCCTAGGCCGCCGTCCTACCGGGTTTGTCTTGTGTTTCTTCTTTGGTTAATTCTGACAACGCACACATACACATCTCACTCATCCATTCACTGCTGACACACCACACCACATATTATTGGTGATCATTTGATCCTTCTTTTACTTTTATAATAAATCATACCATTGGCTTGCAAACCTGTTGTGTCTCACCTCCTTTTTGTCACGGGCTTTTTGTCAAGATTGGCTTGTGACAATACTGATATTCTTATAATCTCAAAAACATATCTTAGTAAATCTATTTTAGATAAGGATATAGCAATCAAGGGCTACAATGTCTACCGTTGTGCCCCAGGAAAGGTAGTGGCTTTGCCATTAAAACCAACAATGTTAGCTTGCTTTAATGAGCATTTTATTTCTTCAGGATCCTTATTTGAATCCTCATGCCTTGGGTCTTCTGGTCCCAGTGCGCAGAAGCACCCCTCTGACCCATGCTTATCTCCTGACAAAATATTTTATATTTCTCCTCTATCAGTTTCTAAAGTTCATAGAGCTCTTCAGGAATTAGACACAGAAAAGTCTGCTGGTCCTGATAAACTTTCCAAAGTTAGCAGCTGACATCATTGCAGAGCCTCTATCTTATATCTTTAATTTAACATTTATTGAAAATGACATCCCCAAAGTATGGAAGTCAGCCCATGTTACACACCTACTAAAAGGGGGCGATCCCTCTATTTTAAACAACTATAGGCCTATTTCCAAGCTGTGTGTTTTAGCCAAGCTCCTTGAACGCTTGGTTGGTGAGCAGCTAAAGGAATTTTTAAATTCAAATGATGTCTTATCCCCCTTTCAATCTGGTTTCAGGAAACAACACAGCACCATTTCTGCAGCATTGAAAGTGATAAATGATATTGTTGGGGCACTGGATAACAAGAAAACGTGCGCTGCACTGTTCATAGATCTTTCAAAAGCTTTTGATACAGTTGATCACTGCATTCTGTTAAATAGACTACTAGTATTGGCCTGTCTAAGCATTCAGTAGATTGGTTGCAAATTATCTGCCAGGTAGAAGTGTTCAGATGGCTGGCTCTTTCTCTTCCTTTTTGCCCATTTCCAAGGGGGTTCCTCAAGGCTAAGTACTTGGGCCCATATTGTTTTCAATTTATAGAAACAATCTTTGAGATAATCTATTGAATGCTATTTTGGTATCCTGCTTTATTTTTATGCTGATGACACTGTTATTTACTGTACTGCATCATCTACTGCACAAGCCCTTGATCTTTTGCAGTCTGCTTTCAATATTGTTCAGAGCCGTTTAAAACAGCTTAAGTTGGTCTTAAATGCAGAAAAGTCCAAAGTAATGGTATTCACAAACACAAAGACAACTTCCAGTTACTACTTCAAGCATCTCAACTTTTGAAGGAAATGAAATTGAGTTAACAGTTATAAATATTTAGGTATAATCATTGATTGTAAACTGTGTTTCAGAAGTCATATTAGCAATGTGGTTTCTAAGCTCAAGATAAAGCTTGGCTTTCTCTACAGATCAAAATCATGCTTATCCATTCATGCTAGAAAATATCTGGTGACGGCCACTTTTCTTCCCATATTAGATTATGGTGATCTGATATATATATGAATGCTTCTGCCCAATGCCTACAGAAATTGGATGTTGTGTATCATTGTGCATTGCGTTTTGTCACTGGCTTTAATTATAAGACACATCATTGTACCCTTTACTATATAGCTAAATGGCCCTCTCTTTATGCAAGAAGGTACACTCATTGGCTGTATTTCATCTATAAGGCACTTCTTAGACTAGCTCCTATCTATTTGAGTATCTTTTTAACAAGTACTCAAGGCCATTATGGATTACGTTCAAAGGAAGTTCTACACTTGTTTGTCCCACGTGTCCGAACAGAATTAGGTAAAAAGCCTTCATGTTTGCTGCACCTTCTGCTTGGAACCTTCTTCAGAACTTGTTGAATTTGACTGCCTTTATTCCTTATAGACATTTTGTTTCAACTCTGAAGGCTATGGAGCAGCTGAATATTGGTCAATGTTGCTGTTTAAAAAGTTGGATTCTGCCTTGTCTTATATGTATGTGTACTTAATGTCTTTTATATGTTGGAAACTGTCTTTATGTTCTTTTATGCTGCGTCTTGGCCAGGTCTCTCTTGAAAAAGAGATTTTAATCTCACCTGGTTAACTAAAGGTTAAATAGAATAAATAAAAAATAAAAATATCTGTCCTTGGAAACCAGGATGCCTGAGTCTGCCGCCTACTGGCCTCCCATGGTGCACTGCTCAGCCATGCGTGAGGCCATGAAGGACACAGGGAATTGGGTGGGGTCAAAGTGGGGGAGTGTGAAGCAGTCAGGTGTAACAGCATTTTTCTGTAACCCTCAACCCGTGCCTTCACCTCTGCCCAGGGTCACTCCATCACCCACGTACCTCCCACCTATCTCCCTCTGTGTGCCCCTGCTCTGACCTAAAAAGCCTCTCATGTCTGGAGACCTGAGGCTAAGCCGGCAGGAGACAGAAGGAAAACCAGCCGCTTTATTATAATGGTCCAGTGATAGTGAGATGGAGATGGAGATGGAAAACAATTCTCTCTCCACTCTGTCCTCCTCTCTCCTCTTCTATGAGCTCAGAGTTTTTGTGGTGATTGAATTCCAAAGCAAATGGATTTACAATTGCAAGCCCGGCGCCATTACTGAAGCCTATTGTAGACCCTGCAATCCTTCTCCCATCTCTGTTTCCCCTTCTTTCTTTGTGTCTTTCGAGTTTTTTCCTTTCCCCTTTTCTAGCCTTGTGAGGCATAATGACACGCTGATGCACTCAGGGTTCTGTGCAGAGGAGATGAAACAAGCCCAGTAGAGTGCCCTTGAGACTTCAAATCAAATAGTGTCTTAACCCTTACACAAATTGATTCCTTAACCCTCAACCGGCAGGGCTTGAACCTTGAATTATGCGATTGGTAGGCAGGAAATCATGAGAGAACACCTCGTTTTCATCTTGAAAAGAATCAGGCGCTGCGCACCTTCCCTCAGACACACTGAAAAAGATTGTTTCTGTTAGCTCGAAATATTCCTGATAGTCAGCCCCAAACAGTGCAGGAAATCGGATTGCATTTCTCACTCACACAACCCTCTGCCACCTCTAATCCAATGGCGGCTTCCATTGTCAGCCCCCCTAAAGGCCAAGAAAAACACAATTTCCCCACCACATCAATAAGCGGGGGTTTATTCAGCAACATGGTGGTCCGTGTGGACTGGCTGCCTGCCCTGCCTGTGACAGAGTTTTATTAGTGGGGATAGTGAGGAGCACTGAGACATGGAGAGGGATGCTGCCATGTGAATGAAGAGCAACAAGACAGATTATTGCTGCTGCCACAGCAAAGCCCCACTCTTATTTTTCCATTGTTTCTCCACTAACCTAACAACTAAACAAAAGTTACAAATGAACTGGTAGGATTTTAACAAAAATCGATTGTAGAGCTGAAACAATCAGCCAATCAGTTGATTAGTCGAGTGATTAAATTATTAACAACTATTTTGAAAATGCATGAATTGTTTAAGTAATCTTTCCAAAAATGAATTATTGTCTGATTTCAACTTCTCCAATGTGAGGATTTTCTGCTTTCCTCTGTTTTAAGTCATTATAAACTGAATGTATTTGGATTTTAGACTGTTTGTTGGACAATACAGGACATTTGAGGGCCTCAGCTTGGGCTTTGGGAAATTATGCTGGGCATATTTCACTATTTTCATAAATGAAAGGTTATCTAAAGCTCATTTGATTATGAAATTATTTCAGCTGTAAAGACATACTTTTAACTAAATTAAAATATGTCAGACAGGATTAACACCTGCCTTACTTTATCCCCAAACTCCTGCAGCTCCCTGGCTACTTGTCCTAGTTACTGACCCCCTGTTATCTATGTTTAAAGATTTTTATGACCTTGTGAGGAAGCAGATGAAGAACTCAGTGGAGGAAAAGTAACATAAGATCCCATCCATGATCTGAAGGCACACAATAAAATAGTGTACTTTGCAAGAGAAAGCTACAAAGTCACCATTCATATTAAACTGTGACAGCAAGAGATGGGGGGTTGTAGTTTTTAATGGCACACTTAATCACTATTTCGCTTGGCTAAGCAGACTGGTGTGTAAAGGTCAGAGCTCTATTACATCTGTTTTTACCACCTGAAGTAACATTGTTTCAGGGTGAACCCAATGATGATCCAACTTCAAAGTGCAAAGTATGAATAATAAAATCAGATAGGCCTATGTGTTTTCAATACAGATCTTAGGTGTTCACCCTATAATGTTAAAAATGATGGTTCATTCACTTTGCGTCAAAATTAAGTGATTAGTCTCAGTTCAAACTGAAAAAAAAAGCACAATGAAAGAAAGTCTGCTATTAGTACACTGCACACATTCAAATGTAAGTTTACGTCACTTTTGTTCATTTCCATGTGTTAGTTTGGCAAAAAATACTGTATAGTTATCCTTGTTAATGATACCCTTTACAGACTGAAAGTACTACTGTGACATGGATCTCACGATCAGCAGCTGGGAGGCACTGGCTGTAATAGAAGCCAGATTTACTCATGAAGCACCATGATGAATATATTTGTTCAGTAACAGGATTTAACCAATCACATAGAGTCACGCGTAATAATAAGCTCATGAACAATCGCTGCACATAATTTAACTTACTCCACAAAATATGCCTGACACACTTGTTCACATGCAATACGGTATGTTTTCATTTGCAAGTTAAGTTCTTCATATCCATGTCTAGTCACAGTAAAAGTTTTTTTAACCTGTTTTTTCTCTGCTTTAAATATTGTAGGACGAATGTTTCTGTCCCATTGAAACAAGTGGATAAAAAAACCTTGGAAGTCTACAGCAATGTTCCTAAAGACAATGCAGTTGCAAATCCTACAATCATGAGAAAGGGCTATACATTTTACAGCAACTGCATTTCCTACATTTTTAAATGAGGTGTTTTTCCAATGCATGACTGAATACAATGTGTGTGACTGTGACAAAAGCATGCTGAGAAGCCAATTTTAGTTAGAGTACACACAATATTAATTATTGTTTTTAGTTTTTATTAGCTGACAGAAAACATCAAAATATAATTACAAGAACCTTTAAAAAACATATAAAGGAAAAAACCTCTTCAGCAGAGAATACTCAAAATACTCACAACTACATGATTTTAAAAAAAGGAAGTCACATTGAGATTAAAACCTCTTTTACAAGTGAGACTTAGTCAAGACAGTGTCGATTAGCAGGATAACAACAACATTAGGTACAACAAGCAAAACACAACACAACCACGTTGGGTGTAACATAATACCATACATAGTACAGTTCATAGACAAGACATCAATATTAGATCATATATTAATTTGGCAAAGCAGCTGCAGCTGAGTAACTTCCACAAAATACACTATCAAACAACAACCAAGAAAAACTAGCTCACCCACCACACACACAAAAAAAATCAATACAAATGCAGGCACATAAATTTAATGACTGCAGCATTATACTAACAGCCAACAAATGCCAAGACATGTCCCACAAAAACTGCAACAATCTAACAACACAAGCTACTCATTTAGTGTTGATTTTAAAGTTATATAAATACAAAACATGGTTGCAAGCATAATTTTCATACATATTCAGTAATTTTGTACACCGTTTCTTATAGGTATACAAACAGTATACCTGATAGGGCTGAAAAATGAAGCCAACGCATAAGTGCCAAAAACTGCAGTTCCACGAATGACGACTTAAGGCTTGCTTCAAACGAGAATCATTCCCAAAATGCCCAAATTTACAGCAGAAATAAACATGTTTGCAGCTATTTATATGTAACTAACCCGTTTAAATTAGCCTATATTAAGGCTTAATGTTATGCACAATTAAGGGCGGATGTAGTCACAGGTGGCTAGCTGCAGCAA
The DNA here is from genome assembly GCF_014851395.1 of Micropterus salmoides. Classification (NCBI taxonomy): domain Eukaryota; kingdom Metazoa; phylum Chordata; class Actinopteri; order Centrarchiformes; family Centrarchidae; genus Micropterus; species Micropterus salmoides. The sequence continues at coordinate 33,517,465 of NW_024044459.1, read as the reverse complement.
CTAGGTGGACTAGCAGCTACTTGGATTAGATTAAAAAATATCTAAATGAGATTATTTTGACTGATATTGCAATTGCAATATGATTTGCGATACTAGGAGGAATGATTTTTACATCATTTTTCTCATTTTCATTGAAAAACATATTACAATGAATAATGGTGGGATGTTTTCTTAAGTCTTAAGAATATGATGTTTAGGCAACAGGGCCCTGTTGGGACAACCGTCAGTTTCTGTCTGACTCCTCCACTACTGTGGAGCCTTAAGCGGCTGTCTGACACACCGTTTCATTTCCTCAGTTATGCTGTTGATATCAAGGCACATATCTGAACGTATTTACGTCTTTAGTTAGTAATTAGTTTTTTATCCAAATGATCTTGCACATGATATGCTTTTATGATCAATCGGTCATCGATGTATAGAGAGACAGTTATCTCTGGACATGGTGGATTTATCCTCAGCGAAGAATTTTAGTAAATAATTTTTTGTGCATGTAATAAGTTTGCAAAGTGAAAAAGCCCAAAGGGAGTTCCCATCTCCCACAGAAAACACTGCTCTGAGCTGCCTGAAAACAGCTAATTTTTAGTCCAGCCTTTTCTTGCACTTCTATGTGACGTCACAAGAAAACACGCGTCATAATGCTTGCCTGGTTGTTAGTCTGACACGCCCTCAAAAACACCGAGCTGCAGCACACCACTCCTCTCCCTTCCAAACACTAGCTACCCTCCAAGCAGTCAGTGGACATAAAGTTGTTACTGTGATGTAGAGACAGAGCTCAGTTAAAATGCTATGGATGAAAGATATTTTGGTTACAGATTAATAACTCACCGCTCTGAAACTCTTGCTCCAGTCCATGTTGCTAAGCTGGTAAGGGGAACATATATATATTTTCAGGACCCACCCTTCCCTGCTTCTGATTGGCTAGTAGTTCTTAAGTAAGTGCTGCTCATGTGCGAAAAGGAGCATTCAACACACAGGCTGAAAAGAAGAGCTGCAGCAATGTGCAGTATGACAAAAAATATTGTGTTTTTTGAAAATGAAACCATGTAAACCTGTTCTGGTACAACCCCTAAATAAGATTTTGGACCTGAAAATGAGCATAATATGACCATTTTAATGCAAAATAGAAATCTACAACTTTGAACCTAGACAAATTTTTCACTGCAAAAAAAATACAGCACTTTAATTAAGGAAATTCAAGTCTGATATGATGAATGAGCAGACTAAGCTGAATAAAATCTTATATTGTTAAGTTATGGATTCTATCTCCACTCCTGTTTTTTGAGGTAAATGACATGGTCCGCAATGGCACCTAGCCTATTCCTATTTGTAGCGCGGCTGGATTAAAATTGAGGCTCTGGTCTTTATTTACCTGTTGCCATGGTGAATCGTAGTATCGGAGCTACATTAATGATGGCTTTTCATCCACACGCACCATCCATCCACCTCGAGTTCATTGAAGTAATTCTGATCAGCTGTTCTGGAACTGAAAACTCGGACTTTCCCACCTCAGGCTCAATCAACTCAGGGTTAAGCTCAGAGTTTTTTAAGCTTGCTTTCTGAAACAGGTCACAGGACTCTGCAGCGCGACACTATTTAATTTAAAATGCTGTTTTGACACACATATAACCTTTAACAAATATTGTGCCTTCTGCTATTTGAAAATTGCAGTCCATGTTTTATTCAGTCTATGGCAGCCTCACATAGTCTTTAAAAAAAAATCCATCAACTGTCAACAAACATTATCAAAAGAAAACAAATGACATACATACAGATGAAGAATTAAGAAAACAAAGCAAAACACAGTGTCAAGGAGACACACAGTCGCACACTTCCACATCAAACTTATGAGAGAATGCATGGCAAAAAAGGAAAGCTGTGCTGTGCTACTTTTTACCTGTTGTTAGAAATACAGCAAGATGCACTATTTATGACAAGAAAGTTAATGTGTCATGTGATTTGCCTTTAAGTGTAATGAATAAAAGAAATTTAAGAAAGGATCAGTATCTGTATCGTTAAAAAATTTATTGCAGGATAGAAAATGTTAGCTTGTCCCCTCCTGTCAGGGAAATGGGGTCTAATCAGGCTAACATGATTATTTGTTGTAAGCTGTCCTGAAGTGACATGTTTCAAATGTTGTTGAGATTTCTAATAAAATACTACTGTGTGTTGGCAGGAGCAGCAAATTAGCCATGCAGCAACAAAAGCTGGACGGGGTATTGTAAAGAGTGAGTTAGGTGTACTGTATATGTTGCAGGTACATCCAGCATAAGAAAGTATATGAGCTCATGTACATTACACAAGTAAAGTGCTAAAGTATATTATAGTATATATATTATATTGCTTGTGATATATTTAAAGCATATTTCAGTACTTTCACATATGTGAAATCCTGAATTAAGGACTTAACTTTTGGTTAAGCAACTGGTGTGAGTACTTCCTCCACTGACTACATCATATGTGCACACATTCCAAAAAGTATGTAAATAGTAAAATATATTTTGGGACAATGACATGTTTTTAAATTTAATTTCAATTTAAAAAGCATGTTTGACACAGCAACAATACAACTTGTAATAGACATTTTTAGCTGGGAATAATACCTTGAAATAATATTTGGGGCTAAACATGTTGTGACATTTATTTTTGCAATTTTCAGAAAAGCTGTTGAATTAGGAAGTCAGTGAGGGTTGCACAGGCTGAAATGTCAACTTCAGTTCCCTTTTCTTTGCCAAGCGTGTGTCCCAGTAGCCACACTTTCTGTCTCACACCGCCAGGCTGCTGTGAAGGGTCCATTTTGTTTGTCACATCTGTCTACACCTGTCAGACATGTTATCTTTCATTTGGAGGCCCCGGCAATAGGTCTGTGTGTGTGCACCTTGTGAGTGTGTATGTGTGTGTGCTTTTGTGCGTCTGTATGTATACCTGTATGCTATTGATTTTCCATACGTGTGTGCCCGCGCAGGCACAGACATGTGTTCCCCCAGAGCAGTGATCTGTCAATCTCAGATGCTGACTCCTGAGCCTTTCTGACACATCAGCCTGCAAGACGACCATTCACACCCCCACTCTCACGTCTGTAGCTGCTGAAAGCATTCCCTGACTATTGGGGCACCCAGAGAATAATGTGTGAAATACATGTCATTTTCCTTGATGAGAATTTCGATCAAAAGAAGAAACCTGTCGCTGCAGGAGCATGAAAAATAAACGAGAGGATCTGAAGGTACTCATTGATATTTTAATTCAATGAAAAAGCTGCCATTATAGAAGTTGTGCTACACTGCAAGTGGAAGAGGCTGAATGATGCATTTTCTCTATCCACCCGATAGGAATTAGGAAAAATGCATCATTGTTTTCAATTCATTTGGCAGATTATACAAGGAGAACTCTGGCAGCCATTTGATTGAAAAAAAAAAAGTTTTTCACTGTTCCAACTCAGTTCTGTTTCATATGACTAGCTGAAGAAGAAGAGGATGTAGCAGGATAACAGCATGCATGCGATGCACCAACTCTACATACAGCACATTCATGTTATCGCGTTATTGTATGTGGTTCAAAACTCGGTAATAATAATAATAGAACAAACTGTCTATGCAGCCACCTTCATGCCCTTACATGCTTTGTATGTGTGTGTGTTCTCATTCCTGCACACACTGAATTGTGCACTGTCATTAATAATATTTCCACAGAGGCCACAGGGGGTAAATAATATATATATTTCATGTCACAAACATAATAGATCCTATGAACCTGAATGATATTTTTTCCCCCAAAAGCAAAAACAAGAAAGTCATGATTTGGAGTTGGTATCGATCAGATGTGCCTAGATTTCCCCATTTCATCACTTTCCATGATTACCCCTGTGACTTATAGTGTCTTAGCATGGCAGTGTATTTTACGTGAGTGACTGGAACGCCTTGCAAGAGGACTGAAATATCAGATACAGGTATGCACACACAAACACGCACACACATACAAGTGAGGCAGAGAGACCAGAAAGTGAAGGTGAAACTCACAATTTTGCAAGGCAGAATGGAACATGGACTACGGTACATGAATTAACACGTGGTCTTAAAAGAATGGGGCAGGTACTTGTTTATAGTGGTACCGTAAAGTTGCACATTAGTTTAGTGCCTTAGTTTTCTTTGTTTATTAGTCACAATAATTTTATTTTATTCACTTTAATTTTAAATCTTGTGCAAACAGTCAGATTCAGAATGGCGACAATGCACTTATACCAATAATGACCTTCCAGTTTTAGCGGTTTCAGAGGCTTTTCCACCATGACAAGACAACAACCAAAGAACCAACCCAGTGTCCCAGGAATTACGTCCATGTTGGACAGTTCCAGACCACTGCCAACTTTCAGTTACGATGCCGGATGTTTATATAGCCAGATGGAAAGTAAGGGTGTGGAGGATGGGTGTGTAGAGCATCAATCTTTGATGCGGGTGACTAGAGTTGGACTCCTTCTGGCAAAAGCCTGCAATTAACATTTGACTATGAATAAATCAGAAATGGCTTCATTGATATAGCGCTTTTATCCAAAGCGCTTTGCAAGGTTTTTGCCACTGTGACACTGTGTTATAAAACAAATGTTTTAGTTGCCTGGAGGTGGGGATCAAACCACCAACCATGTGATCGTGATCTACTCTACCTCCTGAGCCACAGCCACCCCCATTATTATCATTAACAATAATCTTTCCCTAACATCAATCAAGTGTTTTTGTTGCCTGTAGTGTTGTAGTACTCGAGCCCAGCCTTTTTGATGGTCTTGGTCTCGTCTCGGACTCGACCATATTTGTACTCGGTGTTGTCTCGGTCTCGGACATTGAGGGCTCGGGATTTTATTTCAAGACCAGTCAAGACCACAACTGTGGGAATATCAATAAATTGCTTTTGCATTGTCTGATTTATTTGTTAACATCCTAACTTTGATTGGATGTAAACGTGCTTCAAATGCAACTAATAACCCTAACTAAAAATGTGTTGCTCCCATTAACGACTGTCACCCCTACCCGCGATGGTAAACATGGAAAAGGAGCGTTGAATAAAGATGCTTATGTTGATTTCAGATCAGAGTTTTTGTATGTGGGTGCTTTAATGGGAATGTGGATCTTTCAGATCAATTTAAGAAATACCGATGATGTCGTTCCACATTTTATTGTGTCATGTAATGTGGGGAACTGGTCTTGGTCTCGACTTGGTCTCGATAAACTCTGGTCTTGGTCTTGACTTGGTCTCGGTTTGGGCGGTCTTGAATACAACACCAGTTGCCTGACCTTTACCATACCTTGCCCATAGTTTATTTGCCATAACAATGATCTATACCTTGCTGATGTAGATGCAGATATTGTAGGAGGCAAGATTTTCTTTAAATTGTGAGCTACAAAATGCTTAAATGTATCAGGGGTTTTGTAGAATTGCAAATATTGACATTCTGCCAGAGGATTGGAAAACCGTTTTTTGTTTTGTCTTGTTCTGCAGCATTTGGAAATAGAGAATTTGAACACCATATTTAGTTACCCAGTACTGATTTATATAATATATATTGTTCTTGTGTTTAAACTAACTAACTAACTAACATTTCGGTAAAGTGCAGCACAATAGCTGACAGGCACAACTTTTGACTGGTGACGGTCACAGAAAGCTATTATTGATATTTTTTAGTGTCTTGAAAACTGGCCATGTTAAAGTCAGCATTTTAGCTAGGACTGCATTGTTGTCAGGGTGAAATGCTTAACATTTACACAATCTGATAACATCTGGGCTTTACTGGATTAAAGAAGTTGTTGTTATTCTCGAATGTGTTTTTTTCGTTTTTACTATGAGGTGGTAATAACTGTATTCATACGCTTTAGTCTTATATCACACAATTCAATGTCATGTCTTTATAGGTTCTACCAGGACTTTGTCTTCTGGCCAGATGTTCACATGATACATGGTGTTTATTAAGTCACAGGTAAAATAAATGACAAGGGATGATGTTTATGTTCAGCTGAAAGTTATTTATTTTCTAAGGACAACAAAGCAAATGCTACTAAATAAATATTGCTTTGTGTAGGCAATTATGTCTGTCAAAGGGTGATCTGATGGATTTTCAAGGCAGCACAAATTAAATTATATTAAGAAGAGTAACCATTATAAAAGTTAAAGAAATTGCTAAACACTGTGTTGCTAATCACCTACACATGTGTCAACACTAAAAGTGTCTTTTGGAGTACAGTAAACAACCACTGTATTATACTATACTGTGACATATTTGGTGAATGGTGTGAATTTATAATTAAACTATGACTTGTACATTCACTATGCTGCCCAATACTTAAAAGTGTGTTTTTCCCCACCATCATGTAAAATAGTAAGGTTTGCTGCTGCTAGATTTGACTCTTTTTATTTACACAAAGCTTGCGAGAAAAAATAGTATTCAATAAAAGATGAGTCATAAAGCTGATATCGACCGGAGGGTGGCTGAGCTTATGTAATATAAACAATATGTGATGTCGCTTTCTGCAAATCTTCTGTCTTGTGGCCAAAGCTCAATTTGTCATCAATAAACATGTCCAGGTTTTTGTATTTGTCAAGCTGCTCCACAGCGTGGCCCTTGACAACATTGGCATCTGAAATCGATCAACACGTCCTGATGCTAAGCTGCAAAAATGAATTCTCGCATCACTGAACAAAGTCCACAAGCAGGTCCAAGGCTGCCCATTTATCCTGTGGGAGTATATATGAAGAGGGACATGGATAGTCTGCTGCCCATCATCTGCACGGGTGTAGTGGAGGAATGCAAAATTAAACTTAATTTAATCATATTTCTAGGCTCATATAACTTGTAAAAGGGTAACTTCTGTATTTTTCATCCTGGATCTTAATTTCCCATATTTTTGTGTCATGAAACAAGGCTACAACCTAATCCTTGCGGGCACCCCTTCAAAGTACGTCCACATGTTTTTGCCACTGACAGGCTCAGATTGTCATTACAAGTGTCTGACACCATTGTGGAAATAATCCCTAGAGAGATAAAACCTTTTTTAAAAGAAGAAGATCCTTTTTGTTTAACCAGGAACAGTTACTATATTTCTCTTGTAAAAAGCGACTCCATAACTACACTGAACAAAATTATAAACGCAACACTTTTGTTTTTGCCCCCATTTATCATGAGCTGAACTCAGACTTTTTCTTTTTCTCTCAAATATTGTTCATAAATCTGTCAAAATCTGTGTTAGTGAGCACTTCTCCTTTGCCGAGATAATCCATCCACCTCACAGGTGTGGCATATCAAGATGCTGATCACACAGCATGGGTATTGCACAGGTGTGCCTTAGGCTGGCCACAATAAAAGGTCACTTGGGAGGACGTTTATTTCAACAAACTCTGAGTTTCTCTCTGACTCCTCCCCTTCTGCGGAGCCTCAAGAGGCTGTCTGACTCACCGTTACATTTCCTTATTTATGCTGTCAATATCAAAGTACATATTGGAACACATTCATATGCAGAAGTTTATGTCTTTAGAAACATTGAATACCGGGTTAGACATTAGTTTGTTACCCAGACATGATCGTGAATATGACCACTTTTATGTTTAATCGGACAGACAGTTATCTCCGGACATTGTGGATTTATGCTTAGCACAAAATAAAATCTATAGGCTACACTGTCCTTCTTTATAACACTGTGACTCTGTGGAATGTAAGGCAGCTGTCAGGTTGCACTGAAACACTCACTGTGGGCTACATTACTGCAGTAACCACTGTTAAAATCAAACTAATCTGGAGAGCTGTAACTGATCAATGGACAATAATCTGTCATATTGTGATTAGTCGCAACGATGGAACTTTTCTATCAATTATGTTGGAGATGATGTGAATTATCATGCAAAAATGTGCAGTTTCACTGTAGTGTGGGGTGCTGGAGGGTCCGGAAACCAGTCAGTATCTGGTGTCTCTCGGCTAAGTGATCTTTTTTTTTTTATTTGCAGTCAAACAGAAACCTAATAAGCAATTGCCTGTTTCTCTATCTGTAAAACTAGTGAACTGAGGTTGACAATTGATTTGACTCTGAATGTATCACTGTGACCTTGTTTAAGTTTCTTCCTAAACCCTAAACACAAAAGAGAATAAACTCTTGGTAGGCAGGGGAAGCTCTTGACATGTCTTTAAGAGCAGAGTGCTGCTCTCAGCTACTGCTGCCACTGTGAATTGGCTGTGATAGCAGCCCATGATAAGTTGAATAAATGATGGCTTTCTTCTTTTTGAAGTGGGAGTTGAAAACTCTGCTCCAGTCCCCAGTCACTTGGTGAAGGTAAAATACCTCATATCAGTCTATGAGGACTTGTCAAGACATGCATTTGTAAAAGAAACATATCAGTAAGAATAGCCCTTTCCCTATTTCTACCATTTAATATATCACATATCATACAGGAACAAATTCAGAAACGTATTTGTGAATAACTGTACAACTGTGTGGTCTACTTGTCTATCAGGTCATAACTCAAGACTGTGTTAGAGAACAGGAACAGCTCTCATCTCCTCACATCCTTACAGTAAATGCATTTATTTCTATGTCATTATCTCCTGCATATTATCTGAAGGAAATGGTCTCCACAATAGTAGTGGTATTTCTACGCTTAAGGTGACATTGTAATGACTCCAGTGTGTAAAATCAATAGCATAAGTTTTCATAGAAATAATTTCCTCTGTATTGTTGCTGATGGAGTCCATTTTTCCTATCTGTGAGTGGTACTGTGAACCCCCTGGTGTGCTGAGTGGACACCTGCCATCCACAGCTGAACCTGCAGTCTGGAGCTTTGAGTCTTTATCTCTGCCTTTACCTGTAATATTTAGCAGCTTGAAGTTTACAACCCCTCATCCAGCAAAACCCATAAAACAAACCAATCAAAAGCCCAGCACAACACAAAGGCTTAGAGAAATCCACTGGCTTTCCTGGGCTATTGATCTTGCCCTCAAGAGCCAGTGCCTTTCTATCGCTTGGAGCCTTTATAAGAAAGATAGAGACACATCTACGCTGGTAAAAAAAAACCTAAAATTTGAATAGATCTGCTTATTTTTTTAAGGGACATAAATTATCTGGTGATTATTAGCCCATGTATGGTCATGCAGCCCCGAGTGTGAGCCTGTAGCAATTTGGATTTAGCTAGTCTGAGATATTAAGTCTAAGGAAAATTAAACCTGGCTGGCTGTCAAAAAATGTCATTGGCGCGGGTTTGAATTTTGTCAGCCTGCAGAAAAGCTATTAAGACCAACTGCCTGTGCATCTATGACGTATGTATAGTGGGTATTCAGCACTCCATGCCAAATGACATGTGGACAGCCAATAAACACACTCTGAATGTTTCCATGTGATAACAACAAATTGCAATTGTAGAAAGCATGTTGTGCTCTTATTCACAGGGGCATCCATGGCAAATACTCATTTGCATGAAATTAATATGTGTATGGGGGAAGAAAATGGCTGAGCACTCAAGTTAAACTCATTAGCAAGCCCAGCAGGGGCATTTGTTCCAGAGCTATCAAGGAATCCTAGGCTGCTTTTCATTACGCGTTCCACCCTAATTTTTGACAGTCTCTTTTGTTGGATGCAGAGCATTTAACTACTAGAGATGGGGAGGTTTCAAGCAACATGCTTTTATATTTTGGTACGTTTTTTTGTGCTCTGTTTTACAGACAAGAGAAATTCGTAAAGTGAAAATTGTGTGAATTTGGTCATTCTAAAAAGAGTTTGAGGACAAGTTTTATGATGCCATTGTGGTTATTTATGTGTAATTAGTGCTTTATTGTCACCAAATTATGACCCAAACATGAGCTCTTTAAATTATTCAGCTATCTTTCTTATTCACAAGGCTATGTGCTTTGGTGACAGATCTGTCAATGACAGACCAATAACTTTAGAAATAGTTATGACCTCAATTACACCCATCAGTCTGGTTTATTTGAACATCCAGGTAGATGGTTGCCATTTAACATCAATATGCATTCATTCCTGCTTATAATGATACGTGGATTGTATGAAGTCCTGAGTTGCCTCTTTGCATCAGGGGTATGTCTATATGAAAGTATAACTGGATCTTGGATTCATTTTGTCACATCTTGGCCGGCAGCACCCACACATTCCCAGCACATTCTTGTAAGGACAATGTCACTGTGAGAAAAGTGATGGGCAAAGACAACCACCTCTTTGCAGACTCTGATACTCAAAGGATAGATCAAGGGCAACACTGTCTGTAGTTAGTTTTGGCAGCACTCTTGTCTACAGATCAATATTTATCTGTTTATGATGCTATGAAAACAGCATTTCAACTTTTGGTTCTTGTGGCCAAGGATATAGATTTAAATTAAATTAAGTGTAGTTAAATGCAGTATAACATTCAGTTATATAAATCAAATTACATGTGCGCTCTTCCCTGAATGGTCAGTTATATATTAATGAAAAAAAGTTTCATGCAGAGTGCCCTTTGAGCTCTAATCCCCCAAATGTCAACAGTACTCTAATTGGCAAGTAAAAAAGGGCAAGAATTTGTCCTAGTACCTAAACCTGCACCTAGTACCTGGATATGTTAATAGAGAAAGAGTGCACTTGAAATATCATGGCAAAATCAATTAGTTTGCTTGCTTGCAGGGACATCGGAGTTAAACTTTGGTGAACTCTGACATGCATATTTGCCCCGTTGGCCTATAGCAAGCCAGCATGACCTTTGAGGGCACGGAGATCCAGAGAATTTAAAACAGTTTTATGTTTTAATAGTTTATTAACTGTGTTGCACCATCCACTTTAATATAACCCTGTACTGTCAGAGTACAACCTGCTCGACAAAAGAGGCATGTTCTGCACATGCATGAAACAGGAGTCCGTGGTACAAATAAACTGTGAGAATTTATAGTTTTATTAGCGAGCCTGGGCTAATGGGGCAGTAAGCTGGAGGGGAGTAAATGACACAGCACAGAAAATATATGGGCTTGGAGAGCTATCTGTCACTGACATGTTCTGGGCTTGCTAGTATGTTAGCTGGTAGCTCCTCAGTTATAGTAGTTCACCAACTACGAGTAGTCAACCCTAGTAGCATCTACTTTTGTGGAGAAAGTTTGCTGTGCCACTTTCTAGTGTGACCGGGCCCTTACTCTGTACTGCAATTGTGAATTTAAATTGTGGCTACTATGATTACACTGGGACCACGTTTGGTCTCTACACCCATAGCTGTGTCTGCACATTCTGCAATGAGTCAAGTGGATTGTCCGTGTCTACAAAACCATATTAATGTTGGGATATTCAAGAGAAGAGCATCCACTTTGGTATGCAGATGCAGTTCCGGCTTCTTCAACATTTTACTTAACATATATTGGAGTTGTTTACTGCCAAATGTAAATCAGCTGGCAGGAGGGTCAGCACTTTCAATATGAGGCCATAATAACAATTGCCCACCAGCAACTGCATCAGAGTGAGTTTTGCTTCCCCAGTTGTGGAAATCCTGTTTAATTATCTTGTTGAGGAATTAGAGTAAGATAGAGAACGAGACAGGCAGGCAGATGGGAACAGTCACTGTAGGTGTGTAGTTGTTGTAGTTCAACCATATGGTTGAAGGGAAACTGTCGATTTAGTGTACATTCTCTCTCTCACCATATGGTCACAACATTTGGGTACTGACCACAAGGAAACATTAGCGGTACAAGCAGCTAAAATGTATTGCTTTTCAAGAGGTCATGCTCTGTCAGTAGCTATGTTGGACTCGTTCAGTTAGACCTCTTTTTGCATTGAGCGCCAGATCAAGTGGCATGGGCATCTGATTAAGATGGCTCCTGGATGCGTTAGGTGGAGATATTGTGGATACATCACTTTGGGAGGACACCCCAGGGAAGAACCAGAACACAAAGGAGACTTAACATATCTCTAGTAGCTTGGAGGCATCATGGGAACCCACAGAAAAAGATGGAGAAAAGAAATTTAAGCAGTATTTTGCTTGGTTAACCGCCATAAAAATGTATGGACTGGCAAAAAAATAAATAAATAGCAATAGCCATGGTTATATGTGCTTAGAGCTTCTCTACCCGAGTGTAAGTATTTGCTCTTATAGCAATTGACTAGTGTGACCAGTTTTATTTATGCCTTGACTATTGTAAATTGTTTCCTCAAAGGTCATATTCCTCAGGTTGGTGGTGCTATTTACTCCATACAGTCAGTTAATCAACACAGGCCACAGCAGGGACAACATAACAGGTTTCATGGGAATGTTAAGTTAATCTGCTTAAAAGAGACTGAGGCAACATCAAGGCTGTCAACGCTAAAAAGGGCCTGGGTAAAAATTCAATTGGATGAGATGAGTTGCGACAGTTGATATAGAGAGCCGTTGTGCTGATGAAATGGATTCATTGTGACGGCTGAAGATAATGAGCTTTACTCAATCAGCTTGAGAGGGCATCCAACTGCTGTTTCACTTGCTACCTTGGTGACGTTCAGGGGTATATTGGGGACAGACATTACAGACAGGCAGAGCTGTAGTCCAGCTGTGGTGTGTAGAGAGACCTGCCACAATGTACTGAATGATTTCTCCTCAGGAAACACAGCTCACACTGCTCAGCTCTCCATGGGGACATTTTCATACTGTAACTGAGTAACTCTCAGGGTACATTTGTTGATTAGTGAAGTTTAAAGTTTAAAGCACTAATCAATATGTTTTATATTAACAATGGATCAAATCACTATGTGAGAATTATCACCCAGCTCAGCTCTATGGAGCCTCATAGCATCTTTCAGCTCATTGTTTTTAGGTTTAGCAGCTTTACTATTTTTGTTTAAGCTCACCGCTGTCCTCTCTGTTTCCAGCAGCAATAGCAGTTTCAGTTGAACAAAGTTAATAGAGCATTTAGCCGCTAAAGAGCCAGGGAAAAACATCAAAAATAACACTGGAGAGGCTAAGATGCACACTGCTCATCAGAAACAGAAATTAACATTCACACACCGATGGAACAGCCATTGGGAGCAATTTGGGGTTCAGTATCTTGCCCAAGGACACTTCGACACGCACACCAGAGGAGTCGGGGGATCGAACCACCAATCGTCCAATTAGTGGGAAGCCCGCTCTACCTCCTGAGCCACAGCCTGACAGCTGGGCTGCTTTGTCCAACTAGCGAAATTGTACACTCCTCTGAGCTGCATTAGAAAGTGTGAGTCAAAACTACTGTGTGGAGGTTGCTGACTAACAGCAAGATTAATTTCTCAAGTGTTTGATGATATGATGTGATTTCTAGCCTTTCTTGTTATACATTACGAACATCACAACAGTCGTGTGATTGAGGAAGGATCATCTTCAGTTGTTTTGTCCTTACCACAGATTGTTTACTCAGATTATTTTCTTTGTGTTTAATCAATATATAAATGCATAATATCAACAAAGTGGATGAAACAGTGGTGGGAGGAAACATGAATTCCCATTTTAGGAAGCCTTTTCTCTTTTTTGAGCCTAATTCATTCTGTGGTCACAGGATTATTTGTAACAGCTACTGCCAGCGACTTACATGTTTGCACCATATTTTGGTGTCTTACTAGGTTTGTGGTGCAATAATCATAAGTAATCTGTGCTTGCACTGTCAAACACATTAGCAGCAAAACCCAGAAATTCATTGTCATTGTCACACCTATGTCATTTGGTAGGAAACCCACAAAAATGTGCATTTAGAAAGGATTAAAAGCAGTTGGTTAAGCAATAAACAGTTCAGTATTGCTTATTCTTATTTTGCAACACAGAAGAGCTTCAGGGTAATTCATTTTAGTTCCACATCCACCACTATTTTTGTCCAGAGTGTTCTAGCAGTTTGCAGAGCCAAATATATTCATGAGAAGACATTTTAAAGATTAGGATTAAATTTCTTTACATGTTACAGACAGAAAAATGGTAAAATCATCATGAGTACAGACGGAAGAGCTCCTTTATTGTCCCAGGTGACTTAGTGGCAATTTACAATGTCACACGGCTATTTCATGTAAAGAATTTACTGTGTTCTCTTTTATAGTGAGTCAACATGTAGGGCACTCATTCTGGTACATGGTGGCTAAACTCAGTCAGCTGTACACAGTGTGGGTGCACAGGATTAGCAGCAAATACAATACCTTTCAAAATGTCCCTGCATCACAGTGTTCTGACAATTCCCTTATAGGGAAGACAGTGTAGAGCAGATCTGTCACAAAAGCTCCCCCCAAAAAAGAAACTGGTGTCCTTGTGTGGGAGGTGCGGCATCAATCTAAGTGAACACAGTATCCAGCACCTTAAGTTAGCTTTGGAGGATATAATACATTGTGGTTACCCTATTTTTCTTGTCTATGAAGATCCGCTATCCAAAGAAAGAAAAGGTTTTATGACATTAAGGGATGAGCCAGTTGGCTGCAGAACCACAGGCACTGTTTTGTTAGAACAAGGTAACACCCTCCATCCCTGGAATTTCTAGACAATCCTCATGCAGTGCACATACATTTATTTGCATACAGTTAGCATGTAAATGTACTTGGTCTCAAATATTTTTTTTCATCCTGAAGGGGTTCATGTTGAATTCAAATCAATCATATCAAATGTGTGACCTGGCAGGGCCATAAAAACAGTAGAGAAGTGGCAAAAGCATCAAACCTTGTGATTCTTAACACCATAGAGTTGTGATAAAGTATGCCATTTAATTCTTACTGACACGCCTGCTACTGCACCTCATTCAACCTCTTAGGTGCAGTGAAGATCAGGGTGGCTCACAACAAGGGGGCACATTTTGGAAATGAGTTAAAATGTGTTAGGGTTCAAATTTAAAGACCTGGTTCATGGCAAGAATAAACTGTACAATGTTATTAATAGTTACAATGCGTGTTCTGTGAAATAAAGGAATGTCAAACAAACAACTTTAAATATTCAAATATGGGCCCCTGGACACAGACATGAAAAAGGCACCCCACCTCCACAGGAGCAAGACAATGGGGGTTTTGTGTCTCACTTCGGGCCCGCCTCTGCTCACGTGAGCATCATCTGAGAGATGATCTAATTGTATCTTAAATGGTAGTTATCTCCCTATGATACATGAAACTCTTATCCAGAGCGCTGCGCACCAAACGTAATCAAGCTTTAATTCTGGAGAAATGTTTTAAGGTAATCTAATCCTGACTAAGCTATTCATGCTGAGATAAATGCTACATTTGCAAAAGGGGAAACATATCACTGATTAAGAGGCATTCCTTTTGGGTTTGAATGCCTACATTATTTGTTGCTCTGCTTTTAAAGTATTATGTTTGCTCACGGTGGTCACAGCAAACAATTAGCCTATAAACATCACTGCAAACTGGAAACTGCACTTTTTCACAGAGAAGTAGCAGCGCCATGACAGTGTTACGATCCCCAAGCCTTGCGCCCCTGCCGTTGGCTCCTGGTATATGAATGAGTGAGTTTTGATGCCTTTTTCCCTTTTGGAGCAACGGCAGGATGCTTGGTGTGTTTTGTTTTTGTTGTTGTCTGTCTGTGTTCTCCCCTTCTCTCTCTTGCTTATTGTGTTGGTTTGTTTTCGGTTCCTTAGTAACGTCGTTTCTCTCTGCCTCCAGATTCCTGCGCCTGCCTTTCAGCCTGAGATCCCTGGACCCAAACCCTATTACCTTGTCTGCCCCTCAGCCCCCACCTCTTGTAAAGCTCAGAGTTCACTGCCTGCCTGCCGCCCTCCGCGATTGTGCATTACCTCCCACCTTTTGTCCGCAACAATAAACATCCTGAACTGCTTTCTGATGCAGGTCTGCTTCTGGGTTCTGCTTAGGAAATCCTGACAGACAATGATCCATCCTTCATGCTGGGAGGTCATTTGAGGTTTCACAATGTAATAAAATAAAATGTGTGCACAAAATACAGACCTTACTGCCAATGATTTCATGTTTTAGGCATGCATCACAGTGATCCATATTCTTTTATTATGAAAGATAGAGCTTATTAAAAATGTGTTTGTGATGCTTCTGAGTCCTGTTGTGACAAAACACAGTTACACTGTTATCAACACACACTGCAGCAGCAGTTAGTGGGTAACAACTCAAGAAAATTGAGTTAGGGGGCAAGCTCTAAATGTGTTGATAGCCCTATATGACTTTAGCCAAATGGTAAATGAACTCCCTTAATGTCTCTGGCAAAATGATAACCTTATTTTATCGAGTTTATAAAATCACTTGTGCTCAGGTTCTCTATTATAGTCTGCTTCATCTACTCAAGCTTTGTGCAATAAAAGCAGGCTGTGGGCTTAATGGAAAGAGGCAGGAAGGACAGTGGTGTGAAGAGGTTAGACATTTTTTGGAGGGATGTTTGGAGAGTAAAGCCAAAGCCAGTCGGATCTGATATTTCCCCCAGGGGGCAGTTTGAACTTTAGCGTGCATAAACCAGGGACTCATTCATCTTCACTTCAATAAGATCACTTTGCGTGGATAAAGAAAAGATCAGGTTATGTGTTTTAAATAACATTTGCAAAACAAAATTGGAGAATTAAATATAATTCAGGTCACTCACTCCTATGACCATTAAGGTGTTGCAGTCCTTTAAATAAACTCTTCTTTAGGAGGCTCAACATGCTCTACCAATCAGTGTTGGCCAGCACTCTGTTCTTTGCAGTAGAGTGCTGGTGTGAAAACATCAAGGGCAGGGATGCAGACAGGATTAGCAAACTGGTGAAAAAGACATGGCTCTGTTGGAGAGCTGAGCCAGGACACCCTGGAGGATGTGAGCTGAACTGAACTCCATACTAGACAACATAAGATGCACATTTGCACACCAAGCACAGCTCGAAAGCCACAGCTTTGCTTCTTCAGTTTTCACATCTCTCACATTTGCAGTACACATATACTGTATATCTGTATATGTTTTCTCCTACATTCCAACATCAAGCAATTCAGGTGGTGTGGAGACACCAAAGGCATGTTTATATCTAACCTTGTTGGTTCAATTCATCCAGACAGTTTCCTTTGTTTTGGCAGGGAAGAATGATTCCATTCAAAATCAGGTGTCCATGAAACAATCACAATGAGAAACTAATTCTGTGTGCTCTGCCGGTGTTGGTATGCTGCTCCTCTTCTACTGGCTTATGGCACTTTAAAACAGTGTGTTTAATGTATACAAAATAGCATTTAAAATGGTATCATGGTACAGACGTACAATAAGAGCAGACATGATGAAAATCATCAAAGAAAGCTAGGAGGTAGCAATAAAGGAAGAATACATGGCTAAAGCAAAGCAAAAGTGAATGTTAAAGGAACTGACAACAAGACAATAATAATAATAAAATAAATAAAACAATAAGAACATTTAAAACATTAAAAGCAATAATGATTACAATTGACTCAGCAGTATTTAATGAGGTCATCTTAAATTTTTTGAAGCAAATTCTAAGTATGTTGGGCACAGAAACAGAGCTCAGATCTTAACACTGTGTATTAAGAGCAGGGTGAGCCAACAAATACAAATGCAGATCTCTCCTCGTGATGTGACGATGCACAATATCGGGGTCACTGAAAGAAGACAAGAAGATATTTTAACACTATTTTAAAGAAATATTCAACACTGAAACATATGAGTGGGGGGTTTAGGGGTCTTCCCCCTGAAATGTTTGAGCAAATGTGGTGCAAATGTTTTTATTTATACAAAGGGATACACAAAATTCAATGGTGACAATTCAAAATATAAAAATATAATAGAACATAATGTAGTAATAAGTAGTTTTTTTTTTTTTTAGCTTAAGTTACTTTTACTTGAACAGTGCACATTGGTCTTTTACTGTATTTACATTGCATTGCATGTTTTCTTATTGTGCAAATAAACCTTTCTCAAAGCATTTTCATTTCTTAGTTAACATTTATTGTTGCAAGCTATTTTTCAAAACATTTTTAACAACAAATTCTGACATGGGTCAAAATCAGCCATTTCAGAAAGGGTTGGGGACATGTCCTCAGCGACCCAGTGTAAATGACACCTATGACAATCGACCGCAGTGTGATTTGCTGTCAGTCACCACAGAACTTTTTTAATCTTTCTTTTTTCTTTATGCATCACCACAAAGTATGACAGAATAACAGGTCACCCAAACTATTGGGCAAATCAATTATTTGTCATTCAATCTGACTGACATAAGACATGGAGCTAAATGGCAGCCTGTCTCCAGTGTCCCACGTCTACTACCTTTTGTATAGGATAGAATACAGGCCCACCCAATAATTATTTTCAAATTCATTGAGTTAAAGTGATATTGTCTTTAATTCATCACACATTACCGCAAAATTCCAGTCTTACCACGTGTGTATGTAACACCGTCTCCTAGAGGGTTCACTGTTGTCTGCTGCGATTAGGCAACAAAAGCACTTGGGTTTGTGAATCGTAAATGTTAATAAAAAATCTTACGTCTCAAGTCACTGCTGACCTTTTCTGTATTTGTGCCACATCCTAAAAATAAAAAGTTAAATAATGCTGCAGTCATTATGAATGGACAGTGTATTGCAATGTTGCCTATTTTGGTGGTGAACAAATGAAATACATTGTCAGTGAACATTTTACTGATATGTTAAGTATCAACATGTTTGTGACTTGCCAGGCAACAACACTTCCTCATTCTGTTAACAGAAATGCCATTCAGTCGGCATTATGTTTCCCTTTGAATGTATTTGCTGTTTTGTATTTGGCTGTTACATTAAGCAGGACCCCAGCAACACCAGCAGCATGTGTTGGCAGCTAAACTGAATTTCAATCTTTCAGTACTAAGACTACCTTACATGCCTCGGAAGAGGCCTGGAAACAAGACAATTGGTGTAAGAGGAGGGGAAGGTGCAACAAAAACATTTACTCCAGGAGAAATCAGGGAATAATTACCTGTGTGTGGCTTGAAATGGAACAGTTGAACAGTGCACAGATTAGAGTGCATCCTCCAGTGCCCATTAATCAAACACATTGGAATTAACTTTCAATTGACTTTCTTACCCTTCCGAATAAAATAGATGCCACGGCTGAAAAATGGAGTAAGCAAGCAATCTGTGGCTCAAACAGTTTGTCACGCCGGTTGAAAAAAGTAACAACAGAGGAGCTTCAAAATCCATTTGGGTTTCTAAGTAATAAGAGACAATCTGAAGCCCCAGTAAGACTTTCATTCCTTGAGGATTCTCCATAACAATGGACAGCATATTAAATGACTCAATACCAGGGGAGATGATTTGTGATTTGTCTTAAGATCCATTTCCCTCCTTTGTCATTTCCTTTTGTTTAAGGCCTCTTTCAATAACACTTTTTTTGTGTGCTGTGGAAGCTCTTTTTATTATAATATATAAGACTCTACACTTGTAAACGCTTTAATGAGCAATGACATTAATTCTACTGTGGCTGTCTGTGACTAAAAGCAAATTTTATTCAAGTGTTCATGTGATGATTCTGTTATTGATTCTGTCACCCCTCCTGAAACTTCTGTCCTTCTTTTATTGCCTTCAATTGCCATTTCATTCTTAAATACCCAGGGAGGCATTTAAAGGTCCAACATTTTCGGAAATATGCTTAAATGCTGTCTTGATGAGAGTTAAATCATAATATCCTTCTCATCACCTCATGTCCAGTAATTATGTGGCTACAGCCAGCAGCCGGTTAACTTTGCTTATCAAAAAACATAGCCTGGCATCACCAGATTAACTGCAAATACTAGGTACTTTTCAGCTAAACAGTACACTTAATTGTGTTTCTGAAAATAATTGAAAATAGGCAATGGAGTAACTAAATATTGATTCATATTTGATCAGAAGTGCCTACTTTTACAGTTGAACAGATGTGCAGACTGGATGCAGGTCCAGACCTACAACCAATCAGAGCAGTGAAACATGTGACTTTGATTGATTGTGACAAATCTGCAACGATGACGCTCTTCTGTCAGTCATTGTATCAAACCACCATATTAGAAAAACGGTTGTGATTGGCCCGGCTGGATCCACTTCGGGCGGAAATCTGTCTGAGTGAGAGGCTGGCCAGACGAACCTGCCAGAGCAAATGAAACATGAACTATGCAGGTGTGTCTGGTTCCCAGGCTAATAAAGATTGAGAACAGCCCATGCAGCTTCTTGAAGTCTTTTCCTCTCGGTGAGGTTGACAGGTAATTGGCAGAGAATTCAGGAAGTCGTTGCGCCTGGAGAAGAAATAGTCTGGCACTTAAACCCATGTAAAATTGTCACTTTTGTGTCTGGTCCCACCAGACAATGGCACAGGAAAATGTATCCCTGTGTAATATGGTTCTAGAGTCTTAGTGTTGTAGGGACTAATCTCAAGGCTAGTTGGTGAACTAGTGAAGCTATTGAGCTATCCGCTAATGGGCTAGCCAGCCTGGGCATGCTAACGCTGTTAAGTCACTATAGCTCCCTGAAGACACATTTGTATTATCATTTGGTCTTGTAACTATCCGCAGACCTTTTGTCTTCTGTGGAGCAGAAAAGTAGATGATAGAACACATCTAATAATAAGGCTTCCTCCATTTTGAACTCTTCAAATCTCCCTTCCCTCATAGGTCAGGAGGTTGTACTCAACCTAAAACAACTTGAGCTTTCAGCATGGTCCATGTAGCGACCCACATGCAATCTTCTCTGCAGGTGTGTGCGCACAGTCCGCAACAATTAATCTGTGTGGACCAATAGACGTTTTTGTTAAATCTTGTACAGTCACTGTAGTATACTGTATGTTTCTACTTGCTTCCTTGTTCTTCTCATCAATTGACCTGGCAACAAATCGACTTTAAATTGATTTTCTTTCCCAAAATATCCCCATTTAAATGCTTGTATGACCTGGCATGATCTGTTTTGGTGTGAATTAATCAAACAAGATATATTTATGGTTAGTAAGCTTTACAGGTGCCAGTAGGGAGATTTTATTACTTTTGGACAGAGCAAGCTGTTTCCTCCTGTTTCCAGTCCTTTTGCTAAACACAACTAATCATCTGTTGGCTGTAGCTTCATACTTAGCACACAGGCATGAAATGGTTATCAATCTGCTCATCTAACTCTCTGCAAGAAAGCCAATAAGCCTTTCCAAAAATGTCAAACTATTCCTTAAAGGTAAAACTAATGTGAAGGGGAGTGTGAGGCATTCATGCAGATTATTCTACATGTATTACAGGAGCTTTTTAATAACATAACAAGCTCACCTACATCGAAAAATTCATATCCGGTAACCACAGATATATTGTTACACTACCATGCCCAATTCTCTAATGTCTACAATCAAATTTGTGGTGGAATAAGTAGGAGAGACTCAGTTCCACAACTTTTTTTGTGTCTGTATGTGTTCATGGTGTCTTATGTTTATTTCCAGTACACAACATGAAATGCACAAGCTCTAATCTCTGCTGATCCTGGCTGCATAATGTCTGCTTGATGGATCACCATCCTGCTCCACTGGCTCACTGGTTACCACCATGGATCACTATCAGGCTACACTCTCATTATGGGTACTGTCATGGACCACTATCTTGTTATGCTGCAAAAACATCAATGACAAGTCAAAGCCACAAACACATGAAATTAGCTTCATTAGCGTGTCTGTTAGTGATTTTACATGATGTTGATGTAATGTACTGTGCCACAATGCCAAATAGACAGTTTTCTGCTCACTGAAATAAATAATAAAAATAATCCTACCTCTCCTTTAGACATTCCACTCTTTCTGCCCTCTAATCAGCCATCAGGGAGTGTGTGTGTGTGTGTGTGTGTTGAGGGATTTTAAATGGAGAGCAGTGCAAAGAGGAGCGATGACCCACAGTCCTCTGCACTCGCTTCGACCTCAGCCACTGCAATCCCCTGTGGCCTCCCCTCCCTCCGCACACACCTCAGCTACTGCACGGCCTTACATTCATTCACCACCACCGGCCCCCCTCCTCTCTACACCCACCCACATGCCCTCTTCACTGGCAGAGTCACATAATTATTTTCTCTGGGAACGTCTTGCATGCGCCTCTATCTTTAATTACAATTGGGCTTTAATAGGAGGGACCAAGCGTGCTGCTTTGATGTCTGTTCCTGGTCCTCCACTTTTCCCTTTTATTCCCTGGCAAATGGCAGAATGCTTGCATGTCGACCCAACACAGCATCATGTTCTCTCTGGCAGTGATGGGATGTAAAAGCATGGTACCTTTGTCCAAAGCAGATTGCAAATGCTTGAATCTCGGGCTGGGTTACGGGCGGTGACGTTAGCTTAACAATGGTCAGCGTGTTGTTCTGCTCCGAAAGTAAATTCCAGTCTGGCCATCTGCATGCTTTGATCCCCGCTGCCAACTACGACTTTGTTCTTTTGGAGGAAACCCTGGCAGCAGGGATTAGTATGTGTGTGAGGAGAGTGTGGGCATCAGTGTGCCAGTACTGTATGATTTGAGGAGTGTCTTCTCTTAATGCTTGCATGCCGTATGTAAAAAAAATTACACTGTGGTGAGATTAGGGTTTTTTTTAATGCCTGGCACAGACAATTTTAGATCAAAGCTGCCAAAGACCATGAATGTTCATAGAAAATACAAATATCCAGCAATAGCAAAACTTTTTTGAAAATAAAATCAATCTAAAGTGAGCCATCACACATGCTCATTTAATCTGCATTTGTATGCTGGACTGTTTGTGCAGACATTGGTTTGTATGCACATGCATGTAGGCTTGTTTGTGTGTGTGTTTGTGTAGACTGATTAGCGGCTAGTTCTGTGATTGCTGCTGTTAGCCTGTGATTAGAGTGTTGGCTGACATGTTGGCTGCTGGTTCTTTTTGGCCACAAATGGACAAGAAACTGGACTGAATCAGCTGTTCTTGAGTCTGCCACCTCCTACTGAGCAAGGCCGACCACTTTCTTTCCCTGAACCATGCCAGCAAACACTTTTCTGTGTAAATAAAGCAACAAAAACGAAAGCTGAAACAATGTCTGGCAGTTTCTAAAAATACATTAATATCCTCCTGGTATCGATTCAAAACATATCAGGCCATGCCACAGTTTAGTGAAACTTTGAAAGTCATTATAACACTGTCTCATTTTTCAGGCTGATTGTTGATGTCTCTTTTAACAACATCCATTTCCACACAAAATTGGTGTGATGCAAACCAAAAATCTGTTTTATACGTGAGTCAGCTGCAGATAAGTTTACCTCAAAGGCACAGTTTAATATTTTGGGAAATAAGCTTTTTTTTGCTGAGAGTGAGATTGATACCACTCTTTAATGTCTATATCCGAAGTATGTAGCTAGAGCCAGCAGGCCATTAGCTTAGCTTAGCATTAAGACTGGAAGCAAGGGGAAACAGCTAGCCGGTCTCTGTCCAACACTGAAAAATATACTTTCCATTGCCTCTTAAAATTAACATGTAATATCTATTCTTGCACTTCCACTCTGAAGTTGCCAGTCAATAAAGCAGAAGGTCACTGAAACCAACAAAACCACAACTTTACAACACAACTGGTA
The DNA here is from genome assembly GCF_014851395.1 of Micropterus salmoides. Taxonomy (NCBI): domain Eukaryota; kingdom Metazoa; phylum Chordata; class Actinopteri; order Centrarchiformes; family Centrarchidae; genus Micropterus; species Micropterus salmoides. Next base: position 33,494,016 of record NW_024044459.1, on the reverse strand, counting down.
GGCAGATCTTGACCTTCGGACAGAGCCAGGATAGCTGTTTCACGTTTTTGCGCTAAGCTGAGATAACTGTCTCCTCTCATTATCATAATTTTTAGCTATAAAGCAAATATGTTTTTCCCCCCAAAATGTCAAACTATAAACTTTAAGCGAAGTAGAACAGATTTTTTTCACTTTTTGGGCATTCTGTGCATCAATATTATTACCATATTACATCATACAGTATATGTGGTGAGCTAGTTCAGTCTTCATGCCCTCCTGCTACTTAACACGTCTCAACACTGCTTGCAAACATTAGATTTTTGTAGAATAAAGCATACTTTTCTTCCATTTACATTTATTTTTGAAATTACATACAGGACTTTAAACACGTTTCAAAATTCCAGGAAGTCTCCGCAGCAGAAATATGGTATGAGAGTCCTTTGAGATGCAACTAAACAGTGTAGAGAACTGAACAGAAGATTTGTTTGTAATTACAGCGGATTCCGCTTTAAAGAGTTTAGCTTTGACATTATAGAAATCCTAACAACAGTTCCGTCAGTGCACTTGAGTTGCACACTTGAATGTATTATTGATGTGTACGTATGTGTGCCTCTGTGTGAGCTCAAATGTATGCATTTGTGTGCATTTTAATAATGTTTATCTATTCTTTTATAAATCCATCATTAGCTGTTTTTCTTGTGATATACCCCCACCCATTATCTCACCCAGAAATTGAAAACATAAACTGAAGGAATGCTTACAAGCCATGGGACATCAATCAGTCTACAAACAAGTTGGAGGTGTCAGTAGAGTAATGGCTTTTGTTTGAGAAAGAGTCCGTAGCTGGTGCACACAGGGATTTAAAACAATAATCTTTCCGGCATAATGACTAGGTAATATGGATAGTCCATTTATCTTTGATTAGATTTTTCGATGCAGGGATTCATTCCCTTGGCTCCCTGTTTCATTATTCTTTCTAATTACCTGCACCGATTCGCCCATCAAGCATCGGTACACTGGCAAGATGTAATTGCTTCTGCCATAAATCAAGAAACATTTGGGGGTGTCTCGAGAGCTTCTTCTCCATTAAAACAAACACATTGAGAACCCAAGCTTATGTTCATATTGATAAATCCAATCATTCACTTTGACATTTTGATATTTGATGTGCTCAGTATCTCAGTCTTAACGTTTTGGTAGTTCTTACACTGATAATTCCTGTCACTGTTTTGTTTGACAGCATGTGTACAGAAGCAGTGCCTGCCTCTTTCTTTCTCTCATTAACATCAAGATTTATCTTGTCCCCACTTCAGAAAAAGGACTTTGCATTTGTGATTGGGATGCCACTGAGTGATGCATTACGGGTACAGCCAGCCACAGTTGTCTGTCAAGGTCAAGGAGCATATTGTGTCTTAATGAGGCCCCGGCACTGACACACATTCAGCTGCTGGGCCCCAGTGTTGCCTAATCTATGTAGTACAAAACCAAAAAACGTGTAAAAAATTTCCCCACGCTGAACAGCACCTATTCCAGTCCACAGGGTTATTATTCTAATTTTGTTAAGGCATTAGGCAAATCAACAGCTCCCGCAGCAGCACAGTGGGGAGAAGTGGCTGGAGGTGGAATGTGAATGAGCTAAGTTAAGGCAGACAGAACTGGGGCTTAGCTGTTAGCCTAGGGGTTAAAGTGATAATATATGAACTTAGCTCTGGCAGGCGGGCAGACAGCTCCCACATTAGTGACCAATGAGTGTCTTAGAGTGGGTGCTTTATTCTGAAAGCGACACAGCAAGTCTGCGCGTCAGCTGATCGGGGACAAACATGGATTATTTACTCAGCCACATTAGTACGGCTGTTCCTGCTGCATCAGATTTGCCAGTCGCTTGTTTTTCTTTTCACAATGGTCACACTAACCTTGATGTAGTTTATGGTGAATAAGATCGTTTGGGTTTATGCCAAAGCGTTGTGAATATTAGGAATGGAGGAGACAATTTGGTCTCTAAGGAAAAAAACAACCTTGCATACTTTTATGAAAGACCAAAAGACACGCTTTAATAATTTAGCTTTTTAATATTGCATATTTTCATTTATATGCAGTGCTTGGTAATTATCTATTCTAATCGTTACACTGAATACAAACTACTTTACTTTTAAAGAAACCACCATGTCTTTCATTACATTCTGTCAACACACAACAGTACATGTACAATGGCAATTTGTCATGTGGTTAGTTGAAACCTGGATGACAAGTTAAATAAAAACATCACTACCAAAGACAAAAAAGCTGATGAAAAGTGATTTTGATCTCTCACTCTGCTGAAATGCAGTGGTTGTACATGATCTGTTGACTTCTGGCTGTCCTTGCTTAATAGCATCTTGTCTGAACACATTCCCTCTGCCTGGACATGCCGGCCTCTTGTGAACAGTGAAGAGCAGCTTCAGCTGACGAGTCTAGTGTACTAAAATCACTGGAGCGTAGCAAACTAAATGGTCCCCAACAAAGCACTTACTATCTTGGGTTTTACAGTAGTTAATATCCTCTCTGGTGCCAAGACTTCTCTAGGCTCTCACCTACCTGTATTTACAGAATGGTCCGTGTATAGTATATGTTAATTCACTTTTTTAAGCTGCACTATATATACATATCAATATGTTTATTTTAAATAGATCAAATTGCTATATGTAAAATGAAAGGCGTCGCCTAGTAGTGAAGAACCTACAGAGAATTATTAGCTGGCTGTGCAGTTACTCAACTCTAGCCAGATATTTTTCTCAATTTTCAAATTGGAGTTAGACCTACATTTATCAGGTCTCCTGAAACATGACTCCAAATGTACGCTAATGTTACTCCATATCTGCTGACTGTGTAAATAAGCAACCGTTTACTAACAAGTTTGCCACTTTTGGAAATGACAAAAAAAGCTAAAGGGAGAAATAAATCTTTTTCTCTCATTTGGTTTCTCTTCTCTGGTACAACATGAGACATGAAGACATAAAAAGAAGGGGAAACTTTGAACTGCAACCCACATTTGCTTTCCAGCTATAGTGTCTCCTTCTTGTCTTCCGGCATGGGCCCATGTCTTGACCCACACATTGTCCCACATGCTGTACAAGCTAGCAAACATCCACTGTAGGACACGTTCACTGCTAATTTAATTTTGTAGGCTAGATAGCAAGAAAGCTAGTCTAGCACATTGGGCATCTTAAAACCTTAACGGCAAATGTCAAAATGGGTTTGTTTTACATGCTTAATGGTTCCATATTCCAATACTACAAGAAGGTACCTGTACTCTGCTTGTACTGTAAGCTACAGTTTACAGTACAAGTTTGATTAAGTTGTGAGTGTTTTGGATTTATCTCCAAATGCCTTTGTTCCTTCCTTTCAAAGATAAATAAATATTAGTTTTAGTGTTACTTTGACATTATTTAACCACAAAAAAAGAATGGCTTTATTTCATTTGGACTCTCATAATATTATTATGATGAACAAAACTACTTTAAGGGAATTTGATAACATTATCAACACTGATATTTGTGATTGGCATTGGAATTTCTATGGAAGCTCCTAGTTTATGCTTTCTGTGAATACATGGCTATAGATATTTCTGTCTGCCTTGCAGCAGTTCTAGATGCACACAGTGCTATCAAGCCTGTGTCCTCCCACTGAATATGTTTAAGTGGCTTATGTTGAAACACTGAGTAGGATGACTAAGGTGCAGCTGGCAGTGACCCAGGTTAATATGGTTAAAACACTCGAGTGCCAGTGTCTGCAGTCACAGAGGCATGCAGGGTGCTGAATGCAGAAAACAGAACAGAAGTCTTCAGAGAGTCTTATAGAGGAGCGTAGGGGGCAGTGATACTGTAGCTGCTGTATAAGCAGCTGTGCTGAGGCCTGCATGGCGGCTGAGGTGGCTGTAAGAGTGATTTCCCCACAGTCTGCCTGTTTCTGCAGGCCTTGAATTAAATCAGCACCTTTTGTAATGGGACTCACATGCAGCAGGAATCCTAATGAAACAGTGCATACAAAGCCAATCATTTTAAATGTAAATGTCATACAGAGATGAGAAACACAAGAGCTGTAGGCCTGGAGATGAAGTGCATGGGCTACAATCATTAAAACACAAGGGGTTGATGATAGGAAATGCCGTGTACATCCACAACACAGAGAATGATACGATCATTGTGCTGTTTTGTATGATTCAACATAATCCCTGTCTCTCTTACACCCTTAAATGTAGAGACTTTGTGAAAAAACAAAGTTTTAGTGCTCTTCAGCATGTATAGTTTGTGTCTTGATAGATATGATGTTATGCTCTTCCATGAGCACCCTCAACACAACAGTGCACCACTTCTCCTCCAGCTCTGAAACGGATTTCCGAGAGTATTAAAAAGAAAAGCTCTTGAAACTGCTTTCAGTTAACCAGAATCGATTTCATCTTGAAGACGTATCATCGTCATTTCAGGAGGTAAGAGAATGCTTAAAAGATCACGTTTGTACCAGATGTCCTCTGACAAAGAGCTGTGCTGTCTATAAAGGGTTTTACAGTTACAGCCGCTATATCTGATTACAGTGAAGCAGCAAACAAAGTAAGTATAAATCTAAGGTCTTCTGGTCGGTGTGAAGTGGGATCAAAGTGCTTTGGGAAGCCTTGGTCATGGGTTTGCCTAATCAAGTCCACAGTTAGACCGAATCCTTTTACTTGAGCTATCATTCATTTGGAATCTGAGATGAGGGGTTCAATAGCAGGAGGGAGGTTACAGTATTGAATTGAGAGGAGGAAATGATTTGAACTGGCTGGTAACGGATTGAATCACTACTGTAGACTACTGAATGCTGTGGTCCTTACCATGTCCCTTAAGATATTTGTTCTTAACTGTGGGGTTTCTGTGGAGCACTTCACAACAACATAGGCTGCAATGTCAGGTGGATTTTATGTTGATAAAAGTTAAACTTCTGTTTAAAAATGGTCCAAATATAAATTTAAATGAATTTTGTCTCTTTCCCCCAAATTGGTTTGATTAAAAATAGGTTATTTATTCGGTGCAGGACATATTTGTTAGTTCTAGTATGATGGAGTTGAATCTTCCTCCAAGCATGTGATTCATGAAATGATAATTATCATCCTGAAGTTGACCATGCATGTACAGTATGCAGGGGGAGTTTCATAACATGCAAATTAAAACCTATATGCAACATGGATGTGAGGCACTAGAGCTTTAAGCCCCTGACCGCGGCATCAGAAGAGAGATGGACTCTATTAACCATCGCATTACGGATCAAATGGCAAAAAAAAAAATCTGTTAACACATCTTTGCACACGTTTTCACAGTTCACTAACTGATACGGGGAGAAGGCTGCTCTGCCAAGTGGAATTATTTGCTGCTTTCATAGTGGTGCTGTTTATTTTATCCTGCGAGCCCAACACAGCTCCTGAATATTCATGATTGTGCCTCTGAACGTCAGGACGCAGCGGCGGCTTTTTCTCCCTGGCTGAGAGCGGGGAGGCTGGGAGAAGAGACAGCATGCCAGAGTCCGGCTGCGTCTCTCCCACCGCATTTGAGGGCAAATCAGCTCTCAACTCATCTTACTCTGCACCGCACAAGGGAAACAACAATGAACTGACGAAAGACAAACACACAGAGAAAAAGAGAGACAAGGAGGGAGAGAGAGAAAGAGAGAGAGAAACGCCGCCGTGTTTTTGAAGCATGCACATATTTTCTGGACATAAGCTCCTCTGGTTCATATTTGCAGAGCGGGACGGATCGAGTGACCACAACGCTTTTGAAAAAGCAGATGTCACAGCAAAGCAGTGGTAGCAGAAGGACGCTTCGATACAAGCGGTTATTACAGTGCATCTCCTGGAAGATGGACGAGACATATTGGGGCTAAGGAACTGGCGACTTATCACGGTGCAGAGGAGAGATGTTTTGCAACTGCCTCAGGCTGTTCAAGGGGATGAATGCCTTCCCTGGCGTCATTTCTCGCTTGCAATAGGCTATGTAGCTCAAACGACGGCAGAGCGTGTGCAGCTGTACCTCGGCTAGTTGAGTAAAAGCTTCGCTCACCGGCGGAAGCCGAGCACCGTGGCCGCCAGCAACCTTTCCTACCTCCAGTCTCCATGTGACGGATGTGATGCCCCACTAAGAGAAGAAGCGAGCGCAGCCTCCAGAGCTGTCCGCGGTGCTGAACGGATCCGTCAGCTCCCCGGGTCTTCACGAGTTGACCTTCTCTCCCCCTGAGCGGAAAAACCATCCTCCTGCAACGCACATTAAGGTGGCAAAGCAGGCCACCACACATGGACAGCTGCTGGGCTTGACTGAGTCGGCCGGACAATATTCTATTTCATGGCTGTGGCACGCAAAATCAAAACTTTGCTGACCGTCAACATTTTAGTGTTTGTGGGAATTATCCTGTTCTCGGTCTACTGCAGGATCCAGGACCGATCCGAGGAGCTCATCCAGCTAGGGCGTATGTCTGACCAGAGGCTGCGAGCCAGGAATGGCAAAGTTTCCAACTTGGTGGACAGACAGTCTATTCTCCAGAGGCTGGAGAGGCTGGAGGATGTGGTCTACAATCAATTAAACGGTAGGACACGGCTTGATTATTACATGGGCAGGATCTGTGATTTACTGGTTAAGAGGTAATCAATATAATGAGGCAAATAAACACTTTATGTATTGTGGCCATACCTCCAAAAAAACGACAGCCCGTGTGCAATGTAGAGGAGCGTACTTTGTTATCACTCAAAATTGACCAAACTGTCTTCCAAAATCTAAAAGGTATTCAGGCAGCATGATCTGAAGCATGACTCATAGTCTACATATTTCTCAGCATCGTTTCTTTGGTAAAGCGGTGAAAATTCTGCTTTATTTTACACATGGAACTATGTTAAACGTGTTGGTGAGTAAAGCTCTGCTGCCTTTAAAACACTAACCCTTCTTGTTAAGAAGCTAATGAAGCAGGGTGATGTATTACAGTGCAATACTTGGTGTACGTGCTTATACCATTTGAGTTGATAGACTTTACTGGGCTGTTACTTTAACGACCTATCAGGCTGTGACACCCCTCACCCGTAATTGACTTGTTGTAAACTTCACATAAACTTATGCTTTAGGTGTTGATGTCTGCAGATCTGTATAGAATCTCACTTAGAGGAAGTCTGTCTCTCAGCAGCAGCTCATTTCACTGGAGGCACTGCTGGTGAAACATGTCGGATTTAACAAGCTGTCTGACTTTTGAAGGAGAGTCTCATGTAATGGCTCTATAACGGAATGACAGACTTGCATGTATTCACATGGCCATTAGTCTGTGGAGCAGATTTGGTCTTTTTCAGCAGAGCCGCAATCTTTAAAATCTGGTTCTGTGTTACTCACGGTCCTCTGCCTCCAAAGCCACACAATCGCAAAATGTTAAAGATCTGGTACATGGTGCATACAGATAGTTGAAAAGACTTAACTGGATACAGTACATGGAATATTCCAAGTTTATATCCAGTATCTGATTATTATGTATATAGAGACATTAGTTACATCAGGGATAAAACGTAATGAAGCAAACCACTTTTTTTCTACCCTCTACCCCTATTTATTTTACCCCTAACACTTCATACTCCCATGCATTCAATTATATTCATTGAATTAGTGTTTAATATACACTGACCATTATATTAACCAAACAAAATCAGTGGTGAGTCGGTGGGCTTCAGGTGGTTGTTAAATGAATGACAATTAGGGCTGCAACAGAATTAGTTTCTCATTTAACCGATTAATCGTTTTGTCTCCTAAATGTCAAAATTGTGAAAAAGGCCTGTCAGGGTTTCCCAGTGCCCAAGGCCATGTCTCCTAATGTCTTTTTTTTACCGACCAAAACCCAACAAACATTTGTGCGCAAAACCAGCGTCAGATCGTAATGCATCTGCAGGGGGTTGATCAACTTGTTGATCTAAAGCAACTCAGTGATTGCAAAGTTTGCTTAATTTCAGCCTTTTGAAAAATATAATTTAGTCCAAATAAAACTTCTCACCCACAAGCATTTCAGCAAACTCAAAATAAACTCCACACTATTCACGCAACATTTCATCTACAAAAGCTAAAACGTCTTGTTCTCAAGCCAAATAATGAGAAATCAGTATGGTGGAATGTTACTCCTTGGCAAGGTGGTAGCCTACTGATTGATTTCTAATCTATCAGTAAAGTCAGTTTCTATTTACTAGCTTACTGTTCACTCCTGGGGCATTGTGACTTTATCATCAGTATAAATTACAGGCTACTAAAGCTCAGGCTGAAGGGGGCTGTGAGGGATGTGGATTGTGTAGGAGGAGGCAGGTTGTGTTGTTGAATTTCATGCTGGCCACCAGTAGAGGTCACAGATATCTTAATACCCCTTTAACTACAATTCTACACTACAATGCTGAAAGCTCTTAAAACTCCAAATTCAAGAACATACAGAAAAGAAATTGATTGTTGAATTATCTCTATTTCTAACTGATTGTAAGGATCCAGAAAAAATGGTTTGACAGTCCATTTCATTGTTTACTCAATCACATTTTGTTTACTTGTTAAGGATGTTTCACAGGTTTATGGCCACAAAACAGTGCGAATGTGGGCTGTTTCGGCACAATCTTTACTCTTTTGCCCGACCTTCTGCAACTATTTGAGGGTCACTCTGTCACTTTGAGTTATGCTTGGCATCTGGCATCCAGCCAGCAGGCACCGCCTCTCAAAAAGTACAATACATCCTTTCAGTCACTTAGCTTTTTATAGAGACAATGCAACTGAGCCGGTCAGCCCCGTACAGTTTCCCTGCTGTGGGACAGAAACACACTGTGTCTGCAAAATCCTTTAAGGTCTGAAGGACAATGTGTCTCGTCAATTTTGAGTGGGTGGATTTTAAAACATGAATTGCAGAGATTTTTTATTTGGCAAAGAGTAATTGGTAATTGACTTTTCTGAGTGTTGGTTGAATGGCATCCACCTTCTCTAAAGCCAGATATACACAGTCAAAATAACTGCATTTTGTGTCATTTGTTTTATGAACAGTAAGTGAACATCATATCAGCTTCATAAAGTATTCTCAAAACTGACTCCTCTTTCGGCACAGTTGAGTCCAAGTAGCTGGGACACAGTTTGTAGGTCTTTCACAAGTGGAGAGAGTAACAGTCCATTATGGGTTGAAGAGAAGAACGAGCAATGAACTAAGTGCAAAGCTGGCACAGTGGCCTGGCTCCCAGTTAACATAGGAATATAATAAAAAGCGTCTTGAACTTAGGTGTGAGTCTAAAATCCTGAATTCCAAATTGAGCTTCACGTCGCAAATTGCTTAATTCATCAATTCAACAAATTCCAGTTGTGAGCATGAAAAATTCATATTTACAATTCCCAAAACAAGCTCTACAGGCACATGTCTCTTTCTACGCAATTCAAGTGTGAAACAGAAAAAGGAATCAATTGCAGTTACATAATTTTTCTTTGACAGTGGCAATGTGTACCCAGGAGTGCACACAGGCTGGAAACGTTCGCTGGCTGTCACAATCCCTCCATGATTTGTCTTGAGCTCTTTAATGGCATACTTAATCATATCCTCATATCCCAGGTCACTGCCCCTTTTTCTAAATCGTGCACAGACCACAAATTGTATTCTATGACCATTGGGAATAACTATGGCGAGAGGAGAACTCAGTGTGCCAATAACTATTACCATGTCCGGCAGTGATATGAAGTAATTGCCCATTCCCTCTGTTGTTTATTGCCTACCAATGGCATTCCATGGGAGCTGCAGCAAGGTCCAATTAGATTTGAAGGACATAAACAAGTCGCAAAATTCCTCTTTTATGGCCGTCTGATGGATGGTCACCAGACTCCCAACAAGAAAACAACGGTCAAGCTTTATCAGCAGCCCATTTTGCGCAGAAAGGGCAACATGAGGGTTATCAGCCGCACTGCCTCTGCTGTGGATGCCACCGTCTTTGGCTAATCGGATGCGGTGAGTTTAAGCTTGTTCACAAGCTTATGAAGCACTGTTTTGACCTTAAGTACTGCATTAGAACCAGCAAATACCTCCTGACCAGTACTTACCTGCTGAAGCCCTGTGAGTCTGACTAAATTAACACTATGCACAGATAAGATTAGCTGCCATTATTGAGAAAGAGAGAAATGCACAAATTTTAAGTTTAGTTTGACTGAAAAGGTTTTTTAAGGTTAATGTTCATATGAACTTTTTGAACTAAGCTGTTGATGTTCAATTAGTGCAGAGAAAACATGATTAAAGAATTAATTCACAGTTTGCTAAGCCCTGTCCCTCTCCATTAGTGCTGCTACATCTTCCAAGATTTCTATTTATGCCTGACACATAATGCGGTTTACAATAAGTAGAATAGTGACAGATGTATCGCTTGAAATACTTTGTAATTTTTTAAACAATGGGTCCTTGATTTCAGGCAGAGGTAGACAAGAGCAGGCTTCTCATTTCTGGCTGGTAACAACTGTTGATATAGATTTTATCTGCTTAGCTAGCTAGCAAATTGCTCCATGAGTTGGTTAAAAAGGCCGTCTTAGGACTTTTTTAGCCTACTTGGACTTGATCCAAAGCTTGACAGACCTGCTGTGCCTAGGTAAAGGTGCAAAGGTATGAGTGGATAATCGCTGTTGAGGGGAGCAGTTTAGTGAAGGTAAACTAAGATGGAGATGTAAAGAACAAAATAGGCTAGTACAAGAACATCCAATAAATATAAAATAACACCAACTTAATCATTTTCATTCTGATGGTCTTACTATCACATTTAAATTGGAATACACTAACATAAAACTACCTCACTTTATTTTTCATCGCCTCTCTCCTTCTATTCTGTCACTCGAAGCAGAAATGCTCTAAAAATAAGCTTCTTAAAAAACAGATTGCTCTTAGCAAGTGAATGTGCTACTATTCAGTTTACTCCTCTGACCGGCACTGGATGTGTCATTGTTTGAGCTTGGCTGTTGTCCCTCAGCTCATGGTCCTACTGATGCTCGTCATCAGCCATGCATGTCACTCCCGGCCTTCTCCCGGTGCGTAGGTGCTGATTGGGTGGCAGCCTCACAGGCCCAGCTGCAGCACCAGATATGCTTCTTATCTATAATGCTCAATTATGGCAAAGAAACCAACGTTGTTTATATGCTAAGCCTGCTGGGGCAAAGACTTGATGAGAAATGAGAAATGTCACACTCTCTCTCTTCCAAGCTGACACACACTTGATGCTCCGACTGTATCTTAATGATACATATCGCGGTGTGCCTACATATTGTTGTGCAGTGTGTAATGGCGGCGGCTGCAGGGACGCCACATCACAGCACGGTGAAGCCTGACAAAATGAAATATATTCTAATAATGATATGGAGATGAGGCTCTGGTCGACAAAACAGTTTCAGAAACAGATAAGAATCAATTCTGCTCAGCCTTGAGGAATCATGATAATGAATTCAGCGGCTAACCTGACAATCAGCAGTCAGCCACAGACAATAATGGCAATTTCAGATGGAGCGAGCAATCCTCTTATTTATACTGCTGGCCTAGAGTCATGCAGTGATTACATTACTAACATTTAATAATGGCATCTGATGAAGGAGGGACATATAGGCCAGTATACCAGATAATTAATGATTTAAATTGATTTTCAATGCCTTTCTGCACTTTGATTGGTTATCCATCTTTTGAGAATTTTGACAGAATTCTCCAAAAAAGTGTTTTGAAATGTTTAGAGTGAACACTAAGGATGTATCCAAATACAAATACATTATTCAGATATGAAGAGATAATACACTTTGGAAGAGATAATACACTTTGAACAGATGCAAATGGCGTTAGAATATGTGCAGTAACTTTTGTTGTGCTGTGCTGAATAAAGCTTCACTGATGCTGCACCGGTGTAATTTATACCTCATGAGCCTCACTCTTGCAAAAGACCAAAAGAGCCTCTTTTTGTCAAAAGCTTACAAATTTTATTTCATAGACACTTCAACTTTATTTTGTCTTGACCTCCCCCTATTGCATGCACACTTCCATTTATTTTTAAATTAAGCATCATGTCACATTTAGCTATTATGGCACAGTGTTTGCCAAAAGCACATTACAGTTTTATTTGATTAAGTGGGGTACACATTTTAAATATGATCATATTTTGTGTAGTCTGTGAACATTTAAACTCCTGCACACAGGAGTTTAAATGGCAGTAGGAAACAATTGGACAAAGAAACGAGAGGCAGTAGATAATTGGTTGTGTAAATCAGAACACAGATTAAAATGTAGATATCTGTAAATTACCTCTAGTAATTTGCTAATATTAGATTGAAGATGCTTTCTATTCCGTGTTACCAATATACACCATTTGCTGAGACTATGAATGGGGTCTTCTGTGGAAAATTTTTATGTAGCTACCTGACTACAGTTTTAAAAACATGCAAAATATATGAAAACAGATGAATAAAGCTTGGTAACACATAAAATATTAACTAAATTTCCAGCCTCTGCAGCTTGTGCTCTTTATGCCCAGACCCTCTATATCTGGTGTACTCACACTGTAATGCAAACTCAGGTAGGGCTTTCATTTTTCAAAAAGCATGAACATCCTTTCTTTAGAAATATATTAGGGGTCTACTAATTTCTCGATCCGAACTGTTACATCCTGACATGGCCTGCTGTTGTTATGAGTGGCAGTGCTAGAATGAAGGCAGCTCTTCTCCCAGCTCTCAATATTTCATAGATTTGTTTTGACCTTTGAAGGCTTTAAACCTCCCTAGAACAAGTTATTTTCCTCTTCTTGAAGAGATCACTGAAAACCACCACCCTCCCTTCTTCATCAATATTTAGAACTCTGCTGCATCACTTTGGACACACATAAATCCACTCTTTCTCTTAAATCATTCATTAAAAATGGGGTCATCTTTGAATCTGAGACTCTATCTTATAAAGGCCAAAACAGACACATCCTGAAGGTTGCTGTATAATTTATAGCTGTTATGGGTTTAATGTATCATGTCGGAGGGATTTGGACAAATGGATTGTGGGGAACGAGCACAAGACAGATGTATACTTGGACACAATGAGATTCAAACTGGCACCTGACTTTTCAAGGCTCCACATCCAGCTGCCACTTTGGATGGGAATGACGCTTGAGTGGAAGAAGCAGATGTTGGGCAGTAAATGATGATGAAAGTGCTAATGTGCAGCTTGGAGAGTGAATCCCGCATCGCAAATAGGGAATGAAAGAATGCTTCACACGGACATTTTTAAGTTGTTCAGTCAAATTCCACAGGTATGATATTTTTTTTAGTTCATAAATCAACATTCATTGTGTCTTTGCTCTTGTTTCTCACAGTGAGAAGTGAGGTCATTGTCTTGTTTTTTTTTGACCAGAACATAACAGCCCACTTGCTGAATGCTTTTATACAAAGTGCCTCACAGGACCGTATGCACATACATTTTTAACTCAGGCAGTCGCCGTGGGAACAAAGCTCTTAATCCTCACGGTGTTAGCAAGGAATGTGTTAAAAGCTTCTATTTTTGTTTGTAAACAGTCTATTCTGGGGAAAAACGTCGCTATGTAAAAGAAGTATTTGGGTTTTGCTATTGATATAATTTACACACATTTAGTTTTTGTATGACTTTCTGCCTTCTTCCAAACAAATTGCACAAGAAGAAAAGACGAAATTGGGAAAACATAAAAGATAAACCAGAGCCAATCAGAGCAAACTCAAAACTACCTCAAATTACCGACCAGGCATTATCTTTATCAGCAGCTACATAAAAACTGAACCCTGCTAAAGATTTACAAAACTTTGTAGTCAAAGCTTCCAAATAGCATCAATTTGCTGCAGTGAGTTTTTAATGTTACAAATACAAACTCTCCAGGAGATTGCCCCTGCAGAATCTCTAAACTTATGTTGAAGTGCTACAGACAGGCAACAGTGGATCACATTTTCAGGGCTCTCATCCCATAATGGAATTTTGTTAAGTCAGACAGAGGAAGTGGAGGGCAGGGGCAAGCAAAACAAAATAACGCAGCTACCAGAAAACAAAGCTGGCGGGCATTGTCCTGCTTCCAAGACTCATGCAGAGACAGTGCGGCCCTCCAGACTCGAGTCTCCGGCTCTGGAGGGTATCTGTGTTATTGTGTGACATGGCTCGCTATGCCAGATGGCTAGTCTGTGACGTGAACCCCCACCCATACTTGTCAAAATGCCACCACATTGACTGGTGCAGGGGATGCTAAATCCCTCTTGCGGGAGAAGCCAGTTTGCAACCATTCAGCTCCAATTACAAATCTTCAGTAGCACCCGAGGATTTGAGGCCATCCAAATATGGTGATTACTCCGCAGTTCCTGGAGGGGTGAAGCTGAGAGCTGAGCTCTTCATTGGTATGCGCTGTTTACTTACTGTCTGTGTGTCCATCTGTTGATATGGAGAACAGACGCAGCTCGATTTTTCTGTGGAGGCCACACTGGAAGCTTGGCGCGCATAACAATTATCTGACATTATCCTGCAGTTTCATGGAATTTTAAAGACTCAAACAATAGTCAAGCCGGCGGAGACAGATATGAATAAAGCTGACAACATGTTCTTGTTGGACAAAATTTTAACTTAGGGGAGTATATGAGGGCGGTCAGGAAAGGGGTCAGGTTATGTTTTTATATGTATGTGAGGTGAAGTCAGCTAAAATAGGCAAAAAATATGAAAAAGTACAATTGTTTTGTAATTATGAGAGTTTGAGTATCAGCATGTTGCCTCTGGCCCATTTTACCTGATCTCAGGCCTGCAGTTTAAGTTAAATGTAAAGAGAGAACAACACAGAAATTTTTGCTGAAATCATTTAAATGTTTGCAGGAAACTGGCATTAGTGTCTTTGGTGAGACAAAGTAACAACATATTAAATACATTTCATTCAATAAAAAGTTGAAAAAAAAAATGCATTTAAAAATGAGCTGATTGTGTTGTGTTGTTTCTGCACAGTTGTGTCTTGTGTCATAGTTTTGTGCGTAAATTAATTCAATTTTTACTAAATGTTTTTTTTAGGTTTTACATTGATATACACCTGTTTTCCCCCCCCCTCAATTTCTTAAAATATTTCAGTAAGCCTGTGTGTACACGTGGCCCATTTTAGCTAGCTGGGTTAGCAAGCTAAAAAAGTCTAAAGCTAAAATGTATATTTTCTTTACAAATTTGGACTTTTTTTATATTAAAGAGCCTTGCAAAATATCTTTCATAAACTTTTAACTTTGTTGGTAAGGTTACTTATAATTGAAATTTGCTATGTCGAGCTCATTTTCCATAGGATTTCTCTTTTCTTCATGTAGGCTTTGCTCCGCCCACTATAGAAATCTCAAATCTCAAAACTATTTTTACATGTCAACTAGTGTTGTAGCAACAATTCAAGATCAGTATTTGTGATTGGCTGTAAAATTTTAGAGTGCCATAAAGCTCCAACCTTATTTGGCCCATTTTACCTGATGGCCCTGCATTGGTTTCTACTTGCTGAAGAGACAGTCTATAATTTTTTCATGCTTCAGATTTATATTAAAATATGCCTTTTGTGTGCATCATGGATCTTAAAAGTTGGTTTTACTAAATGCAGAGGACAACAATCATGTCTCTGTGTCAAGGCGTTATTTTTTAAGTAGCTATTGGAACCAATATCAGTTGTAAGAAACAGTTGGTGTGGATCTTTATAGCTAGTAGTGATTAAACATTATCTCTTTGAAGAGAATGTCATTTTTTCACTAGCCAACAGTCGCCTTCCCTTACTCTGTATTAACGCTGTACAGTATCATTTAGAGTTTACCTATTTACACACACACACAGCCTCCTCTACTAATGGGTGAAGTTGCTGAAGCCCTTAGCAGGCACAGATCTGCCGCCTGTGCCCCATTTTTCTATTCATTTAGTAGCTCTTGGTTCAAAAATAGACAGCAGCAGGAATGCTTGGTAAACAAAACACATGTATTATGTTAGATAATGTGTTGTTATTTCCACTCTTAATATGTTATTTGGTTTAGGAAAAAATATTGTACCTTTTAACATATTGAGTTTTTAAATTACTTTGAGTTTTAAGTAACCTCAGGGGTAAAAAAAAAAATCAGCCCCCCCACCCCAATAATGTTAATACTGTCCCTTAGAGGTATGAATCTGTGAACAGGCCTTTTCCCCCATTAGCCAAGATTTCATTTTTGACACTGCACCCAATTTTTATCCTTCCCTTTTTGAAAATGTCACTGTCACGGTACCAAAGTGACGGTCTGTTAAATCACAGTAATGAGTCATTTTAATGAGAGCAGAGGGGGTATTTTAAGTCTGACACATTAAATCCGGTGCTGAATTTAGTTGTGTTAGACCAAAGAAGCCTAACGTGATGGGGCTGACCAAGGACTAGCTCTCATTCACCACTAAGCAGACAGATACGCAATCTGGCCTCTCTTCAGGGATTCTCTGTGGATAAAAGGACCTGTGTGAAACAACCACTTTACAGTTGTGGGGGCTGCTTCCATAATGCTTCTGTAATTAGCCCTATAGAGCCATTACTGGCTCAGTTAACATCTGGTGGTTTTTGTTGGACTAAAGGTCTCGGTAAAAATCAGTGTCTTAAATCTACAAATCCAAATTAACTACATGGCACCGGGTGCTTTATAAGCATTCTTGTTAGGACTAGTTAAGTTGAAATCACGTTTCAGTCCAAATGATTATGTGTTTATCATTCTGTCTCTGGATAATACAGTCAGGTCAGAAACAAATTAACCCTTACAGTAATGCATGGGTGGGTCAAAGGTCTTCTGTGTATGATATTCCAGGCATTCCCCAAAATCTTTTCATCCTCTTTTACTTTTTGGGAAGATTTAACTTTTGTATTATTACCGTAAAGTGGGCAAAACATGTCCTATGGAAATTCACAGGAATTCTCTTTTTTTCAGACATACTATTCTATTCCTGTCATCATCACGCATAGACCAGTAACCCGAAATGTGCACATCCCACACAGAAATCTTAGTAATCTATTAAGGATTAGGACAATTACACCAACTCCAGCACCCAGTACAAATACATTTAAAATGTGAGATAACTATCAAGCAAGACTTTTATTTTAAATGATTTTATTTGGTCTGCAAATCTAGATTTTATGTTTTTAACTGAATCCTGGTTGCAAAATAATGACCATAGCCAACTAGCTGAACTGTGTCCACCTCAATATAATTGTTTCAGCAAACCCAAGGTCAGTGGTCGTGGTGGTGGGCTACTGAGCGTGCACAGGAAAAACTTTAAATATCATCAAGTACGCCGTGAAGAATTTACCTCCTTTGAAGCTCTCTTTTAAACTTGGTGGCCTGCAACCAATCAATCAATCATCATCAGTTTGTATCTACTCTTGTTTTAAATTATGAGAGTGTGGTTCTTTGTGGCAATTTTAATATTCATGTTGGTGACCCTAACAATGTTCATGCAACTGACTTTTTAAATATTGCCACTTCTTTTAACTTTAAACAACATGTCCATGGGCAAACACATAACCTTGGTAATACACTGGACTTTGTTTTTTACCCTGGGTGTGAGAATGGTTTTCATCCTACCTGTCCAATAGGAGGTTCTGTGTGTCTGTGAATAACTGTGCCTCTTCATTCTGTTCAGTTAAACATGGAGTGCCTCAGGGGCCAGTCTTAGGACCCATTTTATTTTCCTTATATTTGCTTCCCCTTGGACACATTATCCAGAAACATGGTGTTTCTTTTCATATTTATGATGATGTACCTGCCCGTCAGATCCACAGACCCTGGAATGAGTTCACTTACTTGATGTAAAATAATTTCCTCCAGCTGAACTCAGACGTAACAGAGATTCTGGTAATTGGGTCCCAGCAAATGGCAAAGAAAATACTGCCATCTACTGGTTCCCTAGTGAATCGCATTAAACCTTTTGCACCGGAACTGCAGTTGTAGGACCCTTGTTTACTTTGATACTGCCAGCTAGCTGGCTGGCTAGCTAGCTCTTGACAGCCTCCCGAACCCAATTAACCTTACCCTAACCATCACAGGGTGTGTGCCTAAACCTAAGTTATTGATTATATGCATGCTGACCCGTTAACCCTACAGCTGTGCACATCGACCGTGTTTCTGTGCATTATCACCACCAATCCACTAGATGGCGCTGTTGCAAAAGAACTACGGTCCTAGAACTGTGGTCCCAGGATTGCGGGGGGCCTGAAACTGCAGCCTCCGGTACTGCTGCTAGATAATATTGAAAATCTTGGTGTCTGGTTTGACAGTAATTTAAGTTTTGAGCAGCACATCACAAAACTTGCGCAATCATGTTTTTACCAGCTTAGCTATGTTAACTTTTAAGGACAGTGAGACCATTTTACACGCCTTCATCTCATCATGCCTGGATTACTGCAGCAGCCTTTTTACTTGCTTGACCCAAAATTCTGCCAGGCTTTTAACCAGAACAAAGAAATTTGACCACGTCATCCTTGTTTTAGCTGCATTACACTGGCTCCCAGTAT
Source organism: Micropterus salmoides (assembly GCF_014851395.1). Taxonomy (NCBI): domain Eukaryota; kingdom Metazoa; phylum Chordata; class Actinopteri; order Centrarchiformes; family Centrarchidae; genus Micropterus; species Micropterus salmoides. The sequence continues at coordinate 33,475,523 of NW_024044459.1, read as the reverse complement.
GTTTTAGAATTGATAATTTTACTGATCACTTTGAAAGCTCTTCATGGCCTCTCTCCCTGTTATATATCTGACCTTTTAGTCCCATACACACCAGCATATACCTTGAGATCCTCGGGCAGAGGTCTGCTGTTTGAGTCTCGACTGAAACTAAAGGGGACAGAGCGTTTGCAGTCAGGGCCCCGAGGCTCTGGAACAGCCTGCCCAAGGAAATCAGGTCAGCTGAGTCAGTGAACTCTTTTAAGTCCCTTCTTTGAACATACTTTTATAGGAGAGCCTTTCCCGATATATATTTTATATTTCCGGCCTTTCTGTGTGGAGTTTGCATGTTCTCCCCGTGTCTGCGTGGGTTCTCTCCAGGTGCTCCAGCTTCCTCCCACCGTTCAGACATGCGGACTAGGTTAATTGGTGACCCTAAATTGTCCTTAGGTGTGAGTGTGAGTGGTTGTCTGTCTATGTGTGACCCTGCGATGGACTGGCGACCTGTCCAGGGTCTACCCCGCCTTTCGCTCGATGTCAGCTGGGATTGGCTCCAGCCCCCCGCGACCCTGTACGCAGGATAAGCAGTTGACGATGGATGGATGGATGGATGCATAGATATATTTTATATTTACTTTAAACGTGTATTTAGTGTTGTCTTGCTTTTATCAAGTATTTGTTTTATTGTCTTTACACCTGTTAAAGCACTTTGTAACTAGTCTTTGAAAAGTGCTCTACAAATAAAGATTATTATTATTATTATATTGACCAAATCTCAACTGTCCAAAGCATCACCAGGCTTACTTGATAAGGCTGCACTGACATTTTGTATAACATTTATACTTTAATCACACTAATTTGAAAGAGAAGTGCTCTTAAATAATACCTGCATGACACACAACTGCACAGTGTGAGGTACTTTCAACATTGTAAATGACATAATGACAGCACCATATGATATTACGTTTGCCAAACAATATAACAGTAAGAAAACAGCAGGGTTAGGAAATGTATTTTTCTCATCAACATAATGCTGGCAGCACAGGGTCCCTCATCATGACAATACCACACAGTACTGTAAACATTACAAACTTTAAATAACACTAGTGTGGAATTCATATAACTTAATTAAACTTGATTAAAATAGATAAAGATTGCAGATTAATTGTTAACAAAAACCTTTTATTCTAATAGGGTTCATTTTGGACCTACTTATGGAAGAGTGTAGGTCACAATGGTCTATATACAGTATCTAAGGGTAGACTTATGAGAGACTAATGGACTAACATGATTGAGATCTCTGGAAAACATTTCTTATTCTAGAATTTGCCAGTTTTTAAATTAAACAAAAATGCCTGATAATAACTAAAAAGTGATATCACACAGCAACAGGTGCAACAAGCAATATTAAGCCACATAAATTAAGCAACATTTCTTATGAATTAACAACAGAGTGAGCAGCACCAAGGCAGCCAACATGGAGATGTATACACAATGTAAACTCCACTGCAGCTACAGCCCACAAACACATACATAAAAGCAAAATGAGAGCCAACCTGGTTTTTACACATGGAATAGCGCACACGCACACGTTAGGCAACGTGCAGTGGTTGCTGACGTTCTCCTCTGTGCAGTGTATCGCAACAATCATTGAGTTTGCTTTTGTACTCAAACGTCTGAACATCATTCTGAGTCTTGTGCACCACAAAGTCCCCCACAATCTGCTCTAGGTTCAACTTCACTGCTCGTTCATGCTCAACTCATTATTTAAGCACTCAGCTTCTCTGTGCCACTTCGCTTCCTCAAAGTTTTCAAAAGTTTTGAGCCAAATCCTCGGCAGTCAGCTGTGACAGAGATTGTCAAAAGTTCCTAAGTGAGCGTAGAAGTCACAGATGGAGGATCCACCATGAGCATCATAGCCAGACCCAGCATGAACCTGTTGGTGGTTTGATTTGTGTCACTTAGTTCTTGCCTGGTGGTGCATTAAGTCAGTGATTCATTAAGGTAGTTTTTTAAGTATGCTGGGGTACAAGCGCTCAGTGTGTGAATGATGTAGTGTAAAAGCACTTTGAGTGGTTGTAAAGACTAGAAAGATGCTATACAAGTACAGAGCATTTACATTTACAACAATACTAACCATAATCATAACCCGTGATGATGCCATTCTTAATTTTATTGCATTGTTGTGCATGTTGTTTACTAACTGCAAGCCCCGACCTGGGTGCAACCACACCCATCATATCCCCCAACGCTCTGCCAGTGAATGTATACCATTACACATTACAGCAGGTATCTTTTCCACTGTGTCACCTCTCTGGAGCTCTTCCCCTTCTGCACCGGCAGACATACCAGCAGCTTCCTCTCTGATTTCTCTCTGTTCTCATGTACACTGTTCATCACGACTTCAAGTGAGTGAGAGAGGTGATGGAGCAGTGGATAAGACATACCTTTGGTGTGAGAGACCCGGGTTCAACTCCCCACTGTGATCATCCACCATTGTGTCCCTGAGTAAGACACTTAACCCCTAGTTGCTCCAAAGGCGTGCGACCTCTGACATATATAGCAATTGTAAGTTGCTTTGGATAAAAGCATCAGCTAAATGTAATATGACTTCAGTTTTTACTCTGTGTCTTGAAATGTAGCAGTACAATACCTGAAAATAAAAAATGCATAAGTAAAAGTAAAGTGACAGACTATTACAGTACACAAAAAAAGACTTTGTTACAACAAGAGTGAATGTAATTTGTTACTTCCACACCAACCTACAGCTGTGCGCTATAACTCACATATTACAGTATATGCTATAGTGTTACTACTGTGTCTCTCAGCTTCTGCTCTACTCACATCTGTGACACCTGTGTCCATGTGGGTGTTTTTGCAGCTTTTTCATTGACAGACAGTGTAATGATGACAGTATGAATGAGCCCCGCTGGGTCTCGCAGCTGCCATACACTAGTCTCCTCACACTACTGGAGAATGTCAATCAGCTGCCCCCCTGCATGGCCTCTCTTATCACCTGTGTGTGTGTGTGTGTGTGGGTGCCTACACACACACACACACACACACACACACACACACACACACACACACACACACACACACACAAACGTACAGCTGTATGATTGTCACTCTGGTTTGTCATTTTCTTGGCAGGTTTGGCAAAGCCTATGGGGCTAGTTGAGGGGCCAGGAGGCCTTGGCCAGGGGGAGCTGCTGCCACTCTGGGAGAAGACAGTCATGACGCCGAGGGGAAATATGAGGAGTATGGCTACAACGCTCAGCTCAGTGACCGCATTTCCCTCGACAGAAGTATCCCCGACTACAGGCCTAAAAAGTATGTCCACCTCCTGTTTCTTCTCATTTTGTGTCATGTACATTCTCCTTCCAACCACAGCTCTACACCTGTTTTTCCCCCTGGCAGGGTTGTGTAAAGCTAGAAAGACTTGTAACTTGAAGGTTTGCCAGTTTAATCCCTGCTGCTGTTTAAAGGCTCTGTTTTTGTAAAGGCACTCAACGTACAGCAGGACTTTTTGCCAGCATACTGGCATTTTCATCAAGTTTTTTATCCTCGTCTTTTTTAGGTATTTATTGGTATTTTGGTGAATGTCCAGGACATTTACTGATAGATTTGAGTTGCAGTACAAGGTGAGTCAGAAATTATAAGCTTTTCTCATGCTTTTGCTCATACTCTTCCACAGTTCACTATCTCTTCTTTGGTTTTATTCCCTTATGGAGAAATATGAGAAAATATGGTGTTTTTTTCTAAATACATGTAGCAGTGATGTGAACCGTTGTTGATCCAACAAAGGACTGTCAGTATGCACTTTGTGAGTATGCACTTCGTTGAGTTTGTTATGTCCCCCACAGATCAGGGAGAGGTTGGTGGATGGATCACTTGAGGCCAATGCAACATGATACCCAAATTAACTTTAAGTATTTCCTAATGTCCTCATCTTTTTTCAAGACTTACTTTGCAAAACACTGGATCTGGTACCTGCGTGCTAATGAGATGTATGGCATGTCATGTGGATCAAAAACTGCCTCTCCTTGATTTCCAAAAAGAGAAATGCAAATGTCACCCTTGTAAATTTAATGGCTTCCAGTGGGGAACATTCCTGTACACCTGGTGGTTTATGATTTTGCACTGACCACCCCCAGTTTCCCAGTGGCAAAAGGCATGTTGTAAACTTGCACAAACCCAAGATATCACGAGTCACAGAGCAGTGTATTGCATCTAAAAAACATAATTCAAACAAGTACACTTCTGTGATGTTTGGAGTTCATTTTGCAATGGCCAGCATTAATGTTGTTAGCAGATAACATGTTAGCAGTGTAAATAAACTGTTTGTGACCCATTGGTGTTGAAAAGAGCAGCCTTGGACTTTACACCTTTTAACATTTGATATTTCTTTAATATTTAAGGGAAAAAACTGAAATACATCATCTGTAAGGTAACTTATATCAGAGGGCTCCTGTGATTTTTCAAAATCATGTTATTTTGCATTTATAACAAGGTAGATTGGCTTGCTACAAGTCTTTAGTTAGAATCTCTCATATAACATCTTTGTTCAATTCGGACATGTTTGCATTAATTACACTGATGAGACACTGCTTCGTTCAAACCAAATAGAGATGAAAGAAGAGCGAAATGCATCAAGCTGATTAACAAGTTGTGTTTGTCACTTTGCTGTGGAGAGTTTTGAGAAACCCAAAACACAAGTAGAAGAGCTAGCAAGGCTACCAAAATGTAGCTACAGTACGTCATCTCCAGCTTTCTCCGTCTGTCACGTGACTTCTCCCTTGCACATCATAATGGTTCCTAGAGTCTCCCCTTTCACAAGCCAATCCTTACTTCCTGATTCTTCCTCTTTGTCTGTCTTATTGCCTAACTGCACTTAATCCGTCTGTCATGCAGTACAGTCATTTTGGCCATAGGGTATCTTAGAGCCATGGGGAGTCACACAAAAGAAAATTACTTCCGACACGCCTAATCCTAACATGAAAGAACATGCACAAGATTATGGGGATAGTTGAAGAGCTATGTTACAATGCTGCAATTAAAGGAAACTTGAATTACCAATTTTTTTTATGAAAGGGACCCAGTGGACACCCAGCAAGCCTCAATGGTTCTTTTAAAATACATTTTATATTTATAAAGTGAACTACAGCTGTGATACAGTGAGTGGTGCAGGAGATGGACTGGGGAGGGGGGTAATCAGAGCTGCCAGCGGCATTTATATCACACAGTGTCAAAGAACAATGGCGACAGGCAGAGAAACTGGGAGGAAATCTGACGGCCAAGAGAGGTTTCTAAGGGCTTTAGCAGGGATAACAATTCATTTCATCCACCCGGCTTTGTTTCGAGCTCTTTTTCACGCCCAGAAAAATTAGACAAGAGTGGAACAGGGAGGAGGGGAGCTAGTAAAAAGGAGCTCGCTAATTAATAAGAGAGTGCCTGTGGAATTGAAGGATTTTAAGAAATTCTTTTTTATCAACGGATTTAACAAAAAATGTGACTTAAAGCAAAAGGAAAGTGAGTGTTGGGGGTTTGCTGAAGTGATTGTAACGGCGCTGTCTTTGTGATGTGTCTTCGCGTGTGGATTTAGGGCTAGTTTCATGGGTTGTGACTAGATTCTGCAGGTCTGTCTTCATTCACTCTCTGTTAAACAGTAAGATTCTTCCTTCTTCCGTGCTCAGGCTACAATAATCCATCATGTGTCAATTTCTGATATACCAAGTATATTTTGTGCCCATATATACAAGCACATAGTCTCCAAGCACAAACACAACATGTCGTGTTAAACAAGACAAAGCTTCGGTCTATGACAGCTATCCAATAGGCACACTGTATAATAAAGACTTAGTACATTTGTTGTGAAATCAAATGCAATGAAAAGTGCAAACATAGTCTTCACTGCTTTTTGTGTTTATGTCACTGAAGCAGCTCTTTGGAGAACAAGAGAAACATCAAAGCTCTGTATGTAAAGGAATTGTTCTCAGAAAGAAAACGGATATGAAATAGCCAAGCGCAAAACTGTTGCTGCCAGCATTGTTGTGGCACTGGTAAGGACTTTAAGGTTGCCTTAACACCTAACTTGTTTGTTTCAGTTTAAGCAAACTGGTGCGTTTGTGCAGGAGGTTTGGTTCGTTGATGCTGGCGTGATAGTTGTAAGTCGATCTCGAACAGCGACCGCCCGGTGTCGTACTTTTGTGGTGTAAAATCAAAATGGATGATAAGTATGATATGTGATTTAGCATGAATTTAATATTCCAGTATATCCTATTGAATCCATCTTCTGGCTGTGAACTGTCAAGGAAGGAATCTCATAAATTATCTATATATGCAATCTACAGTATATATTTATGGCAATCCTTTTGTAACCATGGTAACACATATGCACATCAGCACGTGAGCGTGGTGAGATTCAGTCAGAATACTAAATGATGCTGTGCTTGTGTCCTACCTACAATCCCCTCGTGGTATCACCTCTTTTTTTGGCCTGTTTCTTCCTGGTCATCTTCATTTATTAAATTGCAGATTAATAATGTTCACAAACAATCAGTTATTTCTTGAGGTCTTTGGGACACCAGAGAACATAAATAGCTCTATGTTCGTTTGTGAAGAGCTGGTGTGAAAATGAACTGGACCAGAACTAAAAGGCATCAATGTATCACGGTGCTGAACCTTGGTCCAGACCACATGAACCGAATTATGCCCTCAGTTTAAGCTGCTACAGCTCTCTGCCTCATACAATATTCAGCACTGTTACATATTTCTGATTTCTAAATCTGATTCTATAATTATGTCCTGCGGGCAAAAGGTGACTGCAGCACTGCAGAAGTGAGGTTAAATGCAGGAACCAGGCACCTCCTGTCTAATGGGCTTTTAATTGAACAGGAGTCATTGTGATGAGGACTTTGATGACTACAGGGAAGCGCAGTCCATCACAACGACTGAACAATCCGCACTTTCTCAAGCCTCTGTCTTTCCAAAACCAATTCATAATAATAATTATAGCCTCAATTGTTGGCTTGCCTCTCGCACAAAAACTTGTAATCCCCTTTCACTGCCCGCTAGCCTGTATTTCTCTCTTTTGTCCTTCACTTCTGCAAGTGATATTCTTAACTGCGATACCAAGGGACTTATGTAGGCTCTACATTATGGTGACTGAGGCTGCCATTCGCTGTCCTTGGGAGGCTTATGTATGATAACAGCTCATCGGCTGTGAAGAGAAAAAACAATAAAGGCAAGCAAGCTGGTAAGATTACTGATGCAGACAAAAGAAACAAACGTTAAAAATGTTAAATGTAACTTGTGTCACTCACAAATAGAAAAATGCTATTCGAGGCATGAAACCTGCCCTCCATTTCTCCTCCAAGAGGATTCTTATTCAATTACACCTAATCGCATCTCTATCTCTGTCATCACTTTGTCGAAGATTTGATTTATATTTTGCCAAAATAGTTGTTAAACCCAAAACTATATTGAAGCACAACAGATGCTCAGCTTGCCCATGGACACTTCATTGTGTGTTTGTCTGCCTGTTTGAGGGTGATAACCAGAAAGGGAGGCTAAAGAAACAGTCTTACCTCATCTCCTAAGCGTCTGATACAGCAGAATGGGATCGGAAGGTCTCCGCGGTGCAGGAGCTCCTGCAGCAAATTGTTGCTCTTTCCACTGCTAGAGTTTATCTCCTTGATGTGGGAGGGGAGGGAGGGGGGGAAGAGAAATGACAACGCAAACGATTATCTTTCTGAGAGGAGTGCTCGCGGATTGGAAAGTCGTTTTGGTGTTGCCTGCACTGGGTGGGTTATTGGAGGTTAATGTGAAATTTCACAGCAAATAAGAGCGGCCAGTGGGGAAAAAGTCAGAGGGAGCGACCGGGGCTGCAGGCTGGTGGAGTAGGAGAAGGGGGAGGTGTGATAGGAATTCATCTTAATCTGCCGCTCTGTTTCTGTCAAAACTTGTTCCGGGTCAAATTATGAGTGCTGTCCAGTGAGCTCAGTCCCATTACAAACAGATGAGTCGATCGCTCATCCTGTTACGGCTTTACTAGGCTTCCCCGCTACTGCAGACAGGTACAAATTTAAGGCTGAGCGATGCCCTAAATTGGATCCAGTAACTAGGGCAATGGAACTACAATATTACTTTACGATCTCGACACTGACACAGCCTCACACCACATCTCAACTAGAAGCAATGAGGCTGCTTTGCCCTGTCTGACATTTTCAAGATATTACTCTGGTAATAATCATTAAACACAGCCTCTCTACTAGTCGTATACGTGAACAGGAGTGAAATATGCATTGCACTTTATTTTGCACAGTTGCCATGCTGTGTCTCTGCAAAGGAGTGCCATGGTGCAAAAAGTCCCCCGTTCAAAATCACTGCCAGATTTGTCATTGTATTTATAGACTTGGCAAGGTTGATTGAGAGAGGCAATAGAAAAAGCTGTGAGAGGGAACAAAGGAGTTGCTGAGGGAGAGCATAAATGCACAGGGAAGGACTGAAATGATACAGCGGAGGGGTTATCAATCAAAACACTTGTGAATTTACTCTTAAGAATAGAGCGCGAGAGCAGGGCTTAAAGTATAGATAGACGTACGCAGTGTGCTCCATCATAAACACTCTGTGGTTTAGTTTTCCTTTTATTACCTCTGCTGTCAAATGCATGTGGGCTGCGGTAATGGATGTGATTGATAACAGTGCATGGAATTATAAGCTTTCCCAGTCCACAACAGCAAGCACTAGCCGACTTGGCCAGTGAGATCATATGCAGCAGATTGTCATTCCTATGCATGAATCAATGCCAATATTTAGTTATGATGTCATGCAAGAAATTGTTGCCGTAGTGTCACACAAAAGAGGTGATTTAGGCAGATTTTTAGTCAACTGATAAAAGTCAAAAAATAAAATAAAAGGTGCGGAGACTAAAGGGGTCTGGCTATTAGACTTAAACTATTGATTTTATTATGAAATCACGGAAATAACATTTGGGTTATTACAAAAGCAGAAGAATTATATAATAATCAGTATTTTTATAGAAACATTGGCTAACAAGGAAACTATGTGAAATAGTTCGCTTGTAGTGAGGAACCCAGAGAGAATAACGTCCCGACTTTGCTCTACATGACGTAAGCTATGGCTCACACTTACTGCTCCCCCATGTAGTTTTAGGCCACTGCAGCTATTTTTGCAGCAAAAAAACTGTACACACCACCAGTCCAGCACCAAACTGCAGACTAGCAAAGTTAATGACTAGTGGACATAGTGAAACAGCTAAATAGCCAGGTATTTTTCGCAAGAGTTGGTGAAGACCAAAACAGAGCTAAAAGGAGAGTGAATATTTAACTTTACATTACATTTATTCATTTAGCTGACTTACAACTGCTATATATGTCAGAGGTCACAGGCCTCCGGCCTCTGGAGCAACTAGGGGTTAAGTGTCCTGCTCAGGGCATGCGTCTTATCCATTGTGCAATCACCACACCACTGAACTTAAATAAATCAGTTAGGTACTCCAGCTAACAGTACTCCAACACTGCCGGATGTGTAAATAGCCAAATGCTTGGTAACAAGCTCACTAATTAACAAGAATTAGTAGGTGAAAAACAACAAAGATAAGACTCCTTTTATTACCTCTGCTGTCAAATGCATGTGGGCTGCGGTAATGGATGTGATTGATAACAGTGCATGGAATTATAAGCTTTCCACAACAGTCCACAACATGTCTGCTCTCTGCATGTCAGTGAATAAACACTTCTAAAAATGGACTAGTGAATGGACTGTGTCTCGTTACTGTGGTATTTTTCTACATAAACAATCTAGGAAGGTGACATCAAGGTGCCTCTCATTTATTTCAGAGAAGTATCTAGTAGCAGGTAACTTGGCAGGTGTGAATTGCAAATTACCGTAAGCTGGTGAACAGTGTCCTAAGTACATTTTCAAGCAGATCAATATCATCAGTCTAACTTCGCAACAAAAGCTCTGAAGTGAGACCTGCTACGATTTAGGGCTGTGAAGCTAACCTTAGCTACAGTGCAGAGCGGTCACCTTTAGTTAGGAAGGTGTCATCAGTCTAGGGTTGCCAACTGTCCCGTAAAATACAGATTTGTCCTAACTAAAAGGTGTGCTTTGTTCTGTATTTTTATCAATTCAGTGGAAGTCTGTGGTAGAGAAATATGTCTAGCACCTAATCACCATAGCAAATACCTCCTACGTGTATAATACTACTTAGTAATAAAGCTCCTTCTGATTCTGATGTTGATTTTACAGGTTAGACTATTTGATTTGAAATAGATAGAAGCAAACCCTCCTGCTCTGTTTTAACATCATAAGGCTTCTGTTTCAAAATCATAGAATACATTTATTAATCAGAGCACTCACACAAGAATGTAGCACTATCAGATCTCTTTTTTGAGTTTATGAACGATTCCCTGTCAAAATCAGCAGGGGGAGGTGTGTAGAAACAGCTGTTTGTGGCTTGCATCTCTCCCTGTCTTTGACTGTCCCTTCACTTCCCTGCTGTTTGCCTTCTGTCTGTGGACTGCTACTCACAAAAGTTGGCAACCCTCCATCAGTCAGATATTAAAATATTGTACAATGTGACTTACCAGCAGTTTGTTACTATAAGTTGCTGACTATCTAAATACATCACTACTTTTCATTATTAAACTTTAATATTATCGAACAATGTCGCCGATTTCTTACAATCTTACAATCAATGTGTAAGAAGTCACCTGTCGAATTCACACTTCCAAAAAATTAGAGGAGATCAGGAGTCTGGTGTGGGCACCAGAACCAGAACCGGGTGAGCATCCAACAGACCCAGGCTCAGCAGCCTCCCAGTGAACCAGGCACAAACAGCCTCCGAGACCAACAGACGCCAGTTTGAGGACAGGGAACAGTACATGGAGTTTATTGGAGTTGGGTTCAGGTGGGGAGAAGTCAGGGATAGATAGATAGATGTATACTTTATTTATCACAAGGGAAATTCAAGTATCCAGTAGCATACGAAACATACATACATTAAACATACATTAAACCTATATTTAAATAAAATTTAAATAACTTATAACACAGTAGCCACAGTAAAACAGTGCAAAAACAGTAAACAGTGCAAATGGAGTGCAGATGGAAGTAAAGAGTACAGATTTTGTCTATTGTCCTCCCTGCCATGGCTAGGAGCTGTTGTACAGTCTAATGGCCAGGGGGACGAAAGAGTTTTTAAGTCTGTTGGTGGAGCTGGGCTGGGACCGCAGTCTGCCACTGAACACACTCCTCTGCCCGATGAAGGTGTTGTGCAGAGGGTGGCGGGCGTTGTCCAGTATGGACAGCAGTTTGTCCAGGGTCCTTCTTTCTGCCACTGTCACCAGAGAGTCCAGCTCTGAGCCCACCACTGAGCCAGCTCTCCTCACCAGTCTGTCCAGTCGACCGGCATCTCTCTTCTTGCTGCTTCCTCCCTAGCAAACTACAGCATAGAAGAGGACGCTGGCCACCACAGACTGGTAAAACATCTGCAGCAGTTTTTTGCAGATGTTGAAGGACCCCAGCCTTCTCAGGAAGTACAGACGGCTCTGCCCTTTCCTGTGGAGAGTGTCCATATTTTCTGTCCAGTCCAGCTTGTCATCCAGCTGCAGCCCCAGATATTTGTAGGTCCTGACCACCTCCACATCGACCCCCTCGATGGACACAGGTTGGAGGTGTGGTTTCTTCCTTCTCCACCACCTCACAAAGTCCTCTACCAGGTTCCTGTACTCCTCCTCCTGTCCATCCTTGATGCAGCCAACTATCACAGTATCATCTGAGTATTGCTGCATGTGGCAGAGCCCGGTGTTATACTGGAAGTCAGATGTGTACAAGGTGAAGAGGACGGGAGAGAGCACGGTCCTCTGTGGTGCTCCGGAGCTGCTGACCACAGTGTCTGACGTGTGGCCCTTCAGTCTGACATACTGTGAGGCAGTCCGTAATCCATGTCACCAAGCGTGGGTCGACGCTGGTTGTGGGAGCTGGAGTATCAAACCTGTTAAAAAACAGGTTTAGCTGGTTTGCTCTCCCAGCATCCCCCTCTCCACTTCTTGCTGCCTGTGATGGTTTTCATGCCATCCTAGACCTCCCTCTTGTTGTTGTGCTGCAGCTTCTGTACTACCTTCCTTCTGTAGTCCTCCTTCGCCCTGTTCCCCCTGTACGCGCTTAAGCTCATCTCTGTCCCCATCCTTGAATGCCCTCTTCTTCCTATTCAGGATGTCCTTGACATTACTGTTGATCCAGGGCTTGTTGTTGGGAGGCAGCGTACTGTTCTGGTGGGGACCAGAACGTCAATGCAGAAGTTCAGGTAGTCAGTAGTGCGGTGTGTGACCCCCTCGATGTCCTCACCATGTGCTTCCTGTAGGACGCTCCAGTCAGTACATTCAAAGCAGTCTCTCAGAGCCTCCGCTGCCTCAGGAGACCATTTCCTGAAGGAGCGTTTGGTCATGGACTGTCTCTGGATCTGTGGTTTGTACTGTGGCGTGAGCAGGACCAGGTTATGATCAGACTTTCCCAGTGGGGGCAGAGCAGTGGCAATGTAAGCTTCCCTCACGTTGGCATACAGGAGGTCTAATGTCCTGTTCTTCCTGGTGGGGCAGCTTACAAACTGGTGAAAGTCTGACAGTGTGGAGTCCAGTGTCACGTGGTTGAAATCCCCAGAGATGGCGATGAATGCATCTGGATGTTGTGTTTGCAGTCTCGCGATGGTGGCGTGTATTACATCACACGCGGTCTCTGCGTGCGCACGGGACGCAAACAGCAACAGCAATGGTGTGGGAGAACTCTCTAGGCATGTAGTACGGTCTGCGACCTATCGCCAGCAACTCAATGTCTCTGTTGCACACGATCTCCTTCATCGTAACATGCCCCTGGAACCGTGGGCTTGTACTTCCACCGCTTAGTCGCTAGCCTAACCTTCACCTTCGCTCCGGCTCTGCAGCCTCGGTGCTTCTTCCTCAGCTCCTCAGGTATGTGGTGGAAAATGCCGTCTCGGTGGAATGAAAGCAGCTTCTCCCTTGAATAAACAAGTTGTCCACTGCTATGTTGTCCGTAAAAAGTAATTGTATCCATAGGATATATAAAGTTTTACACAGCTAGTGTTATATAAAGAGTTAACGTTAAAGTTTAAAAAAACACACTTAAAGAATTAAAAACAACACGACACATACGGAGCTACTGGATCAGCGTCCTGCTTGCGCCGGCATCAGAAGGGAAACCGCCATTTTTGCCGTTATGAGCTTTCCCCATAGAATTCTATTGAGGATGTGATTGAGTGGCATGTCTCCTCTAAAATGTCTCTGGTACCGCTCAGCGACAACAACAGCCTGGTAACATGCTTCAGGTCTTGGCCAATCAGAAGACAGTGGGGGCCTTAAAAAGACAGGAGCATCTACAGCTTGTTTCAGACAGAGGCTGAAATGAAGGCCTATATGAAAAGCCAGTAAAAGATAGAATTTTTTATTTTTGAACTTTAAATCATGCAAAGCTGCCATTCAGGAGTCAAAAAACAACAATATAAGACTGGAAATGCAGTCTAATAGGTCTCCTTTAAGAAACCTGGATAAGGTGTCCCAGGTTTCTACAAGACTACCCCAGCTAGCATATTCAGTTTTCTCTAATTCAAGATAAGAATTTATGCTAATTTGCTTAGCCAAGAACATTTTGGTCATTTCTACCTGGACGATCACTGAATAGTTTTTTTTTGTGTGTGTGACATATTTATAGATCACAGAAGTTTAAGGGCATAAAATGTAAATGTTTATCAGTAGGCAACTCTGTTATGTTCATCTACTTTCGACGGAGGACAGGCTATAGCTGGTTAGCATGCTAACTTAAATAACACTGATAGACCTCTGTGACACCAAGACTGTTACTGCTTAAAATTTTGTCGATAAAGTTTTAACAATTTTTTTATGTTTTAAAATAAAATTCCAGCCACATTGCACCTAAATGACAGCTAAACTAGAGATTTGGGATTGACAATTTGGTAAATCAGAGTTATGCAGGGACAACATGTTTTAATTGTACAATCATATCTGGTTTATACAATACAGGCCTGTAGTTTGATTTATCCAAAATAATCACAATTTCAGCCACTGTCAGTATCAGCCCTCTTTCCTCGTTCTAGTATTTCTGTTACGTTCAGCTTGAGCACTGACATATGAAAACAAACAATTTGGGCCCAGATGCAGAACACAAGGCTTAGTAGATGTAGTTTGCAACTTTTAACAACTAAAAGGGTTAACTTACAAGGAATTTGAGGCAGACAGCCCAACACAAAGCACAAACAAATCCACCACAAGAAGCCAGGGAACACAAGAAACAGTGCTGAATGCTCAACATAAAGTAAGTACTGTCAATCAGGATAGAAAGTAAGCAAAGTAAGACAATGACAAAAGAGCCAGCGCAACTTCAAAATAAAACAGGAAACAGAAAACACAAACTTCAACACCCAGAACTGTGTCAATTTCTTTGCATTTCTATCATCTTTACAGGGCTAAAAAACAACAACATATGAACTAGTGTCCAAAATATTTTAGGATGTTTTTTCTTGTCTTCCATCTGTCTAGTCTCTTCCCAGTTATGTACACACCCTCTTTGCATTTAAAGTTCAGACATTTAACTGAACTGACAGCTTAAAGCAGAGTGCAACACTATGCAATAAATTTAAATTCTGACACAATTAATATTAAAAGCAACCAGTTCAAATTTCAAGGGATTAATTTACCATGAAAGTTGATATGACTGGGGAAGTATACCTTCCCCGGGGAAGTATACCTTCCCCAGTTATGCTGTATTACATAGATGTGCAAAGTAAACCCAAAAAGTAAAGTAGAAATAGTCATTTTGGAAATCCCTTTTACTCACATTCTTTATTGTGATATGCAAGGCATTTACTACATAATTTCAGTAAGTAAATAAGATACCATCTGTTGTACCGTCCTACATAATTGCTATATCTTCTCTTGCCAATTCTCATTGTTGAAAGGTGAGAACCTGCTAACACATGCCCGCCACATGCACACACTCACACAAACCAGTGGCTGTGAAGTCAGAGGAGGGTTCCAGTGGGTGGAGAAAGGAGGTCGTAACTTTAGTACCGTGCTGGGATCCATCTGCTGTGTGGCCGTCCCCCATGCGGCCTGACCCCATGGATGCTGCTGACTCAAGCTGACATCCCAGTTCACCGGAGTATCGGGCCACCGGGCACCAGTAGAGTTCAGATGGCTCACACCACAGGTGGAAGAGCAGCAAACGTGCAGTCTTTGAACACAATATGTTAAAGGTAGCAATGCCACACTGGAATTTTGACTTTCGAAGCATCGCTACCAGTAACTATAAATAAATAAAAAACTACACGGTGAACATCAAGAGTGCCTTAACCACTGTTCCATTTATTCAAAGCTGAGCTGAGCTTTTTAATTTCATGTGCTTCTGTATGCAGAAATAATACAGTATGACATCACATAGTACATTTGGCCACTGCTTAAACCTTCCTATGGGCAGTGATGACAGTTTATTTGTTGAGATTATGGAGGCTCTTTTCTGCAGCAGCCCTAATTTGTGTTTCAGGATGATGACACAGTTAATTTTGAAATAACACCCTAGCACAGATTTTTGTTGTCTCTATCACATCTAATAATGGGTGATAGCATGGGAG
Source organism: Micropterus salmoides (assembly GCF_014851395.1). NCBI lineage: Eukaryota > Metazoa > Chordata > Actinopteri > Centrarchiformes > Centrarchidae > Micropterus > Micropterus salmoides. The sequence goes on along the minus strand of NW_024044459.1, from coordinate 33,459,859 downwards.
ACTGATACACTTTGACAAATCAATATATTCTCTCATTAATAATTGTAGCGTGGATGGTATTTCACCTGGCAAATGCAATACGTCACTTCAACATCTTTAACACTACTCTACTCTGCCTTGATGTTTAGCAAAAGAGTTTGAAAACCTAACAGGATTTACAGCAGCTAAACAAAACACATAGATTTGTTTACACTATAGTTGATTCATGTCAATTTGATATTCTAATATAGAACAATATTACAAGTGTTCCATTGCAGCCAAAATCTCGTAAATAATTCAACCACAACAATTACAATAGCCACCTCATTATCCCTACATAATGAGTCAGCGCTGCTGAATAAGATATGTGAAAACATGGAAGGCAGAAGAGAGTGAAATGCGTTTGTCAGCTTTTGCGTTTGGAGCCTAATTGGAGCAGTGTGGAAAGATTCACAAGATGCTGGCTGTATGTGTGTTCACAGTTGCCACAGGAGTCAGCTGAGTGCTTTCGTCCAGTCAACGCTGTTATTTCTGACTTCAAAGCCACAGTATATCTGTGAGAAAAAAAACGTATTTTACTGGAAATGACAGGGAAGTTTGGCAGACTTGAGATTAACAACAGAAGAGAGTAACAGAATTGTTGTGAATTTGTAAGGGGGACAGAAAGTGAATGCACTAGGTAGGGATGAGCGAGAACACCACCATCTGTATCTCTGTCCGTACTTAACATGGACGTGGGTTAAGTTATTTAAGACATGGTATGGGTTAATGAGAACTTGTGATACTTATTAGAAAACTTCATCAGAATTGAGCTTTTTGACTATAATAGTAAAAAACTATTTTTCATAGTTTATTAGAAAACACATTTTACTTGTTACACATGATACTCATTTTACACATGATACTCGTAAAAAGTACATTATCTGTACCCGCTACTCATTTCAACCGAGTATGCACTCAACAAGAGTACTAGGGCTGTCACTTTTTTCAAAAATCAAGTTCTAATGAATTTGAAATTACGCGCAATTCGTTTGAATGAATTAAACAAACACATTATTAATTAATAACATCAGTATTTTAATTAACTTTTTAACTACAGTGAATAAAATACACCCGTCTAAGCTAGCAGATGAGTCTGCAGATTTTTTGTCGCTGCAGATAAAGTCATCCAGCAGGAAAAATATATAGGTCGAGCTAATGGATCACAAGACAAACTACTTCAAAGGGTCTGTTGTGCTTGTACATTTTGAATTTGTCATTAATGTTCAACTATTAACTTTTCTCCATGTGCAAACAGACAGACTGTACTGTATATTTATTTGCACAGCATAATGTACATTTTATTAATTGGGTCAGAGTCATTTACTAAATTTCAAGTATATTCGTCATGCAGTTTTGCTTTTTTTAAACTGGTTTTGATCATGTTTACATGGACCATAGAGAAACCTTATTATGTATCTCCCTGTATAACATTTATCCAGGTTTCTTTCTATGTCATTAGAGGCATGTGTTTGAATTCTCCACATACAGCCACCCTCTATCATTTCTGTTCTGAATTCCCACAGTAGTTGAGAACAAACCCAGTTTGTGCTTTTGGCTGCCTGGAGTCTGCTGCATTTACAACTCTGACAGGATCTGGCTTCTCCAACGGACCATTAGTTATGGAAGATGAATGTAACAATGCAGTTTATTCTCTACATTCCCAAAGTTCTCAGCTTTTTAAAGAGACCCAACAGAAAGCATACTGACATACTAAAAAAATCACTAATTGACATTGTTTGTGCATGGTCTTCCACAGGATGCCTTTGCAGCGGGTGATTAAAACCACCCAGAATATCATTGGTACCCATATCAGTGAGGTGAGGTACCTGCACAGAGCCCAAAGGATACTAAAAGGCAATACACACCCAGCCACAGCCATCTGGCAAGCAGCTTCTTTCCCCAAATATTTATGTTCTTTGGTGTGACAAAGAGCTCGCGAAGGAATAACTCATTATAAGCATTATTACTGCATGTAGACGTAGAGACAGGACAAAAACGAGGGGCTTATTACTGTTATTATTTTTTATTAAACCATTATTTAAACAAACATTCAGTGTTAATGAACAGACAAGGCAATAACATACAGAGACTAAAAGACGAAGGTACCAATACAGTGGGGGATAAACAATGCAGTGTAGCAGACAGAATAAATAGCTTTGAGAGAGTGCAACAGCGTTGCAATACACTCTGTGTATTGATCTTAAAAGATAAGGACTTAGCATAATAACAGTTTTCAATAGGCCTAAAAACACTAAATTATTATGCACTTGCATGTGTCTTTGAAAATGTCCATAATGTCATTTTTAAAAGCTGTTAGAGAGATAAATTGGTTCAGTTTTAGGGCTTAGCCCCCCCCCCCCCCATTTACAGCAGCTAAATGCACTTTTCAAGCGGTTTTATATAAATAAATGCCTAAAAATCTGTATATCATTGAGAAAAAAAAACTGATAGTTGACCAGGAAAAAAAGCATCCTAAAGAGCCTACATCCTATTTTGTATGTAATTGTTCTCCAACTGTCTTCATCATTCTGAAACCATAACACAACAAATGCTGAGGATAATTAATTTTCACTCCTGCTACCTAAAAACAGGCAGAAATTGTCTGATGTACTATTTATAATTTACAAAACATGTGTAGGGTAGGAATTGGTGTAAACAGCTATACTAATCTTGAAACCTATTTTTGTTATACTGGAGTAGAGTTAACAGAATTAATTTTTAGCTGACAAATGTTCTACATCTGAATCCGTGCCATAATAAACTGGGCTGCTCTAATAGCAAATCAAGGATCCCCAACATGCCAAGTAAATGTGCTCTTCAACACTCTGAAGTGAATACTAGACAAATAACATTTACTCAACAAACACAGTGACATCTGGAGGCTTGTAATTATTATTGCTGATATTAATAGTTATAGTCTCTATAGTCTATACGTGTGCTGTAAAAGCCAAAGAAGCCTGCATGTTATTATTAAACCTGGGTACTTTTGTTCACAAGTGCAGCATTAAATATAGATGGTATTTTGAAAAGGCCTGGATAAAATATTTTTGCTGACACGATCATGAATATACCTTTTTAGTGTACTTTAGTTTGAGTGCCACTGTTCTTATGTTTTAAAACGTCATGGTTGATACTAACGTGACATTTCATGAGTGACACAGTGTTGTGTGATTGGAGAATGAAATTTAAGTTGTTATTTTTGCTATCACACTTATGATTACGCCTTACTATACATTAATCTATTTCTCTATTATCCTACTCTCTTCTTTTCCCACTAATGTGCCAGTCGCAGAGTTTAGCTGTAAAACTTCAAAACGGTCAAACTGCATGAAGGGCTTTCTGAATTATCAGTGACTTTTGAAATTTCAGACTGCATCATCTCCAGCTAACCGCAGCTAACGTTAGGTAGCTAGCCAGCAATACATCACCTCACCAACTCACTACTAGTGTTACAGCTGTGGATTCACACATCTGAAACAACACAGCTGAGGTTTACTCCTTGTGAAAACTGTTATTTCCATTGTCCATATGCTTGTTAGCAACTAGCTAGCAAGCTTTTTTTCACATGCGGCCCTTATCCTCTTCTGTAGAGGGGAATGAAACTAAGTTGAAGTTATTTTTAAAATCTAAAAGATTTTGAGAAAACAGTCAGGGCTCAACCCTATTACAAAATATATCTGCTAATGCAAAAACACATTTTTAGGAGACTGTAATGAACATTAAATGGTCTTATGCTAATAATATTATAGCAAGGATACTGTGGTTGGTGCGACTAAATGTTTTTTGGTCATGAACCTGTCAAACTGAGTAAAAAAATACACACATTCTTTTCCTGACCCTGGAGAAATATACTTTTATCTCAGCATATTGCAGTATGGCAGCTATACTGCAGTAGTAGTCACATACAGTATATAATATCCAGGTCTGGGAGCTCCAGCTTCACCATCAAATGGTTGTGTGCCTTCAAATGATATCTTAGAGGAGTGCTATTTTTTGCCTTGTTGTTTGATGCAGTGAGGAAAAATTTATCCAGAATACGTCTCTTTGTTCTTGGTGAGAAACGTAATGCTGTATGTACCACAGGAATACACTGGGAATGTGACACAGAATATTTTCTTTAATTGTAAAAAGGAGAAAGCGTTAAACTCCCACCGGTTATAGGAAACTATGATGCTGATTTCTCAACATATCCACCTCGTAGACATTTCTAGGTGAACATTTAGATTTTTCACACAGGTGTAACTAATCACATTATGTTTGCATGCTATTTAATGCAGGTGTGCCAGTCTCAGAGGCCTGCTACTGCACATGTTTACTGGCACAAATAGAACAGAGCCATTGTTAATATTATTAGTCAAAATGGCTGCTGTGAGAAAGTTTTATACCATTGCTGTCAAAGTGGTGTTGAGGGCCACACAGAGACTCTTTTTAAGGTATCGGAGGACCACAAGGGGGTTCCTGCTGCTTTCTAAAGGGTTTTTATTTAAGAGGTTTTAGGGATCTTTTAGGAAGCTCCAGGGTGTCCCAGAAAAATTGTTAATCTTATTATAATCTTAATTGCACTTGTCTTTTACACAGTCTATTATAAAGTTAGATGAAGTTTCATGATTACAAACTGCATAGGTGGATTTTTATTTTTACTTTTTCTTATAAGTGTTGAGACTTTCACATTTTAGTGTGCAGAAGTCAAAATTTCTCACATTTGTTCTGCTACATATATTCCTGGAATCATTACACAATAACTTTTTTATATAGCACACCTGCTGGGCTTTAAGAAAAGACTTTCTCATGTCTGTAAAGTAAATATGAAGCTAAAGCCAGCAGCCGCTTAGCATAGCTTGGCAAAAATCCTAAAAATGGAGAAAGGGCTAACAGGTAACAAAATCTGCTGATAGATAGATTTTTAGCAGATTTTATTATCTTTGGCCATAGCTAAGCTAGTTGTTTCCCCTTTGGTTTCAGTCTATAAACTAACCATCTTCTGGATGCTCCTGAGAGTGGTATTAATCTTCTCATCTACCTCTTGGCAAAAAAGCATAGCGTAACATTATCTATTATCTGTTCACATGAAACGCATCCACAGAGTGTTTTTCTCATTGAATGATATGCAGACATCCAGGTAGTTTTAGCACTGGCTAATAATCTTTAATTTATCTTAACAGGTGTAAGCTGTTGACATACGCGGAGGACCTTCCTCAGATCTCTGTGGTCTTCATCTTCGTGAATGAGGCACTTTCAGTGATCCTGCGCTCCGTCCACAGTGTGGTCAACCACACACCGGCACACTTGCTCAAGGAGATCATCCTGGTGGATGACAACAGTGACAGCGGTAAGACCTTTTACAGCTTTACTAATAGGATAAAAAAAGAACTAGGCAGTATGTGTAACCAGCCTTTAATCCCTGGTCTCTTACTGTATGTGCTCTGCTGAACTTTAATTGATGGTAGTCACTGAGATTTTTCAAGTCACCATGGAGGTATCTCTCTGACCATTTGCATCATTTTTAATCGTTTCTCATCTACATGTTTACCCTCTCACACTTTAATTCATAAAACCTGTAGACTATGCAGTTTATCATTGTGTAATGCTGTAGGTTTGCTTTTTCAGGTCAGACAGTCACCCAATTGATTGATGTTTTGTCTTCCATACTAGAAGGTGAACTAAGGCGTCATACACAAAGGAGTTAGTGTGATGTTTTTGGACTCTTGCCAGAGAACTCAGTCTTCTTATGTTATATTAGTATGGGCGTGTGTGTGTGTGTGTGTGTGACAGGTTTCTGAGCTTTCTGCGTGTGTTTGGTTTTGTGAGTAACAGTTGAAGGGATAGAGAACCCCTGAGGCTAGCCTCTTGAACAGCAGGTTTTAAAATAGCTTAAAAACAAAAGAGGAAAGAGGATGGGATTTGTCCTTTTCTAAACTGCTGCGTACTACTGTCTCCATGGTGATGTGGGCAAATGCTTCAGTTGCCTCCACACCATGACGCCCACAGCAGCTGACGGTGCTCAGCTCCACATCCCAAAAGCTTTCCCGTTTGGATAAGGAGGGACAATGAGCTAGATTCCAGACGACACTTGGCCCTCCTTCACTTGGCACAGACTAACAGGCCTGCCTCCCTCAGGCTGGCAGAGGAAAAGGGTGCATGAATAACATACTGAAAGAAGGCTGAGCAAGAGTCACCACTGGCACATCTCCGTTCCCCGCTGAGGCTCTTACTGCCTACCATTAAACAGGGAGCCGTTAAAAGTCAGACAAAAAAGGAAGCCGACCCCTCCCCTCATTATGTCATAGCATCAGTCTGCCCCACACGTTTTGACTCTCACAAGGGTTTTCCTGAAATAGATCTTTGAAGAACAAACCCTATTTTCATCACAAAGACTACAATATAACACAAAATACCAATTTTTTATTTATACAAATATTTTATTTTCTCCTACGTCCCACAAAGTGTTATTATTGCAAGGGTCTAAAAGACACTGTTCAGCATTTGGACTGAAGTTGCCCTCAGCTCTACTGAGCGTTTTACCTGTTTATCTGTAAAATTCATTTTTTGGTTGAGGCCTCCCCGCAACCGCTTTGTTTCACTCTCATCGGTGTTATTTCCAGCAGTCAGCCGTTTTTAGCAAAAAGGCTCTAAAAACCCACAATACTAAATACCCAGCACCAAATTAGCGACTAGCTGGTGAACATAGTGGAGCATTTAGCAGCTAAAGAGACAGATGTTTCCATTTAGTGGAGAACATAACAGAGCTAAAAATATAGTGATTATTGGGCTTACATTCACCAGTTGGCCAGATACATTTTCTAAATTTCAATCTTTTGTGTTCTAAAAGCAAATCTTCACCGTGTCAACTTTATAAGGAAATAATAATTCAATGTTGTATTTACAGTTTGTTGCAATGCCTCCATGTGGCAAAACAAAGAAAGAGAGGAAAGCACAACTGAGCAATGAATAGATAAACTATTTAAGAAAAAGAAATTCAATTGCAAGTTTAGTTACAAGTTTTTGTGTTTTTTATGACGTTTTTGACACCAAAAGATGATGTGGCTGCTAATTGAACCCTGAATAGTCACTAAATTTGCCAAAATAGCGCTTCAGGCTGGAAAACTGGATCAGAACTGTGTAGACAACAGAATGAAGTGGGCGGAGACAACTTTATTCAGAAGAAGAGACAAATTAAATATGATGTACCAGGAGCGAAACAGCTGCAGTTACAACTTCTGCTTCTGTTACATCTTTAGTAGCATTTAGCATTAGTGTTGCTGAGTGCAGTTCACTGATATCACGGTACATGACTACTAGGCGCTAATGTTTTCAGTGTCCACTTGCCTTGTGCATGTTTAATATAAGTTCAAATTCTGGTCACTCTCTGCAAACCCACACATCCGTCAGCAGCTCTTAGTGTATGTTTACCAACAGTGATGATAATTTGTGCAGATGAGTGTGTGCTGTTTCTGGGGAGCCGCTCTGCTGTGACATTAGACAATTAACATGCAGGCTGGGCTGCTTGACCTTTTCTGGATGGCTCTGTCTGTCCCCTCTCATTTAAACAAGGCTCAGTGAGATGAGTGGAGGTACAGCCACACTCACTCCTGGCATAATAAATCATGCACAGGAAGCATGTTTGCCTTGTCGGCGTGACACATTTCCTTTGCTGGGACAGCCGGTGACATTTATTGGTGGCTGAGAGGTTTATTCGCAGCAGTGGTTCCAGCAGTCTGAACTAAATTCCCATCCCCATTGATGAGCTTTGACTGTGTGTGTGTATGTGTCAGAAAAGCCGATTCCACTTCATTGTTGTTTGCCATGTTAGCAGCAAGGAAAGGCTTAATGAGCCCTACAGGATTCAATTCCAGCAAATACCACCACCAAATTGATAACTTAATGATTCATATAATCAAAACAGGATATAAACTGAGGACGAGTTGAGTGCAGCTTGTAATATTAATTTCACGTGGAGCAGAATTACTTTAAACATTGCATACATTAAATCTGATTAAAGCTTCTGAATTGAGGATTTACAGATCAACATACTGCTGGAAATCTATCTGACACATTGTGACGCTTGCAAAAAAAAAAAGTAATTTTGAGAAAGACACTGTTTCTATTTATTATGCAGTGATATCCTTTTGTTCTTCATTTAATCCAATTAAGCTTGTTGGGGTTCTCTAATTGTATGTTTCATTACAAATCTGTTGCCTCTAAATGAAGGATTGACTCAGTTGCAATAAACAATTAATGAGCAAGAATTTGCCTTAGTTGCACTCAAGTTGAGACACTCAATCACACATCACTAAAGCTTTACATACAGCATTCAGTCACTACTTGCCAGAAAGCAGTGTACAGTATGTTTATAAATGTTGAGCAGGTAATACAATTGCCTAGTTTTAAAAGAAACATATGAAAAGCAATGAGGAGGAGCGATGATTCAGATTTCAGAACATGACTGGTGTTTAAGGGAAAGTGGGGTACAATTTGTCAGAAGTAACGTCATTCAGCTGCACTATTATCTACAGTATAACAATATATATTTAACGCTTGCCAGTATTGGCGTTAGATTAGATCTGCTATCATTTAGGATGGGAGAAACTTGTTAACATTTAGAAAATGATGGTGACTGAGGACATTTAGGCTTCAAACTAACCTTTTCACCACCTTCCCAAAACTCACATGGGGGAACGCTAACATTGTTCCACTGCAGCTCAGTGACAAGGCTGCCTGCGGGCATTGGCTGATGCAGATTATCTCAAAATGGCAGATATTGGCCTGAATGATTAATCGATATATCACTAGCATAATGTTACCTAAGCAGAATTTTAAATCAAGTGGATGTAACAATGTTCAGAGTGGGTTAAGGGCGGAGGGGTCAAAAAACACGAAGAACTTACCATCGTGCTGTTTCCAGTAAATGTGTGAGAGGTGGAAAACCTCCATATTGCTGCTGCACAGGTTATTTCCGCAGTGCATAGGTTGATTGTCACAATGTTTCCCACTTACAATGAGGGGCTTATGCTGTAGCATCCGGATGGTATTCCTGAAAAGCTACTCTGCCAGGATTAGGTGTATCATTTTACTTGGCTACAGTTTTTGTGAATATTTAATGAACATCACACTTGTGGTGAGCCAGTTAGGCAACTTCAAAGCAATCAATTTCCGACCTGTTTCCATATCAGTCCATAAGAATGTGGCCTGTGGTTTGTGTAGCAGAAGTAAATGTCTTTTCTCTGAGGGTGATCATTTTTCTCTACCAGACCCTTTGTAAATATACAGCCAAACACAGCTGACGGGTGTTGTGAGACTGATCTTACTAAAACGGAAACACAGAAAATCCTGCAAGTTATTTTTAATACAGGTATCCTGTAATTTATTGAGCACATAGAAAGCAGTATGTGGGAGGCCATAATTCAAGCATTGCAGCATGGAAGTTTTAAATCAAAGGCTTTGCCACCGTTTAAATAACCAAAAGCCTGTTTTGTACCTCACTAGCATCTATCCTTAACACAGCGGCTTCCATAATCTCCCATGTTGCCAAAGGAATTCATGGTGCTCCTCGCACAGCCTACTATGCATTCATTTTAAATTCATATATGATGGATAGTTATTTATCCTCTGCTATGTTGCACTGCCAGTCCTTTTAAAATGTATTCCCTGTTCCATAACTCTCCTGTCATGGATGCAGTCCATGCTTTATTTGCTCAGGATCAGAGGGAGGCCCATAACTTTTCTCTTTCCCGGCAAAGCACAGTAATTATTACACTCTAATAGCTTTTATCATATTGTAGCTGCAGGATACGCTGATGATGAAGGAGACTCATTGCGCAGGTTTGAAACCTTCAACAGAACCAAACTGCAAACATCTTTGAACCCTCAAAGAGGCACAATGCAGCCCCTCACAGTGACTCATTCAAATGGGAATAGAGTACAGTTAAAGCTCATTATTCATAAATCTATATTACGTGACATAAGTACTAAATGCTAACAGCCTGCTCATTTGTACCCACCTCTGTGAGATGCTTTTTACCAAAGACGTGAGAAAAGAGGAACGGTCTAACTTTGATGAGTCCGGCTCTTTGTGGGTAGAGTGCTAACTGCCATTTAGGAGACAATTTGTATTTTAAAGTTTTGGGATTGACTTCATGTGGGTGGGTCACCCAACATCGGAGATTCCTTTGGATAAAAGTGAACCTACATCATCTCCAGAAATGCACTAAAATCAGTACTATTAGAGCAACACGTTCTCACTCCCAAGTCGTCACATATGCACAGTCTTTGTAATGCCCTGGACTGGGGGAAGCCCTGTAGTGTCATTTTTGAACGCTGAAGGTAGGTGTATAATATATAACTGTAAAGTCTGAGTAAGGAGGTGGTTGGGGTGGATGGGTGGGCCAGAAATTGGACTTTCACCCAGGAGACTGGTGTTCGTTTCCCATGAGAATTAAAAAGTCAACAGTGAGTGTTATTCCTTACATAGTAAGTTGCGTAAGTTACGTTATTTACTCTAAAGCCAAACCATGATGTTTTCCTAAACCTAACCAAGTACTTTTGGTGCCTAAACCTAACAAAATGTTTACAATGTCATTTAAACACAACGTTAAATAGTAGCTTAATTTTGAAAGTGTAACCGGACGTGCAGATTTATTGTTGCTAACTTAACCCCGGAGCCCTACGTGTTGAAAAACAATGCTAAAGGGGTACCCAGGGCATTAAAGCGACACCAAGAGGTCTTGACCAAGCGTCCATATGTGATGAGCTGGGAGTGAAATTATGTTGACAGTATGGAAGAAGGACTCAGATCCTGTCCTTTAAACTTAACTAAAATACTCTATTCCAAGTAAAAATACAGAAGAATTATCAACACAAAGTAACTGTTCAACAGACAAAAACCCGTTTGACTGATATTATGAATATATGATACATTATTAGACGTTGACAATGATGCATCACTGTGCAACTCCCATTTTACAGTTGTGGGAGGTGGAGCTAGTTCTTACTTTATATATACTTCAGTAGCTTAGTCCAGTGATTCCCAACCTAGGGCCATGAGATAATTAGTGGGAGAGAGAAAAACACCAAGCAATAGATTCTTTATATCTAATCTTAATTTTTTTGTGAAATATTGAAAAATTACAAATAATTAAACCTCACTAGGCCTCAAACAGTTATTTAAATGAAACCATTTGAGAAGTTTAGGGGGGAAACAACTCTTTGTTGGAACTGTTAACAATTTATAGACATTTTAACTGTGACAAGTGGCCCCAACCAGACACAAGGTTGGAAACCAATCTTTAACAAAGAAATGTATTTTATAAGCTTATAATGTATTTTATAAGCTTATAATGTATTTTATAAGCTTATAATGTATTTTTTATGTAAAAATGTTAATCTATGAAGTAAGTTATTACAGTTTCCCTGAAATATTGTGCAGTAGAAGTTTAAAGTAGCACAAATGGAAATACTCAAGTAAATTACATGTACCTAACAAAGCACTGTAGGTACAGTAGAAGTTGACAGTTGACTGAGCCACCCTGCAGCCCATTTCTTCATCACTTCATTAAAATAGAAAACAATAAATCCACAAACCGAGAAAACAGAAACCAAGTTACCATGCCTCAGTGGTTGCTTTAATTTGGTGTCCAATGCTAACACCCACTTGCTTCAAGGGTCACTGCTTCCAAATTCACCCTCTCTTCCTGCAGCAGGAGCTGCTATATGTTAAGACCTTCAGCTAGAAAAATATTCCTGACAACACCTCTACTCACTGCCTCTCTTCAGTCACACAGACAGGGGATTAGACTGCCATTTTTTTCTTTTACTTTCTCTGGCTGATTTATGTTGCGAGCCGCAGTCAGAAGCTAGGTGTAGATGCTGTTCAGAGCCACGAGCGTCCTTATTAATCTCTTCCTCAGAAAGTGGAACGCTCAGCAGTAACCCAGAGGAGAAGCTCAAACAGCCATCTATCCTCCAACGAAACACAGACAGCAATTTGTGCAACTGGCTGTTTACCTGGCAAACGTTGTTTCCAGTGATGACAGCCAGCCTCATATGTGAGGAGCAGAGGAAGAGAGATGTTACAATCCAGCTGGAATAAAGACATCAGCAGTGGAATGCAATAGATAGTCACACTGAACAGCAACCTGTATAGTAACCTTGAAGAGTGTCTCAGTTAGGCTAATCAAATGAATGCTGCCTTTCTTGATTTAGTTGCATTTGATACAGTTTGAGTTAGAAACCAATCTAAGCTGCTAAAGATCAAAACAATTTTCTGCAAAAATACATGATCTAGGTAGGTGTAGGTCTGTAACCATTCATATTTGTTTTGTATCCTTTTTATAAAGCAGTAAAAGGTTGTGATAAGATGCTATTTCTCTCACTATTTGGAGCTGCCATCATGTACATAAAGTTGGCAGTTACCAACTGCCATAAGTGTTGGGCACTAATGCATTATTTAATAATGCCTTAAAGTAATGTGATTACTATTTTCTGTAACAAGTACTATAAGGGGATACAATTTGAAATTCATTAATTGCATTACTCAGGTTGGCTGGTTGTTTGATGTGTAACAATATAAATATGCTGACCTCCACAACATTGTGGCATTGACAGGAGATGGACGTTACGGTGGACAAGATGTTTTTGTCTCTGAATCCCGTGGTTCTGTAACTCTACACTGTGATTCCACTGAGACTTGAGTAAAAAGTGTCAAAGAGGGCGAGGATAGAATTACAAAGAGAAGAAATGTAACTCCAGATATCTACAAAATAGTCTTAATTACATGTTGTGCTGCCTTGCTAACGTTGGTACGCCCACATTCAGAAATCGCCAGGTTTTGTTTAGAGTTGGAGGGTATATAAACCCTGCAGCTTCACTGTGAGGTTAAGAGACTATTGGAGTTGCTGGGGATAACGTTAAGTTGGTCTCCTCTCTATTTGTGGGTGTGTCATGTGGGTATGGAGGCTTTGATGTATTTCAAAACGGCCTCTGATGGGGCTCAGCTGCGTAACGAAAGTAAAGTTGGTTTCATTTTTCATTGAGAATATGTAATGAGTAATTTATTACATCTTTGAAGCTACTTGCACGACACTAGTTACCATCATTTTACACTTTATTAGCTAAGAGGGTAAAAATTATCAAAATGAACACTCTTTTTCTCCACAGTCCTGACAGAAGGAGTCTAAGGCAAGTGAGGCCATTTGCTGCAGCTGCCTGGTTAATGTTCTCACACTGCCTTTTGGATGTCAATTAAAGAAAGATTCTCTCTAATCTGCCCTCTTTCAGTGGAGCTGAAATTCAACTTGGACCAATATGTGAACAAACGCTACCCAGGCCTGGTAAAGATTGTGAGGAACAGCAAGCGGGAAGGCCTGATCAGAGCCAGAATACACGGCTGGAACGCGGCCACGGGTCCTGTCGTCGGCTTCTTTGATGCTCACGTCGAGTTCAACACTGGCTGGTAAGAAAAGGTCATGTTTAACACAAGAAGGTCTGAGTTGTTACTCTGTCCTTTCTCACCTTTGCCTTTGTGTTTTGCTTTTTATGTTTCAGTACAGAAGGATGTCATGCAAGATTATTATCGTTGAAATATGCAGTTTAGTCTGCCCTAAGCATTTTGATATATTACCAGGCCAAATTTAACTGAGACAGCACTTTTCAGCAGAATGACTCTTATTATTAGTAAGGTGTTATCATTAATAAGCTTTTCTCTCTTGCATCTCCTTTTACATTGTGAGTAATGGGCTTTGGTTAGAGCTGAATAAAAAGACATCCCAATTTAAATGACACTACCTGTCCAGCAAATTCACACTTATGACAAGAGAGAGAGCCAAACAGTGTGAAAGGCAGGAGAGCGAGTGTAATTAAAGAGGGAGCTCAAATGTTGAGCGTTTCGACATTATTTTACCTGCAGGCTCTGAGCTTATTTTGCGATATGAAATTACTTCTGGGGGTCTCAGTCCAATGTCTGCCTGCTGCTAAGGTTTACCAGCAAACAAGTCACTCAAATACATGTAATTGGCACCTAATTTGAGCCTGTCATGCTGTCAGTGTTTGAAGATGAAGTGTCGCGTTTGTTCCTTGGGAAGCTGCCTGGGAGGCAAGAGGGGGACAAGGAGGGATGGAGGAATAGGAGGGGGGATGGTGGAGGATAGCAGAAAGAAATATTTTAGTTATAAATTCTTTACAGAGTCTCTGGATGCAGGTCAGCCATTTTGACTTACTACATTCTGGGAATGTAAATGAATACTATTATATTTTTCTTATATAAAAAGTTATGAACAGCGTAAGCAGTAGAGCTTTTGTTGAAATTTTGTTTTTTAGCCATACAGACCAGTCACAGGATATGCAACAAATGTCACGCCATGTTCATAGAGTCCTAACTGTCAAGTGGAAGCATACATAAATCATACATACACTGCTGCAGTGCAAAAAGTGTTGACTTTTTCTTTGATATCCATGTAATTCAGCAGGTTGTTGTCTGTACAGTGTAAAAAGGAGTTGCTAGTAGTCAAAGCAGGATGACTTCTCATGATGGTGTTTGTTTTTTAAAGACAACTTTACTTTCATCTGGACCTTTTTTCAATAATGCAATATGGCCAGATGAGTTATTACATTACTATACACATATAGATATATATTTTTTTGTTGTTATCATAGATACAACCTCCAGTTTTGTGTATATACAAATCCTGGAATATAATAATTAATATATTCCAAGCTTTTATTTAGAATCAGTTTAGAATTACAATTACATTTTTTGAAGGTGTATTTCAAATAAAATTCATGCTTAAATATTTGATTAATTAAGGTTATTATGTATGTTTTGTTAACAGCTTATTGCATACATACACTATATGTATATATTATGAACATATATATATGTATATGTATAATGGCAGTAGAATACAATATTACATAGGAAATGAAGCAGTCTGGATAATTTCTTCTTTTTATATAATTTTTGGGGCTTTTTTTTAGCCTTTATTGATAGGAGAGCGGATAATGATGAAACGAGGGAGAGAGAGAAATAGGGGGCGACACGCAGCAAAGGGCTGTAGGCAGGATTTGAACCCGGACAGATATATATAGACATATATAGTATTTGGTAAGGGTGTAAAACAATGCTACTGTCAGTTACAACAAACTTAATGTTCATTTTATTAACTTGGATAGTACTTTAGAGGGTTGCTGTCTCTCTCTCGGTTTATAACGATGACATCACAGCGCTAAAGGTAAGGGTGAGCATGACCCTGCTTATAAAATGAATAGAGCATTCATATACTATACTATCTACCAACCATTTACTGTTACAAAGGAGTGATTTGATATAACCTGATTATTGCTGCTCAGCATTTTTTTTTTTTGTAGAATGAGGACCTGGAGGCAGTCCAACCAACAAACAGGGAGAATCATTGTTGCATCATTGCCTCGGTGCAATATTGGTGATAATTGATACCCTGGCGGTTCCCTCATCTGTTTCCCCCATCTGTTCTTGCTCAAAAACAGACGTACCTTTCACACCCCCCACATAACCCATTCACCTTCGTATAGGTTACCTCCTCGTCAGTTCCCGTGCCATCCCATCACCTCCCCCCACAGCTCTACACAGTTCTTAGTTTAGCTGCTGCTATCGTGTGAATTTCACACACCTCTCTCTTCTGTTTCTCCCCACACACCGTCACCCACATACCCGCCTTTGATAGCCTGCTGCCTTCATTTTTTGTTTTGCTGCCTCACATTTGCTTTTACGTTAGCTTTTATTTACAGGAGTACAGTAGGAGTGCAGAATCCCTGTGATTTTTCTACAAGTACATGCTGGGTAAAGAGAGATAGCAATGGAGGAGATGACAGGGATCTTCTAGCAGCGTTACATATATTTTGTGTGTGTGTGTGTGTGTGTCCACAAACATCCTGTTCTTCTCCTTTATTCAGATAGATTCACTCGTGGTCTCTACACAATCTATTTATTACAATGGAAGAAGCCCCCTATTTATCATAATGTGATTATTCACCATTGCACATACAGTGATAAGTATGATGGATGGTTCGTCTAGATGTTGTGTTGAGTCTCCCTCACTGACCTTGTACACACCGCCTGTGCATACTGAGCCAGAGACAATGCTGCCAACTCTTAGCTGCAGTGCTGTGATTCATTGGCATGGCGTTTCCCGGGGGTGCTGTACATTTGCAGCTGAAATGTAATGCTGGTTCGCATTACTGTTACAGCAGACATAATTGTATCATGCTGTATGGTGCACTTGACAGCTGTTTCCCATTCCTTCACACCATGTTGGTTTATGAAGAGCTAAGAAGTGAGCGCTTTCCACCGGAGGAGTGATGGAATCTGATTTCCACGGCTTTGCTCTGCTTTAATATGAGGATATGAAACCATTGCGTGTCATTAATGTGGTATTGCATCAGCTAAATGTTCACAATCTATCTCCTCTAACGCTATATATCCATCCATCCCCGATACAAAGGTTGTCCATTCTGCTCTAAACAGGGCCTGTTTCCATCTGCATGCTCTGTAAATAAACAGGACTAATGGCAGGAAATAGGAGTGTTGTAATTATGACCTACTGTATGCATGCAGCTGCTGAGGGGAGGGAAATTGATATTTATTTGGTTTTTGAAGCCCCTGCACAATTATTAACGATTGATGATTAGAAGTGTAGCAGACACTCCCTGCTGAGGGTGTGTTGGAGATAAGATTGTCATAGCAGGGAGGTTGTAATGAAATATATGCTTCAGAAAGCAACACATTGAATAATTTTGAATGCTCCGCTGCTATGTGACCTGGTGAGTTTTTCTAAGAATAAGACAAACTGGTGGCAATCATAAAAGTAAGACACAGATAAAACAAACCTTTGCCTCCTGTAATTATGAAATATGTAATATTTGTCAGACCCATATTTGATATCAGTCCTTTGTTAATATCATGGAGCTCTATCTGTTTATAAAGCAGCCCAGGCGGCATTATATTAAATTCAAGGTAAAGTTCAGAGTTGTTGAAGATTGAGGAAATATATTTTTTTGCCAAAATAAATCATGCCTTTTCTCTCGCTTACTGTGTCTGGCGGTGGCTCAGTGTTTGTATCTGTCTGGAGACGAGAAAGGAGGCTGAAGCCATACTGAGTGCTTCACAGAGTATAGGCCAGGCAGACTTCCAAAACCACAGAAAAGACAGAGATGTATGCCCCCTTTATATTTTTACATTATCAACCACATCCTGAGTAAATGCATTTATAAGTAGTGTGTTATCTAACATTGCATTGTAAGAACCTTTTCCAGTTCATGCTTTTGCAGCCCTCACGCTAATGAATTGAAATTCTGCCTGGACACCTTTTACTTTCTTTGAATTCTGCATTTTTTATAGGGGGGGCAGGCGACTGGCCAATACTAATATGTGCTCTACGTGTACTGAGCAGATCTGAGCTGCTCTGTCAAACAGCAAGACTGTGGACGGCCTCATATTTACAATGATTTAATGAGCTTAAAAATGGCTGAAACAATGCAGGCTTCTTTTCAAAGACACATCAAGACACATATCATCACACATATGCAACATACATACACAGCAAACAAAAATTAACACTTTCAGAGTTCTTTTCAACACTCTATTTGGGTCCACATCATGTGTTAATATCACTCTTTTTGAAGTGTTGGTATTTTAACTCAGTATTACTTCACTCTTTAACAGTCAAACATTGTTAACTGTTCTCAGCACTGGTGTGAATTTAGCAAAGAACGCCCTCAGAGTGTCATTGTTCTATACAGGGTATGGTGTAAATATGGTTTCATACAAATATTTCATAAATCACATCTAATACAATAAACAGTGAACAAAAATTAAACCATTCTAAAAAGAGAGATTTATTTTGCTTTAAATGAAATATACCACTAACATCTAAATCTGTGGCAACATTTAAGTATAAATGCATATGTTTGTAAGTTTGTGATTATTTTCTGAAATATACATTATTGTTAGTGAAATGCATTGACAATGTGAGTTCATAACCCCCAATTAATCATGTTGTAATAGGTGCTATAGTGAGAACTGTAATCATCGAAAATAATAATAATTGTAATACTAGAAAAATACAAATAAATTAAAATAAAATAAACTATAACAACGTACATTTGATTAAAATAGATAAATAAAGATGTGACCTTAATACAGTGAAGCTTGCTTACACATACATACTTATAACCAGCCATCTCTATGTACCTTTATACACTGCTCAAAAAACTTCACAGTCAATCACAGATCAGATCTCGATAACTGAAATTGGTCAAAGTTTAAAATCTTTGCTGTACAATGTATAATTCGTTGAGAAGAAAATGACATTACAGTCAGTGGAAACCAAAATCACCAACCGATTGAGAGGTGGATTTAAAATCACACCAAAATTCAAAATAAAGAAATTGAAATTAGAGGCTGATCCAACTTGCTTGACTTTCATCATGGCATCTCATAATGTGACTCAGTAGTGTGTATGGCCCCCATGTGGCTGTATGCACTCCTGACAACATCTAGACGTGCTCCTGATGGGGGATCTCCTCCCAAACCTTGATCAGGGCATCAGTGAGCTCCTTGGCAGCGTCAGATACACAATATGTAATGTCCCAGAGGTTCTCAATTAGATTCAGGTCTGGGGAACGTGAGGGCCAATCATTGGCATCAATGCCTTTGTCATCCAGGAATTGTCTACGAACTGTCGCCACATGAGGCCGAGCATTGTCCTGCACCAGGAGGAACCCAGGGCCCACTGTACAGGGTTAGGTCTGACAATGGCTCTGAGGATTTCATGCGCACATGCACACCAGTTTGCAGGGCTCTGCCAGACCTCCTCCTGTTCCTCCTCGCACAAAGGAGCAGATACCTGTCCTGCTACTGGGATGAGACTGTGCGGGGAGACACAGCAAACCTTCTTCTGATGGCTCGTATGGATGTACCTACCTGGAGGAGTCGGACTACCTATGCAGCTTGAAGTGGCTGCAGGGATAGCCCCATGCTACCAGTAGTTACAAGGACGCAAGCAAAACGCAAACCTAGGGAACAATCAGTCAGGAAAGATAAGGAGAGAGCAATTGTCTGTGGCCACTGCCTGCAAAACCATTCCCTTTTTGGGGGTTGTTTGGATAAGGATACTCATGATGTCTTACACAGCATTGTTTATTAAAGCCCAGCTGGGGAGACTGGCAACAGCAATACAGGGTTGAACACAGTGAAGTACCATACCACATCTGAAGATTGCCTTTTGGTCAACAATATTTATCCCTCTGCTATGTCATACAAGGTCATTCTTTTCCGGCCTAAATATAAATTAATAAATAATGATGTTATTTCTTTATGCTCAAGACAGAGTTAAGAGAGCCTTGATTTTTCTCGCTAACTGATGCAAAAGATATACTAACTAAATTGTTCTGCCAATCCAGAGTTTAAAAGATCTAGCTTTACTTGACAATAAAGTAACACATTTTAAATAACTGATCGTAATATGAAGGGAGTTTAATCCACTCAGATTAAACCTATCATGGAAAGTCAGGGTTGACAAACTCTGACTGCCAACACTGGTGTTAAACGGTGTTACTATGACGGTGAATAAGAAGTTGGTTTGTTGAGTTGGTGTTAACTTCATTGGAGTTGGTGCGCGTTCCCATAAAAGGGGCATGTTCGGCCTCGCAGGCAGAGTTTTTTCATTACAGCGCTCTGTATTTTCCCCAAAAGAAAGCCTGATGATAGTGTCAGGATGTGAGGAGTGTAAAGACACGTCAACGGCTAAATGTAACAACATCTTCACAGTGTTCTTGTTTTTACTTTTCTGTTTAGTGTATGGACTCTTCTTTTATGTGTAATATGATTAAGATGTAAAGGTCTGCACATAAGGTCCATTGTAAAAAAAAGAGAGGGGTAATAATCCAAGAAAAAAAGTGAATTTCCAAGATTAATCTACAAGTAAAAAACTTGAATATTCTCTGACATTACAATCATACATTTATGAGGGAAACTTCACTTTGCAGGGCTGCAACATCACACACCTCTGCTGTGCATTAGGCATGCAGTGGAAAGTTATATTAGGCTTCGCAGTCGGATTTAGCAGTGAGGAAATACTGAGTTTAGCCAACAATCACTATATTATCATGCACCTCAGAGACTTTGCCGTGAATTGGACGCATTCAGAAGAAACCAACAGAGTGATTTAGATTTTTTGTAACTTTAATTTCAGGAACTTTACGTTTATTAACCCGCACCCTGGCCACATATTTTTTGGACACGTAAAATAGTCACCTAAATATGTGAATACACTTAAAATAATTCAATTTTAGCCTACAGATGGGCCACATGACAGAAACTGGCCTGTTATTTAATTAAGATCTCCTCCCTAAAATCACGAGGCTGCAGGGCTCGATGTATGAACGTAATACTGTTGTGTAAAGAATAACTTAATTTAAGCTGCAACCCCAGTGGAACAAGTCAGGATGAAATCTAAAAATATTATATCAAGTGGTAGCCTATGTATTAATAGCCTACTTCTCATCATTAACACTGAGTACAGAGTACAGTTACCTGGATAAGCCAGTTACCTCACTGAGCAATACAGGCCACTGGTCTGTATATCTGTCTGTTTAGACGGTTCGCCTGTCTTATTTTGAAATGGTCTGAGTTGGGTGTTTGATTCATGCTTGGTTTCTGTCTGCCAGTGTGCCTTGGTTTGTTTGCTCTGATCCCTGTCACTTGTTGTGCTACCGTCCTGCTCGTTTGTCCATGTATGAATGGCTGACTGTTCTGTTAGTCTGTGTCTGGTCATCATCGTTAGTCGAGTGTTTTGTTCCCTGGTGTGTTCTTCTGTGGGTTTTTTTGGAATACACGGTCTGTTATGGATTTTTGCTTTTCTCACCCAGGCTTTGGATATCACCACTTTGTGTATGCCTTGAGTTTTCATCAGTTGAAATAATTATTACAAAGAGAACTCTGCTGGCATTTGGGCTCAAACCTCTCAGTCACTCGCCCGACCCTGACACTTGTGATGTCACCATGAACACTGTCAAAGTTCATTTAGAAAAAACAACCTTGGCACTGTGTTTAACCCCAACTTTTTGCTGACACATTGTCAAATTAAAGAGATTACACTGGAACCAGAGTTAAATGAATTTTTCATAAAGCGACATTTGTGAAGGTTCTCATAAAAACACCAGAAATATAATTCTCCTCAATTTGCTGTGCTTTTCTTGTTCGTTACATCCAGTGCAGTATTTAAAGTTGTCATATTATGCTCATTTTCAGGTTCATAATTTTATTTAGGTGTTGTACCAGAATGAGAGGGAGCGAGCGGCAAGTGACGGAAAAAGCGAGTGAGTTTGTTGTCAGTCTGGCAGTAAATGTACAGTTTAGGTCACAGTGTGTGCGTTACTAAAACGGATGTCTGTTGTTTCACCAACTGCTGGAAAATGAAGCTAACCTCTGCCTGACTCCAGTCTGACTCCAGTATAGCCTATAAGGACTTTGGACGGGGGCGGAGTCACGTGACCACACACGCACACACACAGTAGGATGTTAAGGGGAAAGTACATGAACGCACACTGTAGGGAAAATATTTATTAAAAACTGAAATAACCGGCATGGTAAACTCTAATGCTCTGAATTTAATTTTCGATTACTTTTTAATTAATTGTCCAGCCCTAGATGCATCTCACTTCTAAAAGATCTCTGTTGGGAGTTGCACGTGTGCAGTTCCTATTTAAGGACTACTAACCAATCAGAAGCAGAGTAGGACAGGACGTGAGAAGCCGGTAAACACGACTTTGGTTCAGCTGTATATCCCCTTACCAGCTTAGCAACATGGACTGGAGCAAGAGTTTCAGAGTGGTGAGTTATTAATCTGTAGCAAAAGTATCTTTCATCCATAGCATTTTAACTGAGCTCTGTCTCTACATCACAGTAACAACTTTATGTCCATTGACTGCCTGGAGGGTAACTAGTGTTTGGAAGGGAGAGGAGAGGCAGTAGGCGGACGTCTTTTCACTGTGTGCTTTTTCCACTGGTGTTTTTGAGGGCGTGTCAGACTAGCCACTTGACGAGCAGTATGTCTCGTATTTTTTTGTGACATCACCAGAAAGCGAAAGAAAAGGCAAACGAGCTGTTTTCAGGCAGTTCAGAGCAGAGTTTTCTGTGGGAGATGGGAACTCCCTTTGGGGTGGACTTTGGGCTTTTTCACTTTGCAAACCTATTACATGTACAAAAAAGGTATATAACTCAATTAAGGAGAGGGAAAAAGCCAAAAAGCACTATATGACCTCTTTAAGAAGCTCTTATTTTAGGCACTGAGGGCCCTGCTGCTCTTGGGGCATAATTCTTAGTGCAGATAGATTCCATTATCTGATAATTCCCCCCTTCAGAGTCATTAACAATTTGAGATCCATTAATGTCTAAATTTAAAATAAGAAATCTAGGCAGAAGAACTGGACAAATTGGACAAAGGAAGGACAGATAAAGAAACATCCTCTGAGGTTGACTTAAAGCAGATATATTGCAATTGTACAGTGATATTTATCCTGGCTTGTGACACTCAGTTCTGTTTGTTTAATTCTGAGAAATGTGTGTGCAGCCTGATGTTAAGCTCCACAAAGGTACTGGCTATTATAAAAGACAAACAGTCAGCCATGAAGAGTTAATAAATCAAAAGAGTCCCTGCTTCAGTATGAACCGCTACAAGAAATGGCACAGTGGAGCAATGGAGATTGTCAGCATGTATTCACAATATTAGATGAGTCATCGCTGGAAGGGGGAAAAATCCCATTGTAATATAGAACTGAGTATGATTAGGGCCGATGTGGATGAATAACCCTCTCGGTGTTATGCAGATAAAATGGCAGATACAGGAAGGGGAATGACACAGGCTCGTCTATCAAAACCAGATGTGTCCTGATTTCAAGAGCATCTCTATCTTATCAGCCTTATGGATCCCTGAGGTACAGGAGCTGCTGGCTGGCTCTGGGGTGTTTTGGGGTTCTCAAGGACAGGGAGAAATGAATAGAAGATGCTGGGATGGCAGAAAGAGAACTCCTCAAGTTTAGGGAGTGTAGAAAGAGATTCAGTGGCAGCAAAGCTTCAACTAACCTCGACAAACTAACCACGTCACTGCTACAATACTTTTTCCAGCAAACACACAAAACTGTAGACAATATGTTGGCCTTCAGTCAGCAAGGTTTGCTTGTACAGTCTTTTTCCAACAATGGAATGACTCATTGAGTTAAATAACTGTTTGACAGCTTTGAGACATCAAAAGGTTTCAAAAAGAATTCATTCTATATTGCAACCTGCAGCAGTAAAAAAGCAGCAAAATAATTCAGGCCACTTATCTTCAGAAAGTTATTTTTGAAGCTTTACTCTCAGATCAATTTTATTGTTTTACATCAAAAAGAATACTAACACAGGTAAAGTCTGGTAATGTTAAAAGAAAGTAGTTTGCAAAAGAATGAATAAGTGTATTTCCCAATGTGTCACAGAGTGAGAAGATCATTACCACTCTGATGTTTGTCTGGTGAATATGTAGTTGAAATCAGCAGGCAGTTAGCGTATAGCTTAACATAAAGACCTGAAACAGGAGGAAATCAAATGGCTTTGATTAAAAGTCAGTCTACCTACCGACACCTCTAAAGCTCACTAAATTACAAGTTGTATGTTGTTTGTTTAATTGGTACAAAACCTCAAAATATATTTGTTTAAACTTGAGTTGCCTCCTCAATGTTTACCTCCACCTTCAACTATTGATTTGTACTGATTGTTTACCTTATCATGTCCACTGACTAGCAACTTTTGTTTTGCCCACAGCTTTGGTGATCAACAAAGCCACAAATTAAAGGAGCTAACACTTTTAAACATGTTTCTGTAACTTGCTTTGGAGTAAAGACAGAAAGAGCCTGCCTCTCAGAATGGTGGTTTTATTACTTCTACCAACCACTCTCGTGTTTTTAAATGATGGCGTTTTCCAAGTACTGCTTCATATTTTACTGACATCCTCCACTTTCAATTTTGGTCCGTTCCCTCTGTACTTTCTGTCCCCTACCATCATGTGATAAGTAGTAATTTTGCTTTCGGAAGATAAATGGATTTCACATTTTGAAGAGAAGTAGATGGGGGGAAGAGAGGGGCGGGATCAGGGTGAAGGCAGAGAGAAAGAAAGTCAGTGGGTGGGGAGATAGAGAGAAAGTTGGAGTGTGGGAGTATTCTTAAGAGATACATTTATCATTTTATAATTGCATCCTCTTTTTGTAAATTTAGAAGTATATCATGTGAAGAACTGAGCGTGTGAAGAGTTGCTTTGAAGATATGGTGAAGATCATCTCTCAGCATGAGAAGATTATACAAATGTAGGCAGTGCCAGCAACGCTTCAGCATCCTTGAGTACCATATGGATTTTCAGACCATGTTACTCTTGGCCAAGGCTTTAAATAGCAGTAGGGAGATTACTGTATGTGGCATCCCAGCCCGTAGCTCACGTTGAGGACACTGAGTTCATGTCCGGTGTATTTTTTCTGAACACCATATTGTTGTCTTTTTTTGCAAATAGGGCAAAACCTGAAATATATTGCAATTGTGCTCCACTGCTCCATTTGTTTGACAGTAAAAGGGATTTCAATGCAATGAGAAACTCAAATGAAAAAAGTAATTTCAAAATTTGTGACCACTAGCATTTTATTTCTAAAAATCTGGCTACATCCCTGGTAGCATCGATGAAAAACCATTGCAGTGTCCAAGAGACACAGGCAACAAAAATCAGGAGTATTTTATCTTATTAGTACAAATTCTACTTAATGGTACCACAGTGTGCCCCTTAACAAAACTGCTAAGAGCAGCTTTTACTTTAAGGAATGGAGAGAATGTCACATCGTGGCTTGGGTGGCAGTGGCTTATAGGAAGAGTGGGTTGTCCACTAATTGGAAGATTGGTGGTTCGATCCCCAACTCTCCTCAGCCAGTATTTTGAAGTGTAAGAACAGTAATGTAAAAAGTTGTGGTTTTACTGTCGCTGTTCATATTGCTTAGAATGCCTTGAAATAATTATAGCGAATGACCTTAATTTTGGAAAGAGGAAGTGGATTTGCTTGCACTTCAGCTGTCAGAAGAAATCAATATTCACATTTATCTCACATTAAATTCACTTCGGAGCAGAATCCTTTGAGAAGGGGAAAATTGATAGCATATTAATTAATTTAGTCTCGATCTGAAGGTTGCTTCAGAGTTCTTAACTCATGTACATATTTCACACAAACCACATAACAATCAATTTCTTTATAAATTAATTTTAAACTAACTAGACACATAACAAACACCAACAGTAAACTAACTACACATTACTAATATATATACAACAAATGAATAAACAAAGGCAACCATGAATAACTATGGTTAAATGTGAATGAATGCAATGAATGCAGCAATGAATGATGAATCAACTTTTCTCATTGAATATCATACCCTCTAACTCAACACACATGTAGGCATGATTTAATATTCCCTCCTTTTGAAATTTGCATTTGGCACCTTTTCAATGATAAATGAATTCATTTTAATTCAGGTATAAACGCCTGGGCTTTAATAGCTTCTTTGTTTCAGCAAGTTTCCTGCTCATGTTCAAAACTTTCTGTACATTCAAAATCTATCCCACAATAATAAAGTTGCGAAAGAAAGTGGTAATACCGTATTACGAGTCATAAATCTCACCACAAATCCACAAAAATGTTAACATTAACACCCAAACAGAGCTAAGGTGTGGAGGGGAACTGAGAGGCAGCAGCGACACAGAGCTACCGGTCAGAGGAAAGATGCCACACTGCGCCCAAACTTTTTACAGGTCTGTATAACTGTAGACTGCCAGGAAATACTAAAACATGCACATATGACTTTAAGGAACATATTCTATTTGTTGTTTCCCTAATATACTTGTAGTTGACAGACTACATTTCCACCTTTTGCTTTATGTTCTCCGCTCTTGCCAATTTGTCCCTCACGGTTTGTGTACCAAATAAATTGACTAGACACTGATGGACAACAGTGGTTAAATTAAATTTTTTTTTTTATCAAAATCACTGCTAGGGACAATTCAGTAGTTGCTCGATATTGCGCAGTCGATTCTAATGAGTATGTTTCTCACTTGCGCATGTGGCGCTCCCAAGAGTCAATATTTCGTGTGCGCTCTATGGTACATCTTGCTTGAACCGGAAGTCGTTCTGCTCCGCCATCTTGCAGGCAGTCCCAGTGCTCTTATTTGTGCTCCGAGAAGCGAGGAGGAGATCTCTTAGGAGCCCTGAGGGAGGATACACAAGAGCAGCCTTTGCTGAAGTGTCAGTTCTTGATTGGACGCTGGAGCTAATCAGACTGATCTTCATACATCACAGCATCACTGGAGTTTCATACTGGGGTGAAGATAGTAAACTTAAGTGTATCACTCACAAGTTGTTTTCTGATTCACCCTCTAGTTAAAACTAGTTTCTGTTTTAAATGTAGGTCGGAACAACAAAGGACCACAAACAACTTTCTTAAATGAATAGAAAGATTTCTCTTTTCATCATCTGTTATTTCCCCCATTAGCTTTTATTACAGAGACAATTTAAGTCACAGAGAGTCGGAAAGCCTGTCTGTCAGCAAGACTCACTTTTTACATAATTTATCGTCATTTCCATTCAGTCACATCAGTGGGCCTGACAATTTTTGAGTGTTGGGTTTGATATGAGTCACATCATTTGTAATAAATAATAAATCATTTCCACTGTTCAAAAGACACCTTAATCATTCTGGGTTATTCAATCAGAATATCAACAAATACTGATGAAAACAATGAATAAATAATATAAACATATTCTGCCAGTAGAAATGATCATGTGCCTCTGAGCAGGGCACAGTACACAGTACAAATACAGAATGTATATTTTTATTCATGTGCAGAAGTGTGCAGACACAAACTCCATGAAAAACGTCTCTACAGCTGTTAGAGCCGACTGACCGCTGATCCAGCTGCGATCAGCTGCTGCTGTTATCAGAGATGGACGCTGCTGAGGCTTCAGAGGAAAGGATGTCTCATTTCTCACACGCAGGCATAACTTCACCCTGAGATTCATTCATTTTATCAGGCAGGGTGGCTTTTCAACTTACATTTTCTCTTATTGCAAGCTATGATGAATTTTCCAATTAGACATATACTCATTTACCTGTGTCATTTACCTTCATTATCTAGAGTCTAA
The DNA here is from genome assembly GCF_014851395.1 of Micropterus salmoides. Taxonomy (NCBI): domain Eukaryota; kingdom Metazoa; phylum Chordata; class Actinopteri; order Centrarchiformes; family Centrarchidae; genus Micropterus; species Micropterus salmoides. The sequence continues at coordinate 33,432,605 of NW_024044459.1, read as the reverse complement.
ACACTGCAACTAGGCTACAACAAGTGGAGTGAGGACATAATGAAGCCATCATAACACATCCTAATAGGCCAATGCAAATTATCAAGTAACCTTATACAGATATATATTTAATTAAACAGTTACGGTTGGAAGTAATGACCTACACTGATGTAACTGTGTGTCCCGAATTACCAAACATGTCACTAAAAAATATTGAACCATGTTTTGTAAAAAATATCATACACACTTATTTTACCATATAAAGAAACAGTTCTTGATAGTTTAGGGTTATTGTCCCTGCACCCAGCAATGTTAACTCAAAACTTTACATTATCTTTATATGGTTACATAACATATTAGTTAATACGTTTTGATTCTGCATGGCAAAGTCATTTCTTAGGAGTCCTTGATGAAGTCCAGATCATGGGCTATTGGCCCATACAAGAGTCAGTGATCGGTCGGTACTATGCCCGATCCGTGAAAGTAAGTCATAAATAAATAAAATGGCTAAAAATATCTCCATGGCTCTCAACATTTCAGATTTTTTTTAGCACTTTATTAAATGTCTGTTTCAATACCTCTATAAATGAATCATTGATCGTCCCTCTGACGTTTGATAATTGACATATCACCAATATTGTGGTGAAAGAATGGTACAGGCTCTATAAAAAACCACAGCCGTGCGTAATGTGAGCTGCTCTGGTGCTGTTGGAAAACATTGCTGATGCAACTCAGTCTGTGAAATTGTACTTCTTTGCCGTTCTTCTCATTGACAAGTCTAATGAGTGGTGGAGCTTGCACAACTATCAATATGTAAACGGATGTTTAAGCTTGTTTGCATCCATTTATGGCAACTGGTGGGTGTGAAAATGAGGCTCATGCTTGTGCAGCCACAGTGACTGAGATTATAAAACAGAACCAGGCATACATGTAGCTTTATAAATCTGTTTTCAGTCTTTGTGCATGCACACACTTTTAGTTGGGAATCAACAGAGTTGTATCTGGCCCCTGGTTGGTATTAGAATAGTAGGTGTTTCCAGTGTTCATGATGAGCTAAGCTAATCGCTTTCTAACTCTAGCTCTGCACTGAAGACATGAGACTGTTGTTAATCTTCGCATCTGACTCTTGATAAGAAATTAAATAAATATATTTCATGTCAAACTACTCTGTCAAAAGAAGTCGGTGTTGACTGTAGATTTGACATGAATTGTAACTAGCTCTGCTCTCATCATCAACATACACAATACCTTTAATACATTTTTTTTTAAACCTGAAGGTTTTAAAGTCTTTCAAAACTATTGAACCAGTTGCTAGACGGTTGCCAGCAGCTTCCATTTTCCAATTTGTGACTTGTTTTTTTGTGACTTTTGAGTTGTCTTCACTACCTCTAACTTTCTACAGACTCAGGAGCTGTTCTTAAAATGATACATGAGGACAAAAACATTTTATTAATGTCTTTTATATGTGTTTATTAAGCCTATCATTTTGAGATGTTTCTCACAAATTGGCCTGTTAAGAGCTACTCATAGCCCCAAGATGTATTGTGAATATGGCCCCTGCTCTCCATTTGATGTGCTCTATAAGAATGTGTGCCAGCCAAAGCTGCCTTGGAGCAAAAGCCATGAGATGCAGAGTGGAGAAAGGACTTTCTTGGAAACTGACTTGCATCCCTTCACATAGACGGGAAAAAAGAACAAGTGGATAGTTTTTCCAGGAGCTGACTAAGCCTCTCTTTTCACCTGATGTGTTTTGGTTTATCAGGTTTTACCTCTTATCAAGTCTCTCACCGGGATAAGTGTCACATTTTGACATTTCGTTTTCACGAGCAGCGGATATAAAATATGATATGATATTATTTGTTGTTCCACAAAAAATTCATTTTGCAAGACCTTCACATCATAAACAGAGGAGGGAAGCAGATCCTAGCAATTGTTTTGAATGATAAATAAATGCTGATTCGACAGATGGCAACGACGGTGAAGACCTAGAGTGAAAGTTGAGATGACATCTGCAGTCATCCAAAGCTGCTCCTGGCATTGTTTCTAGGGATCAGGATCTACACTATATACCTCTGTTCAGTATGTTTCAAAAAATATTTGGGTTGATTGCTCAATGTTTCTGTGAAACCACATTCACAGCTTTCACATCAGTTGCATTATCCATCTGGTCATTCTCGAAACCAAATCTATACATTCTAATATTATTACTTCAAATCTGCATACTTAATTCAGAAAGTCCTCTTAACTTCTGCCTCTTGTCTTATCCAAAGGGCTGAACCTATTCTGACCCGGATGAAGGAGGATCATACCCGCATCATCCTGCCCGCCATAGACAACATCAAGTACAACACATTTGAGGTGCAGCAGTACGCCAACGCCGCCCATGGATACAACTGGGGGCTGTGGTGTATGTACATCATCCCTCCGCAGGAGTGGCTGGACAAGGGCGATGAGACGGCCCCTATCAGGTGAGGGCCTCGGCTGGCGAACAGCGTCTATTATAGATGAAGATGTTTGATAAAATATGGATAGCCTCGGGGTATGACTTATTTATGTGTGGAACCATCAAACCAAGGTGCTCAGTAGTCTGACGTCCCACCCAAACGCATAAATAAAGCCTTCCAGTAGAAAGCTGTAATCACCATGATGAATATCCTTATTTTGATGCAGGATCACGAGGCTACAGCAATGCGGTGTCATTAGTGTAATTGTGTGTTGAATATGAGCAGGGCATTCCATTATACCGCCGCTGATTGGAGGACAGCACCGGCTTGTATCATGTTTCTGTATAATCCTAGAATTCATTATGTGTGTCCTAGGTCAAATCATATTGGATTTTAATTGACTGAGAAAGAGCACAATAGTATTGTGTTGCATGGAAATGGTCTTAAATTTCAATCAACATCTGTTTGGCCAGAGCAAGCTATAGTAACACTAACTGCAGAGTCCATCTAGTTAAACCAAATGGTTCATCTGCGGACATGACAGTTATGCTGTGACTGTTGAAGTCACAAACTGGAAATGTGGTTAGAGCTCTTGGTTTCAGTATATACAGTATCTACATAAAATAATCACCAGATAGGTAAAAAGAATATAATGTAATCACAGAATTACAATATTGCTCATAGAAGCTGTAAAAAATTAATATTGAACATTTCCACAAAGGTAACAGTGAAATCCCTGTAAAATAGCATTTCTATTAAAAAGAGAAACTCACCAAGACTTTATCAAGACAACAGGAAAACACTGCACTGCAAAAACTAAAATCTTAGTAAGATTAATTATCTTAATTGAAGGCAAAATATACTTGTTTTTTGTCTGACAAGATATTTCTTCTTACCAAATATTCTTGTTCTGTTGGCAGATAATTTTGCTTATTTTAAGTAATATTTCCCCCGTTTTAATGCTCTTTTTCTTGTTTTTGAGAGAGAGCTCAGTTTTTGCAATGTGGAACTGTGGTTAGGCTTTCTGGATATTGTACAAATCTGCGTAAAGTGGACAGAGGTATTGTAGACAGAATTTGAATATCAATGGGTGTTTATCTGCTTGAAAGAGTCAGATTTCTTATTTGTCCATTCCATGTTTTTTCTAATCAGTGTGGACACTAAAATGCATTTTGGATGTGCAATATCAAGTGAGATACTGGGACATGCAGCCCACCAGCAGCTTCTCTTTGAATACTCAAATCAGAATTGGCCAGAACTGTTATGATAATAGGAACATCTTACATCATTGAACAGAGAAGATTACCATGATTTAGTTACATTGGCAGTGTGGCTGAGCCTGCATGAACTTGAAGGCACAACAACAGGGAGACATCAGTAACTGGAACATGTTCAAAACCAGCAAGGGAGGTGTAGCTGCAAAAATTGATATGATGTCTTTTATTGCTACGTGTTGATACTATTTAGTATCTCTGGCTGGGCTTTATTCTAGAAAAAATATGAGCAAAATTTGAAAAGCAGATGCATGTAGAATACCTATTAAAACGCCCTTTAACAAAACATTGTCACTTCCTCCCAGGTGCAGGGTTAGCACTTTGGGGTGTCCCTGAGCTCTGATCTCCCTGATGAAATGCATAAATGCATGGGTCTCAGAGGGACATGCAAGGAAATAAATGGCACTACGAAAATGTATGAAATATCATGACTTAACTGTCTTATGGTATGGACATTTAAAAACTCTCAAAGGACACATTGAAAATTTTTATATGCTGCTTCACATGGATGAATTGTAGCTATAGTTGCTGGTGCAGGAGCCAAGTGTGCGAGGTCAAGCCGGAGCCAGCATGAAGTAGCTCTGCTATTATTTTTCATCCTTTCCATATTCATGGCACTGCTGGATTGCAAATGTTGCTGTGGGCTTGGTGCATTGCCACTGCAGTCTTAGTGCTATAAAATCTTGAGTTCAGAAGTTGTTAATGTATAATAAAGATGTTAAAACACACAGCCATATGAAACGATTCTTACTGCAATGTTTTTTAATAGGAAAAAGCACAATTCAGTACTTGGCTATAGGAAAGAGAGAAGTTTATGTGCAAGAATTTTGCAGGAATCACAAAAGACATTGATAAGGTACAGTTTTTTGTTTTGTTTTTTTACAACAAAAGGTACCACAGGGTCAAGTACAAGCATAGAGAGCATACACTGACCTAGAAAATAAAAGTAAGATCATAAAAGTAAATTAACTACTCAAGCACAGTCTTCTCTGCAAGGTTGTTCTAGAGCAGAGGTGTCCAAACTAAAGCTGTGGGCCAATTAAAAATGGACCACTGGCCGCAAATCCTAACAACATACTGCAGTGCATAATTGCAGTGATGAGATAGTATAATGTACGACAATGCTATGAAACCAACATTAGAACTACACATCTTACACTGGTACTGAGCGAGAAGAGAACATTGAGCAAATCTTTTACTCGATTGCATGTGATGGAAGCACAGAGTTGAGGATAACCTTTGCATTAAGGAGGAGCTGCTTGTTGCAGTACCATAGAGAATTTCTAGCTTTTTTATCTGATGTCGATGCTGAATACGGCGACCTACTGTACCATTCTCAGTTAAGCTGGCTAAGTTGCGGCTCCGTGCTGTGGCGGGTTTATTCCCTGAGATCAGAAATTGATGATTATGAGCTGAGTGACCCTCTGTGGTTGGCAGACCTTGCATTTTTGGTTGATCTTACTTATCATCTTAACACGCTGAACAAGTGTTCAGAGACCAGCTTGAGACGCAACTTTATGCGCACAGGAAAGCTTTCTGTGCAAAGCTTCATCTCTTTGAGACACAAATACGCAACTTCAGTGTTGCACAATGTTCATAATCAAATGTACTTTTCCAAAGGCTGACCTTTCTGCTAAAAAGGAAGGAAATGTGTGTCTGTGATAACATCTCTCATGAAAGAATTAAGTCGGCGCTTCCAGGATTTTTCTGTCATTGAGAAAGAAATCAAGGTGTTCTCGACTCCCTTCCTGATGGATGCAAATAAAGTGAAAAAAAGCTCCTCTCCCTACCTTACTTCTACCGGTGTTCAGAAAAGGCCAAGTTTCCTCTGATGAGAAGCCATGCAAAAAAAATACTGAGTCTGTTCTGCTCAACAAAAATATCTGAGCAAACATTTTCGCTGTTAACTCTGAACAAAAGCAGACTAAGAACCAAAATGACCGACAGCCATCTGTGTGATGTCCTTCGCATTTCAACTCCCAAACTTGACCTGTCAACCTTCAGTCCAAAGTGCAGCGTCACTGCTCCCACAAAGTGCAATACTGTTTTATATATAATACAGTATTAATTTGTTAATAAGCCCAATTATTTAATGATTTCAGTCAATTAAAGTTTTGTAACATTAACATCAGTTGATGTTAACAAGCCCAATAACTTATTTGTATAATAAAGCAAAATAATACACAAAAATCTTCCATTTTGACCATGGGACTTCCAGCCCATCCTCATGGCAGATGTTCCTGTACACTATGCCAGCTACCTGGTTATGGCGTTCCATGTACGCACTTCCTGCCTGCATCTTTACACCCTGCTGTTATGTGCTGTACTGTCTCAGGGGCATCCTTGCACAGTCTGCACCTGGGGTCCTGTCTGGTGTGGTAGACCCCAGCCTCTATTGATCTTGTAATGAGTGCCTGTTCTTGTGCCGCCATGTTTAGTGCTTCTCTGCTGTCCTTCAGTCCAGCCTTTTCCACCCACTGGTAGGATTTCTTGATATCAGCCACTTCTTCTCTTTGGCTGTGGTACATGCCTATCCATGAAGGTTCTTCGTCTTCCTTGTCCTCACCCTCGGGTTTCTGCTTCCTGAGGTATTCACTAAGCGCTTCATCTTTGGGGGACATCTTCCTGATGTACTCCTGGATCTTTGTATTTCATCTTGGACAGTGGTCTTGACACTCACTAGCCCTCGGCGTCCCTCGCTACGCTTAGTGTACAGTCTCAGGGTGCTGGATTTGGGGTGAAACCCTCCATGCATTGTGAGGAGCTTTCTTGTCTTGACGTCAGTGGCGTCTATCTCCTCCTTTGGCCAGTTTATTATACCAGTGTCCATGTATTGAGCCATGTGCCTACTCTTCTTAACCTCTAAGATGCCTGACAGGAGCTTCCATGTTGTGCAGAGGCAGGTTATTGGCCGGAAATTGGATTGGATTGTTCCCTTCTGGGGATCCTTCATGATTAGGACTGTCCGTCCTTGGATTAACCATTCTGGGTGGGTTCCATCCATCAGCAGGTGGATCATTTGTGCTGCCAGGCGTTCATGGAGTGCAATTAGTTTCTTCAGCCAGTAGGTGTGGATCATGTCAGGGCCTGGTCCAGCTCTTCATACCTGCCACTCTTTCTTGGATGTCTGCCATTGTAATGGTTACTGGATCTTGTTCTGGGAGATTGCTGTAATCTGTTCTTAGATCCACTAGCCACTGAGTGTTGTGGGATCCACTAGCCACTGATGTTGTGGGATGCCTCTTTCTCCCATATGTTCTTCCAGTACTGTTCAGTCTCAGCCCTGGGTAGATCTGATCTTGTGTTATTACCCAGCCACTGAGAGTACACTTGTGATGGTTCGGTGGAGAACATCCGGTTTATTCTCCTGGCTTCTGCTTCTCCCTTGTTAGGCCGGTAGCCAGAGCGGTAAGTCTTTGTTTGGCAGTCTCCAGAGCCTCAGGTATCAACAGCATGTTGTATTTCTTAGGTAGCCCCTTCCTTGCTCCTTTCTGTATCTCTGAGAGCTGACGAACCTCTCTTTGTGTTGCCTTGATCTTGGCCTCTAGCCTTCTCCAAGGCATATTTGTTGTACCTAATCAATCTTTAGTTGTGATAGGAGATGATTGCTGAACGCTGAGCTATGAGTTGTTTCTTTGTCAGTGTTGATAATGGGTTTCGAAGCATCCATATATCCCACAGTCTCTGCATATATCCCCTCTCACCGGGATTGCTTGTATAGTAGCATTGCATCAGATCCATATTTTATGCTCTAGTCTTGTTCCAGTAGCCCATTTGTCATCAGGTTTCCCTGGTTCCCTAGTATGGCTGATATGAGCCATACTATGGTATGGGTTGCTGTTTCACTCATGGCTCTTGTATTTGCGGTTTCACTCATGCCTGAGGTAGACAAGTAGATTTAAGGACCTTGTCTAAGGGTCCACCAGGATACCCCCACCCTGACCAGAAATCAATCCCACTATCACCTGTACCAAAGGCAGTTGCATTAGCCTGTGAGCTATCCAGGAACTCTCTCTCTCTCTCTCTCTCTCTCTCTCTCTCTCTCTCTCTCTCTCTCTCTCTCTCTCTAACACCCCTCTAGAGCCTGGTCAACTTTAGTATCAAGAATAGACATTGCAAGAATTTAAGGAGCCTGCCTCAGGATCAGAGGCTTCACACTGGGTAATGGGTGGCTGGGGAGGCCTGTGGTATTTTATGGTCAACCTTGTCAGTCACTCAGTTGCTTGAACAGTTACTGGAATCAGAACAAAGCAAATGTGTTGATTTGTCACTTAAATCCTTTGCTGCTGCATTTTAGCCACTATGCACACATGAAACACACTGATACAACTATAAGCTAAAACATTCACACATACTGGCGGATTTTGACCAAGGGCAACAAAAACTGAATTCAGTACCAGAGTTTCATTACTTTGCTCGGTCCAGCGTAGCCAAAGCAGTAATGGTTTCATTTGATACAGTTGGTCTCATACAAATAAACAGAATAACATTTCATACTGTGGCCCTAAATATTGAATGTCTTATCAAAGCTCCATGAAAGTCATGTATTATTCAGCATCAAGTGCTAGACTTAAGATAGGAGAAAGATAAGAGAACAGCCTCAGACACTGTAGAGCTGGTTCGTGTTTCCCTATTGACACTTGGACTGATCGCCTCAAGGACCAGCTGTGTGTCGGCTTTGTGGATTTCTATTGGGAATCATTCTCCCACTTGTTTCCTCATGGTTTCTGCCCATCAACAACAGAAGCTCAGCTGCCATCCAGAGCTCGGTCTCCTGCCTTTTCTGGTAGTTTGGATGCATTCAACAACAAAGCGAGGAAAAGGGCACAAGAAGGCACAAAACTGTCACATTCTGAGAGTACAGAGGATTGCAACCACTTTGGAGATCTGACAAAAAGAGGTTTTCTTTGGCAAACACAGCAATTATTGACAAGACAGAATAGGAAGACAGTGGAAATAGCTACCAAGTGGTTTTGATGTGTGGACAACAGCCTGAAATCTTTAACCAAAATGACTGTTGTCTGTCTTTCCTAAGTGGAAAAAGTTTTAGCTTTATAAGGAAGGTCTACACAAAAAATCTGTGTAATTTCTTAAGATTGTAATCTGTTGTGGCCTAAAGGAACCTGTTTGTTGAAAGGATACTTCAACAAAATACTTCAGTCTAACCATATTGCTTAAGCAGATTACAAAAATCTGCTGACTAAATGCATTTGAGTGCAGTACATGAACATGACGTAGGGAGAAGAATTAGCTCCTCTTAATGACATCAGCTCCCCTAAAAGCATGACTTGTGATATTTTAGGGGGTCTCTAAAATATAGACAGCATGCTTCATTGCCATTAATTTCTATATTTCTCCATCATGGATCCATGCGTAATCAGGAGTGTCAGTGTCCCTCTCACGGAAAAAAGAAAGGTCAGGTCGCAAACAAGAAACGTAATTGTAGCAAAATGGCTACATGTGATAATAATATAATAAGACAAATGCTGCAACTATTAATGATTCAGCAGTAAGAATCACAGTCTGTCTCAGGAACAAAAGGTGAGCTCCCTTGAAAGCTATGGTATAGTTCGCACACTGTCATTATTATTGGGCGTGGCTATGTATATCAATAGTGACTTTCATGGTTAAAAGGTTTTTTATGATAGTAAAATTATGACTTTAAAAATATCGCTGTACTTATTACTTTTAAAAAGCTATTTATTAATTACTGAAAATGTCATTAATGTGTGCATTTACTTTGCTACCTTACTTGAAGCATCAGGGCTTTCATTACAATTTGTAATGAGAGGTCACAGGCAAGTCAGATGTCAGGGTCAAAAAGCAGTTCAACTGCAATGTCTTTATCTGGGAGAGGATGAGTAATCTTAAATGAAAGTCTTTAACTTGCCAGATGTATCAGATGTTCATACTGCATACTGCTAGCAAATGATTTGGGGGCCAGAGTTAAGGGGTGTGAAGGGCGGATGAAACCCTGCAGGCTGACCATCTGTACACTAAAAATAACTAAACCAAATGACATTAAGTGAGAACTGGAAGATGCCACAATCAATCTGTGATGTCTACTACGGTTTTCACAAACACACTTTGTCTTGAGTTGCTGTTTGACAAACCTTAGAGCAGTGATTACTCTGTGCTGTACACATGTAGGTAAGGTAAGAGCCAGAACAACAGTGCAGGTGAAAAAAAGTGGTGATGGAGAGAGAACAATGGCTGGGTGTGTCATTCCCACTTACAAAATGTTACAAAAAAGCCACTGGAGAGTGTGTTGTATTTCACACACAACTAATGGCAGGGCCACACAGAGCAGAGACTGTGGTTGTATTGCATCAAAGTCTATTGAACACTTTTGTCTGTGAAGAAATGGGTACCTCTGCCTCTTCTATGATTGATTTTGCTTTGTTTGATTGCAGAACACTGCTGTAAAATTGTGAGTCAGTGTCACTGTTTGATTCTCGAGATTTGTACAGTATTCATCCTTACTATCTGCAGTTGTGGTGAACAGCTGGCTGTGATTATTCATTTAAATGGCTTCAGTTAGTTGGCTCTAGTAGGGGATTTACTTTTTCATGCCAAAATATTGCATGTTTGATCACCTTGCACACTAGGCAAATACAGGAGGTACGAAACATTGCTAAAATTTGTTCTCTTTTCTTTCACTAAACATTATCAATACATAACCCACCAAAGCAAGAGGTTTTCACTTCATCATCACATGCATCTGACGTAAGGCGCTGAGTCTGTACTTAAACACAGATTGTTAACATTGCCAGGAAGCTTATTCTAAAAGGAACACTCACAGAGAGCTGCACAAAGTTTGCAGACAGGCAAGGTAGGTTACTTGTCAAGAGAGGAGAAAGGATGAGGTGAACAGGGCTGAGTCTGTCTTTTTATCTGCACAGTGAGTGCAAATACTGGCACTTCAAAGCCTCCCCGTTACCATCTTATAATTTAAACAAAAACTATATGAGACAATAAGAGCGAACAAGTCAGCAAGCATGAGTAATTTTAACAAGTGTGGAACAAAGGTAGTAGGAATAATTAGCTAATGATAGCAAAGACAGTCTAAGCATTAGTTTAAGTGTGTGTTTTCCACTAAGAAGTGTTTGTCACTGTATTGTTGGATGTATATGCGAATAAAAGAGCACAACTAAATGGTTAGTTATAACTTCACACTAATGTTTCTTTAAAATGTCTTAAATGAGCAACACATCAATTTGACACATAGCACCTGCTATGAATGTTAAGCTGATGTAAATGATCTCGTTACTGTATTCCCTCTGGTTAAACCAGCCTCCGTTGGTGTCGGGGTGTTCGGTCCTGGTCTGTGTTCAATGAGAGGCTGCTGAGCCTGGTTCTGTTGCCTGCTTGCTCAGCTCCTGTTCTGGTGCTCATTCTGGTGCCGCTCCCCAGCAGCTTTCCCTGCTGGGTTCCTTCACGCCGGGCCTGAACACCTCCTCCTCCCGGAGATCCATAGCTCCTGCTAACACTCCCCCGGTAGTCTGAGTACCCAGGTAGAGACAGCTAATCCACGTTGCAACAAAAGAGATCAATACTTGGATATTGTCGTCACAGGCTTAACGGCCAGGATGGAGCTTGAGATTGTTTTTTTGACCAATGAAAAGTTGGTTGACTAAGACTCTTCTCATTAACATTGTGAAGACATTAATAGTTTAGTCGACTATTAGGAGGCATAAAGATTTATGAAGTTTACACTGCATGGTGGTGATCCAGACAGTGTTTTATATAAGGGTCTAAATCTAAAAGCAACTTCCTTTTTGGCTCCCACACTGTATGGCTCAGTGCACTCTTTTAATACAGAGTCAATGAATCATAATGCAGCTCCCTCCTGCTGGTACTTCCTGCTGCCATGTCTTTCAAACTGAAGTGAAAGACACACATTTGCCTCTCCTGTGTGTTTGTGTGTGTGTGTGTGTGTGTGTGTGTGTGTGTGTGTGTAATAATATATGGTGAACTTACCCCGGGCGCCATTTCAGAAAAAATAATAAAGCCACTCATTGGTCACTTTAGAGAAAAAATAACGTAGCTCAGTACTCTGTATGAATGTAATGCTTTTTGTGGGGCTTTGTCCCAGAGCACTTAAGAACTGACAGATAATAGTAGTGAAACGCAGCCCTGGGGGGACAGCAGCTAAAGTGGGACCATTTCTTTTCGTAAAGGTGGAAAATAACCACTTTCTTTGTGTTCTGAGTGAAAAACACTCTCTTACTCTACTAGCTGAACTTGGTAGCTTTTAAACGGTAGTAGTTTTGAAAGTATTTTAGGTACTTCTGCTTAGTGATAAATATAATGAAATCTGATAATTACATTGAAAATGCCATTTTGGTTTGTTGTACTGGAATGGGAAGGGGAATAGGACTTGTGTAATGTATTATTTTTTCTCTATCTTCTATAGTACTTTTAATTTCATTGCATTAGTATTTTTTGCTAACTAATTTTACTATAACAGTGTATCAGATGATTATGTGTAATATGAAGGGTATAGCTCAGAGATGAACCCACAGAGAATAATCCCACGACTCTGCAGTTCCCCTCAGAGATCCAGAGCATTATTTGCATATTTCCATTCTTTGGTTTCACTTTACTGTTTTGGTTCACTCTCACCAACCTCATTTCCAGCAGCAGCAGGCAGCTGTTTTCAGCAAAAAGCTCTGATAAAGCCACTTTACGCTTCCTGCCCATCATCTCGTTGCCCTGCAGAATCGGATATACTGCATCTTAATCACATATGAGACTGTGGAGTTGAAACAAACAAGAGTCTCTCTATGCTGCACACATGCATTAACCACAGTTAATTTTATCTCCAGTGGTAAAATATATTTTTTAATGTTCATTTTACCATAAAATCCCAATTCTCCGCGCATGAACATGCTCTTGCAAGTTTCTAAATCAGGAAGGAAAAACCAAAACTGTTTCATACCTGGACATTTACATTCAGTTGATCAGTCTCTAGACTGTACGCTAACTTTACTATGAAAACACTGGAACCGGTAATTGCATTGAATATTTTAATATTCTCTCTCTGTGTATACAGGTTTAGTGGTTAGATAATAATAATTCAATAGATGCTGTCTCTCTGTGCTCATCCAGAACTCCAGCTATGATTGGCTGCTCCTTTGTGGTTGATCGGGAATACTTTGGTGACATTGGTCTGCTGGATCCTGGCATGGAGGTCTATGGAGGCGAGAACATCGAGCTCGGCATGCGGGTAAGGACCATACATTATTACTGATGCTGCTGTTGGAATGGATTCACACTGGAAGGAGACTCTGATAAATAACTTGAAATATAGACTTTATTCTTTTTTAAACTGAGTTAAAAGCCACTTTGTTAAGCAGAAGATGAAATTCCTCACAGAATTGCTGTAAGAAAAGTTGTTTTTAATGAGCCATCCCTTCAAATCTGGAGGAGTTTTAGTGTGCAGATGTACACCAGGAAGGCCACACAAAAAGCCACAATTACAAATCCAATATTTGAGGGGGTAATATTTAGATGTACAGTCCTGGTCGGAAATGATTTGTGAAATCTATATTCAGACTTTAGAACAGCTTATGATGAAGTTTTCTTATGTTTCCCAGCCAGAGGGCTACAGCTTAAGATGCAAAACCCAGGGGCGTCAACAGAAGCCATGATTAAACTTTGCAAAGTTTCTTAGATGGAAGTGCAGGAGAAAAAAATCCCCTTAATGCAAATCTTCAGCCAAACCAAAGGCTCTAAAACCTGTATACGGAAAATGTAAATCTCTTTTGCTGCTGCTTTGAGTTGAATTTAACGCTTCATGTGAGCGAAGGGCCTGCTGAAGAATTGGTTAGCGTTTAAATTCAGAAAATGTTTCTCTCCAGCCAAGTGGAACCATTCTGAATCTAAACGCACTCCTTGAGCTTATTGGAATGAGAAATGCTTGAAAGATCCCACTCCCTCGTTTAACGTCATCCCCACATCCATTTCAAAATCTCGAGATGGCTTCAACAACACCTCTGAAGTGTCGGACGCCTTTGAAAAAGCACTGAGACCAGAGAATAGATCTTGGTTTACAGATTGCGGCAGTGCTTTATTGAAGCCAGAGACATTTACAATTGTTGGTGACAATTTCAGAGCCTCTCATTATTCCACAGAGTAGCTTTTCCCCATACGTCAATAGCATGTTTTTTGCCATTGACAATAATGACACAATCATCTTTTTATGTCTTTACCTGATAGTTGTTTTGCACTTATCATAGAGTGATATCTTAGCATTATGTATTATGTGGCAACTGCCAACGGCCTCCCCCAAGGTTACACAGTGGTTTGTCATTTAGTAGAGCTGCTTATATGTACCCAACAAACCATGCTCCTGAGTTAGACGAGGTTCATGGGGGAGATCACTTCAGCTACAGCAGCTAAATAAAGTTAGCACAACCCTGTTGAATTATGTGACATAGTGTAACAGTGATGTTCTTTTAGTTCTCTCACACACAGAAGCTCCTCACTCACAGTCTCTGTGAATATTTACTGTTGCTTTTTGATGCAAGTGAAGTATTCCTCTCTGCCTGCGAACACAATGCCATCACAAATGTAATTACCTCTCCTCCTGTTTGCCCTGTCCATGTGGAAGTGAAACACATGCCACAGAAAAGGGGCTATTCATCACATGTACAAGCTTGAATAGGTCTGCAGTCAACAACCAGCTTCAACCATTCATATTGTACAGCCGCTAATGGAATGGAGATGGGCTTCTGGCGAGTGGACAGCAATTACTGCTCTAAGGCTACTACAGCTCAGGCAGCTCACTGTAGCGCCGGCTGAGGAGTTGCCATTTGGGATAGGCTTGATTGACAAGAACATGTATAACAATTAGCCAGGGCAACTCACAATGGCTGAGCCTGCCCAGGACCATCTGACTACAGGGGGCTGATGAAAGGCAGGGTTCACACCGAAAGGTTATGGCGTATTTATAATTTATTGTGCGTTCCAGATTCTGTGTCTAGCTTTGGGTAAAACGGCTTCCAGGATCCAAAGAACTGGCCTCTTTGTAAGCAGAAAGGAGACTGGCATGTACAGGGCTGATGATAGAGTACAAAGCACTGCGTGCGGTGTTGTTTCCATGAGGAAGAGAATGAAATAAAACCAAGGGAAAGGAAAATAAATCATAGATCCCACTGAAGTTTTCTGTTTGTTCAGGTGTAATAATTTACAGGGTAGAGCCTGTGAATGAAAAGAAATGAACAGAGAGACGGTAAAACTGCAGAGACAAAGAAAATGGATATCTAAAAGATGCTCCCAGCATGATGTAGCGAGCGATATATAGGCTACATAATCTATAGCCACACCACTAATACATTATACAAACCTTGTAAAATTAACTAGAATCAATTGGATATATTTTTTACTTGATCTGCAACTGATGCTTCTTACTCTCATAACACATTTGTCCCTTGTGCCACATCTATTAGCTAAGTAGGAATTTGATATCCTCACCTTTTAAAATAACTGGAAATGGCCTGTCTGAACAGAACATCCTGCCAGCCACGAGGCTCCGTTTGCAAACAGAGAAAAATGTTTGGGGATAGAAATGACGATTTCTGCCAGGAGTGTCGATATGAGTTTATCTTGTAATGCGTCTCCCACCCCTCCTGCATTGCTGAGTCTTTGCTGATAGTGCATCTCAGGAGACCAGGACATTGCTTTTCATTTCAAAGTTCCTGTGGGCACAAGTATTATGCTGTGGTAACTCTGTCAGCAAGTATACTACTACATCAAATCAATCAAGGGTCATCCCTGCAGCTGCTCCTCATATGCTCCAGCTAGTTCCACAAAAAGCTGATGTGTAGTGAATTTTTTCTACATATAGTTTAATTACTCTCACAACTTCTGCAAAGCTAACAGCTCGTATAAATTAAGATAAGGGAATGACAGTCAACATAGTGTTAAATATGAATCAGTGATTTGGTGACTAAACCTTAACATTTGGGGTCCACTTTTTTCAAATTTTTTCACACTATGATACCTTTTATATTTGTATAGAAGTTGTCAGGGGCCATTGTTTATACTATATTTTTCATTATAAAGTAATCATTTTTCCTAGCCTCTGAAACGTCATACCACATTTAAGTGAACAATTAATCCTCAAAAATATTGTTAAAAAATTAAATAAAGACAGATTGTATTAAAACATCATCGCAGTGTATCGAGACAGGTTTGGGAAACTGTGATCAATGCAAAATCACATCCTTGACTTAGTTCATGTACATGGCCTGGGCTTTAAATATATCAGTGAAGGTTTTTTTCCTTATAGGCCACAAGTGTACAGGGCACGCTAACAATGGTATTTAGTGGAAGTAAAGAAAGGTATGAAGGTACATAAAGCTCATAACTTATGAAATAATAGTGTTTTACTTTACTCACTTTGATAATTTTGTTTATTCTACATGTGTATTTTTTTTCCAGTAAATCACAAAAAATCTTCTAACTCACTTGTATGTTGAATCATGACAGTAGCAGAAATTAATATGACAAAATTAAAGTACTTAAACGGGCTATATGTAAGTTTTTGACTTTAATAAATCTAATTTTCATTGCCTTATTGTCAATGGGCTCAAAACTCACTCAGAAATGAAGCACACGCCTGTTTTCTCCGTTGCTCGCATCAGCCACTATTCTGCTTTTAATGTGAGGTCTCCGGGTCGGATTCAGCCCTGTGCGTGCTCCCGAGCCTCTCTCAGACTACAGCGACCACACGGCAGCTAACGAGATGCAGTCCACTAACACCACAAAACAACCGGCTCACAGCAAAACACAGGCTCAACATAAGGATACAAAACAACTATAATGGTCTATGTGATGTCATCCTATTGTAATGCAACCACAAGCAGCCAGCTAACGCTACATTAACCCTGACCTGCTGGTGTTTGCTTCAAAACGTTCAATTTAGATTTATTGCCTTTTACCGATACACAGCTTCTCCACCTCTCAGTCGCTGTAACTAACATGACCCACATAATATACAACCCAGTGGAAGAGCCATCCACTAACACTACAGTAAATTTACCTACTGCGGTCTAACTGTTATAAAGTGTGACACAATCTCGTTATAATATTCAGTCCAGCTCACTAACCGTTTCATTATCATCCAGTACATGTAGCTGTGCTGAAATTGCTGAGCCTCCAGTGACAGATTCACAGATAGCAAAGACTGAAAGCACCAGGCGAGCTAACGCTGTAGCACGTCAGCTAAATCAATGCAGTCACTGTAACTTTATCATGTAACGAGCATGGATTAGTTCAACATCAAGCTGATAAAAATATTACTGTAACGTTGCAGTGGGAGTTTAACTGAGTTTCCACCATGTTGTGTGAAGCTGGCTCCCTACCTGTCTATAGCTGCTCTTATTTTGCCTTTTTTCGGGAGTAACGTTATTGTGCCAATATGCCGGTGTCTCGCTGCGCTGAATCAAAGGTACGGCGCCGGTGTCGATCTGCCTCTGAGATGGGAATGTTGAAGTAACAGAACCTGAACATGTCTGAGTGAAAAGCCACAGCCTGCAGGATTTCTGTATGAAAGTGGTTGTGTTTCGGATTCTACTCGCTCATGAGTTCAAGCGAGCACGCGTACGAGCACACACCTGGTAGCAATTTTAAAACCGCACCGCTAGTGGCCGCTGGAAACTACATAATGCCCCTTTAAATAAATATATAACGAAAAAATTGCCACTAAAGGCGTGTCTACACAGGAGGCGTTTTACATAAGTTTTTTTTCTTTTAAAGGTCCGTTTTTATCTGTTTAAGGCAGCTTATTTCAATTTTGATTGCTGGTTGATGCAGGAGAAGGGGAAAGCTTTATGCAAGCAGTGTGTGCCAGTGCAGACTTGGTAAATGGGGAACTCGAAAAAGTTGAAACCACATGTTAATTAGTTTTTTAATAGAGGCCTGCAGTCCCAAACACAGTTCAGCTTAAACAATTAAGTACAGATCACTACTTAGAAACTAAAATCACAACATCCAGTCATTCTTTCGATGTTTTGCCAGCCAACATGATGGCAACCTCCTCTCTGCCTAAAAAATGTGTTCAGTTTGCCATCAGAAAACTATCCAAGCTGCTTTATGAAATATGTCTTGTCTTTATAACAGTCCAATAAATCAGTCACTCCCAAATCTAAGAAACTCAAGTGTGATCTCATGGGGTGGCCAGCTTGTCTCAGTGACATTCATTAAACTCACCAGGAACTCCGTTCAGAAGTAATGAACATCGAAACCATTCTAATTTTTTTCTTTGAAGTTTCATCTCCATAACCACCTGGGTTTGGCCTCGGGGCATCTGGTCATAATCTTTCTGTAGTGAGGAGAATGGAGCTAATTAAAGTCTAGCAGCACCAGCAGCTATAGAGGAGTGGGACATAATTACACTTCACTTGGTCCCGTCTGCATCCCATGCAGAGATATGGCAGTGTGATGACAGTTTACAGTACAACAGTTCAGTACATGTATTACTTTGGGTTTAGATTAGATTGATTTAAAGTTTTTTGTATTAAATATTTCATAGAAAACCAAAACCACCAACACGGTAAGCAGCTGGAGCAGCAGCAGTTAGGGTACTTTAAAAACTCTTAGTGCCCAATTATTGCCATAACTTGCAACAAAAACCTCACTATGTCTCTCAGTTGTACAGTCAAATTTGAACACACAGACATGATTCACAAAGTTTTAGATTCTTTTGATTGACTTACACTTCCCAAGAATATCCTATTGATATCCTCGATCAGTGGCACCCCCAGAAGATTTTCCTAGGGGTGGCCAGATGGGGCCATTAAAAATCCTGGGGTGGCACACTAAACCAAAAGCCATAACTGAATTTCAGGAATTCTATTATGCAGTATATAGACTAGTTGAATACTACATACACATATGAGCTAAGGAATAATAGACTAAAATAAGAAACCAAAGTAATTCACAGTAAAAATTGTCTAACGTCCGTAGACTAAAACCAGTTCAGTTAACATTCCTAAAAGAAATCCTGTTTAATGTGTTATCTGTTAGGCATTAATTGTTCTTTAAATAGGCTAGTTGACATTTTCCTTTAAGAGACAAATACAGCTTTTATTTGTAGGAGTGCATTGATGGGGAGGAACAAAACATTTACTGGGAACAAGCCAACTCAAGATTACAGACATCATGGAGCATAAATATTTTTCTTTTAATTTTTCAAACAATTCAAATTGAAATATACAATATGTGTCTGTATAGAGTTGTGTAATTATTTATTAACATACTATTTCACAAGTTTGGTGTTATTCTTGTTACAAACAACTACGATAGTTATTCTTGAAATATCCCTCACAATCCAGCACAACAATTTGCCCATGCAGGGACCAGCAGCAGAGTCAGGATGATAAACGATGCTTTCACTCACCCCAGCTGAGGTCTCACCTGAGGAGAAAGGCGGCATGATGGCTTTCCCTCTGGGCAAACTTCTGGATGACTCTGAAGTTTTTCAGACAGCCCACCGACTCGTTGTGGCCCCGCAGTGTTTGTTGTGCTGCTCAATGGAGCGCCTGTTGGGCAGCGATGTTTGCCCTTCGAAGTAACATTGAGCCCAGTTTCATCATCCGGGTGACTCCCGCTGTTCGCATGTTTTGCAATCCACAGGACAGTCTCCATCGGAGCATAACGTTAACAGCCGGTCACAGACAGCGCTGTCAGGGGCTCCAGTGCTCGTACCACGTTAGCTTGCTGTTAGCGATGGTGCTAACCTGTTGCTATCTGCAGACTATTAGCTCTAACACACAGTACAATACACAAAACTGTGTAGCAGTGTGACAAACTTATTATAAACTAGCCAGGCTACTAACTGTCTCTGTACATTAATTAAATTACACTTTTCTTTCTTCTGCAGCTTGTCGCTACCGCCACAGAAAACGCACACATTCGGCAAAACACCGGTGTACTCCAATTCGCTCTGCCTGTTAGTCCCGCCCCTTAACCAGTCACAATTTTAGAAAACTGATTGCCATCTACATGGACGAATCGGAGGCCTCTCCTAAAATAAACATAATAGTCTGTCACACCTCAGGGTCAGAGGTTACCCTCATAAAGTGAGCCTAATATGAGAACACTGCTATTTACCTTTTAACTCACATCAAGGAGTTTGGTTGGTTTACTTTTGACTGGTGTCAATGTACCAAAATGTTACAAAAACCCCTGTAATGTATGCACAGGACAAAGCCTTAACCAACACAGAAATGATTCCCTCTGTTGTTTTTGTTGTTGGCAGATGAACTGCAGACCTATGGCACCTAGCTATACATCTGATGTTTCTGAAGTTGATCTTATACCATACTGGAATAGACAGGACCAGCTCATAGCACCTGTGTTCAATTTCCTGAAATATTGTGGTGACTTCTGCTTAAATTCAGCTTCTATGCAGTTTGCTTCAGCTCCAACTGGGAATGGAAACATTTTCCAAATTATTATGATACAGTATGTCATTTTGTAATAAGGAATATTTATTCATGGTCAAATATTGTAGATTATATAACAGCCCTGATCTAAAAGATGGATTATCCCTTGACTAAGATGCTTCATTTACCAGTCAATCACATAATAAACCCAAGAAACCATACTAAAGTTATCTGCATCTTAGGCCTCCCACCGCTCTCCTATCACAGTCCATAATTTTTTCCAGATTGCGACTTTGCTTGATAAAAAATAAATAAATACAAAAAACCTGTGAACTCAGGATGAGCCTGTAAGCATTTTTTCAAGCGTTACAATAACAGGTGCTGCTTCAAAGCAGTTGGTAGATGCAGTCAGATGTTGCTTTTACTGTAGTTTATTTTGAGAACATCTGCCCCACTGATACAAATATGAAACCTGGACACTTTAACATGGTTGATTAACCTCACAAGCCATCTGGCTAGATACAAATGGATTCAAAGGGAGTTAGAACACTCCAGATGTGTTGCTTTGTATTGTATCAGGTCTTACATGTATGCATGTCTGTATAACTATACATTTTATTCCAGTTTACATGTTCTCCCCATTTCTGTGTGGATTTCCACCGGGTCCCCCGACTTCCTCCCACAGTCCAAAAACATTCAGGTTAATTGGTGACTGCAAAAGTTAAATGGTAATAGATAAATTATGGACTTGCACATGCACATATCCTGTCATAATACAGGGATATTATTACTATTATAGTACAGTTAAACATTATGAGACTGTAAAAAGGATTGTTTGAGTGAAACAGCTCTTGAATGTTTCTCTTAAGCACGGTAAAAGTTCTGTCTGCATTTTTGGGAGTTACTTTCATTTTATGCTGTGTTTTGTTCTAATCTATGGGTTGGAGTTTATAAGGGGATAAGGAGGTTGACAGTGACTGTGGCTGACTTAAGCTGGATTTATACCTCTTATGCCGTACCTATAGTGGCTCTGTGTGTAGGCTCTGAAGCTATACTGTAGGCTAAATTGTAGCTGCCGTGTGCTTCCTCAAAATGAAGATGGCAAAAAGAAAACAGGCCGTTTGTGTTTTATTCTACAAATTTCTGATGCCGGGAGAGATTGATAAGAACGAGTGAAAAAATCGAATACAGTGTAACGCAAGTTGAAACAAGGCTCCATTATCTTTTAATACATTCTTATGTCTGTGAAGATTCTCAGTCATCCGGGCCATAGTTATACAAGGGAGATTAGATCAAGGGCAACAGGACTTGGTTTAAGATACCTGAAGAAGTTTCACTTTTCAACCAAGAGGCTTCTTCAGTTCTGACTGACTGGCAGGGTGTTCTAGCTATTTACCTATGTGGGGTCGTTATTAAGGTGATGGATACCACTTTGTTCGTTAATGCTCCTGGCTGTTGGAACAACATTGTGTCATTGTGGTAGTTGGAGTCACATGATGCCAAGTCTAAACTGTCATTAGCATTGTCACATGAGGTCGAGTATTGTTCAATCTACTGGGAAGGGATGAAAGGACAGCATTGTTGATGGGGGATAAGTGGTGTATCAGCCTTCCTCCCCTGTTGAGATATGGTTTCTCCACCACGGTGTAAATGCCTTCTTCCATCCCTCTTTTGAACCATCTGTTATATCACAGGCATGCATCATACACCTAAGCTGCAGGTGCTTTGAGCGGGACTCCTATTAACCCCTTGCATCAAGTTTAAATCCAGGCTTACTGCATTGAGAATCAGGACTCAGCAAGACTGCTTACACCATCAAATACACATCGGCTCTGCTTTTCACAGATAGTGATCCTAAAGCTCTGCATTTTGGTGTTAAAATCTTCTCACTTCAGTCAGCCTAGCCCATAAATCACAAGTACAGGACCATGACATTCCGCAAGTAAATGTTATTGTAGTTGTTGTGGCTTACTGTCAACTTTCTGAAAGAATGCAGTAACATGATGGCAATGCCATGCTCAACACTGATCTTTTCCCAGGACTAACACAGTGAATTTTCAAGTCATCTACAGGCAACAAGGAGTTATCGGGGGCTGCTGTGATAAGCCCTGAGCAAGTTACTTCCTGATAAGTTCCTTTTGGAAACAGCAAGGCTGTGTGCGCTCTCTCTATCCAATCATACCACATCACACTGAGGATTCTCTTGTGCTGGGTGATGGAAGTATGTTTGTGTGTGTTTCGGTGGGATGTCTAATGTTTTTAACATGCAGGAACATTCAGATCATACAGATTATATCATGAACATTTCTGACTTACACCCAATATCTGTACCGGTCACCTTGGAGTCATACAGGCTGCAGCCCTCCATAGCGAAAGTGGTCACCTTGAAAAGGGCAGGAATGTCGTTATGAAGCGGCATTAAGCGCCAGCCATCTGTGGACACCAACCATTCTGGCAGTTTAAAAATCACCAGCATGCCCATGTCCATCAAGCAGCAAATTACAGTGGGCGCTGACCATATGTGAGCCCTTTCTAACTAACCGAGTCGTTCCAAAAATGAGAACAAATCTTAAGGGATTCTGATATTACACTTCATCAAATGGAAGAGATTAATGCGGACAATTATTGGATTAATGCCATAATGAGGAATGCTGTAGGAACCTGTGGGCAAGGCACCATACATAAAATAATTTGGTTACATGCTGTATACAGTTTCCTTTATATTATTTTATTATTATTCCTGTATACAGTAACTCCTGTGGGGATTTTATCTATTTCAGGGCTGTGATACTTGAGTCAGGCCTTAGGTAGCCTTAACTACAACCCTGCTCTGTTTGCTAATCCCATTCCTGGTACCGAACTGATGCATTCTCTCACAGTGCCGCCACAACATGGGAGGAACCATCTGCTCTCTATCAATACAGTCAGAGTAAAGGTAACAAAAGCATTGGATATCGATTGGGCATTTGTCTTTTTCAATGTCTGCATTATTTAGTGGCTGAATCAATCCATAGGGCTTAATAGACTCAGGTTTGCTTACTCCATGGTTCATTACTGTATGTTCCAGCCTGCATCCATCTCAGGGAGGAGAGACAAGTGAGAATAGATGCAGGTGGAAACGTTCTGACTCAGATAAGGTATTGTTTCAGAGGAATTACTGCAGCTATTGATGGACTTAACTGCTGATGTATGGCGAAGAGGAGCAGCTCTGCATACGTTTTGTGTTGTTGTGGAATTTACTGTAGGATTTGCATTCAGTCAGCTGGCATTATAAACGCTCATGATTTGCATTCATCTATGTGTTCCATGCAAGACTTTTATTATTGTCTGGTTGTTACTTCAGGTCCTGCTGATCCAGGCTATATCCGTAATTTACGCCTCAACAGATTGTGTGTTTGGAAAGCATATTTTATGTTTAAAAATGATATGTAGCATACTCCTCAGTCTGAAATGGCTTTGGAAAGATAACATGGCTTCTTGAGCATCAGCATACCTCAGAGAGTTGCTGCTTTGGTGTTCAGGGCCACGGGGATAAGTAATTAGACAGACCTTGTCAGCTTGCCTATTATCCATGTGAATCATAAACTTCATTAAAAACCTCTTTTCAAGAGTGACTGCAGATACTCCCACCTTAATTTGAGCACATTTTGACAAGGTAATTAAAATAATTTTAGATGAATTGTGCTTTTCACATCCTTCTGCAACTCAGGACAACTGAATTATATGGAGAAGCATCTCTGTGGACAGGCTCATCACCAGGAAATACAGTAACGTTTAACAAGAAGAAGCTCATCTTATCATTATTAGCATTAGTTAATCTGTTCACGTAATTGCCTCTGTTAGATGTCTCAGAGTCAGGCTGAAAACTTGAAATGATCTGACAAGGCCGAAGTATTTGAAGAGCACTAGCACGCATTGATTTGGCCACACCAGCAAATCGGCAGGCAAATCAAAGACAAAGGCCAGCAACCGGATGGAATTAGCTTTTGACAGGCATAGTTAAAAGGGGCCCTGTATCTATCTATCTCTCCATCAACATCTTCCATTTTAACGATGTATGAGGAGGAGAGGCTGAAAACGAAGGCATGAAATGAAGTGATGGCCTATGGGGAGTGGCTCATATCCAGCCTCTCAACGGAGAAGGGAGCCTTCAGTTCCCAACACTTTGAAACATCACTCATCATTACACAAGACCTGGGAGGAAGGGAGTGAAGGAGGCTAGCATGGCAGTGGTGACATGACATGTCAAGTGACTGGGGAAAATGTGTTGAAAAAACAGGTGTTAAAAAGAAAATGAGTTTAATGAAAGAGGGCTCAGTGTACCCTGCCGTGGGTAACGAATCTTAAAAGAATAGTTAAACATTTGGTGAAATGCTCTCATTTGCACCTGTTTAATATCATTCTCTTGTCTGTGTGGTAAATATGTAGGTCCCACCAGTAGCCAATTAGATTAGCTTTGAGTAAAAACTGGAAACGGTGGGGAACCTACCTGGGCTCTGGGCTCTGTCCAAAGGTCAAAAGAAGTTCATCTAGCAGCCCCTCTAAGGGTCAGTCAATATCATATTATATTTGTTAATTTCTACAAAAATAGAAATGTAAAAACATCACATTGTGGTTTTTCCAAGTGGTTATGTGCAGGGCAATTTCTTGGTTAGATGTAGTGTCTTCCTGGACAAAGAGATATGACATTTTAATAAATTAGCTTTAGAGGTGTGGGCTTTTTGCCCCTGTTTCCAGTCTTTACTGAGTCTATGCTAAGCTAAAATAACTGGCAGCTGGCTGTAGCTTCATATTTAGCATACAAACATGTGTCTTCTCCCTGTCGACAAGAAAAACAGTGAAAAAAGTATATTTACCTAAATGCCAAACTATTCGTTTACCAGTCTTTATTTTACATTGCACAGTTAAAAACCAAAGAAATGGCATAGGCTGTTGAAGGCTCGTACAAGGTGCAACACATCAGTCAAATGTCAGGTGAACTGAATAAGACTTCAGGATCAGGCTTCATGTCACTGAACACACAATGACTCTGTGAGTATGTTTTGCATGGTGCTCTAATTTTTGCCTTTCAAAGGTTTTCACACTCAAAGAAAAACACTTATTAGTACACATGTATTTACTCTATATATTTATTATAGTTATTTTAAGTGACTTCTTAACTAGATGTAATGTTGTTGGAGCTCTGTCCTGATTAGCAAGCTTGATTGTGCTTTTGTAAAGATATGAATTTATTATTTATGCTAATTAAAGGCCACAGTAGGCTCTGCCAGAGACCTGTCAATGTTGCATTTCCTCTTTGGCTGATGAAGGTCTATATATCATTGATTCTTAACTTTTTAAAATGCCAATGTGAAATGAAAGCATCTGACCTTATCGTGTTAGATAAGGTCTAATTCATGAGATCAAAAACAAATCCCTAGAATACCAAAATTAATGTTATAAGAGTAGCGTTTTATTTTATGCTGTTTGTTCACATTATAATTGTTACCTCTGTATTTCTCTATTGACGCTCTCCTCACTCACACAACAGCTTTGATAAATGACTTGCTACCATGTGATATTCACAGCTTTCATATCTGGAAATTAGTGTTGGTGTGAATAAACATTGCATAGATAGTGACACATTCTAAATGAGTGAAATGTTATATCCATGCCTGTTTTAATATATTCGGCCTTCTCTGTGTTTAATAACTGTTTTGCCAGCGCAGGATGATTCAACACATCACTGGGAAGTCAGATTGTATCCAGAGTACACCATAAAATCACTTGCTATGTGTCTTCATGTCTTTCTCCCCATAACCTTAAAAAAAAAAAAAGAGAGAGAGAGAGAATATAAACATACAGTCTGGCTAGCCTGCACCCTTAATAAGCATTTCCTGGCATTTCTCTGAAACGGGTGAGACTTTTTGGGATGTTATCCTGCAAAAAGACATCCCTTGGGTGCAGAGATTGCAGAGTGGAGAGCATTTCAATTAAAAACAGGGACGTGTAAAATTCCCCAGACACAACTGAGTGCACACAACTCATTATCTCAAGTGGATACAGCAAGTTTGTGGATGGCTTTCATCCAAGATAATTGTGAAAATGTCCGTGTGAACTTGAAGGAAGTCCTGTGACACAGGTCTGCACATGAATCCATCTAATGTAACTTTACCAAGAATACCTGAAGCGTTTTTATTTATTTATTTATTCTGCTGAAGGTTTCACTCACGGATTAAGAACTTGTAAGTGTTTTTTATGACTTCCATCCTGAACTCCAAAGTGGCCAAAAATGATATATTTATATATAAATTAATGCAGGTTTGAGGTTTTATCATCTTTGATTGGTAAAGAAGGTTCTGACCAGAAATGTGATGGAGGCATATTTGATGGCTGCAGAACAGTCCCTGTTTCCTCTGACTGCAAAATCTAGCTTCATATTCAGCTTCTGGACTTTCAGACATTCTGTATTTTTTGATGTCTTGTCTATTTTTTTTACCAAGGTGAAAAATAGTCATACAATATATGAAACACATTTAATTCTAAAATGTAACTCATCACAACAATTCTTTTTAGGAAGGGTAACTTTTAATTTCTTATTAAGACTTTATTTTTACGAGTAAAAATACAGTTATCTACTTTTACTTTGCTACATTTAGTTTATACCTTCATTACAACTCATCTACTATGCATTTGGGTGCCTGAGCTATTGGAGAAGGCAAATTATATGCAGCGTCTTTCATATGAAATAGTTGGCTACATGTCCATATCAAGATAACAGCAGATACAGGCAACACCAGTAGGCTAGGCAGCAAGCATGATATTGTAAAATGACCTTATCAAGGAAAATTATTGTTTTAAACAGAAATAGCGAAATTAGAGATATCAACATGCAAAGCTGAGTGCATTCTCTAGAAAACTTGTCAACTTGCTAGTTTTTGATCATAAGTAATGTAATCATAACAAATGCAAGCGTACAGCTGTCCTTATTTACGACAGCGGTATATTACATTCCAAACCGGTAGGGGCGCCAAATCACTGCAAAATCTCATACACACTATATTACAATATTAAACCACAAAGTAACTTGTACTTTGAGTAGTTTATTAACCAAGGGCTTTTACTTGAGTAGGTTGGAAATTGTAAGTTTTACTTTTACTTGAGTACAGATTTTCAGTACTTTACCCACCACCACCAAGGTTTTGTAGTGGTAGTTCTCATCTTAAGTGAAAAAGTATTACAGCCCTTCTGGTTTTCTTATCATTTTGTCAGGGACTGACTACCACCTGGCATTTGACATGCAGGGTATTTGTTGTCTGATAGGACAGAAAACCAGCTTTGATGTGTTCTCAAGTACCAGAACTGAGAGCTGCTGGATTAATGCATAATTATGATCAATGAATTTTGAATGCAGCAGTCACACTGCAGGATGATGATCTGTTCAGGTTTCGAAATGTCACTTGCATGCAAACGGAGCCTGTTGAATAAAAACAGATAAAATAAAAAAGGAACAGATATTTAGGCTTATTTCTTATAGTGAAATTATGTAAAATGTTCTTTTGAATAGACAGAAATAGAGACCACAAAGAGTTGTCGAAAGTTTGCATAATCACAAGCCACCACACTGAGAGCTGCGAAGAATACTAAATAAATGGAACAGTTTGAAAGTAGAGATGAGTTATATAAAGTTAATTTCCAGTGTTCTGCCAGCAGTGCAGTAATGACACAGTAGTAATTATCTTCTGCTCCATATGGAGAAGAACAAATGACAGGAGGAATTCATGCATTTTCATGACATTTAGTGAAGAAACTTCAAGCAAGTAGGTAGATTGGCAGTCAATTAATGCCCCCAGTGACCCAGAGAGGTTACAAAATTTCACACATGACACATTAAGTAAGAGCCTTGTTCTTTTGTTATTTTGTGAATATCCCTCAGTGTTTCTGACCAGAATGAGTAAAGTCAATGTTACTTTTTTTTAAATTGCAAGCCACTGTAACTTGAATAAGGATGATGGGAATGCAGTCATACCTACGATATCTGGGGTGTCAGACAGATGTAAAATAATTAAACTGATGTTGAAATTTACTTCCATAGCTTTATCCACAGCAAAGACAATAGCAATTATGTCTCATAGGTCACAGGGTGGACAGGACCTGGACAGGAATGGGATCCTGGTAAAAACTTACACATTTGTAAAAAGATATATAGTGACAGTCACAATCAAGAGCACAACAAAGAGTTTTCTATCAAGATGAAATCATTTGAAAAATGTCACAGTAGAAGACAAAACAGGAGAATCAGGACACAGTTTTGAATGTGCGTGTTGCTGAAAGGGGCTGAATGCTATGTCGTCTTCTTTTTGAAAAGATCAATACACCCAGTGAATCAGTCTGTCCTTCAGTGCACACAGCTCCAGATAATCGTTCTCTCAGTTATGTTCAAAAGTAGATCCCTGCACATTTTCACACCTAGTTGTCTGTGTCTGTGGCCGAGCTGTCATGCACACAGAATAGCTGAGAAAGGTGGAGATGAACTCTGGCTGACCCCAGGAGACTGCTACATTCATCTGGGCAAACCTGGGGCTTCTGTTGCTGCAGGATAGTTTTCCTCCCTGTCTGTCAAATCTGTCATGTATGCATATCTTCAGCACTACTTTTCACCATCTCTTTCCGTGTTCTTAGCTGCTCACTGGCTCCTTCTCCTTTGCCCTATTTTCCATTTTGACCACAGAATTTCTGTTTCTGACAATGTCTGTAACCAAAACCAACAATGTGACATTCACACCCACTTCATGCTGTGATTGGCCAGGTGTGTGGAAGTGAGAAATGAGGCAGGGTCTGAACTTCTCTCTCAAGCTCTTTCCCCCCCCCCCTAAAACTATTTGGCACTTTTTGTGTATGGACGGTGGGTCTCATCAACATCAATAATGAGACACACTACAGAAATGAGATGAATTAGCTGGCCACATGATGCAGCGGAAACAATCTTTTCTTTATGTGGGAAAAACAAAAGAGATTGTTATTGACTTCAGGATAACACACACTCAACACCCCCCTGCTGTCCATCAATGGTTCTATTGTGGAGAAGGTGAGAAGCGTCTAATCTTTGGGTGTGCATATTACAAAGGACCTCTCCTGGTCAATGAATGCTACATCTGTTGCAAAGAAAGCCCAAAAGCGCATCTACTTCCTCCGCAAACTGAAGAGAGCAAGTACCAATCATGGCCTCCTTTTATCGTGGCACCATTGAAAGTATCCCGACCAACTGCATCACTGTGTGGTTTGGAAGCTGCACTAAAGAAAAACTGAAAACCTTGCAGTGCATATAGTGAATACAATGGAACAATCATAGGTGCCTCACTCCCACCCCTCTAAGCAGTCAGCACCCCACACACAGCCTCTTTAGTCTCTTGCCATCAAAGAGAAGGTACCAGAGTCTCTGTGCCCAGGTTGTTAGGATGCTGAACACTCCCCCCTCTTCTCCCCTCTGCCCCAAAAGTCTAAACTGCAAACCCCAAACCCACCCATATCCAGCACCAGCCATCTTACTACAAAGGACCGCAAAACAAACAAAAAATGCTGCTACTTAGCTTTGTACTGTGGAAACAGCATGAACAATATTTTCACTATTGCACCGCAGACAGTTATTTATATTAGACATTTTTCGCACTAAAGTTTGTAAATTATTTGTAATTTATTTGTTTGACTTGTAAATTATTGGGGCCTTTGTTGTCTCGCATTCAACGTGAGTCATGAGAGAAACACAATTTCAATCCTCTGCGTGCCTTGTAAATGGTACAATTGACAATAAGGTTGACTTTGCCTTTGATATGTCGGGTCAGATGGCTGGAATTCCTTGCAGCATCAATATTTCCAAAGAACAACACTAGGTTCATTTCAAGTAGTAGCCTGTTAAATTTATTCTAATCCCATTTATTTCTCTGGATGTCTGGCCATGCAAAAGTTAACCGAAGTCTTGCCAACAGAATAAAAGGATGCAGAACAAAAGAATCAATTGAGCCTGATAGCTTGACACCAGATCAGGGAGTCTGTTGTTTTAAATATTATCCTGCTCTAGTGGCTTTTCTCACTTACATGTGAGTATATTTTACTTTTTTTGTCATGAAAAAGGCCCAGATCTTAAATCCGAGACCCGTCTACATGCCCATCATAAGCCTCTGTATGCTGCATTTTCCCAGTTTATTGACTGTATTGTGTAATGGTGCTGATAGAAACCTGTTTACTGCTGTTAATAGCTTTTATGTTTTTTATGGCTGATGTTTTCTGTAGCCCCGTGGAGCTTATCACGCAAATGGTCCAGCTGCAATTAACTAACTGCATGTACAGAGACAATTAGATTAAATTAGCAATTACATTACCACTACATCAAAGTGCTCTGTGTTAAGTGCTTCCTCTTAATGACGCAGGCTGCAATTTTATGAAGGGTCAGTGCCAAATGGACCTTGCAAAAATGCAGTCCTGAGGACCTGTGTGTGGGATGTCATAAGAGGTAGATTCACGGTAGATTAAAACAGCCTTATTTGGTATTTAGATGTGAAGTGATTTTCATATTATAATATTTACAGCTGGGATTGGCTCCAGCCCCCCCGCGACCCTGTACTCAGGATGGAATATTTAAAGCCACAATCTATAACTGCAGCATGCCCCCCCCCCAAAGCTAATTTTCTCTTGTACAGTGGTATACATATAGTGGTATAACATATTTCAGAAATCAATTGTCCATTCATACATGAAGCCAAACATTTATTTTCCATGTGTCTCCTAATTAATTTAAATAACACAGCACTCCAATTGCATTAGTAAGTACAGCAGCAGATAACCATTTGGCTTAGTGGTTAGTTTATTTAGTGTAAATATATATATAGTATATACCTTATAGTTATGATTTACAATACAACAACATGAAGTGAGACACTGTCATTAGTAGAGGTGCTGTCAGGGTTCAGTATCTTGCCCAAGGACACTTTGACATGCAGTCTGGAGGAGCCGGGGATTGAACCGCTCACCTTCCAATTAACGGGCAACGCGCTCCGTGTCCTGAGCCACAGCCGCCCCCTAATGCTTTGACTAAAGCCCGAGTTACGAAGAGACACGCTGCAGGATAAACTCATGAGAGAATGTAAAACACACTGTTCAAGCCAGCAAACCACTATCCTGTTTGTCCTCAGATTGGTGTTTGTCACGCGCAGAAAAAGGTCGCATCAGCACTGATGTCTTGTCCCAGGTTTTCTTGCTGAATCAAGGAGTAAGTGTACCCCGCCCACCGCCCCCTTAACTCTGGTAAAGGAGCCTGTTGAGAGAAGACAAATTACGATTACTTTTCAGTTACATCGTGACCATGCAGTCAACAGGCTCGTGTCCACTTGTCACATATCAGCAAAAGCAAACACTGCAGTTTGATCTCAAGATCTTTGAGGCGGCAGTCCGTAAGGATTAGGCTGGGAACCGGAAGGTCGCCGGTTTGAATCCAGCTTGGACCAGAGTTGCAGAGCATAGACTGGTAGCTGGAGAGGTGGCAGTTCACTCCTGGGCACTGCCAAAGGAGATCTTGAGCAAGCCCCTTTGATCCCCACTGAGTGGCAGCCCCCTCATTTTGACATCTCTCAGTGTGTTGCTGTGGGTCCTGTTTGTGCATGTGTGTCTTTCGGACCTGTGTGTAAAATACTAACATAATAACAAGAGTGAAAACATTGAGTTTTGGGATTAAATAAAGTATAAAAAAATAAAAAAATTCCAGAAGTGGATCACAATCTAAATACAGTGTAAAATATTATCAACTGAGAAGCACCACTAAATTTGACCCTGTAACTGCCATCTTTGATGTGGTGTCCTGCAGGTTATACTGTACATGTGAGCTCCTTCTAAACTGTGGCAGCAAGAAACCCTCCTATTCATCCACTTCTTTTGCTGTAATGGGATTTTAGGACTGGAAATATTTTTGTCACCATCCCACACATTGTACAGACACAAACAACCAACCATACTGATTATACTGAGTCATATTGACAAACAAGGTTATCCCCATAAGATAAAACACATACAGTTGGCTTATAGATGGTCCATCTCTCAGCCCTGCTCCCAGAGGTAAACAGAGCTTAGCATGTATGTAAGAAGCTATAGCAGTTCAATTTATTCAGCCATGCTATCTTTTTTTTCTGCGCTGGAACACTCTTGGAATAGATGCTCTTTTTCTGCTCTTTATCTAGAACTCAGAAACCACCCACAGCTACCAAAATTGGTAGATAATACAGATTTACTTTGTTGAATATCGCATTTAATAGTTGCTTTAGAGTTTACATAGCGTGTGATGTACAGCACATCATATTGTGATATATAATTATAAGAAATTATGCTTATTGAGATGATTACAGCCTCACAGTTGTTATCAGCTCTCTGGAGCGGTAACAATATGTAGTGAAGTGCTGCCACATGAAAGAAATAAAATAGAAAAGAAAAGAAATACTTGACACTTGATCTACCTATAGCCTTTTGTGTATTTTTAACGTATTGTATGCATGTATTTTAATGCATGGATGATTTGTGGATCCCGTCATTTCTGAAAAAAGAAACTGTGTTGTGTGTGTGTCCAATGACACCACATGAAGCCTGATGCAAAGAAACCAAAGCCTGTTTCACAAACCTAGTTAGCTATTAGGTTGCTGACCTTCTGGAAATGGTGGTTGAGAAAATATTGATCTTCAATTTGCTTTTAGTGCTGGGCAAACTGCTAACTGCAATTACACATATACACATTTTCAATTATCCACGAGTGCTTCACGACACATATTCACAAGCACTTAACAAACACACACACACACACACACACACACACACACACACACACACACACACACACACACACACTCATACACTATTGATTGTAAACAGGGAACCTAGATAAAGAAACTAAAGAAAGACGGCATTACACAGAGCTTAATACGGTACAAAAGGTGATGGAATCTGCAAGGGCTAAACACTTACCATTAAATTGGTATTGCACTTACTCCCGCAGAAATGCACCAGCCATAAAGGCTAGTGTGGAAAAGCAGCACTTGTCATGGGCTGCACAAAGCAGGTGAAGCCTACTCCAAAGTACTAATGGATTTCTTAGGCCAGGGTCACTGTGGATCACCAGCAGTGGAGATGAGGGGTCAGCCAGTCAATGGAGGTGTTTAAACAGCCCTAGTGAACTACTCCACTACTGATACAGCCAGGGCAATTAAGGGTTTCAGGGTGAGAGAGACTAAAAGAGGATGGATGCCTTTATTAATGTACAATTAAGCACAAGCTTTCACACACCCTTGAGCATTACAGAAACCTGTAAATTATGATAATTGGGACTTGGCTAAATGTTTGATAGTGTCTCATTTCCATGAACGCTGCGCACTATGGCCATATGGCTCATTCTGATTCAAACATCTTGCCTTCCCACAAGAGCACAAGTTGATGCGGCTCACTCTTGTGATTTGATTTGACTTTTTGCTGCCTTAACAAATGCTCAGCCTGCCGGGTTTTTTTGTCATCATTTTAGTCTATTCATTAGATACACAAAATACAGAGCAGTTACCAAGGAAGCTGTAAGGAACAAATTAAGAATGAATAATTGATGAATCACTAATAAGTAACTTCTAAATATCTCTGAATCCAGGGCTATATAGTAGATAATGAGAGGTTACTCGAGAAAAGTCTTTGTGACATACCACTTCTAGAGAATTACTCTATTCTATATTATATATACCACGCAAAGACCAAATCAACATTGAATTGATCCTGCTAACGGGTATTGTGTGTGTGTGTACCCAAAGCCTGATGAAGCTTAATCCTTTTCGCCGTACAGCTCCATTGTCATCCAAAGCTTTTAAAAACACATCAGTGAGTCACACCATTTCCCTGATCCTTCATTACCACAAACATGGGCACTGTAGTTTATCTTAAGTCAATCCCACATACACCATTCTGCTGCCAGAAGTACTCAACAGAGCACCACATGTGTATTAATCCAACGCTGAAAATAGTAAATTGCTAAAAACTACAGTGCGCAACTGTTTTAGGAACATATTTAGCTGTTTTTTAATAATAAGTACATATTTGTGACCTGATCTTCAGTAATTATTTTGGCTGATCAGGGTGAGGAAGTCTGAAAGTATTTGGAAATGCATTGTTCATTTTGGTCTTTTCATGGGATTTGTTGACAATAACGAAAAAATTGCATAGATTTACTATCAGCTTATTCTTTAATGAGTGGATCCTGATTAACCTGGATTCTGCTGCTGAGTGGTGCAATGCTAATACCTACTCATTCATTTCTAATTACTTCAACGTCCACGAGTACCTCACCATTACTTACGATTTTTGTGCCCCCTAAAGTGAAGTAAGGTGTCATCTAGGGGTGTGCATCTTCACTGGTCTCACAATTCGATTCGATTATGATTATCAGGTCAACGATTTGATTCCAAGGGTAGGATAAAGATGCATTTTTCTCACTGTGTGACGATTTGGTACTTTTAAAGGTTGAGTGTGTAAGTTTTAGTGCCATCTAGTGTTGAGAGTCTCGAATTGCAACCACCCATCCAAGTGACTTGTATAGCTACGGTGCCTGAGACAGGACAAAAGATGTCCTTGGTGAGATATTAGAGAGTTGCAAGTCAAGAAATCAGGTCTGTTTAGATAGAAATTATATTTACTTGATTGTTCAGTAAAACCATATGTTTTTGTGAATATTATTGTTACTTAAACAATAGCCACATCAAGAAATGTTACATGATGTCTCATACTCCTGTAATACATTATTTTACTGTACTGTAATGTACAACATTTTTAATGGGCATTTAGCATGTGAAATTACAAATTACACTTATTACTGGGTTTTTTTATGCAAATTTGGAAGATATTCATTGTTGATCACTTGATAGGCACATGGTCATGTTATGTGTCTGAGCTTCCATGCTATTCCATCCAACAACATATTTATTTCTACCAGGGCAGTAGAAGTTTAGCTGGCTGATTGCTTCCATGCTCTAAGCGAATGTTACCATTTTATTGCCAATTACTGATCAGCTGATTGTCTCGCTAATGTTACCGTAAAAGCACAAGGCTACATGAAATAAATACAACTAACATCACATATTTTACACCACTGACAGGGGAAACACATCACTTTTCTCGGTGATTATGGCCAGCTTCTAGCGCCGTTTGTTCGTTGTCGGCTACGGTAGAAACAAAATACAGCGACCTCCATAGGAGGGGGTGCCCCTGGTTATGTAGATATAAATGTCTCATTCTAAGGTAATAAAAACATAAAGGTTCATTATACAAGTTCTTTATACACAACTGAAAACATAGTTATGGATATTATATTGCATTTCTGTCAATAAATCCTACACACTGAACCTTTCAAGCAAAGTATTTATATCAATCCTAACAAGTAGGTAGTAATGAAATGCAGATATTTAATGTTACTTAATATAAATGTAGCTAACATTGCATAGCATTATTACAATATTACTGCATTATTACTGACCTCTGCTATTTTCATTTCTGATACCGCTGTTATTAGTATAGATTCAGATGGGGGTTGAACTACGCACTTTACAATGCTCCAAACATCGTTCACTCCACCTTAATATATCTGTACCTTTTTTATGTCTTGTCTAGTGTAATTACATGTTTGTGTCTTGTCCTGTAAGTTGATTATTGTAATCTTGCATTGAACACCTTGGGCCTTGAGAAACAGTATTTCGTTCATTTGTGTACTCAATATGTGGATGAATGAGAACAAACCTAAATAGCAGCAAAAAACGTCCTGCTCAGCTTCCAGACCGCAGTCTGAAGAGGAGATGTTAGCTAGGGCTAACTGCCTTGACTTTCCCAGTAGCAGGATCGCGCCAGATAGACTTTAATTAACTGACACACTGTGATCTACACTGTACATTTACAGCCAGACTGAAACAGTGTGCTCATATTTTCCCTCTGCTCCGCTCATTTTCACCGTCACCTCCTGCCGCCTGTCATCTAGTTTTCGTTTAAAGAATGAGGAGAGGACGCGCTGCACAGTCTGAAAATCATTAACGTTATTTGCGCATTGATTTTATTGATCATGTGAAATGTTAGTAGCAGCAGTCACAAGTCACTTAACAGCTGTCTGTCTGCCGAACAGGGAGAACCACACGTCACCATTGTGTGCACTGCACAGACGGTCCAGGGCTGCACTTCTGCATTTTCTAGTTCCGCCTCTTTGGATCCGTCAACATTACCATTATAAATTAACCTCTAGATAATCGATTATTGACATTTGTGAATTGATTCATAATCTTCCAAGTCCGCATCGCGATGCATCTAAAAATCTAATATTTTCCACACCCCTAGTGTCTTCCCACAAATCTAAAAAGTAGCAAACAACTGTGAATTCACGTTTGTGTGTTAATAACAAAACCAGCAAGAGCAACATTTTCAAAATAAATTTGAATCATCTTCAGAGCCTTTTCATTTCTTCAGTTGATTTAAGATCACTTGTCACAGGCGAACTACACAGAAGGAGAATGATTAGAAGGCCCACACCTGAGGTTGTTATTTGTTGCTATAAGTTCAAGGCCCTGTTCTGGCCTGACTAGACTACTGGAGGAAAGCTCCAAAGTTTGAATAAACCACTCCAAATATGATTATTGTGAACATGCCACAAACCACAAGAAGCTGTATTTACCTCCATGGCGTTAAATAAACATGGTCAGCTCAACACAGGCTTCACCCATGCTCCGGACTTAATTGAGAAAGTAGTTTTGCAGCAGTATTCTCCTTTCAAACCATGCAGGGGGCATCGTTTTGGGTTCAGAGAGAAGTTAATGGATCAGAACATCTGTTACCCATTGTGGCGATCATCATTAAGAGACTGTGGGTGGTAGAGGCTCTGCAGTTTATACGGTTGGAAGGACATTACCATATGCTATGGCATTCTGATGACGTTGCGCGAGTGTGTAACTCCTGGGCCACTTTCCCACAGCACGGCATAGATTTGCAGATTTGTAAATCAATGCAGGGTGTTATTTCACAGAGAATTCTAAAATTCAAATTGTTTGCTGCCCTCTAAGAAATGACAGTTTTGCTACAATCTGACTGCCTGCCTCTATTTTCTTAGCTGAGTATGTCGGACGAGTGTCACAACATCCCTGCGCCTACAATCAATCAATGTTGGCAGATGACAAATATTTGCTATATTTACCTGGCTTTATATATCATTCCTTATGCCATACACGCAGTTTTCACAGCACCAGGGTTTTCTGGCTGTCAACTCTCCGAGGACTTTTGCATTTATGGGCCATAGGCTCACAGAGCCACTTATCATACTCTTTCTCTCACTTCAGCAGAAAATAAAGAACAATAACACCTAATTGCAGCATGCAGCACATGTGTGTCATGTTAAAAGCTAAAAGAAATGTTTAACAGCACATTTTTTGTGTGTCCATGAATACGTCTTATATGTTAAGCAGTAAGCTGCATCAGAAAGCAGATGGCTTGTTACAGAAAGTGCAGTTATGAACACAGTGCAACTGACACATTAATGAAAATGCATGTTTGACCTTTGTCCCTGTATTTAAATTTGCTCTCAAGTGGCAAGATATGAATATGTTCACAGTGTGTAATTTCCTCCTTAAACTCCTGGGCGTCAGCTGCAGAGCTGCAGTGATAAGTGGTTAAAATGTCAGGTTTATTCACTTGACTACTATTTAATGCACGATTTCATATTGTCACAATGTTTAAATAACAAATAGAGTGAATTTTTTTTTTATTTATTTAAAATCAAATTTGAACTGAGATACTCTAAGACAGGGGTGTCAAACTCATTTTCCCCAAGGGCCAAATAAGCATCACGGTTACCCTCAAAGGGCCAGTTGCAACTGTAAGACTATAAATGTAACTACTCCTTAACATATTGTTAAATAACTGCCTCTTTATTTGATTATGTATTCAAGTTAAGGACATTTATCAGATGTAAAAAAATATAGCCTTAGTAAGAAAGTTTTTATAGTAAATATTTATGTTATGATAAGATAAATAAATGAATTTATCAGATTTAAAAACCCTCATTACTCCATCAATCAATGATCAAACATTTCAAGTAAATAACAAAGAGAAATATCAAACATAATCTTTTACAGTAACCTTTTTCATTTTTTCACAGTCCAGAGGTGCAGAACCATGGTAAAACAAATACAGTAATTGTGAGCTGCTAATAACATGAGGGACAGATGTGATAAAACAAATAGTCCAGCTGCACACAGCCTTGCAGAGGGCGTACATCCAACTAATGAGAGATAGTTTGATTACCTGGAAAAATGCAGACGTATAGGCTACTGTAGCCTAGTTCACACAATTTTTAGCCCGATTTGCCGCTCGGCGACCGTCAGGCTGTGATCGGGAGTAAATCAGCGATTCAACGGCAGTCGCAGTCGCTGTGAACTACTCAAAGACGCATCAAAACGGCTCCCCGACACATTTGTGCCACATCGCTGACGTCTGCCAGATATCTAGCATGCCAAATATCTGGAGGAGTCGGACGACTCGACATCCACATCCAGCCAATGAGCAGGCAGCTACTTTTCACCACAAACATATTTTACTCCCCTCCAGCTCTCTCTGTAGCTCAGATGATCCCTGCTACCTGCGTATTCTAATCCATTCTTTCACCCAGATTCTTTGTCTTTGTAATTGCTTTCTTTATAATAACAAACAACAGCTGTTTTGTCTGTAGGTTCGCTCATTTCCCGTTTCACATGTCACGTGTGTTTTCTTGACAAAACGTGGTTTGGAGACCAGTGTCGGGTGATAAGAGTCGCTGTCAGCTCATGTAGTGTGTGACCCCCTGTCACCGATCAGT
The DNA here is from genome assembly GCF_014851395.1 of Micropterus salmoides. Taxonomy (NCBI): domain Eukaryota; kingdom Metazoa; phylum Chordata; class Actinopteri; order Centrarchiformes; family Centrarchidae; genus Micropterus; species Micropterus salmoides. The sequence goes on along the minus strand of NW_024044459.1, from coordinate 33,393,643 downwards.
CACGTAGTGTGAACGCCACAACGACTTCAAGATCCCGTCAGAAGACGGCAAGTTGTGTAGTGTGAATGGCACTAACAGTCGTGTAGTCTGCACGAGCCTTAACTAACGTTGATCCTTCATCACTGATACTGCCTCATAACACAAAAGACATAGGCCTAGCTAGTTGTAGTCAAGACTGCCCAAACCGAGACCAAGTCAAGACCAAGACCAGAGTTTATCGAGACCAAGACAAGATCAAGACCAGTTCCCTGCATTGCATGGCACGCAATAAAATGTGGAACGAGATCACAGGTAGTTCTCAAAGTGATCTGAAAGATCCACTTTCCCATTAAAACACCCAAGTTTTACTTCCAATCAAAGTTAGGATGTTAACAAATCAGACAATGCAAAAACAATTTATTGATACTCCCAAAGTTATGGTCTTGACTGGCCTTGAAATAAAATCCCGAGTCCTCAATGTCCAAGACAAGACCAAGACCATCAAAAGTGGTCTTAAGACCAAGACGGTCTCGAGTACTACAACACTAGGCCTAGCCTACCGGGTTTTCTCCTTGAAGCACAAACATGTATTCACTTTCCCACCATTCATGAAATTGCATCCTTCCTTCTGCATCAATTTTTCTGGTCTTGGACATTTAGGGATTGTTTGTATACATTTCTCATCTCCACTTGTCGGACAATTACCGTAGTGGGTGTGGAAACATCGCAATCTAGTGGCGGGATGCCGTCACTTCTCGGGTCACAAAATCGACATGCATTGTGGGAGATGTAGTTTATGGCAACATAGACTTTTATTTTAGGACAATCATGAATCTTTAAAGATTTCGTGGGCCACATAATATGACGTGGCGGACCGGATTCGGCCGCGGGCCTTGAGTTTGACACATGTGCTCTAAGACATGAATTTCTCTAACTGCCACATAATGCAAATGTGACAGAAACGGTCAGAAGAGAAGGGAATAATGCTATAAATAGGGCTCTAAAAGTTTTATGCAGTAAATTGTTTTGGTAGTTTTATCCATCCTTCCCATTGGTAATAATTACATTATACTCACTGAGTAGATTGCTAAAACCTGGAAATGTGGTTAGATTACTAAAAGAAAGGTCAGATGGGACAAGGGACACAAGCAGCAAGACAGTCAGACAGGTTTAAAATAAACTCCCATTAACCATTGCAAACATCCATCACTGTTTACAGACCAACCCCCGGAAATCAACAATGACCTTCAGTACTTGCTGTCTTTCTGTGCAAAAATTATTACAGATTTTATAGCTAAACCTACTTTCAGGTGTATCTTGAAATACAGTGTTTAAAATAGTCTGGCTAAACTGCTGGCTTGTTTACAATTTAGCAGATTTTCTGACAGCTCTTTCTTGTCCGGGCTGACTTTGTTGTAGCACTGTTGCTGTGTTCCAAAATCTGAGGGCCTTGGGATTCTCGATTTTGGGTCAGAAAACTTGAGTAAAAGTGAATTCCTGAGTGCAAGAATATTTATTTTTTGAGTTTGTGATGTATTAATATATTAAAGTCATCAGATTTGTGACTTTAGTCTAATTTGAGCCCACTCTTCTGGTAAGCAATAGCTGTGAAATACTTTAATTCCCACTGATCGCAGATAGTGGAAATTAAGGATCCAGCTTTTGTTTATGTGCATTTAAAAAATAGCTTAGTACAGACTGTGTAAATCCACTTTACTCCCAACATGTACTCTTTCCTGGTGCTGTCTAGGTGTGGCAGTGTGGAGGGAGTATGGAAGTCCTGCCATGTGCCAGAGTGGCTCACATCGAGCGCACAAAGAAGCCCTACAACAATGACATAGATTACTACGCTAAGCGCAATGCCCTGCGAGCCGCTGAGGTGTGGATGGATGAATACAAATCCCACGTCTACATGGCCTGGAACATTCCCATGAACGTAAGTTTTTCTCCGTCTTAAATCACTCCCTCCCTCAATCCCTGAGCTCTCTTTGCCCCCTCTCTTCCCCTCTCACTTGTTCATTCAGACATGCAGCCCGGGTCTCCGGAGACACCAGTCAATAGAAATTCAAAATTCAGATTTCATCCCACTTGACCTTCTCGCTGGCAGTAGAGGAAAGGCAAAGCAAGGAAGCAGTGGAGTTTCACTCCAGACAGATGAGAGAGGTGCACCAAGTGAGTGAGAGGAGCCTTTTGTCTAATCAGTCTATTTTCGCACACATCAGTTTAGCTTAATTGCTTTCAAGGGTCTTCTGAGATGGGCTGCAAAATAATAAACAGCTACTTTCATTAGTAAATAGTTAAATATTGACTCCTAATTGCCTCTTCAGCCATGCAGAATGAGATGATTGTCAGGGAAGAACTGTGAATGCTGCCCAAAACAACACTGCTGTTCATAACAAAATAATAACCGGCTGTGTAGCAGTCACATACAGGTCTGATATGCTGCTGATACCTGCGTGTCGTCTAGAAATTTGGCACAAACATCATTGCATGAGAGCTCACTAAGTCAAGTTAGGAAGTGCCAACTGGGGAAATATTGTAACTGTTGTGTGTGTGCAGCATGTTGTGGATGGGGGGTGGCAATTTTGACAAACTAGCCAATCAGGCCACATCCCTTCTCCAGTGTAATTACAAACACAGTGGTGTGGCACGTTATTACCCCAGCTGTCCTGTGGCGCAGAGTTATTTTGTGTACAGTACAAAGACCTAACACTACGATTATTCCATCCAGCCCCCCACCCCATCCCTCCCACACACACAATCACAGATTCTTGTTATTGTCTGAGGTACCCACTGAGAGTACAATTACTTTGGTAGGGGAAGGCTTTATGATTCACCACAGTAGCCAGCCCCAAGTCCAAATACCAAACAACATCTCACTGAAATTGAATGCATTTGTTACACTTGCTTTATGGTACAAAAAAAGTGGACATTTCCAACTAGAATTCATTATTAACAGATGTCAAAAGCAAGTTCAGTTCAGTAGCTGGCTGTAGACTTGAGGACAGGGGAACAGAGAGGGGGAACTGATAAGGGGGATTTGCCTAGAAACACTGCCTGGTAATAAGGCAACTTGTGTGTGTTTGGATAAGACACATGCCTTTGGTGTGAGAGACCCAGGTTCAGTTATCACTGTGACACATCAACCATTGTGTCTCTGAGCAAGACATTTAACCCCTAGCTGCTCCAGAGGCGTGCAACCTCTAACGTATATAGAAATTGTAAGTTAAGCTAAATGTGTAATGTGTGTGTGTGTACCTTTACATCAATGTCTATGTGTCAGTGTCATTGACCTTTCATATACATGTAGTGTATATTTTACATGGTTAAACAGAATGCGTGTTTATTTACATTTTCATGCACATTTAAGCAGTGCACTGTAAATGCATATACTGGAATGGGCTTTGTGTGTGTGTGTGTGTGTGCGCACATCAGGATTAGGTCTCTGTGCCGGGCAGTGCAGCTATTAGGCATTCCCCTAATCAATCTGGGTAGCCACCTCCATAATGCAGGCACGGCCGTGAGGGCTCATAATTAAGCAGCTGATTAGAATTTGCTCAGCACAGATCATGTCTAATGAAAGAACAATGAAGGTCCCACATGACAGGCACATCTATCCATCTCTAAACTAAATGCCTGGTGCGTCCTCTCAGCACCTCAGCACTCTTGCGTCTTCCTTATCTCCAGCAGCTAGTACTCTCTCTTGGTTCGTAAGTAAAGTGCCCGCTGGCTGAGAGTTTTTTCGTCTTTATTTTGTATCATTTGTTGACAGAACCCGGGGGTTGATTTCGGGGATGTCTCGGAGCGCTTGGCCTTAAGGAAGAGGCTGCAATGTCGGAGTTTCCACTGGTACCTTGAGCACGTCTACCCAGAGATGCGGATCTACAACAACACCATCACATACGGCGAGGTGAGAAAGATACTTGCTACAAGGATTATAGAAATACTCTGCATGTTTCCATATCATCATCTGTAATTCTATTACAGAGCTGTGGTTTAAAGAGGATGCAGAGAGCTAATTTGATTCCACAGATGATAAATAGAGAAAATGAGTTGGTGAGAAGTTATTAATTTGTACATTATCAGGATCTTTTCTGTGAAATTATTATTTGAGAAACGTTTCCATGCAACACAGGTGTCAGCAGCTAGTTGACATCTCCTTTAGTTTGGACAAAACCCTTTGCAGTGGTCAAACACAAACTGATATGTACAGAGAAAGAGTCAAGCATCTTCACAGTGACAGACTCATAACATCCACAATTACACGTTAAAGCAAAAAGAAATATGCATTCACTGTAGCCCGTCTAAGGTAAAGGTATCTCATTGCTATAGCAAAGCAGCATCACCGCACAGGATTAAATGCAATTTCCTCAGAATGAGTTTTAATTAAACACTTATTAGTTTTCCATTCCAACTTGATTGTTTTGGGCTTGGCAACGCACTCAGCACATTGGGGGAAGAAAACAGGATTATGACAGGTTGAAGAAATGAACACACTCTAGAGTCAGACACTATTTGGAGGATTGCTGAAATGCACCATTTTTCGTGATATCAATTTTACAATGGAAAATAAATGTGAGTGCAATGTCAGAATACATCAGAATTAACCTCTAGATTCATCAAAGTTGTGAGAATTTACTCCCCCCTTTGTTTCCCCTGCTGCCTGTTTTGGCTCTGACACCCAGCTAATGGATTTCTTTAGAGCGGCAGCCACTTAAGTGGCACTATTTCAGATCTGTCGACAAGCTGGGAAACAGTTACCTTGTGTTGCCACACAGCCACTGCAGCTGAAGTAAGTCTCATCTGTCACTGAGCATCAGCACCGAGCTCGGCCATGCTGACCAGACCAGCAGAGTGGAACCTTCCCTGACAACAGCACATGATAGATATGTCACAACCTGGAAATGAAGCCGTACGCATTCAAATCGGCCAGAACCAAAGCTCATGCTCAATGCACACCACCATCTGGAGGAGAGGGAAAGGAACTGGGACTGTTCACTGCGTGATGATATCCTATCATGGCCAGGTCGTCACTTTGAGATGACAGAAGACTCTGCTGTGTGAACAAGCCACAATGGATCTGGTAGACAGGTGTCAGTGTGACATGCAAGTAGGAATTGATTTGCTTTCAAATTAACTTTTGTGGCAAATGTAACCATGCCAGCAAGTTCTTTTTGAGCGGTTATAACAAAGTCGTTGTTATCTTCAACACCATGTTAAAATTTCAGCTAAATTTCAGGATGTTTAAATGTGTTTAAAATTTTAAACGTGTCTTTGGTAATAACCCATGTCATGCTAAGAAAATAGCTTTTTTGTGTGTTAGCCACTCTTTTCTTAACTCATGCAACAATGAAACACTGGGAAATATGCTTAGGCTACCACTCTCATGTTTGTACGCTAAAGTGAAAGCTATAGCCAGAACGCAGTTAGCTTCGCTTAACAAAAGACTGAAAAACAGAGGGAAACAGCTAGCCTTGCTCAATCTAAGGTAACAAAATCTTCCAGCACCTCTAAAGCTCACTACTAATATTTAATATCTTGTTTGTTTAATTCACAAAAGTCAAAGTGAAGTCATTTCTTGAAATTAGATAAACAGCAGGACAACCAAGCATATTTCCCAAAATGTAGAACTGTTCCTTTAAAATGCTTCATAGAAAACAACCTTTAATCCTGAAGGCCATCTAGGTGGCATCTACCATACTAGAACCTTCTCTCTTGTCTCTTACTGACTCCAACCATATTCAAAAATTCAAACATTCATTTAGTACCAGTTACTCCTGTGTTGTCTTTCAGGTGAGGAACAGCAAAGCTAGCGGCTACTGCCTGGACCAGGGCTCTGAGGACGACGATAAAGCCATCCTCTACCCTTGCCACGGCATGTCCTCCCAGGTCAGACCAGCCTCATGAATAGTTTGTGTGTCCATGTCCACTGCTGTGCTCATAAAGCATCCTTGTTCATCAGGCAATCAGTCAATAATGCAATGCAAGTAAGCTGTCAGTCAGTAGGTGTATTGTGTTGATTCTTCCCAAATAACATTACTGTGTGTCCTTGGGCAAGATACTGAACCCAAATTGCTCCCGACGGCGGTTCCATCAGTGTGTGAATGTTAATTTGTGTTTCTGATGAGTAGTTGGCACCTTAGCAATCAGTGTATGAATGTGTGTGAATGGGTGGCTATAGATTCTTAGATTTATGAATGAAAATATTCTGCATTTTAAAACAAGATTGATGTGATTCCAACCCAACAGAAGTTAAATCAAATTTTATTTAATAAATGGTGGTAGCAACAGCACTATGCAGAGAACTGTTTGCCTGACTGCTTCCCATTTAACAAAACTATAGACCCCACACACATCTCAGCCAAGGCTTTTAAGTGAACAGCTACTGAGGGCAGATTATAATATGATACCCCAAATCACCAGTGAAGTAGTTAAAATAAATTGTCAGTGCAGTGAATAATAAGTCTTCATTTGGAAGATACATAAACGGACTGTATGGATTTAATCATGATGCACATTCTACTTCTGTATACTACCAAAGATGTACATCAGGAATCTCATGGATAAAGAAGTATCTGAGTCTACTGTCAGTTTTAAAGGTCCCACGCACCCACAAGGTGTTCTCATTCATGGAGGTCACCAAATTCCATATATGTAAAATGACCATAAGAGTAAGTGGAAATTTAACAAACATAAAACAAGACGTAATTTAGAGGAGACACGTCACTTTAAGAATCCTCAATACAACTCTATAGGGAAAGCCTGTAACGCCAAAGATGTCGGTGGTCCCGTCCCTCCTGCTCGAAAGCCAATTGTCTTCTTTTAACAGCCGAGGCGGGAGACATATTTCAGCCAATCGTGTGAACCACACTGACGTAAGGGGTCTACTGCACATTCATTCAGACAGGAGCTTGGTCCAAAATAGTTGCCAAGAAGGCTGCTGAGTGGCATGACTTGCCTATAATGACAAAATGATAATAATTACGCATGGTCTCAACACATCTCTACTTGATACATCCACTAAACCTGTGTGGCTGTACGCTGTGTTTAGGACATCTAATAAATGTAATCATCTTGAAAAATAAATGTTTGGGTCCAGGTTTAAAAAGACTGTTCTGAAATATCTGAAAATAAATGCAAACTACTAATCTACTATTGAAGATTGATAATCTTCTACAATAGTCTAGAATAAGCTAAAAGCTAATAAGCTAATTAGTTAAGAGGTCTCACCATTTGTTTAAAGGTTCAGTGTGTAAGTTTTAGCGGCATCTAGTGGTGAGGGTTGCGGATTGCAACCAAACGGATTGCAACCAAACAAAACACAGACATCTAGTTCACTCTACATGGACAGCAAACTAACCGTTTTAACCATATTACAAATTACATGTAATACTTCTTCTTCTTCATCGTACGTATTCAACAAAGTGATAAAACACAGTCGGTTTGTCGGCTACTGTAGAAACATGGCAGAGCAAAATGGCGACATCTATGTAAGAGGACCCACTGTGTATGTAGATAGAAATGGTTCATTCTAAGGTAATAAAAACATAACGATTCATTATGTAAGGTCTTTATACACCACTGAAAACATAGTTATGGATATTATATTGCATTTCTGTCAATAGATCACTACTCCCTTGAGGGATGGGTTAAATGCAGAGAATGTATTTCGCAACATGTATGTGTATGTGACAATAAAGTATCTTCTTCTTCTTACATCCTCCTAAATATTACACACTGAACCTTTAATCAATAATATTACCGTTAACCTTCAGAAACCCTAGATCTGAAAGATCTGGGGATTGTTCTTAATGCTAAAAAGTTAAATAGACAAAATAACACTTACAGTACAGTTGATATTTTCAGAACTAATGTACAGATTCACTCTTATTCAACCATACAGTCTTATCTTCTTCATCTTCCCGAATATCTCACCCGCAGAAGTCATTTAACGTCATTTACAGGGCGTCTTAACTCTTTTTCTCATCGAGTTAAAATGACATCTTCTTTAAAGTCAGACAAAGCATGTTTAAAATAAACTTTGATCTCCGTTTTGAAGAAGTTTCTACATTACATATATATTTAGACTGTATATACTCTATAAATTCATTTAAATAAGTAGCAGGAAGAACAATCTGTTTTGTCCTTTTGAAAAGACTAAATCTGAAAGACACATTGGCTTGAGAATTCCCATAAATGAGCTAATCTAGTCACGGATGTATTGCTTTAAAACACAGAGAATGTAAATCCCAAATTACACAGTATATTTTGCAGTTTAGATCTTACTGGAGATGTATGTGTTTTTTCCTTAACAGTAGAGAAGTGCAGAATATAATGGCATTGGAAGTTTGGTATTATAATAAACCAACTATTCACACTGCTTCATGATTAGGTAAATCATGTTTTCACTAGCTTAATATGATGTCAGGATCTATGGTGTATTTGGAAATTGATCATCAGTCAGTTGAGGCAAAAGGTCCAAGGTAGTACAGAGTGAGCAACGCATCGCCAACAGCTCTATTTGCTCAGTAGGAAACACTGGAAAACTGGGCCACTCCCAGGTGTAGTTATTTGAATATGCAGTTGAATGCTTCTGAAAACAACAAGATGTGTGCTCAGCATAATAATTTGTTTGAATACATACCAGGACAAATGGCACTGTGGGTGGGAGGCTGTTGTCTTTTTTTTGTGTGTTTGGTTTTTTTTGCTTATTTTCCTGTTGTGCTGTGAAACAAAAGATAATCCTGAAGACAAACCATGTGAATGCTATTCATGCATCATTTCCCCCACCTTTCCTAACCACTTCTCCTGCTGTTGGTGAGCGGCATGTTCATTATCTGCCATATGAGAGACTATTATAAGGAGGCCAGCAGCTCACCAGCCTCTCCTCTTTTCCTCTGCAGGGAGAAGTCAGTGGGGTCCAGTAATGTAAAGCTTCACTGACTCTTTTAATCCTGATCCCTGGGGGGGAAAAAACAAATGGAGATGAATTTTGTGTCTTTGTATCATTAGATTACAGTGATGACCGACATTACTGTGAGTGGGCCAAATTTAATTTTGTGGGACACTGTGATTTTGCATTTCTTTTTACCATTGCTCCTTTTACTTATGAAAAAGATATTGGCCGGAATAAATCTTTATTGTGCTTCTGATGAATGAGTCTCTCTCCTGGCTCTCCCAGTGGAAATCTAAATCATGGATAATGTCTCACCTTTGTCCAATAGTGCAATGCATTGAAAGCATAGTGGAGGAGCTACAAGCCCGCATTATTGCACTATTCACATATACACACACACAGACACACACGAAGCAGTAGCCTTTCAAAACATGAAATGGCAATATTGCTAAAAAAAATTGTTTGAAAGGAGGCTATGACAGGAGTAATAAGCCACAGTAATCAAGCATTTCCTGAATAAACAGGCTGTATATGAAAAGTCCACAGGTGTATGGGATTATTTTGTTGTCATTAAAGGTAAACACAGTGGATTTCTGTTCGCACTGCACTCTGGCACTGCACAGAATCAACCATGTTAATTTATTGATCAATGCACGGTGCTTTAACCACATTAAATGGGTGTTTAATTCAAGCAGTTTATTTACATTTGAAGCCTTATTCTATTATTGCTGTGCATTTGCATCATGTTTAATTTATTGTTGTTGGCCAAATATTTCTCAGACAGCTATCCTCAGTGCAATATCTGCCAACAACAGTCAGAGTGCTGCTTGCACTGGTCATTTCACCAATAAAAAACACAGGTCATGGGTTTCCTTCCACAAGGAATTGCAGCTATGTGTAGTGCACTTGGGTGCTGATGGACACTCTGCAGCACTTATGCTCTGAGGCCTCTTAAGCCATTTCCGTGCTGGACCATAGTCCCATATAGAGAGGACATGTGCTAGGTCCAGTGCTGAGGCCCCAAGCCAAGCCTTTCTTAAGAAATTTGCCATAATCTGTGGAATTTGTGTGGAACATACTCACTTCCTGGTGGAGCAAGGTACAGGAAAGGTAGAAATGCGGAAACCCAATACAATGTACAAACAAACCATCTTATATTTACATTGTCACCGTGTTGCGCCATTAATGAGCTAATTAAGAAATTTGGGATTAGCTTGACCTCCAAAATACGGCTGCAAAACTTTCACGATGGCAGGAAGGCAATGGAGCGTCTAATGTTGCTGCATGAGGCACAGGTTAATTGGCTTGGCAGAATCATTTCCTTGTGTTAATTATTTGTTATGGTCCCATTTTAAATGTATTAGCGTATAAAAGGCTGCCTGACTGCTCTGTAAACAGGTATTAGTGGGGATTATATGGGGTTTTCCTTGTGCCCAGTCATAGTTTACACCGTGGATAAATCTGCTTAGAGCATTATAACCTCGAAAGACCCAAGACAGCAACACAGAAACTGCTTGTAATAACGACCTTTAGAGAAAAATTGTTCACAGTTTTATGTGTTTCACATTAGAGAGTTTGAAATATGTCTATGTAAATGTCTGACATTGCTTAGTCCAAAGAATTATCCATATCAGCATCCTTATGAACAGCCCAACAGGCTCAAGTGAACCTTGAGTGACACACAAAGTAGTGCTTTATTGTTTTCCTGTTTGTACTGAGTGGCTCTTTAGGGCAGAACATTGGATTAAAACCCACCTGCATTCTGTCACAAGGAGCAACACCCACACAGGACACTTACTGCAGCTCTAGATTCTCTGTCCTTGCTCCAAATATTCTGGGGCAAGGTTGTATCAGTTTGGAGAGATTTTTACATGCTAAAATTGATTGACAAAAGTACTATCAAGGACAGGGACTATCAGTTCATAACCACATAACAGGTTTTCATACCATTACATTTAAAGCTTCAACAGATATCCTTTACAGGTTTGTAGAGATAGTACTCACAAGACCTGCTTTTACAATGGAGTCAACGTATTTTCTCTTTTTCTTAGCCCAAATCTCCAAAGCCCAAGCTTTTTTGGGAAAAGATTGCATTGTGAGAGGAAAGGATATAGCATTTTTTTGCATCAATAAAGGACTGTTCAGCTTTTCAGCAGCCTTGGTTCAGAGGCATTCTTTTCAGTGAATAACATAGCTAGCTACTCTGCCTTAATAGAAAACTGTGTGTGTGTGTGTGTGTGTGTGTGTGTGTGTGTGTGTGTGTGTGTGTGTGTGTGTGTGTGTGTGTGAGACTCAGCACAGACATGTATGTGTGTTACCCTCAAAGCAGGGCTGCTGCCGTACTAAAGATCTCCCCCCATCTTTGGCATCTCATTTTTCAGAGAGGATCACTCCCATAAATAATAAATGCTATCTCTACTGTATCCTTACGTAATAGATACTTATCGTCACAGAGCCTTTCATGTGCAGGATTAAACAGTGAGGGATCAAGTTTTAGTGTGGGGAAATATTGCAGCATTAATAAGCTGTACACTGTGGTTTTCATGCAATGCTATACACTGAAATATTCTACAAAACGTCATGTAATAAGGAACAAGGTTATTATAGTTTTGGATTTTTAATCCAAATTTTTTATTAAGTTTTTGTTTTTATTTTGTTTTGACTTTTGGTTTTCTCTTTCAGTTTAGTTTTAGATTTGGTTTAGTTTTTATTTTTTTGAAAACGCTTAGTTTTAGTTTAGTTTTTATTAGTGTCAGTGTTAGTTGTAGTCTTTGTCGCTGCATGATGCCAAGTTCAGTTCAGTCTAGTTTAATTTTTTTACAAAACATTAAAATACAAGTACAATCATTAGGAATAATGTAGATTTGTGAAAAGGGACACCTTTTTTAAGCCATCTGAAGCTTGCACGTATGGGCCCAAACACTAAGCAAATATTTGAAGTACTAACACGTTGTCTAAATAAATACTACAAATAAATGAAGCACATGCTACATCTACAGTATCATTTCTTACCTACATACAGAAAATCCTAAGAGCCAACTAACCTAATCCTGCTACCCAGCGGTCCCAAGAAATCATTACATCAGTCTCTAGCTCTATCATTCTTGGTTAAAGAGGTGAAATACAATAAATGGAGGTAAAATACAATTGATGAACAGCAAAGAAACTGGAAGATAGTCACAAACAACATGTTCCTAGCACCCTGAAGGCAAGTATGACTGGAAAGCAGTTCAAATCTAAACCTTTATTAATAAAAAACAAAAGAAAAAAACAGGTATTAAACAATGGGAAGCACAAAAAGATTGGCTGAGATATCAGTGAGCCCATAAAACACACACTAGCTGACATGAACTAAATATAATGACCAGCAGACACGTTAACCCAGCGCAAGGGGAGCTCACAATCAATCGGCAAGTTTATCCCACACGCAGGATGCTAAGCCAGACCATCCGAACGGAACAGAACAAAACAAGGAAAAGAAAACCACCAAGACAGTGACTCACTACCTGCAACCCATCCATCTATTTATCGTCAACTGCCTATCCTGCGTACAGGGTCGTGGGGGGCTGGAACCAATCCCAACTGACATCGGGCAAAAGGCGGGGTACACCCTGGACAGGTCGCCAGTCCATCGCAGGGTCACACATAGACAGACATACCTGCAACCCAAACTAAAGAAAATACTGCTAGATACATATATATCTGTACTTCACTTACTAAACAGAGAAACAGAAAACTCTAAAGCTAAAGTACGAGAGCTGTATCAAGCTAATCAAAAGCTAGCCTCAGCTACAGTTTGCTAATTGATTTTTTTCCACACCTGTAATGGAAAAATACTAATTTTGATAAAATGACATCTTAGAAATTAATTTTGTTATTCCACACACAAATGAATGGGGCAGCCGCTAAACAATTGAGAGAAAAACATCAGCTAAACCTGCTGAGGTTAAATAGCTTAGCAGATTCTCAGAATCTTAACTTTTGATGCAAGTGGAATTTGCAATGTACCATGTGATGTGCTGCAGTTAAGAAACTTTTAAATAACACATTTAAATGTATTAAATTGTAAATTAACATATTACATTGATATCAATATAAATACTTAGAGTAGATGCACTTGACACTTGGCAAAGAAACTTTAATTTCACATAAGATATGGACTGTAAATAATGGAAATAAAGTCTCTGATCTTGAACAAATTGTTGAACTGGCTAAGGAAGCTGAAGGAACACATTTTGATGGTAGAAGCATTTCCCCCTGACTTTCGGCGATGCTTATGCAAAGGCAGAATGCAGTATCTGCATTTTCCATGTATTATGTAGATAAACTTTTTTGCGTAAAATAATCCCCTTAAAAAGGCATAAAATTAAAGCATTACATCCTTTCTATCTGTAACGCAGTCTGCATAACGGCCTAAAAACTTCAGGCTCTTTTTGTTCCCAACTTCACTTGTTGTGTAGTTACTGCTATATGTCTTTGTAGGACAGAACAGATAAACAGCATCACTGCAAAAAACATTCAAATCATTTACAGCTTGTGCTTTCCACGGATGTTGAGGTGCTCTCTAAAAACTTGAGTGTTTTTTGAAGCTATGATTGCTGCTACAGTACTTGAGTCCAGTAGTGTGACATATTGGTTATCTCTGTGTTGCAGCTCGCCCGCTACTCCACCGAGGGTCTTCTCCAGCTAGGACCCCTGGGGTCGACCACCTTCCTGCCTGACACAAAATGCCTCGTTGATGATGGCAGAGGACGTACGCCCAGACTGAAAAAATGTGATGCTGTTTCAAGGATTTCCCAGAGGCTTTGGGACTTTACACAGGTAAAAATATCACATGTGCAACACTTCCAGCACACCAAATGTAATGAAATAAGACACATACATACAGATACACATGTTACTGAATTCCTAATAACGACATTAGAATATAGGAGTTATTCTGCTCTTGTTTCTTAAGGTTATTCGGCAAATTGTGTCATATTTTCATGTGGTTTTGTTGCAGAATGGTCCAATCATCAGCAGGGACACTGGCCGATGCTTGGAGGTAGAAATGTCCAAAGATGCCAACTTTGGCCTTCGCCTGGTGGTCCAGAGATGCTCTGGTCAGAAGTGGATGATACGAAACTGGATTAAGCATCCCAGGCATTGAAGCCAGAGAACAACCTCTGAGACAGTTTGGGCAGTGTTTCAAGTAGCGGTTGGATCTCAAACTGTGGACAGTTCAGAGAGGAGCAGGGACTGATGGTGCTAGTGTGTGGTATTTCACACTACAGACTGCACTGCACACTGAGCTTCCCTCAGGCCACAGAGCTTTCCAACACGGAGTCTTAAAGAAGAATATGATCAATTCATGTGTTCCACTGCGTGTTCACAGAGACCTTACGGCAAGCCGGACAGCTTGAAATGGCCCATATTTTTGACATTCAGCTACATGTATAGAACAAAGTAACAAGACACCTGAGTGCAGCCCCAGAAGGTGGTTCAGATTCATAGTAATTCTTTTGTTTCTACTGTAAAACTATCACATCTTTGGAGATGAAAAAGAGCATTTTTTTCTGAGTGCATCTGAGCAAATCAAAAGATATGTTTGCTGTCAGTTGCCATATCAAAGTGATTATTTTGGGCTGTGATTTGGAAAATTGTTTTGGACATATTGTGCTACCCTGGTAAGACGTGTGATAGGCTTCAAAGGGGCTGGTCACCAAATCCATCATGTGATCAGGAGGCATTTCACCTGCACTCACAAAACTCTACAGTTCTTTGTTTCTTTGGACGGTATTGCTCACTGTGGACAGGAGCAATCATGTGCCTTTTTTTCTCATTTTTCTGCTTAATCTGACCAGGGAATGTCAGTCCCAGAAGCATGTACAAAATTATTTGAAAATTATAATATATTAAACAATGTATAAGACAGTCTAATGATAGTAATATATTGTAAAAAGTGAAAAATTGATATCGTCCACTGATAACAATTAGGATAATAAAAAAAGTTTTTTGATGACCCGCCTCCGTTTTTCTCTTCCCAAGAGTTTATGTCACTTTTGTCATCAATTCAGAGAATATAGTATCAACTTTTGCTCCCTTGGCTGGGTGTTACATAAGGACATTTTCTTTTGTACTGTTGTACCAGCACCAGTACATTTGCCTGTTTTGCCTACACTTACAACCACCTCAAGCCTCCATCAGGTTTCTGGCCCTGTGTACTGTGATCATTTCAGTCCACCCACTGGATAACAGGTTTTCAGAAAGCACTGAAAGCTTTCCAATTATTACACCCAGAAAGGAACTTAATTACTTGCTGAGTTTTTGTCATGTCCAACCAAAGGAAGGAAGAATGACTTGAGTGTCTTTTGACATAGTTTTTACTTAAATATCAAAACATGTTCAAGAGATACCCACAATTTTTATTTGTTGACATAGATCATCATAAATATATTACACCAACATTGGCAGGTTCTTTACTGGTGTCCCTCCCCTGAAACCGCAATTACCTTTAATAAGGCACAGCAATCCTGTAAAAGCTTTGATTTCCTTGCATTGTTTAGAGGGTTTAATTATTATTATTAGACTTTATTGTCCACCGTAGTGAAAATTTGTCTCTGACTTCTCCAAAAAGATATGCAACAATGACACCAAAATTAAAATTACATAAAAAAATACACACAGTTAAGAGTGCGACACAGCAGCGCAGCAGATGGAAACAAGTTAGGTTACAACTTACACAAGAAACACATTTAAAAGTGCTTTTAATTTACACTTGGAAATACCCGTTTACAAAAACACAAGACAAGAAGTGTAAATATTAATTAGTAGTAAGTATTAAACAGTGTGTTTGTTTGCTTTAATGTAAGCTGCAAGTTTCTTTTCAACGGTCAACGTGAAAATCAATGTTCGGAAACACGAACAAGTATGCAAGTTAAGCAACCAAACAGGGTTACCTTGGGATAAAAATACTATTTAAGTATTAATAAAAGTTAAAATAAGAATAAAATGACAAAACTTGACTACTTTTCCCTTTAACACAGACATCATACACAGTGGATGTAAGCTAAAAAGTGCTGTCTATCCTGAAAGCACTGAACACATTTGTTGCGTTCACAAGAGGCTTCCTTGTGTGTCCAATCTATTTCTCCACTATCCTCCAGCCCAGATATACAGAGTATTTTAGGACGCAATGGAAAGTGAAAAGTCCTTTTTACTGGGGTTAGCCATGCTATCCAACCTGCATGTTCCAAAGGCCCAATTTAATTTGGTTTCCAGCTGGTTTAGCCTGAGAGATTGCCTGCACTTGCCACCATGTCATGCTTCTTTGCCTCTAATCATTTCATATAAGCAATGCATCATCTGAGTGTCCTCTAAACGAAGACTGCTTTAGCCCTCCTAAGGTAATATCTTACTCTGGTCTGCGACAAGGTTTACAAACACACCGCCAGTGCAATGTCTCATGGCCCCCATGTCAGCAGATAGTCTGAACCGGGAAATTATTATTCTAGCAATATGGGTTTCCCCGGACTTAACACCTGCAGAATAATGTTACCCCACCTGATAGAATGAATGGATTCATTGAGCTACAGCTCTGTGCCATAAAGGCTTGCTTGCTGAGTCAATTTACAGCAGCTCTGAGGAAGTGTGGTGCACATGTCAGACAGCAGAGCCTGAGAGCTACGGTATTATATGGAGCTTATCATTAAGTGATTTGTGTGACCAAAGGACCAAATGTTCTCAGATAATTATTTGAATGTATGCTTAAAATTACTGTTGGACTTGGGGTAGTAGTGATGCAAACACTCACCCTTTGTAGACTTAAAATGTAGTGCTTTGCCTGTTTACAGAAAAGCGTGAGTGACAGCTTCATAGTCAAAGAATCCATTTTGGGTGGATTATTATCATTTGAAGTTAGGTTATGGATTAAAGTTAGGGATTAAGGTTAATGTGTCACATGTATAGTGTAAAAATTGCATGTGCACAGTGTGTTTATGTGTGTGTATGAGCCCTGCATGCGTGATAGTCAGACAATAGCCGCTGAGCCCTTTGCAGCAGGTGAAAGGGAAGGTTAGCCTGCTTTAAAGGTTTCATTTTCCCTGACTTTGGATGACAGAGTGACAGTGAGTGATGGGCTGGTGGAAGGCGGGAAGGTGGGTGTAAGGTGTGTGTGACAGGGAGCTTGAGGCGGGAAGTGGCGCCGAGGGTTGGATCGACAAGGACACCGCATCCGTCTCATGAGCACGGGGCCCTCGTTCTTTCTCATTGTGATACTGACAATAGTCTTTTTACTCCTGGGCTACAGCCAGGAGGGAGAGGTGACTTCATTATTCAGACAGCTGCGAGCTGGGGGGCTGGGGGGTGGAGGGATTTGTGGGTTTGCTTTCAATGGTGTCTCATAGAAGTGTAGCAAAAGGCAGCATTTCTATTGGGAGACCAAACTGATGCTAATTCCCTGGACCGGCCACGAACGGATCCTGTTTGCACATATATTCATATATTCATCTAGAGAGCCAGGAGTGCAATCTGTGTATTATTTATCTGCAGAGAAACTGACAGCAATTACTGCCCTGTTTGGAAAGCACAGCTATCTGGACAGATAGCCAGCGCAATAAGAGAAAAAGTAAAAAAGTTTTAATGAGGAAAGTTTGAGGGGCAAACACACACAAAACCTGTATAATTGTAGAGTAAGTGTACAATATACAAGATGCAAATGAAGATTCATCTTGTCAAAAATGTTATGCATAGGTGCAATGCAGATGTTATCTTTAATAAATATGTATGACTATATTTATCAAAATCACAAGTTTTTTCAATTCTTTAAAAAGAAAAACACAGCAGAAAATCCCCCCTGATTTTTTCCTCATAGAATCGAAACGACCTTTTGACTCCGTCTACTCAAATCTGTCAATGGGGATTATTAAAAAAACTCATATTTTCCTGTGGTCTGGATAACAGCCAGACTTTATGGGAACTGTGAGTGGGTCATTCCTGCACAGATTAATGTCATACAGTTTATGAGCACTTCTTGTGATAAAATGATAATTTCTCTATCCAATATTTCACCTCTTTAATAGTTCCTGTCCTAGATGACCGATGTTCACTCTGGCACTGGGCTGGCATAATAGGAAACATTTCTCCTTGTTATATTTTTGCCTGTTTCATAGTGTGCCATTTACAAAAACTGGGAATATACTGTAAAACAATACTACCACTACTACTAATAAACAATGATTATATTAGAGGTGCTCCGATCAGTATTTTTTGGGACGATCACTGATTGCTGAAAGCAGTATCAGACAATATCGATCACCGATCACTGGGTCTATTTGAAGCCTTTTATTTGTCATGTAGCATTATACAGTATACTGTATATTTATTTAATAAGTCCTAAAAAGAATGTATTAAGTATTAAAATGAACAGATGATAAAGTATAATGAAATGACAACTGTTTATTTTATTGCTGGAAACATGGGCAACAAATTACACTCCATCTGTCTTAGAGTCTTAAACTATAGCAGCCTTTACTGTGAACATCTTATAGCTTAACAAATATAGCTTTACTGTGGAATAAACTACAAAAACAAAACAAACAGCATCTTTATACATTACTTTAACTGTAAAAACTGCAATAAAAAAGGCTGTAGCCAAAATATTTAGGAGATAAAGGAGCACAGAGACCAAACAGACCAGGTCAGCAACGTTTTCAAACAAACATCTTCTGGTTCGCCGTTTTAATCTGGGAGGTGGAAACGTAGCAAAAGGTATCTGTTTTATAACAAAAAGGGGGAGAGAGAGGCAGTCAGCTGACTGAGTGCATGGCGGTTCTCTTTGCATCAGGAAACTCACACTGAAAGATCAGTCTGTCAATCAAAACCTGACTCTTATCCAGTTTTATTCCACACTTTTTCGTTACATTTTTTATATCCTTTTTATTTAACTTAAGTTTTTAACTTAAGTTTTACGCAGGTTAAGGATTTTAGTCATCCGACATGGATTTTAAGCTAGATGACCGTAAAAACGCCACACTGATCACAACAGCTGACTGGCAACTAACGTTATGCTAGCCGAGATAACTCTGGCCCATGAGGACTGCACACTCCTTAAGAAAGCGAACAAAAAATTGCTGACCTGATGGAAGACATCCGACGACTTTCAGAGGAACTCAAAGACAAAGATTCCCTGCTGACTGGCTTTATGGATGTGGCTTCAGTACAAGCCAAACAGATTGTTTCTCTTAGCGCAACCGCTAACATCCAGGACACCGTGTTATGGGACCCCACTGCATCTCCAAGGCTTTCCTCCTGCTTGACTCTGAAGCATCAGTCAACCTGGGCTGAAGTGGTGGTCCGTGGCTGCAAGAGAGGCTCAGACAGGGCTGCCTCTCCTCCTCTCCTCAGCCTCTCCAACCGTTATGCAGCCCTGTCTGACGACACTCCGGTCCATCCAGCGGATGCACCTGCGGCGTCGAGTCTCCCTGATACAGATCTCTTTCAGCGGACAGTGCCGGCTGACACTGTTGCATCTCCTCCACTGGCTACATCTCCTGCACTGGCGGCAAATGGTGATCTGCTGGGCCCGCGGTCTTCCGCTGGGCCTGATCGGCGGCCGTCAGCCCGGTCAAAAAACTTCGCTTCCCGACGTAGGATCCTGAAGGAGGCTGTGCTCAGACGCTCCGGAGGCCGTCTCTACCCTGCACTGTCGGGTAGCCCTTCTCTCAGGTCTGTTACTGCTACTCCAACCCAACACTCGGCAGCTCACACACTCCATCCTCAGTCCGCACGCAGTGTTGAAGCAGATTCTGCTCAGTCCTGCTCTGGAACCCCACAACCGGCATCTCCTCGTCCTCTTTTCTCCCCAACCACACTAATAATTGGTGACTCCATAACCAGAAACATCCGTTTCTTTAACGCTACCACTCACTGCTTCCCCGGTGCCACCACGGCTGTCATTTTAAAAAAACTCCAGGACCTGATGCCGTCGCTCTCGTCCTTCATCACAAGAGTGATAGTCCATGTGGGAACAAATGACACAGCTCTTCAGCAGTCTGAGCTGACAAAAATCAGATTTTAACCATCTTCTTAACTTTTTAAAGCAGTGTGGAAAGTCCGTTTTTATCTCCGGTCCCATTCCCACAGTTGGTCGCGGTGCTGGCCGCTTCAGTAGACTCCTTGGCCTCCACGACTGGCTCCAGTCCGCCTGCAGGGCTCATCGTGTGTGTTATGTCGATAACTTTAATATTTTCTGGCAAAGAAAGTCTCTTTTTAAGACAGACTGACTTCACCCAAACAAACGGGGCTCAGAAATATTAGCTTCTCACATACAGCATGTGGTGCGGTCCACACGTGACTTACGTGAATGACTAATCATTCATGCAGCACACCTGGACACACCACCACTCACTGAACAGATCTCTGGCTCACTGCCACAAACAACTGTCTCCACCTGCTGGCATGTAAAGCCGTCTGCTCCCAGCGCTGTTCCAAAGACTTCTATTCCTGTCATCAGCACGCATAGACCAGTAAACCAAAATGTGCACATCCCACACAGAAATATTAGTAATCTCTTAAGGATTAGGACAACTGCACCAACTCTAGCACCTAGAACAAACTCATTTAAAATGGCTCTCTTCAATGTGAGATCACTTTCAAGTAAGACTTTTACCTTAAATGATTTTATCTTGTCTGCAAACCTAGATTTGATGTTTTTAACTGAATCATGGTTGTAAATAAATGACTATAGCCAGCTAGCTGAACTGTGTCCGCCTCAATATGATTGTTTTGGTCAACCGAGGGTCAGTGTTCAGAAGGTCTCTCACTCGGCCCATAGACTGCACCACCTAACATGCATGCGCAGTCTGTGGCGCCGTGAATGCGGCCCTCGTGTCATCCTGGACCATGACATGTCAGCTATTAAGTGCCTCAATCGAAGAGACGGTTTTCAGTCTCCCCTCTTTCAGTTGCAACCGTTCAGGAGGACACTGTTGTCACATCTTTTGTCTCTAGTTCAGAGGAGTTTTGCTGGACTTATGGATAATGCTTCATTCATATCCTGAGTACAGTGTCTAGTTTGTTTGGTTTATCACGTGTGATGTTGCCGTGTGTTTTATCACCCTGTCTCACTTCGTAGCATATATTATATATTGCTGTGTTTGTTTTCATGTTTATAATCAATATATATATAGTTTAGGTCGGACTTTCCCTCCCGTTTATTAGTACGGCACACATGCTGACGGGCCAGTAAGGGACCATCACGAAATTACCTAGTCTGTGTGTCATTAGTAAGCCTATGCAACAGAGCCTTTTCAGTCCATGTGTGTAAAATATGGAAGCTTCCTTATTTAGTTCATGCTTTCTCTTCAGCAGTTTTTGTTCATTTCGTCCTCATGTATGTCATTATTCGCACTTGTTTATTTCATATTATATTGCCTTTATTCATTACTATTTCAGATGTCTAAAATGTCATTTGTTTATTCTCTTTACAGTTACCACACATAGTTAACACACACAGTCACACGTACACATAAACAGTGTCATTGGATTGGGAAGATTACCAACATCTTAATTGTTCTAACCGGGCAAACTGTGGAGGTGTACGGCCACAAAGACGCATCAAATAATTCATTCATTTATAGAGGTCTCAAGTTTGGAGATCAGAAGCCGACACCTCTTTTATAGTCAGTGGTCGTGGTGGTGGGCTAGTGAGCGTGTATAGTAAAAAATTTTAAATGTCATCGAGTACGCTGTGATGAATTTAACACCTTTGAAGTTCTCACTCACAGTTGGAGGGCTGCAACCTATCATATGTTATAATTTATCGCCTCCCAAAACCGCCTGGAGGATTTTTATCTACTCTGGTTATAAATTATGACAGAATTGTTCTTTGTGGAGATTTTAATATTCATGTTGATGACCCAACCAATGTTAATGCAACTGACTTTTTAAATATGACCACTTCTTTTAACTTCAAACAACATGTCAAAGAGCAAACACATAACCGTGGTCATACACTGGACTTTGTTTTTTACCCTGGGTGTCAGCATTTCCTCGGTGGAATTAGTGGACATGACCATATCTGACCACAGATGTATTGTTTTTAGCTGCGATTCGCCTGTTACTCATGCCGCCTCACCAAGCTCCGTGTGTTTTCGCATCTTTAATGAACAAAGTGTTTCAAAGTTTTGCGCATTCTTTCAGAGCCAAAGACAACACGTCTAATTCCAACACCAACAATCTGTTCGATCACTTCAACCATATCTGCTTGTCGTCACTAAATATTACTGCTCCTCTAAAGGTTAGGCCTACGTCTGAAGCTAGTAAGCAACCCTGGATAAATGACAGCATTCGCAGCCTAAAAAGGGAATGCAGGAAAGCAGAGCGCAGATGGAAAAAATCCAGTCTCCAAGTCCAAGTTTCAGTCTGGTTTCAGGAAGTACCACAGCACTGAGACTGCCCTGCTTAAAGTCACCAATGACCTTTTAATGTCTGCTGATGAAGGTATGTGCTCAGTCCTGGTACTCCTGGACCTTAGCGCTGCTTTTGACACCATTGATCACAACATCATGTTAGACAGACTGAGGCAGTGGGTGGGGATCTCTGGTACTGCCCTAGAATGGTGTTCATCCTACCTGTCAAATAGGAAGTTTTGCGTTTCTGTAAACAACTATGTCTCTTCATTCTGTCCAGTTAAATATGGTGTGCCTCAGGGGTCGGTCTTAGGACCCATTTTGTTTTCCTTGTATCTGCTTCCCCTTGGACATATTATCCATAAACATGGTATTTCTTTTCATATTTACGCTGATGACACACAAATGTACCTGCCTGTCAAATCCAGAGACCCTAGAATGCTGAGTTCACCGACTGCCTCTCTGAAGTCAAAAACTGGATGTCAAATAATTTCCTCCAGCTGAACTCAGACAAAACAGACATCCTGGTCATCGGGTCCCAGCACATTAATCCTGTTTCTAAAAATCTTGGTGTCTGGTTTGACAGTAGTTTCAGTTTTGAGCAGCACACCATAAAACTTGCAATCATGTTTTTACCAGCTTAGGAATATGTCAAAAACACGATCAATGTTAACTTTTAAGGACACAGAGCATTTTACACGCCTTCATCTCATCACGCCTCGATTATTGCAACAGCCTTTTCACTTGCTTAACTCAAAAATCTATTGATCAACTCCAGACTGTCCAGAACAAATCTGCCAGGCTTTTAACCAGAACAAAGAAATTTGACCACATCACCCCTGTTTTAGCTTCATTACACTGGCTCCCAGTATGTTTTAGAATTGACTTTGAAGGTTTATTGATCACTTTTAAAGCTCTTCATGGCCTATCTCCCTGTTATATATCTGACCTTTTAGTCCCATATGCACCAGCATGTACCTTGAGATCCTCGGGCAGAGGTCTGCTGTCTGTTCCAGAGTCTCGACTGAAAACTAAAGGGGACAGAGCGTTTGCTGTCAGTGTTGTATCTAGTGGTACCTCTCCTCTGTTTACCTTTTGTTCTCTGCTGTTTCCCCCATCCTATTGTGTCTGTCTGTCTGTTTTCCCCTTGTGCGTCTGCTTGGTTGCAGGTGGGCGTGGTTCTCTCCCCCTGGCTCCTGCTCGCTGTGTCTCCACCACCACCTCATTCCAATCAACCGCCTGTTATACACCAGGGTCCGGCACACCAGTTTTCGCGTGATTGTCTGCGTATTTTCAGTATCTTCAACCAAGTCCAGTTGCCCTTGATTTTTAACCTTCGTTGGATAACTATGACCTGGATGACTGAGAATCTTCATAGACATCATATCTTCTGTGGTACGCACCTTGGCCTGCTTCATAGCAACCTAGTTTTTGTGACCTTCCCTCGTGCATGCTAACCTTTGTCTGTTCCCCCTTGTTCTCACAGAACCACCCGAACCTGCCTGCCCACCTGCTCATCACTCGCCGCTCCAGCCTCGCCATAAGCCCAGTAGTTCCCCGTCTGGACCCAGATCATTCCCCCTTGCCCTCTGAGAAATTTGCCGAACTCTCCAATAAAGACCCCCTTCGCTTGCTATCTATACTGCTGTCTCTGTCGTGCCTTGGAGTCCAGTTTACGTACACATAACAGTCTGGAACAGCCTGACGGAGGAAATCAGGTCGGCTGAGTCAGTGAACTCTTTTATCCCTTCTTAAAACATATTTTTATAGGAGAGCCTTTCCCGATTTTATTTTTTTGTTTTCTTGCTTTTATTGTGTATTTGTTTTTGTGTTATTGCCTTTGCACTTGTCTAGCTAGCATAAAGAATGGAAGAAGCAGCTAGCCTGGCTCACTCCAAAGTTCAAAAATATTTCTTCCAGCGGCTCCTAAACTGAAGAGACAGAACTAAAAAGTTCTGCGTGTTTTCTTATCTGTACGCAAGCAGTGTTGAAAAAATGTAATGTAATAATTTACAGAAAGTTACGTGGCGTTATTATTTCTTGACAACAAAAGTTTTATCCATACAGCTATGACTTCTGTGTAGAGTCTCAGCATCAAGAAATAGTTACAGCATGTAACTATCCCTGAGTGAAAATGGTATGAGAGCATGATAGGACTGTGAAAAAAAGTCATGCTTTTAGGCCCTTCAATTGCAATATCTGCTGTCAAATGGACAAAACTTTCTGAACACTTTGAAACCCGCACTACTCTCATGGCTTGGATCAGAGTTGCTAACTAGACACTTGCTATTGACAGCTAACGGCAAGATCAAACACCTCGCAGAGCAGTTTATCTGTTTGTCTCTGTGCGTCTCTCTCTTTAGGTGCATAGTGCAATTTCCTAATCAACAATAATTGTTTTATTCTGTCAATACTGCAGAGAGGCAATGGAGATTTCAGACAGTTATGATGTACAAGCTGATGGGATGAGAGACTGAAGAGAGCTGGTACGTGCCTGAACAGCTTGTGGATCTTATAATGAGATCTCCAGAGATGAGCAGCACAGTAGCTCCAAGACACAATTAGGCCCAGTGTTGCTGTGCCTCTAAGATAGAACTGTACAGGCACCACAGAGGTGGTGTGTGTGTGTGTGTGTGTGTTTGTGTGTTTGTGTGTGTGTGTGTGTGTGTGTAATAAATAAAAAATAGACTATTTTCGAGGGCTACCTATAGCATAAAACAATGATGAACATATGATAGGTGATTTTACATTTCTTTTTACATTTGGAATTGGTTATGTTTCACAAGCCAGTCCCACTGTGTGATATTTATATATTGATTGCACTTCCTGTAGCTAGTCCGATCACATTCTCTCTCCAGATGAAGCTCAAGGCTGGTTTGAAAACCTAAAGAGGAGCCAGCCCCTCCACATGGTCTCTAGCCCATTGGTTTTGACAGCCACATTCCCTAATGCTCAAAAAAATCCAACTGAGGAAGAAAGTGCTCCAGGGTTCAAAATAACTGCTGTAAACCAATAAAGTCTGAAGATGCCTTTAGGCCTCGGTTTGGCAAACGAATAGAGAAACAGGTTTGATATGTTTAATGGGCTTACATTTAATATGTGAGAACAGTTGTCCACAGGGACAGTTATCGAACAAAGTGGAGGAATCTCTAGGATGTAGATGGACTGTTATTATAATATGAAGCTGTTCCAGCATTTAATAGGTTGGCATACGTTACATTCAGTAGTAGGAACAGACCACACAAAATAAACTATGACCTTTTACAGGGCCAGGAGAAGTTGCATCAACATTTATAGAACTTCTCCTACACAGGTCCGTGGCATGCAAGTCCAATGTGTAGTGAGCCGGGTTCAAGCTGGAAAGTCAGAAGCTTCTGGTCAAATGTGTTTCTGGTATCGATTAACACCTCTTCTCTGATTCTAACATCAACAGAAATATACTCGGCTTTATTTACAGCCCAGGCAATAACAACATAATCCTGATTAATATTTTCACTGGGTATTATGTAATGCGGCAACAAAAATCAACGTAAAAAAAAGACTGCTCTGTTCACAAAAAGGCTGAATTTTCAAGAGCGGCAACTAAGCTTGTAAACTGAAAACTTGTAACTTATAAATAAATTGTAGAGTAATAAAGTATGCATCTGCCCAGTTTGTGAAATCAAATTTGTAATGAGTCTTGGATGGTTGCTTTAAAAATGAAATTAGTTTTCTTAAGACTTGTGCATTTATTTTTGAACATGAATGGTCTACTTAAAGCTGCACTAATCAATGCTATTTTATATTAACAATGGACCAAATGACTAAGTGCAATGCGAAAAGGTTACATAGCCACAGTGAATGTTCACTTCATTCAGCAGTTCCCTTCACAAAGATGTTTAAATCTTTCAACTCCACTTTCATCAACTTTGTTTCCAACAGGCAGCTTTTTTTTTTCAGCAAAAAAAAAAAAAAAAGGTCTGATAAACGGATTGTACGCTCCCTAAAAACACTAAACCCCAGGCAATCAATGTTAGCAATGAGCTGGAAAACATAGTTGAGCGTTTAGCCACTAAAGAGAAACTATGTATTCTTAGCTAAACAAAGAATGAATACTGGCCTTAAATTCAGCGGGTGGACAAAAACACGACTGTAAACTAATGCCGCTTTTTTTAGTTGGATGTGTAAATGATAAGTCGATATTGTGTTTTCAGCCTTTTCTGCTGTTTTCAATGGAAGAGAAAAATCAATAATGCAGCTTTAAATACCAGCTCTCATTACTGCTGGATTACTTTGCCTGCATAACCACAGAATTTGCAGTGAATTAATACAACAGACTTCTAAAAAGTAAAACAATCACAGCTGACTTTCAAAAAAAGAATTCATGAGATTGAAAGAGTTTGCCTCATTTATATTTACTGTAACGTGTGTGTGTGTGTGTGTGTGTGTGTGTGTGCGTGTGTATTCTGTTACACTTTTCAGAATAGTAGATACATTAAGCAATAAACAGGAGAGCAATATCATTCTCTTTATTCTTCAGGTTTGTGTAATACAAGGTTAGGGGAAGCAGCTTGCAGAGCTGGCTACACTTACACACACACACACACACACACACACACACACACACATTACCACCACTAACCAATATGTGAGGCCCAAAGGGATGCTTTATGCTAATAAGCTTCATCAAGGTCAGCCAGTCCTTTGCTCCCATATCCCTGTGTTCTTTCCACATCGTAGACAGTGATGACTTTAATGGTGCTATTTCCCAAAACAGCACAATGACCTGAGGGGCAATGCATTACCCATAGCAACATTTGAGGTTATTTGCCACAGCAAGGTTCCCACAGCCGCTGAACTCTTTCTGCAGCTTCATCCCACCAGAGATCTCTTACAGTGTGTTCCCTGCTCTGGTTTCTTACAGTTCATACTGTACATATTAACACAACAGTCTTGCAAAAGTGACTATGACCCTGGCATTATGATCAGTCTGCTGTAAACATCAATGAAACACTGAGGTTCCATATTGTTTTACCTTGGAGAAGCAGCTCATGAATTAGAGCCTATCCTAAATCCTAAAATCAGAAAAGAGAGTTAAAGCTTCTCCAAGCCATGGGTTCCCTCCGCTGCAAAGTGATAAAAGCTGAAATACTGTTTGCGGTTAAGACAAGCTCAAGACAGTTTTAAGTCGTGTGCTTGTGTGATGAATTCTTGTTGAATGCAGGATTTTTGCTGTGAACTACACACTTGTGTAGGAGGAGAAGCACAGCAAGAGTCAGTAATGATCAAGAGAAGCAGTCCAATTTCAGTGTCAAGGATTTATGAGACTTGTGTTTATGTCACTTGCCTAAAACCCTGTCGGAGGCACATGGTGTGAGGCAGACTGAGGTTCTGTGCTATATCTGTGGTTTAACCAAGTAATGTACACATGTACACATCCTATTCAAAGGCTTAGCCACTCTTGCTGTGGATGTTGGCCAATTTGACTTTGATATAATTCCCTCAAGCTGAAAATAGTAAAAACCAACATGTCATTCTAACTACAGTATAATACACATGTGACTATATGTGTGAATGTCATCCAAAATAGAACCACGATAGACATTATGTAGGCAGCCATGTCCTCTAATAGATGTCAAAGACAAGCTGGTAGATGGATCCCTCCCTTTGCCTTACTGTCCCTGCTGCTCACTATTGACTTGTTTGGCTCTATGCCTAATATCACTGAACTGGCTCCCACAGTGGTACCTCCTCCCAGGCTAATTTTATCCTGCCAAATTAATTCATGTTATTTCTACACGTCAAGGACATCCACTTTCCTTCTGGGTAAGGCCATCGTGGTAAATCCACTCTCTACTTTTCTCTTCATTGCAGGATTTCCACAGATCTGTAGAACTGGGAAGGGAAAGGGGTGATTTGATTGGTCTACAATTGGTTCAAAAATATCTCAGTCCCAGTGTGTTCACAGGTGTGCCTGTGTGTTTTAAAACGCCCTGTGTGCTTGTACAGTGAAAAGATTTTGAAACTGAGAAAACTGCCAAATGCAAGGTTTTTTTTGTGTTTCTTCAATTTTAGAGCCAGCTAGTTGAGCTTTGTTGTTGCTTGGTTTTCGCCCTGTCTCCACTTGCCTGCCCAGCTCACGCCACCTGCCCGTCTGCTAACCGAGCTTCCCCATCTGGAGATCCACCTGCTATTATCAATAAATCCCCTGTGGTTTCTCCTTTTACCACCGCCTCGGTGTCTGCATCTAAGTTCTCCCAGTTACCAAACCCTAACAGTGGTAAGATTTGATTTCCAGCTTCAAGTTCAGTTTTGTTTCCCCTCATAGACACATTATACTGCCTTATCACTGCTGGATCATGGCTTGGAATCTGTAGTTGAAATGCATTGAAACTGTGTGGGGATCATCATGGTTTGCATTATTGCACAGACTTTGAGGCGAGTTCCCCGTAAGTCTGTGAGGGCTGAGGTCTGTCCTACTGTCAAATTGTCAAGTGCATGAGGGCCTCTCGCAGACCTTTTGACCTCTTTATGCACACTTTCCTTAAATCCGTATCCCTGCAGACTTTCCCTCGGGGAATTACCCACAGTTCATAGTGTTGTGATGTAGGAAGGAGCAAAGCCCAATTTCAATGAATTTTAACTCTGACACAATATACGCATTGTATAAGATATAACAGCAGTTTTTTACGTTGTCAGTGAGTGATTAGTGTTTTCCTAAAACAGGAGACTGGCTTGGCATGTTCAGACAGTGGAAACTTTTTACTTTAAATACTAAACTGCATATTTGTGCCAAAGAAGGCAAATTGGAAGATTTACAGTGTGTAGAGTTGCACTCAGTGCACTATGCAACTGTGCGATTCTGTCTTAAATATACCCATGCAGCGTGCAATCATGGAATTTGACTGTACTATGGTGATGAAACCAGTTAGGTCAATTTATGATGCCACAATGCAAAAGAAATGTCTCTTCTATGTAAATCATGTCCATGTTGTCCAGAAAGGTACATGATGAATTGTGCTAAGTATTGTTATCAAGCAACTATCACTAAAACAGTAATTAGCTAATACAAGTAAAATGTACATTGTTTGAGAACCCCTTTGTCACCTTAAAAACACTTATTATTTGCTGTTAGCTGGTGAATATCGGTAGCAATGTGGATTAGTGATGGAGCAAAGGGTTCTTTGTAGTAATGGAAGCAATTGACAAATAATCACTATTACATACTCAGCAGTCACAGAGGAAAATAAAAACATGTTTAAGGTTTCAAGGCCTAAACTGATTCAACATAAATATGGTAAGTGACAGAGTAAATGTAGGTTACTGTATATGCACAGATCAGCCAAGGTCAATCAGCCATCCTGAAAACAGCACACAGTAAGCTGATTTAAAATATTCAGCAGAAAAAGAGCTACTAGCTAATCTCATAACACACAAATCCAGAAATGAAATTACAGGTTATGAGTGAAGTACTGCAGCTGCAAGATAAATGATTATATTCATTGATGGCACACTAGTCTCATTTTGAGAGAATAGAGGAGACAGCTGTAAATTGAATGTGCTTTTGTGTATTCTGAAATTGAACCAACGCTGATTTTCTATAGCCATTACGCTGAAACCAATCTCCGAGCTGAAAATAGGAGAAGCCCCCTCCACCCATCCCATTAACCCAAAGTCCTTTCAGCCAATCAGCATGTTGGTTGCGTTTGCGGCACAACCCAAGGATGCCATCACTTTACTTAGGTTGATCGTCAGCAAAAACTGATCATGCAGGTCGTGTGGAGGTGATGCAAAGATGGAGGCAGCTAATTGAATTGTCACCGTAGCTCTGCTGTGCCATACTGTACTCCCTCTTCATTGGCTGCCCTCCAGGCCTCTAATAACACGGATGAATGGAATCAATCTCTCCATACAGTGAATTGGTAATGGGACATTCAGATGTTCATGCATCTGGGTGTGCAGTGGGCTAAGGGAAGTTAGAGGCCGGCCAATGAAGTGGATGCAACTGACCAAGTGATCTGTGTGATGAATTCAATTTTATGAATGAAGAAACGTTAAGTTTTCTCTTTTCTAAACTCTAAACTATTTGCACCCTAAACTAAGGACCCCCCCTTAAGTCAGAAAATGAGATGATGAAGATGATGCAATCATATAGAGTACTGTACCTGTCCACAGGGTTTCCATCTACCTAGAGAGGCGTGGAAACATGGTGAAAATCATGTTTCCTGACTCCTCCAGTTATTTTCAACAAAATAAACCCTGTCTCTTTGGAAAGGGTCTCAAAGCTGTGTTTTCTACCTGATCAGCTCAGGGTCAAACCACCTCCAGAAGCTCTCTGATGACGCTCCTATTGTGGGTTGCACTGGTGAGTACAGAGAGTTTGATGAAGAACTTTGCCAGGACTGTATGTGCCTGATGTTAGAGACCTGAAATGTTACCAAAGGATGCTTTTTACTGATCATGTTCTTCTTTCAGCATGATATGGTTTCATATACACAAGACATATGAACATTTTTGGACCCAATTCAGTTGTTTTTTTCTTTCAGAATCATCTGGGTTGCATCAAAAAAAAAAATGGTTGTCTAGTCTTTCTCCATCTGAATGATCACAAATTTGAAGTTACCTTACTTGGGGGCTACTATTTTTGCAAATTTAGTTAGCAGAAAGCATGCAAGTAATCTAATCTCCTGCATCAAGCCTTCAAGCAAAACTGCTGGGGTAACTTTTGACCCTAATTAAAAGCTATAAATGTATCCATATATTTATACTAATAACGGGAAAAATTACTGCGCATAATAAACTGCTCCCCCAGCTGCACTGCAGGCGATCCTGCAGTCTGATCTGTCTGTACAAATTCACATATGTGGGGAACTGTATGTTTGTGTGGATATGCGAAAAGATACAATTTCCTTGTGTACATTGACAATAAAAGTAAATCTTAATCTTGGTTCATTTAACTCATCATCATTGTTTCCAGCAGGCAGACAAAGATAGATAAAGTTAGTGACTAGCTAATGGACATAGTGGATCAATTAACTGCTAAAGAGTCAGATGTTTACCTCAGGAATTGGTCAAGTCAGAGGCAGAACCACCCAAAAGGAGAGTAACGAATGGACGTACATACCTCAGGTGTCCAGAAACAACTTCAGGTGATAATATGTTGCTGTTGTGTTTACAGCATGTTGCTGACATTTCAATTTATGCAGGTTCATGTTTTGACGTTCCCGTGCAACCAATAGGTCAATCCTGTTTTTACGATCTGAGATCTGGACTGTATCCAAGGTACGTTCTTCTTTTATTATCAGGCATCTCAAGCTTTTTTAAATGCTGCAGTAAGACCTTTAACAAGGGATTAATTTTAACATATTGCACTGGCATTTTAGAATTGATTTTAAGTCATTGCTAATTATCTGTCACCTGAAAAACAATGGAAAAAGTTTTAAATGACCTACAGATGGCACTTGGGCTCATCTGTGCAGTA
The DNA here is from genome assembly GCF_014851395.1 of Micropterus salmoides. NCBI lineage: Eukaryota > Metazoa > Chordata > Actinopteri > Centrarchiformes > Centrarchidae > Micropterus > Micropterus salmoides. The sequence goes on along the minus strand of NW_024044459.1, from coordinate 33,361,920 downwards.
TCTGTTGAAGATAGATTTTACTGCTAGCCATCTCTTGTTGGCTGTGTTATTTTATAACTTGTGTGTTTTATATTGGACTGTGCTTTTGATGGACTTTTTCTCATTAATAACAATCAATTTATTTGATGTATAATTTTAATTATTCTCTGTGTTGTGTTGTTAAAGTTGCTAGTAAGTTATTTACATAACACATTATTATTATTATTACTATAACTGGAAGTAGCAGCAGAAGTAGTAGTAGTAGTGTTTTACATGCTTGTGTTGGGGAGCTGTACAGTAGTCCAGAGTCTTTGCTGACATTTTACTGCAGCAAATACACAAGAAGGAAACATGTAATCACAAAGGTTGTTAATAATGCATAGCAAAGAATATAATAAATATTCCACCAGTTGAGACTCCCAGTTGAACTAGTAGGCCAAGCACGTGTTAGTATGAGCACGCATTGGGTCCAGATATTTAAAGCGTCAATAGCACAGAAAAAAATAACACAGGCAGAGAGGGTGTAGCTTTACCGTACTTTTGAGTATGCCAGAAAAAATATTTAGTATATCCCAATACCTAGTATGTCAAATACAGTATGCCAAAAATACCAGGATGTCCTAATGCATTGGGTCATATTTTGCAGTATGCAAGCTATTGTGCTTCTCTGGCTTTTCATACCCACAATGCTCTGCACAGCAGGAGATCCGTGACATCGTCTGACTCACCAAGAGAGCGCAGACAGATAACAGCTCAATGACAGATGACAGAAGCAGCAAAGTATTACAGAAGTGCTCATTTTTTGAGACCCTAAGCCTGTATAATTTAGAAATTTCCTAATTTCGCACTATGGTCTGCAACGGATGTATGAGCAAGAGGGTCAAAGTTCAAAGCGCAACATTATGACGAAGGAGTATGTCCCAGTTGTATGCATACAGCATGCAACAGTACGTACTTTGTAAGGGCAGCTGCAAGTACTAAAGTTAAAAAGAGAACATATGCGATTTTCAGCAGTCTTCCAAAGCCTGAAACTTGTTCACTTGTATTACAGGTCTGCCTTCCATTATATGGTGGAAGAAAGGGAAGAGTTGGAGGTGTTGGATTCATCTAGGAATGATTTATTGTTCCAAATATGCAGAGGAGGGACAGAAAAAAAATAGCAAAGCAAATGTCAGTCCTCTGCAGGATACTTGAGGCTTTGTTTAAATGCCAATCAGAGATTGGCTGAGGAGAAAATGGAAATGAAAGCTTAGATAACAATTCTCAACAGATGTGACTAATCTCAGAAGTTAATTTAGAATATTTATTCAAAGATTCCTGCTTACAGGTTCCCTTTTGCATTGTTTTTCCTTTCTAACTCATACAATGGACAAGTGGCTGTGTGCTGTGCTGTGTGTGTATGCCACCCATTGCATTGTTGAGGTAGTAATTGTTATTAAAGCTGTATATGGCCTCGGTATGCACTTTACAGTTTTATTGTAAACACATTATTGATTTGACCTGTGCGTTGCTTTCATTTGCAAGTATTGGTCCTGCCCGGGTGTGATGTACTCACATCTTCCTCTTTACACATCTCTGAATACAAATGAGCCTCCTTTTATCTATCTAAATAATCAGCCGTGTCTGTTCAAATGTAGCCAGTCGCTGATGCCCTTGATGTAGTTCTTAAAAGGGGACATTTGCACAACAAACATACGTGACAACACTAGTCCTTACCTCTGCCGAGAACAACATTGAGTCTACAGTCCCTAAACCAACTCAGTTTCAGACTTTCCGGAGATAAGAGTAGTCTAGCAAATTGAGGGGCAATCTGTCCAAGGTTGTCCTCAAAAAAAGGAGAGCTTTTATCTTAGTCCTAGATAACCTTTGCAATCAGTCTGTGAATCGTTGTAACGGAAAACAGTAGGATAGAATACATCACTTGCTACCTCTCTGATGGACAATCACCAATTAATCACCGTTGCTGTGCTCTGCTACAGATGATTATCATCAATGGAAATTTTATCGCCACCTAAACAGGGTCGAGGACTGAAATGTACCAATTTATTACCTGTGCTCTCTGGAGAAAAATATGCCAAGAACACACTGTACCCTGATAATCACAGTTCCACCATGGACAGTCTGTTGGCTTATGAATTAATGACTGTGAAAGCAAGTAATTTCTACGTATTTTGGCCAACAGAAAGTTATTGTTCTGGAAATACCAAAAGTGGCTACAGAGACATTAATAGTGAGGAAGAGAAAATCAGTAACACAGCAATTATAAACAGTATATAAACAATGAATACATGGTTTATAAAACACTAGTATTTAGTAAGCCATTATACCTACATTTTAGCGCTCATCAATGTGCTTTCAACAAGCATGTGATACTACTGCAGCGTATTATTGCCACCATGACAAAGCAATCTGCTCAAGATATGTTTCATCTTACATACAACATAATCTCTTAATCTTCTCGTTTTAACATACCAGCTCTAACGAGATGTTTTGTGAAATAAAGAAATAAAAAAATATGTAGTTATACAGGAAAAGGAGAAAACGAGAAGAGTTTCTTGTTATTGTCACGACGGTGAGGGAAACTGGCAACAGGGCAAGGTGTAGGCAGAGGAGGCAGCATGATGACTTCAGTGATTTATTTATGAAATAGCGTACAGGCGGGTACAGGTGGGCAGACAGGCAGGCATGTCGACAGGTAACAGGGAGAGGTCCCGATTAAGGTGACAGAAGCTCAAAAGCAAGAAACACAAGGCAAGACAGCAGCATAGTAACTAGGACAAATGACAAGGGAACAAAGGATCTGGGCCTGTAGAAAGTGGCTGATGAGGGAATGAGATGCAGGTGAGGAGGTGGGCGGGGAAAGCAAGACAATTTTAGAGCAGATGAGGGAAGCAGGAACAGGTGTAAAAGGTGGGGCAGTCAAAGGAGAAACATTCAAGGGCATATGGTGAATAGAAGGAAAACGGCAATGAAGGGGCCTGGGGAATCTGACCTGTGGCTGGAGAGGAGGGACAGGGTGGCAGAATGTGACAAATATAACAAGAAACTAAGCAAATAGTATTGTTGTGGTGGCAGCAACACACTGCTGTAGCTTTAACTACATTATAGTGTGCCACAAACAATTTACTTAGTGTTTATATATTCATAGTTCATAACTTGGTGGGGATTGTGAGTGTTTCAAAGACACACACACAAAATGTACTTATAAGGATATAACAACCTGTAGCGGTACAACCATGATGGTTTTGACAATTAAAGCCAAACTCCAAGCCACTCCCCTTTGTTGATATGCCTCCCAAGCTTGCATGACACCTGTGTTTACTGACTTAGCACTCATTTCTTAAACAACTGAGTCTTGAGTTCCTCACAGAAGAAAACAAGTGCAGGCTTCTAATTTTTGGGCAAAATGACAACTGTTGCTGGAATTTACAACAAGTCACAGGCTATTTCTTTTAACTCATTGCCAGTGTTGTTAAGTGAGTGGAGTGTTTGTGTAGCCTAAATAAATGTTTAAACACAGGTGGAATGCATTTGGTTTATCTCTTTTCAAACGGGGGAATGCAAATTAGTGCCTGGGTCATCCCATGCCCCTTCCTGCAGATCGGTTATAAAGGGGTGGAGCTCCAGTGCACAAGCGTGAAAGTGTGTTTTTTTTACCCACCAAACATGCTTCAGCTTCACCAAAAGGAACGTCAGCGTCACACTGAGTTTAATCTCGTTTTGTAGCTTCTCTGTCAGAATTTGCCTCCTTTTCTTCCTTTTTCTTCATGCAGTCAGGACGTATTAATATTAATGAGGGGCGTTTCACTGACCATTTATAGGCAACTATGGGCGTTTGAAGTGTCGGACATGGCGCTCCTTCACATGCACCACGTTTCAAGTTGATTGTGATTTTATAAGTCTGAATATTTTTTTGTGTACACCATTTTTGGCTTTTGGACAAACTTACATTTTTAGTGAGGTTTCTACACACAGTTTTATATGATAATGAGACCCCAGAACACTCTGCTTTGAACGTAATACCAAGCCAGAAGGAGCTGATGTTCCATATATGGGCATAGCGACGGCCCAACAATGGCTCAGTCTGTCTGTTCTGCCCAGCAGCAACAACAACAGCCTAGTAACATTTTTCAGGTCTTGGCCAATCAGAAGACAGTGGGCTTTGAGAGTGGGGGGGGCTTACACACACACACTGGAGCATTTGCAGCTTGTATCACACAGAGGCTGAAATGAAGCCCTACACGAAGAGTCAGTATAAGAAAATGAAATATTTTTTTGAACTTTGAATCATGCAAAGCTGCCATACAGGAGCGCAGAACTACAATATTGGACTGGAAAAGCAGCTTAATAGATCTCCTTTAAAGGTTACATAATGCTGCATGATAACGTGCCAAAGGACAGAGTTTAAAGCGGCACGTTCCAGGCAAAAAGTCAGCATCCTCACCAGCTGATGATCCATGTAGAAGACATGGAAATAACAATTTTCTTGTTGCAGTGTAGAGCTATTACATATTGTTGGGAATCTGGTAGGGCAGGTGTGGTTATTAGCAACTATCAAACACATGTTTTAATATCAATAAAAGTTGTTTGCTGATGGTGAGCGTCCTGTTTATTTCTCCTTTTTTCTTGTGATTCTGTTTTCCCCTTGTGTTTTGGCCTGCCTGTCTGTGTCACCTTTGCTCCCCTTGCTTGTGTTCTGCCTCTCTCTCTGCTCCTGAGCCCAGCTGACGATCCACACCTGCACCTCGTCAGCCACCTCCTCCGCCTGCCACACCTGTCAGCAATCAACTCCATCCCTGCCAGTATTTCAACCCTGGTTCGCCACACAATCTCTGTTTGATTTTCGTTGCCTGACCTGGTCCACTCACCTCCGTCGAGTCAGCTGGGCTTGCCTACCTGCCCTCTTCTCTCGGCCGTCTCCCACGGCACCCTCTTGGTTTCCCCTCGTGCCTCACAGTCAGCCTGCCACCACACTCCTCAATCAACCCCCGGCCAGTTCTCCCGTGCCTCCTCTCTTCCTCGGCCCCCGTTGCCTCCCAGTTCCCTCAACCCTGCCTCCTCGGTCCCGCCTGCTCTTCGGCTTACTTGCCTCAACCCTCTCTGCCCTACTGGCTCCTCACTCCCCCGTGCCCGTGTTCCCCCAGCATCAACCTCTCCCTCACTTCCACTTCCCTCAAAAAATCCTCTTTCACCTGAGTGTTGCTTTTGGGTCCTCCTTAAAAGTTGTTGTGAGAAATATGAGGCACCAGCTTGGACCATACAGTCTCAAAAAGGGATTGGTACCTTTTCAAAGATGCAAATATTTAAGCACTATTTTACAGTCATAAGGTGAACAATGAAAGATTGAATCCAAGCACTGTCACAATACACACACAAATAATCACAGGCATCTGCTCTAAAGGTAAATAAACTGAGCCTTTGCCCAGTAGAGTTTATTTACTTTTAGGAAACTGATCAATAATGAATAACCTTCAATTAATAAAAATCTCTGTTCCAACTATGGATACAATAACAAGCACGATTCAGCAAGTATGTGGTGGATCAAAAAAAAAAAATGGAGGACCTCTCTACCACAAGATGTGGAGCACTGCTGAGTTACGCGATCATGCTATTGGTGTTTTTTAGGTGTGGGTGGATATGTGTAAGGCATGTAGGTGCATGTGTGTAGGTAGGTAAAAGGGAGAGAGACAAGAAAAAGCACCCAAAGCAAGGTACATAATATCCCAATTGTTGTGGCGAGACACAATTACTGTCCCCAGGTTCTGAAATAAATTTTTCAATACGGACCCCACAGTTCAACCACCAATGAATGAGTCCTTATCGCAACAAAAGTCATCCAGCAAGCAAACAAAGAACATTTATCAAAGCTGGCAAATGAAAATAAAACCAAGTGAGGCCTCTTGTGTCTAATAGAAAAGCTTAGTGACAACACCGGAGTTACTTTCTGTAGTCCGGCCGGTGTGCTGCTGTTAAGCTAACCGGCTATCACTCAGGACAGACTGGGCCTCTTCCACTAGTGAGTTTGGTTTGAAATGCCACCATAGATATTCCCTACCCACGGGTGGGTGTGAGACGAGGGGTGTGCACCTGTCTGCCAGTGGTGGATGCGCCAAACTGCGGGGTGGCCTGCATGTGGCAGCGGAGGAAACCAAAAACTCAACTTAGTTGAACGACAGCAGGGCGTAGAAGTTATTCTTTTCTTTCCTGAAGAAATGAGAATGAGATCACTGTTGCACAAACGCAAAACAGTCTGTTGCCCATCTAGAGAATGGGAGACTGCCACTTCGGTTAATTAGAGTACATCGTTAGCTGGCAGTGGAACACCTCCTACCAACTCGCGATTATAATGGAAAGGCGAGGCAGAAATGGGTTTAGTGCCTCTCACGTCACAGTAATTCCTTAAGTTCCTGTGGATCTCGTCCAGTGGGAACCCAGGATTTTGGTTCAAACTAATTCTCACAAACAGGCGAGAGTTGTAAGGTCTGATGAGGACTAATCAATGAGTAGGGAGATGTAACACTATCTTGGCTGTCGTTGACTGGGGTTGCTTCTGGAGCCAAATCCAATAGTGCGGGACAGAGCCATTATTCTAAACCCTGGTATATTTCTAATCATGGGCCGGTATGAGACTTTGACGGTATGATATGCTTAAGCAAAAATATCACGGTATTGCGATTACAGCTCAAATGTTTTCTTTTTAAATGTCTGTGTAAAAAAACAGCTTTTTTTCCACTGAACACAATGTTTTATTTTTAAACAACATACTGTACTACTACTGCTAAGAACAATATCATAAATATGAATAACACTATAAAATTGATTATTTCAGTGCTGATGCACATATATATACACATAAGGGGGGGAGCGCGCGCAAGACACACACACACACACACACACACACACACACACACACACACACACACACACACACACACACACACACACCACACACACACACACACACACACACACACACACACACACACTCTTTGTGTAACAGACAAACAGTGGAAAAGACACCAGAGCCAGTAGTTGTTCTCATATTTTTTTTAAATGTCGTGATATTTAACAGATGTACACACTGGTGGAAGACTTAAACAAATGTATCGATGTAATACCAGCTAAATTAATTATTGCACTAAATCTCTAAAACTAAAAGCCTTTTTGACAGTAGAAAATGTACAGGGGTTCCACTACTTCGACTATCCTACACACAGGTGACTGACTGCTGCACCAACCGCAGGAGGAGGGGCCATCTAACGGTCTACGCTGCACACAATCTGCGGGATTCCTGTACTTTATGTCTCTGACGAGACATAGAAAAACAGCTGATATCGCAGCAACGATACGTGACTTTTTCATACCATACTCTTTCATACCGGTAACCGGCCCATACCCAGTAGTATCCAGGACCAGCTTCCACACAGTGTTAAAAGTAACAAGTAATGTACTTAGTTAACAAAATGCTCCATCACCTAAAAAAGTTCTGTTCCTCTACTGTAGGAGGTAAGCTAATTAAACGATTGCAACTGACAGAGCAGATAAACTCTAATGATCCCTATAATATAAACCTAAACTCCAGTAAGTTCTTTTCCACTCATTGAATGTAATCACCACCATTTTTGATCTTCCAGATAATCACTTTATTGATATATTGAATATTATTAACAGCTTCACTCTTGGCATTTACATTCCACAGCTTTATTTACATCACTAATCCTGGTTTTCTTGTACCGCTGTGGTTAAGCCAGCGCTGTCCACACTGTCCAATCAGAAGTGATTTATGGTTTGTTTGTTTCATGAGACAGGAAAGGGTAGCCTTTGATACCCACAAACAATTGTGGCGCCGAGTGCTCTTGCTTCAAATTGATTCTCTTCTGTATCTGCTTTGGAAAATGCACTTGCTCAACCTCAAAGATCAATTGCTTTTCAGCCTTTTGGTCTTCAGACAAAAATGGAAAGAAAAGGCCTGTGGATAAAAAAAACAAAAACAAAACCCAATTACAGCAACAGAGTGTGTACTGAATCATATTTCCAGTGTATTAATCTTTTTTTCTTATGTGTGCAACACTATTTAAGGCATGGGTAAGTTTAGGAATAGAAGCAGTATGACAGGACATGGTGATTTGTAGATGGCATTACAAACCCAAAAAACATTAAAAAAAACAACAAAACTACTATAAAATGGCCACTATGTAAATACAATTTACTGGGGAGTTTTTAAGGAATTTTTAAGTCTAGCACACTAACAAAAGTGACTCAAGTTTATTTCAGCCAAACCTTCCCTGCAGTGCACTTTCTAAAAGTGCCTTTTGCCAGAGAGCAGTGCAAAGCGCTTTACAAATCCTCCCATTCACACGTGCATTCACTCACACTAACACAGCAACATGGCAGCAAGGCATGGTTGCATCAGCATTGTCTGACTCACAAAAGTGAACCATCTGTCACAAGTTAAGGATCACTGGCAGGGTAAGATGCACACTGAACAGGTTTTTTGCTGATTTAAAACACAGATCTACAGTCAATCAAGACTTTTGTCCTAAAAAACATTATATCCAACGTGGCAGCAATGACATTTAGAAATGGCTTGAGTTGAAGGGAAATGCACAAAGTCACATAACACAATTTAGAGCACAAAAGACAGATCTGTAAAGAGGTTATATGGTCTGATTGTCCAGACCATTCACGTTTGGAAGCAACCAAAGGATAATGTCAATATACAATGGTTTCTGCCAACTATTGTAGTACTTCCGGGTGGAATACTAATGGCATGAGGAGCATGTTAGCATACACAAACTGATCACTCACCGTATTGCCCCCTTTTTTTTCTTTTGCTGTGTACAACGTCAAGAGTGGTCTCATGAATCCAGGATGGAGTCAAAATTGTTCCACAGCATCCCCAGTCACCAGATCCAAACATTAATTGAATTAGTGCCCGTTCACAGGGGCCGATGTGACGCCTCCCTGCGCTTTTTGTTCAAAATGTGCGTCTTCACCTTAAGCAGTGGTCGGCAGTAATAATAAATAAATAAATAAATAAATACTTTGAGAGCCACTGGTGCTGACCAGCAATACTTTATTTTGAGTTGAGCTGAAAAGTTCTGAAAGACATTCAAAAGTCTGTGACTTGCTTAACACACCTCTGAAATAGTCTTCAGGAACGAGAGGCGCAGGAATTTTCTCTGGCTGGAGATGCTGGGGAAATGAAAATAAGCATACATAGGTTGATGGATGTGGATCAATTGATCAGTGTCTTCACTCTTAATTTGTTGAAGAGGTGGGGGAAAAAATAGCTTCACACAAGGGGGGCCCAAACACACAATCCTCCGATCGAAAGGCCGACCCTTTCCTCCGAGCCCAGACCGACAGCATTATGCTGTGTTTCATTCACCTCGGAAGCTGGAGGTCATAGTTCGGCAAGCCATTGTTTACAACTAGCCAGGGGCCTGTACCATGAAGCAGGAATTGAGCTTATCGAGGTAACTTCGGGGTTAACCCTGGGTTTTCAGTACCATGATGGTGGTTCACTTCTTACCGGGGTAGATCTCCATGCTAACTAACTAAATGACTAACCTGCTCCTGAGCAGGTTATGTTCCAGATAAGAGATCAACTTTATAAAAACGCCGCCTACTGACCAATCAGCTCTCTTGGAAAATGACATCACCATCTGTAGGAAATCCCACAGGCTGCTTTATGTGGTTTATGATTGGTCATCTGCTGCTAACACCGCCTCTTTTATGTGGACACACTCCCGGCTGGATTGGGAAACCCTGGGTTGACTTACCGAGTTGATAACCAGCATCGTGGTACCACTTATTCCGATCGCGATTGTTAGGGTTAGTTAAGCCAGATAACGAAAACACATCCTGGGTATGTTGAACTCGCTTCGTGGTACAGACCCCAGGTTAGCCATTGTTAGCAACACTGGTTAATGTTGTGTAATGTAATCCCGCGGGACCAAACACAAATCGTGCGGGAGCGGGCGGTTTTAAGTATGCTGCAGGCAGTTAAATATACTGTGGGTCCCGCAGTTGCGCTGATGAGATGGAGTCAACAAACGAAGTTAAAAGAAGTGATTGTATGCGGCTGCTCCTGAGAATGTACTGCACAGGCCTGACTCCAACCGGCGACCTCTGGTACGAGAGGCAGATACGGTGACGAGGAGGCTAAAGCCCGTGGCCACTGGCGTCGGTCACCAGTGCGTGTCTTAAGGTGTCGGGAGTGAGGTTTACTCACTGCACAGCCTCGCTGGCTTCCGTCACACGGGCTTATTCAATAAAAGACCAAAGCAAGGCAAGTCTGAAATTTGGAAAACTTCTCAGTTCTTACTGACAAAAATGAATGCAAAGATTTATGTCGGTATTTCTGAACGTTTAGCATAGCCCAAACATTTGTCCCTTTTTTTTTTTTTTACTCTGCATGTCACAATGTTTGCGGGAGTGGATACACATGTTTCGGGAGCAGGCGGTAACGGACGGGAGCGGGATCAAGAAAACAGTCCCTGCGCAGGTCTCTACACTGTAGCAACATGTCCACCGGCAGTATTTGGACATCACTTTGGTCATGAAAATTACTATGAGACACAAGTACACAGAAGTGCTACTTAACAGTATAAACTACAGTTTTTCATTAACTGTTGATACACAGAGCAGCCATCTTGGATCACAAAGTCAGGGGTAGTGCTGTTCTCCTGACTTTCCGAGTGGGAAATCCGATTAAAGGGGCATCCGAAATTTCTGACTTTGAACTGGGAAATTCCAACTTCCCGGTGTCCATTGGCAGACCATAAATAACTCTGAAAGAACATGACAATGGCGGAGATACTACTAGATATTCAGCTCTTCCATAGAACTCTTACAACTCTGTTTCAACACATTCGTGTCCAATATATCAAACCTGCATGATGAGGATAGCTTCAACAATTTACTACCACATCAGAGTGTATAAGTGCGCGCATATATATATATGACACTGCACTCCCTTAGGTGCACAGCAACACACCTACCACTTTTGAAGTCGATTGGATGAACAGTTCTTGACATAATCGAAATACAGACACGCGCACACACAGATTCTTTCCTTTATTAGAGAGATGCTGAACATTGCAATACATTTCCTCAAGTTCTTTTAAAGGAAGCTGGGAATCATCTCCAAGTCGTTCTGTGATGGTATAAGTACTTCATTCTATTTCTAGATGTTACTTAACATAGCCATAGGTCTTTTTAATCTGTTTGAAAGGACGACCGCTGCTGTTGGTTTTTTTCCTCAAGATGACCATTTTTGCTGTTTAGACTACAGGTTGTATTTTCTTCTAAAGTTTTCAGTTTTGTCGTGTGAGCAGAGTGTGTCCAAATTCTAATTTTATTTTAGCAAATAGGGCAAATCCAAGCCTCTCATTTACGGGGACGAGACGATCCTTTCTGTTGGCAGCCCCACTTTCTCCTCTTGGATGGCATAACAGCTGTATTTTTACAAGAAGTCTTGCCAAGTAGTGAAGCAAGATTTAGGATGACGTCAAGCAGCTGAAATCTAACTCTGCCTTTATCTTGGCTTACATTTTGGCTATGCGCCTACCAAAGACCTTTCAAAGTTATTTGCCATCCTGTATCGACAGCCTTTAGATTGCTTTCCATGCTTGATTGATGAGGAGGTGAAACAAACTCACTCTATCCACTCTCTTAGTGGCTCTGTCTCTTATGTGAGACACTCCATAATTTATTCAGGTTGCTTTAAAGACACTGTGCTGTTCCATAAGTCCCCATGACTTAAATAGCTGCAGCACTGCCCTTGTTGCATTCGTGTATGTATTTCTCTCTCTAATGTAGGTGCTCTTCTCCCACTTCTCCCACACACAAGTCCTATTTTCCACGTTCCAGTTTGAGGAGTGAGTAACTGAGCCAGCAGTTCTGTGGATGCCAAGTTATGCTCTTCTGACCTGCTGGCACCCCACCAATGAAGACAGTTATTAGAAGAGGAGTGAATTTCATTAATGGAAGCGACGACTTTTTGTGCATGTACAGTAATCACAATGTTTCTGAAAACATTTGTATGTTGGCTGGTTATTAATTATCCCCTGTCAAGATGATATGTAAAGCGGTGCTATTTTAATTTGGGGTCTTCTGGAACACTCATTAATCTTTCCGAGATGCTGCTCAGTGCCCGAGGCCATGTTGTTTTCTGTTATTCTTTCCTGTATCGCTGAATGTTGATTTCATACTTTGTCTCCACATTTTCATGGTTTTGCTCTTTGATTTCAAGAAAAAGTAAACAGGACACACTATTCCGAACACTGTGAGCATGTAGGGATATGAAATATGTTGTTCTGCAACAAGCCTCCCGCAGCGCTCAATGCTGTTCATGTATGGTCAGTAAGTAGGACACATTTATAAACATGCTGCAATGCAAGTAAGACACAAGAAACTGCTGAGTGAACACATTGGTCCTAAAAGTCAAAGAAAAATGTTCCTTTTGTCCCTGTTTCTTGTTGGTAAATTGGATCACAGTCGGTTCTTCTCTCCATGACAAGATAGGTTTTGACAGTCCTGTGCCGAGTGTTTGATCCGCGGGCTCTAGGAGAAGAAGCGAGGGCCCTGGGGTTTGACAGCGATGGTGCCGCAGAGCCCAAGGGGCCAAGTGTCAGCCTCCGCTCACAGATGTGAGCCGAGCATTTTCTCCTTCCAACGTCGGCCAAACATTCCCCAGACCTCAACATGCAGACTAACACAATGCACAGGGCTGCACTGTCAGGGAGGAACAACAGCATTTCACTGAGCTTCCCGTGTGGCCCCGATTTACTCCAACGGCGCACATGTTCTGATGTGCTGCTTCTTATGCAGTTGTTTCAGTGAAAAGGGAGATTTGATTTCATTACTGTGTCTTGTTTGTTAGTGCTGGCTGGGGATAATAATTTCCATAAAACCACATACTGTAAGGATTGAAATGTTTTATTGATGCTACACAAAGTGTTATTTTTTGGCTGTTAAAAGGACAGCAATATTGCAGGGTTCATTTCAAGGATCGTTCAACCCTCGAATTCCTTTACCCAGCACTGATACCAGTTCTGATGCTAAAAGTTCAGGCCCAGTTAAAAATCATTATCAAAATCCTAATTTATGCAACATTTGCAGAGGAATATTTTGCTTGTCCAAAGCAGCAGTGTATTAATTTTAAAATTTTTAATGTCATTAAGTCAGCCACTCAAACGGTCCACTTTGTTTTGTTTTTTAATGGATTACCATGAAATTTTCTATGAGCTGAAATCTTTGGTGATCCCTTTCATGTTTCATCTAGCACCATTAGCAGGTCAAAGTTTTCACTTATCCTGTGAAATAGCTAAACCTCTAACATTGATTGATTCATGATGTATTCTGTATTCTGACTCCGGCTTTCACCTAGCATCATCAGGTCAAAATTTTCATTTGTCCAATACTTGCTAGGAATGCTGTGAATCTGTAAATATATTTTGTTTCCAAAAGTTGCCTTAAAATCAACCTGAGCTCTTGTCAGCAATTACTGCCATAGCACTGGCCTGTCATGTTGTAATGCAGATGTTATGAAGTGTTTGGTGATTAATTTGGTGCAACAAGATTTTAAAACATCTGCCTTCCATATGGCGCTCCTTACTTATTAATGGGAACATCTACAGTGCATCAGAAGTATTACATAAATTAAGTGACAAAAATGGAGACCCTCATTCACTCCACCATCGGTTACATGGAACCATGCTGTATATATGCACTTTACTCTTGTATATGTCTGCATATATTGTTTTTATTCCTGTGTGTGAAGGAGTCTACAACTTTTATTTCATCTTGCAGCCATGTGTTGTAAAATGACAAATTAACTAACTTAGAACCTTAAAAGGGAAAAGGCCTTGGCCAGTGTGCAAAAAGAGCAGTCATTAAAATGTACCGTGCAGTTTGTCCTTCTTTTCTAACTTGGTGTCACAGGTCAAATACAGCTGGCATGAAAAAGGCATCGTCAGTGCCAAAAGATGAAAATAGTCCACTTACTGTTTAATTACTTCACAGACAGAATGAGTTCATCAGGTTTGTTTTGTGGAGCTAGAAAACTTGAAAGCACTTTACTGGAGGAGATATACCAATTTCTGCAGATGTGTTGTGGTTAGGATACATATTATGTGTTTTATTGATTGTATCCTATCAATTTTGAGGTCTAAACCGTTAATAAATCGTCATGAATAGGCATAGATTATTTTATGTGGTATAAATTGATCGTATTTATCCCCTTCACTCTGCTTCTTTCTCAGTGTTGTTGTTCAGTGACAATTATTCTAAGATGTTAAGTGCTTGGAGAATTGTTTAATATGGTTGTGTGGCAGCTGTTCAAGACTAAAAGTGTTAACATCACTGATGTGGATGAAGCATGGGCACAAAACGGATTGGTAAAATCAGTGGCAATGGGAACACCTGCCTTAAAACACTCATAATCTGCCAACAGAACAACACTTAAAACGTCAGATGTAAATGTTATGTTTTGATGTCAGTCAGGGAAAAATGCAAAAAGAAAAACTGCCAAATGTGCCAATTTGATGTCACAACCTACAATTTAACAGCAAGCCACCTATCATACACAAGTAATAGACATCTAACATTACTCCTGAATAATCCATACAATGTCTATAATGTAGTGCAGCCCCAGGACATGTACTGTATTTACCCCCTGAATGGTGCAGAGGTCAAATTAATTTAAAAGTAGTTACTAGCTACATTTCATAGTGGCAGTGTTTTCATTGCATGGACTTATGTATTTAGTTTTCATTTTTTGGTGATGCTCATTGCTTCTGGGCTCAATTCTTTGACATACCCATATGACTAAATACGGTGATGGTAAGGGCATCAGTCATATTATGGAACAAACGCAGCAGACCAAACTGAAGTTAAACACTCTGGAGTCACTTACCAAAATAAGAAAGATTATGGAGAATCAATATGATCTAACAGCCTAAAAAGAGATCCTGGTCTCAGTCCTTCTTCCCTGTTTAAACAAAAAAAGGCGCAAGAATTTGTCCAAATTGCCACTGTGTGATGTGGATTGAGGCTTCTTCTCATTTCACATCTTACTGGAAAACTTTTCTCTAGACACTGGTGGGAGGCCATTTAACTCACACAAATGTCATTGTAAATAAGATACTCAAATAGATACTCATCAAACTTATACATGTTTTTTTATAACTGTACTGTCTGACATGTTTTGTGTTCTTTCTGCCAGGCACTGTTACTGTTCTAAACAATTAAGGAGAAAAAACAAAGGCATGGATGACTGCTTGGGAGCAATTTAATGTAGAAGGCAAGGCAAAGACACACTGATACAAAACGTGTTTTATATATAATTATTTGTCATGTAACATAATTGCGTTATCATAACTAATTTCAAACTATTAAGTGGCACATATTTTCATTTGAACAAATGTGAATGCTAGTGGATATCAGGGAACCAACGTATACAGTATGTGTGTGGATAAAAGCATCAGCTAAATGAATAAATGTAATGTAATGCCTTGGATTTGGTCTGAAAATACACTCCTCAAAATCAGTTTGAGATTTGTTATTTCTTCAGAATTTCTGACCCGTTTGGATCAAACTAAAAATAGAGCATATGAATTACTTAAATCTTAACGTGATCACAGGCAAACTTGAAAGATGTTACTGAAGTCTGTCATAGGCAGGTTTTTCCTGGTCAGTGCTTTCTTTTCTTTTGTTGTTGCTATGGTTCACAAGTGGGAGACAGAGTTGAGCCGTTTCCCATGAATTTCTACAGTCAAAACTGAGCTGAGTTTTCACAAAAGTAGATGTATTTTCACAACAGAATTCTGTGTTTCAAGGTCATGATCAGAAATTAGAATCGGCTTTATTGCCAGGTATGTGTACACATACAAGGAATTTGGCTCAGGATTGTACATTGCTCACGATGTGCTTACTCATACAAAACTACAAAATCACAATAATAAAATGAAATCAGACAGACTTCAGTGTAGACAACACAAATATACACACTATGAACAAAAACAATATAGATATTGACAAATAGAGTGTGTGTGTATATAGGGGCATGTACATGTCGGAGGTGGATGTGATATACATGCATACATGTACACGTGTACACAGTGCAATGAAGCATAGTGCAAAGGACGCTGGAATAAATGAGTATACGTATTTTGTGCATAAGTTATAACTTGAGGTAGGTGGATTGGTATACAGTATCTACAATATGACAATATAACAGTATGAATAACACTAAAATAGAGTGGTGAATAAATAATAAGTGTTAGCCAGTAAACAGGTGGCTGATTAGAGGCAGAGTTACTGGGTTATTGCACAAGAATTGTTCCTGACACCGTGAGTCAGAAATCAGCTGTGATGTGAAATCAGAGTGATGGCTTGTGGGAAGAAACTGTTCCTAAGTCTGTTGGTTTTGGCATACAGTCCTCTTTAGCGCCTACCAGAGGGGGGAAGCTGGAACAGATTGTGTCTGGGGTGAGATGGATCTGCAGTGATGTTTCCTGCCCATTTCCTGACTCTGGAAATGTATAAGTCCTGAATGGAGGGCAGGTTGGCACCAGTGATCTTTTCTGCAGTCCTGACTGTCCATTGTAGTCTGTCCCTGTCCCTTTTTGGTGGCAGATCCAAACCAGAGAGTGATGGAGGTGCAGAGGACAGACTGGACGATGGCTGTGTAGAAGTGGATCTGATGTTCCCCAGCCTCACCTGCTGACTCCTGTCAGTCAGGAAGTTTGCGATCCACTGACAGGTGGAGGCTGGCACAGTGAGCTGGGTGAGTTTGGTGCTGATGATGTCCGGGATGACTGTGTCCACAAACAGGATCCTTGCATATGTCCCTGGAGAGTCGAGGTGTTGCAGTATGTGATGCAGTCCCAAGTTGACGGCATCATCCACTGACCTGTTTGCCCTGTAGGCAAACTGCAGTGGGTCCAACAAGGGGCCTGTAATGTCCTTCAGGTGGGCCAACACCAGTCTTTCAAACACTTCATGACTACAGATGTCAGGGCGACAGGCCTGTTGTCATTTAGTCCAGAGATGGAGGGTTTTGGGGGGACCGGGATGATTGTGGAGCGTTTGAAGCAAGAGGGAACTTCACATAGCTCCAGTGGTCTGTTGAAGATCTGAGTGAAAATGGAGGCCAGCTGGTCCGCACAGATATTCAGGCACGATGGTGAGACACTGTCAGGGCCAGGAGCCTTCCTGATCTTCTGCCTTTGGAAGAGGTGGCTCACGTCCTCTACACAGATCTTGAGTTGAGATGAGGGGTCAGAGAGGGGGGGTGGCACTGTGTCAGAGAGGGAAGGTGACTGTTTGAAGATGGTGTTGGAGCGGGGGAGAGGTGTGACTGTAGGCTTTTCAAACCTACAATAAAAGCCATTCAGCTCGTCAGCCAGTCCTTGAGTACCAGAAGTGTTGGGGGATGGTTTCCTGTAGTTAGTGAGTGTCCTCTCCACACTGACGCAGGATCGTTGGCTGCAAAGCTGTTATTTAGCTTTTCGGCGTAGCTCTTCTTTGCAGCTTTGATCTCCTTAGTCAGTGTTCCTGGCCTGGTTGTACAAGACTCTGTTACCACCTCTGAAGGCCTCCTCCTTGGTCTGACAAAGCTGCCAGAGTTTTGCTGTGAACAAGGGTTTTTGGTTGTTGTATGTGTGGAAGGATTTAGTTGGCACATACATGTCCTCACAAAAACTGATCAGTGGCTGCAGCCTCAAAACAACTCCAGTCAGTGCAGTCAAAGCAGACCTGTAACTCCAGCTTTGACTTGTTGGTCCATCTTTTCACAGTCTTTACAACAGATTTAGCAGATTTCAGTTTTTGCCTGTATGTCGGGAGAAGATGAACCAGACAGTGATTAGAGAGTCCCACGGCTGCACGGGGAACAGAGCGATAAGCGTCCTTTAATGTTGTGTAGCAGTGGTCCAGTTAGGATCCCTGGTGGGACACTTAATATGCTGTCTTTACTTTGAGAGTTCGAGGCTGAGGTTTGCTCTGTTGAAGTCCCCAAGATCAATGAGCAGGTAGTCTGGACGTATTTTCTCCACGTTAGTTATGTGGTCGGCCAGGTGTAGTAACGCCTCACTAACACAGGCCTGAGGTGGAATGTAAACAGCGACCAGGACAAACGAGGAAAACTCCCGCGGGAAATAAAACGGTTTACAGTTTATAAACAATGTCTCTAGGTGAGGGCTGCATGATTTTTCCAACACTGTGACATCTGTGCACCATACTTCGTTTATATAGATCCTTTTATTATCGTTTATATATTCCTTTCACGATCCGCGCGGATGAGATTAAATCCCGGTAGGTGAAGTGCGCTGTCCGGGATGTGCTCGGAGAGACAGGATTCGGTGAAACAGAGGACGGCAGATCTGCAGAAGTCCAAGTTAGTTCTGTTGAGGAGAAGCAGTTAATCCATTTTGTTGGCTAGACAGCGCACATTAACCAGGTGACTTGAAGGGAGCGCAGTGCGAAAACCCCGCCGTCTCAGTTTAACCAGCACGCCTGCTCGTTTTCCCCTGCGTCGTTTCCGAAGGATCCCAAACAGAGCTGCTGCTCCTCCAAGTAATAACTCCGGGAAGTTCCAGGGTCAATAAAGAGCAGTGGAATAGTATGAACAGTTGAAAGTCATATATATATATATATATATATATATATATATATATATATATATATATATATATAGAGCTCTTCTCTGGTAAATGTTACGAGAGAGGGACGGCAGAAAACAGCGTTAATAAACAAAAACACAAAGCACTACGGAGCATAATCCAGAGGCTGCCGTCTGCGGCGCCATCTTGAATAAATCTTGGAATAAATTTGACAGCAAAAACTATACTTATTTAAAAACTTAAAGATGTAACATGACATGACTTATAAGAAATTAAAAGGCATTTAAAAAATGGGTTCAAACCTTGGACTTGAAGTCTGCATGTTCTCCCCGTGACTGTGTGGGTTCTCTGCAAGTGCTCCGGCTTCCTCCCACCATCCAAAGACATGAGGCTAGGTAAATTGGTGACTCTAAATTGTCATTAGCTGTGAGTGGTTGTTTGTGTCTGTGTGGCCATGCGATGGACTGGCGACCTGGCCTGGGTGTACCCCGTGTTTCACCCGATGTCAGCTGGGATTGTCTTCAGCGGTTGACAAAGTATGGATGGATGGAATTTCTGTAACCTTGGTCATCCCAGGCCTTTCTGTTTGCCGTTTGCATGTTCTTCCCGTGTCTGCGTGGGTTCTCTCTGGGTGCTCCGGCTTCTTCCCACCGTCCAAAGTTTTTTGGTTTTTTGTTTCTATGTGCCCTGTGATGGACTGGCGACCTATCCTGGGTGTACCCTGCCTCTCACCCAGCTGAGATTGGCTCCAGCCCCCAGCGACCTTGCACAGATTAAGCGGGTATAGATAATCGATTTGGGAAATTAACATATTCAGCATGTTAATTAGACATGTTTTTAAAGTCCCAAAGTATTCCCTGGTAGCCAAGGAAGGTCAAAATCAAGGGCAACTGGACTTGGTTGAAGAAGAGGAAGAAGCAAACTTGCCCCTGAACAACTCCTGGGCATTAGAATTAAAATTCAAATTAAGTTCAAATTAAATTGAATAACATTTTTATATGTAATATTATGTACCTTGTGTTTAGAGAGCATGGAGATATAAAAACTCACCTGGAAGAAAACATGAATGATTTTAGTGTAAAACTGTAAAACTTGGTGTAGTGGTCATAGACTGTATAAAAGAACTGGACATAGCCACCGTGACGTCACCCATTGGTTTGTGGACTACCAATTTAAAGCCTTGAGTTTGGCATACTAGCCATCGACATCTTGTTTTTTGGAACTGGAAGTGACCATATTTGGACGAAAGGGTGGAGCTGGGGGGATACACATTGCTACGCCTGGCAATTCAGATCACACTTGGATATGGATCACCCATAGACTGTAAATAAAAAGTGGACGTAGTCATCATGATATCACCCGCTGGTTTGTGGACTGCCGTTTTGAAGCGTCCAGATTAGGCGATAGGGCGCCACCATGTTGATTTTATGCAACAAGCGGCCCAGGAAGTTAGGATATTTGAGCTAGCCCATGTTTCAGGCATTCTGTATTGCTGTCAGTACAGTTGTTCCTCCTGTAGATCAACCTTTCAGTTGAAATTTTGGACATTTTTTTGACCCACAACACAAGAAACAGCTTGAGCAGAGGGGGAGGGAGTGGAGGCTAGTAAGAGATGTGATTAGGCCAACCCAATGTCAGTATTGGCTCATGCTTTATGGGAACGATCGTTGCCCATTTTTAATATAAATAAATTATTTGACTTGCAGCCTATTCAATGAGACAAGTGCACTGCTCTTCACCAGAGAAAGAAAACCGGAACTGAAAACACTTGTGATCAGACAGAAATATCAGCACGATTCCACAGAAGTGTTCACTTTATGTGTTAATGTGCAGCTCATAGACTTCAAAACAAACAAAATATATATATATTATGAAGAGGGATGCTAGTGTCATTTAAAGGGTCTGCAATTTATTTCAAAAGCATTTTTTGTTGTTGAAATCCTCTTTACATCATGACAACAATCAATAAATCAAATGCTCTGTCGAAGTAAAATGATTGTCGAGCCTACATGTCTGCCTACCTGTGGATTTTTTCAGTTCGAAAGACCAGCTCTCAGATCCATTAAACTTGGATCATCTTCAGACATAAATGTGGGTACAGTGCTTTTCTTACATGTATTATAGATGAGTCAGATATTTGCAAGCAACTGTTCAGTGAAAAAGCTGCAATAATCCCACTCTACGCTACCTTCCCAGCACCAAACAACAGACACACACAGTTAGCAACTAGCTGGTGAACATTTAGCATTTATTGACAAAAGAGCCTGATGTCTGTGTATAATTTCTGTCATTCAGATCATAGTTATGCAAGGAGAGTTAAAATAAAGGGCAACTTAGCTTTGTTGAAAGACCAAAAACTGTGCTAGAAAGAGAGTGTTGTGAATGTTGGACTCATCAGGTGGGGATAAACATGACTCAAAATTTTTCTCTGTATCTCTCTGGAGGTTTGGATAACTACTGCCATATCTATGTGTATGTACATATATTACTGTACCTCAAAATGTGATTTATTTACGTCAATTTTGTGTTTCTGATGGCCCCAAGTGTGCCCCAATGTAAATCTCAATTTGTATTTTCTTTATTTTTCAAAGCATACAGTGCAACAGAACCAACAGGTTAACTTGTTTACATGAGCCTTCAAAAACACATGTGCCAGTCAAAAGAAAAGTAATTTCAACCACCCCTTACAAAAGAATATAATATTTGCAGCACACATTATAATTCTGTTCACCTTCCAGCTAAAACAAATTGGCCTTTTTTACAATCTTTAAGACCACTAACCTCTTAAATAAACGATAAAGCTGACGACTTCCTCCTATTTTTCCTCTGAAGTACTAGATTTGCAGTTGAGGGGGGGAAAGTTAAGAGTTGCGCACCACAGCTTCGACCCTCAACTTTCAAGGCACAGCGTGCAGCTCATATTTATGAAAGATTAATAGCTTTTGCTTAATTTGAGCCCGAGGGAGGGTTGAGTATTATCAAAAACAGCCCAGAGGAGAAAGATTTAGTTCCTTACTTATGGAGTTTTGATATGTTTCATGATGGTAAGAATTTAATGATGCAGTGGCCCATTAGTGTTTTTATACTGACTAAAGAGTGTTAGCAAAGTATTTACCAAAACAAAGAGAGTGTATCAATCCTATTATCTAACTTTTGGCAAGATGGTGAATATGCATTTTTTTCCAGAATTTCTAAATTACAATTCCACAATGATCACTATTTTTGTGAAAAATGAGTTTGGTGGTTTAAAGCATGTTTTCAAGTGTTGACTGTGCTATGAAGTTTGCCAATACAGAGAGAAAAAAAGGAAGCCATAAATTCATGCTTGAAACCGGTAGCAACCACTATGATTTAAAGTAAAGACTGATTCCCATAATAGTGCAAAATAAATACATTAAGCATGAACAGTAATGCCAAGATTTCAGACAGGATGAAAGTAGAGAGCTAATTCGGACAGTAGCTTTATCAGAAAAAATGTCATTTAAAGTACTACCAAGGTTAATATTTCTTTATCACATAAGTTCTGGCTAAAGATCTCATCATCTCTCTTACAATTCTACTCAAAATGAAATGTTGTTAAATAAGGTCCTTGGTGGTTTTGGTTGGAAGATGTGCTCCAGACAGCAGAGTAGTGAAGTAGCCTTGGGCATCCTTGTGATTCTAGTGCTGATCCCAAATGGCATCTGTTTGTGTGAAATTATTCAGCTGGCCTCCTGTTCAATTCGTTCTTTTTTTTTTTTTTTTCTCCGCTAAATTCCACTAAGCTACTTCAAACTTGTTAGTCATGTATCTAACAGCTATGCACCCTCAGGGACTTAGAAGCTTGTGGGTTTGTGGAAATGAACAAACTGCATTAATCTTGTCTGTATCATCACTTAAACTAAGGGCATATAAAACATGCTTTTACTTCTAAGGCACAATACAAAGCACTTTAATCCTTAAGCCCTCTAGTCTCAAAAACAATTTCTTTAATGCCCTTGTAGGGTCACATAGAAAAATGAATGCATGAGTTGTTTGGCATGACCTTGTGAGAGGTCCACATTTCTTAAAAAAGCCCACATGAACCCTGTCACTAAGCAACAAGAAAATGCGAGAGACCTCATAAAATAGTCCTAATCCACTTCTCACTGATTTTAGACTAGATACATGATTACAAGCACTTTTCACTGTGGTGACCTTTTGAGAGCATAATCACAGTCTGTGTAAATGTGTTTCTTTAGAGCTCAGCAGCTGGCCAAAGATCGTGAGCATTAAACAATAAATCACTGTTAAAAGGGGCCTCCCTTCCAGTCTGCAGAAAAGGGCATCAACCCAGACACACAAGTTTCTTTGAAAAATCCCATACTACAGAAAGTTGGTACAAGATGTTCTAACAGAAGATTATATCATAGGTATCTGCAACCATATCTTCTAAGTTAGTAACTGATCATGCGGCCCAGCGCCTGCACCTGGAGGTTTACACTCTCTTCTTTTTCTTCAAGGGGTACAATATGGGACCGACAGTTCTAGCATTAAAGATTTATCTGCCGAGGCTAAAGACGGCATATGAATGTGTGGGCTCCTGCCATTGTACCACACATTGTAAAGCTCAATCATGAAAAAGCTGCATTATGTCATGCTATGATAAGACATTAGACATATTTAGCTCTTCTTGAGATTGATCTTGACAGAATTTGAAGCTGCAGTTGTGTCACAGATCTCTCCAATGCTCTTTACAGCCCAATAAACTGAAGCTCAAGGAAGTATGATTTATAAAATAAAAACTTTACTGGACTGCTGTCAACTTTTTTTGTAACTCAATTATTTTGATAAACATTATAAAACAGCTTGGTTTATTTGGTTTAAACAGAATGGAAACTGGACTACTTCATACATATTTCAAGTTCATTGCTTATTCCTTATATTTTACTTTTTTCCACAGTAAATGATTGATTTTTTTTATTTTTGATGTGAACACTCCCCACCAGCATGATGTTCGCCAACTATTATGTATGATTTCTAATGTAGAAGAAGGACAATTGACAATTTTTAACTATTATACATTTAGTTCACTGTTAAATAATTATCACCCTACTGCAGTTTCCCCTCAGCTGGGTGGCGCTTTAGCTCAATGTTTTGGTTTTACAGCTGCAACTTTACGGTTTTGGTTCACTCTCACCGCTCTCATCAGTGTCATTTTCCACTGCAAAAGGGTTATAAAAAACACTGCACACTCCTATATGGTAGACAAAGAAAGTTAGCAACTAGCTGTGAACATAGTGGAGCATTTAGCAGCTAAAGAGCCAGACATTTCCCTCAGGAGTTGTTGAAGTGTAAAATAGCAACATCACACATGACCACAAACATGACTCTAAATGAATGCTTGCTATGCCTCATCAACTTATAATAATAAGTCAGAGTTGTGTTTGCAGCAGCCAACAATGGGCAGTGGTTTCTGGTGTCTTCTAGAGAATTTTAAAAATTAATTATTAACAAATGCATCAGTGTAAACAGGTGTTTTTACTCCACTTCATTTGCCTCTTCTTGGCATTTTTGTCTTTTTAGTTGGAAAGTTTATTAGTGTGTGTGTGTGTGTGTGGACATGGACGGGAAACATGGGGAGAGAAAGAGAGACGGATATAACATGCATCAAAGATCCATGACTCAAAATGAACTAGGGGACATTGCAGTTAAATGGTACATGTTTTAACTACTGGACCACCAGGATGCCCCCTCTTTACCATATCTATTGCTTTTTTAAAAGGCTGTGATTCAGGTAGCGCAGTTTACTTGTTTACCAATAAAGATCTCTGGGTATCGAATATTTCAATGCAAAAATATCCTGCAGTCTACAAGAGGAGAGAAATCCAAACATCCAACAAACATAGGCAGGCCTCTATGTCTCAGACATGTTGCACAGGGGAGGCAATCTCAGGTAGAAGAAGTGGAGGAGACGGAGCAAGCTCATTTGGGCTGCCAGCAAGTGTCCCTCAGGCTATATGAAACACCGATGGACTTGATAGATTGCTGAGAACACCGGGGGGGTTGGGCTGAGCTTAGCACTGACCGAGCTCAATTCTGGGAGGAAAAATAAATCTGGATGACACCAGCTGAGTGAGATCCGCTCCACACAGAGCCTCCATCCAACAACCCCGGCTTATCGAGGAACAATCAAAAGTTAGATTGTGCTTGAGGATAAATATGCCATGTGCTGTTGCTGTCATAGTGAGGAATGTCTCCGATCAGGGAGGTTTAATACGGCTTCTGAGTTAATTTCCTGTCAGAGCATAAATAAAGAAATATGGGAGGATATTCATTGTTTTTGATTGATTGACATTGAAATTTTTGCCTCAGGAAGGACTTGATGCATCAAATAAAAAATGCACAGTGAAGCATCACTACCAGGCATTTTATTCATGCTTCACAAAGACAGGAACATCAAACTAGAAATTGTTCTGTACAGCGTAACACGTCCAGTCTGTCACTGAGGGTGTCTTGCCTGAACCCGAGGTGTTATTTGGCGTGGGTTTTAATCAGCCAAAGTAAATGTTGTCTCTGGATCCCCAGGGGGTGCAGTGAGGGAGGATGGTGGAGGTTGGAGGGTGCAGACAGTGACAGTGATGTGCCTCCTTCCATTAGCAAATCCTGGTGTGAAGGAGACAATGCTAAATCTCCTGATGGAATCTCCGCAGTGCCAGAGATTGGCTCCATACACAGAGCCAGCCATCTCCATCATCCGTCTTTCCAGATGAAATATAATGGAGAAAATGGCCAATGGGTGATGGAGATTGATTCAAAAGAAACATGAGTGGTAATCAATATGGTTCCCTGTGCAGCCAAGCAACATAAGACTCCCCGCACCACCCACTGCTTACCCCAGGCTAAAGTTGGGTGTCATTGTGCTGCCTGTATGTAATTTATGATGAAGGTGTCACACTCAGAATGATACGCTACAACTGAGGGAGCCCGGCTCATAAGGAAAATAAGAGCTTTATGTCCTCACAAAGGAAAAAAGAAGTTGCTTGTTCAATTCTGTTATGTTCATGTGATGATGGATTGATCCGAGGTATCCCATAAAAAGTTAAAGCCGAGTGATGCATTTAAAGTAGCTTTGAATGACAAATAATCCAGATGAAATGTTCTCAGGCCTCTATTGCAAAATAGTTTATTTGCAAACTTACATAACTTACATTTTGAATATTTAAAAAAAAAATACTCTTAATTGCTTAATTAGATTAGAAGATTGAAATCAACATCAAGCTTAACTTAACTTTCAAGACTGGAATCACAGCAAGCCGGAAAAAGCCCAGCACACACCCTGTAAAACTACCACTTGCGGCTTTTACTTTACTCTAATTTTTGTTTGGAACAAAGCCAGGCTAGCTGTTTCCCCCCATTTCCATTCTCTAAGCTAAGCAACTATTGCCTGCAAGCTGAGCCCGATCTCAGCCCAGGGTGTAAAATACCAACGTTGTGAGAAAGCTTGTCAAAGGGTCAGTAGATAATGCACAAGGTAACCTTCAGCATCCGTATAAGACACCCTTTGCTTTCAAGTAACTCCAATCTTACCCATCTATTGAGCCCCTAAGGTCCCATAAGGTTATATTTTTTTATCTTGTGCGCACAAGATAAAAGACGAGATGACTGCCAAGACATAATGTACTTATTTCAAAACACAAAACACAATGTTTTCCTAAACAAAGTAGAAGTAAAGCAGTTTTGGTGCCTAAACCTAACCAACCACAGGGACGACCCGTGGCACTGGTGACATAGGCGGTTGCAAGAGAGAGTTTTGGACTCAAATCAACTACGCCCAGCTGATGTGAAACGAGTGTGCGCCGTGGTGGTGACCGAGTGTGCCCATCTCGCACTGTGAGCGGCTGTGAGTCACAGCCAGATTATGACAAAGTAGCAACATAGCTGGTAGTTTAAATATGTGGTGAGATTTCTGCCTGATGATAAATGTTTTCAGTTAGTTTTTTGATTTCCACCTGCTTGTCTCATCCAGTTCTGTGTCTGCAAGACGGTCTGACTGTATCGGCCAATAATGCAGGCTAATGCACAGCAGAGTATCTGGCAGGTAGTAGAATTATTATAAATTCCCATTAAAGCTATTAAAGCCCAGGAGTTCATAAATGAATTAAAATGAATAAATTTATCAGTGAGGTGAAAAAGTGCCACATGAAAAGTTAAAGAGGTTACTTCCCAAACAAAGACACAAAAGAGGAGGGAAGACTAAATAATTTGTGTTGACTCAGCAGGGATTTTACATTAAATGAGAAACGTTGATCTACAGAAGACATTTAAAAGCAATTGCTACAGAATGCCTCAGAGCCCTACTGCATTAAACTGTATTTTGAATTTTCCCCTTCCACCTGAATTTTATCTTTCCCTTCATATAAATAAAGACATTTCCATCATAAATTGGTGCAGAAGTTTTCACCAGAATGCAGGAAATGAAGTGTTTAATGCTCAATGCTCACCTCCCACTTAATAATTGTCCCCTCTGATGTTTCAATAAAATGTATGCTCTTGCATTTCTACAAAAAAAATTACTCCATAAATTCACTAGAATGACTAAAGTCTCGGTTTGACACAAAGTTTTAGGGGGAACATTCCCAAAAACCAGGTTAGGTTCAGTCTCCCAATTTAGGCTATGATGTCTGGCAAGTATGCTGATCACAATTACTCATTATTGATCATGATTAGTGACTTTTCCTGAGTTTGGCTGCAGAACGTTTCACACACTGGGGTGGGTAATGTCACAGACGGTTTAGGGTTGGGCACATAGGATGGGGGTGGGCGCCAATAGAAAATCTCACCTAGGGCTCCAACACTGTCAGGGCCAGCCCTGCCTAAGTACTTTTTGTGCCTAAACCTAACCAAACTGCATATACACCACATATTAAAAAGGCGTCTCATACAGACGCTCATACAGAAGAGGGCCGTGTGCATCAAATAACAACACTTTGACAGGCTTTGTTAAAAAGTGAGAACATGTTGGCTGGTTATAGCTTCACATGTGGCGTGCAGACATGACTGTGTTATTGATCTCCTCACAGCACAATTACAGGTTGCTTTAACTTCAGAACACAGCTCATTACATCTGTATTACTTCTGATGTAATTGATTCAGTTAATATCTTTACCATGCATACATAGGTATTGAAATATAACGCATGCACCGTAAGTATTCAAATAGAACATCCCATTGCATTTGCTTGCATTAACTGCAAACTAAATTGCTAAAATGGATTGCAGAAAGCATTGCTAGTGATTTCCTCAACTTCTTTCACTCTAAAGATAAAAGAGACAAAGGAGGAAGTGAGATGACCTCAAAGTGTCTACGGTACAACCTTAGCAGCACAGACGGCCTCTTTACCAAAGATGTTCTTATTTCTTGTGAATTGCACATGGAAGGAGGCTTGTGGGCCAGCATGTATGTGCATAGGTGACCCAGGCAACAGAAAGTGATGATCAATAATGAATAGGTGACAGGTTATAGCTCAAGAGCAGTGTAGTGAAAGGTGAAGCATACATATCTGTATCCACACGGGTGCATACAAATACGCCTATTTTCACAGTCAAAGTCAAGAAAAGGATGTTGATATGCTTGAGTTCTCTGAGGTCAACTGCTCCTGTTTCTTCAGTGCGCGGACAACAGGCCAGCCATGACAGCAGCCCAGCGGGGGCTACAATATCAGTAGACGAGAGGTGAAGGGGGAGATTGAAAATATGAAATTTTACTTTCACTGTCAGAAATCATTTTTATGTGGTGCATAGTGTGGAGCGTTTCAGTCACGTCATTTAGCCAACAAGGGCTGATAGTATACGTACTGACAGTGCTCTCTGACAGCGTCTACCCAGCAGGCTCCACTTCATCTGCACACTGAACGCGTTCTCCTTTATTTATTCATTCATTTCCACGTGGCCAAGTGCTGTCACTTTGATGAATGGGAGCTGGAACTGGCCAATTGTTTTCACTCGACGGGACAAGTCTCACACGCTCTGAACTTAAACGTCCTCCTTGTCAGAGGAGCTCTGCCATTCCTGTGCTTTTTAGAGGCCCACATACCGCTGCCATTGTTCTCACACGTACGCGGACGCCAGGCCCCCCGCCTGACATCCCTGGGGCTTTTCTTATTAGAATCTACCTGAGGAATTGGGTCTGTTCGCTTCAATTTAATCTCCACAGGCTCAGAATGCTTCATGCCAGGTGGAGTCGGCTCCAGCTTTTCAGGTGAGTGGTGACGACGTAACCATGGTGGATGTGTGGAGGTGGTTTGGTCAGGCCTCGGCACTGTTGCAGCTGTCTTGGTTGCCCTTTTGACAGCTAGAAGTATGAAGAAAGAGCTCTGGAATCGATTAGCTTAGCACAAAAAATACGTGTTTATTTGCGTTTTTGTTTTTGAGTGGGTTAAACAGAAAAGACATAACATGTTAATTGCTGAGTTTGAGGGTAGCTGGTAGAGGGATATTTTTAACTTTGGGCAGAGCCAGGACAATCCTTTAAATGTGTCATTCCTGGCCACTCACTACAAACAAATACCAGGCAGCATTTCACCCCCTCCTCCCCCTCAGCCAGGCTACTTTCTAAGCCCTTCTGCTTGTCTGGACCTTTTTAATCACATGTAGAGCTTATCTTTATGATGATCTCATAAATTAAGCTTTTAATGGCTTGTTTGATTAGCAGGCGTTGCTTCTTTTGCACCACTGTCTTGTATGATGATCTGCTTCTCTCCTGCCGGTGTGTGTCTGCCGTGCTCTGTCACTCAGTTTAGACACAACTAACAAATATTTGGAATAAGTATGTAATTTAAGAAACACAGCAGTGATACTATTTCTAATAATTATAGTGGATGGGCAGATTTTGATATTTCATTGTGTGTATGGGGTCGGGGGTGGGAGTGTCGGGGGAATTGAAACTCCAGGAGAACAGAAGGGAGAGGAACAGAGAAATCGAAAGGATTGGCAAGCATGGGATAAGTGTTTCTTCATTTATCAGAATCACATCATTTGTATATTCTAAAAAATATAATTTGTATTGTTTATAGTGGATTATTAGTCTGTTTTCTTGCCAGTTAAAGTGGTGGCAGGAAACAAAAAAGTTGAGTTCGTGGAGGAATCAGAGGTTGGAGAGTGCAAGGGAAAGCGAGAGCAGCTTGTGCAGCAGCATTGGTTGACAAGCCCTTCTTTGAATGTTTCAAACTAAAACTGTGACCATCTTGTACACATTGTAAATCAGAGTGAAAATTCCAACAACAGTAGAATAACAAACAGCATACAAAATATTCTGAAATAGACATACACAAAACATTTAATATCTAATCTCTCACAGTGCTTGTATTTGTAGCATTTCATCTCTTTCACTACATCTAAAGTCATTTAAATAAATACATCACACTTGTCAGATAGGAAACAAGGAGCAGTGATCAGACATTTAAAGAGTGAGTGGAAATGGAAGTTAACTTCATGAATGTCAGATTTGATTTCAGCAAGAATGCAGATCACCCCAAGATGTCAAGTCACTACTGCTGTTGCATTTAATGATGATCGTTGTGGATATTATTAATGCACGGAAAGGAGCCATACATGGAACCATTGACCTTTGACCTTTTTTAGTAAGACTATGATTGCTCAGTCAACCCAACATGTAAACTGAGCCAATTAATTGTCAAAAAGCATGTCGCATGAGCATTACCCTTTTAATTTCTTAGTGATTATGTCATTCAACCAGATATTTGCACTTGTGGATACAAGCTGAAGTCCAAACACACTAGGCAAACATGTCATTTTAAAAGGAGAGCCAGCAGCCTGTCGCTGATGACAGGTGATAACAGATGTCCATGCAACACATAGGGAAGAAAGAAGTATTTACAATCCATCCGATGTGACAAGCTTCCTAGCTGCTATCACCATCAGTGTCTCCAGGCTGTGGAAATGAACACTTTTAGTCTTAGATGATGTGTACCCTTTAGAAACGTTTACACCATGACAGTAACTTGTTACACTGGTTGTCTCTGCACAACTGGAACTGCTCTTAATCCAACAATTTTGATAGGATTTCACACAACTCTTTATTTAATTATATGTTTGAATATGCTACACTATTGCGCTATGTCTTCTTCCTCTTGCCACTGTGTGTTTAACAATGTAATCCTTAGTTTCAGTGGATAATTGGGATCCCATTGTTGACCTTGCAGATACAGACTAATACAAATACAGCTGACATCATTATCCCCAAACCCTTACTTCACGGCATTGTTTTAATGTGTTAAACAGTATACTATCTATAATGTACTATCTTCTGTTGTTGTAATGGCATGATATTACTTTTTTATTCACTACAAATTTCCAGCTCACTGATTCACCAAACTTCTCTTCAGAACAACGTAGCGTAATGTATATGCATGGATAGATGTGCCATTGGAGACACATGGTCTTCTCACCTGTCTCGGGTGATGGGGCAGAAGGAGGAGAAACTAATTATTGCTGTTTTTTATTTAAGCAGTTTTTTTCACATGTCAGTCGCTCTGTAACCATGGTGAGGCCCGCAGAGTCAAGGAAACTGGAGAAATCTGCCAGTCAGGAACTACAGCTGTAATCATCTTCCTCTGGCGCTGTCTGTGGGTTGTCGTCTTGCGTGAGCTACCCTGGCAGAATGAACAAAGAGCGCGGGATGCCCGAGGAAGCCTCAGCACAATGTGAAATCCCTTTGTCGAGAGGTATCGAGTCTCACCCAGACATCGCTTCTGTCATGCATCTCCGCTCATACCTCTTTTCATTGTCTTTTCATCTATGCCAAATGACAATGAAAGGTTTATTTGTCACATTATTGACATGAATCATTTACAGTATATTATGTCACTGGAGCTGGAGCTAACAGGAGCTGATAGGTGCCAGAAAGCGCAACCAGGATCCACAGTGGCACACTAGTGATAGAGGAAGGATAATGGTTGAATGCAGTACATTGTCTT
Source organism: Micropterus salmoides (assembly GCF_014851395.1). Taxonomy (NCBI): domain Eukaryota; kingdom Metazoa; phylum Chordata; class Actinopteri; order Centrarchiformes; family Centrarchidae; genus Micropterus; species Micropterus salmoides. Next base: position 33,330,354 of record NW_024044459.1, on the reverse strand, counting down.
TTTTATGCCTTCTGCTACTATTGCTTCTTTGTGAATGTAACTGCATAACATGATGAATTTCGGGACCACTTTCTGATGGTTTATGATTTCAATTTCAGTTTCAATTTATTAGTGGATAGCCCCTTGAGATGCAGCTTCTCATTTTCAATGGGGTCCAGACACACGCATACATGATGCAAAAACAAAAACACAACATAACTAATACACAAAAACATAAATACACAGAACAAATACATAAAAACAGTTGGCTCACTTAGCAGCTTGCACCCACACCCCAGACCGACAAGAAGGTTTCAATAAACTTGCTACAAAAGAAAAGACATGGTCAATCTTGGTTCATATGTGTTGTAGCTAGTATAATAAGTACATCACATTCAGTTGAAATACACTGGACAAGTTGTAACGCATACCTTTATGAATTTAACTGCCTGACATGATGCACTTTCTGATTCTTTCTGATGGTTTATAAGCTGCAACTTATACCTTTTTATGAAGCGCTTACAAATGCTTTATAGAACAGCTACAATCAACTTTTGAGTTGCCTGGTTGTGAAAGATCGCTCTTTGGCTGCTGTTTATCATTATATTTGGAAATAATACAGTTATAAATGCAAGTAATCCATTTATAAATACTTTCTATTACATTGTCTTCATAAATAAATGTAGTTTCTCATTCTGTGCATGTTTTTCCATCAGGTAAGTGTTACATTGGAATTTCTCATTGATACATTTAAGAGTAAAAAAAAAAAGATCATCAGTAAATCTATTAGTTAATGTTATTTAGTTATTTAATGTTAGTTATAGTGGCTGCCTTATTAGAAGGTGGGACCATTTTTTAAAAACCTCCTTCCTTACATAAGATAAAACTCTTGACGCTTCAGAATGGACCAAAATACATCCACTTATGTTCATAAGTGAATAAACTCAGGTGAGCGGTCAACTTCCAACACTCAGTGTTTTCAAAAATAAATCCCTTTGGTTCTTCTGGGTAACAGGCAAATAAACAATCGACTCCCGATTGGTTCTTTATCCTGTGAAAGAAAATTTATCTCCAGGGAGATAGAAAGGGTAATTAACTGCTGTGTGTGACCAACATGTACTGAAGCTTTAAACAGTTTAACTCGTGCAGTTAAAAGGTAGATATCATGGTAGATATACAGTACATTCAATGTCCAGTACAGTAGTACACTCACCAAAAAATGGCAAAATAAAAGTGGCTAGTACATACATACATACAATAACACTTATTGGCACAAACATTACGCATCAACAGGGATTTGTGTCTCTTGTTGCAAAACAATCAGCTGGCAACCTTTTTACTGCTTTGGCATGTGAACGAGCAGATAGCTTCAAGTTTTTTTCCAGCTATGGCGTGGTGGATGGTGGAGGTTGACAGCCATGGGAGCAGAATGTGTTATTTTCAGTCCCACACGCTTCAGAGTGGTTGTTTGGGCGAGGTGCAAGGCGTTGTGGGAGCCCCAGCTGTACTTTGCAGATACACAAGCCTGCGCTTTCATGCCCAGACCCATCAAATGGCCCTGTCAGGCTGCTATCTCCTGGGACTCGCTGCTGCAGTACAGTGGGATTAAAGCTTTTTATGAAGCGTTTTCACAGCCAAAGGTGTGCGCAATAGCAGCCTGTGTGCCATTTCCCTCAACAAGCATGGACTTAACTTTGCTGGACGCTTAAAGCTGGAACTGTGCAGGATGGAATTTTGCATCCAATTTGGACAAATAATTGGACTACAAAAAGAGGGGGGTGGGTGCTTTGGAGGATTTTAACCAACACACACAGCACAGCAACAATGGAAAAGACAATCCCCCTTTTCTAGCACATTGTTCATAACAGAGTTAATTATGCTCACAGATAAGTGTGGTAAACTGGGACAATTTGGACTACCAGTTAAAGTCACAGTGAAATCTGTCTTTGTTTATTTTGCTTTAGGTTCAGCATTCATGTTTATTCAAGAGTTATGAGTCGTGGGGAAAATACCAAAAGGCACCTGTGTATTCATTACATCATCTTATGTAAAAGGCTGCAAATTATATATTCCTATACATCATTTTCAGAAATGTTGCTCTGTATTTCACTGGTGAAATCCTGAAGCAGATACCAGTCTGGATACAAGCTGTAATAGCATTTTCAAATTTAGCTCACAATCTCTGACAATTAACAATCCCTTTGGACCGTGTGCGATAAATTGCTTGTAGGAGAAGCCCATTTGTTACAGCCTTATCTTTGAGGCTGCTGTTAAGAAGACTGGAGTATCTATTTTCAGACACCACTGGAAATGAGTGGAAACCAAACACAGATTAGGGCTTCAGATTTGAGCCATCTATCAGACTGGAGTACATTACCATTTGGTTTACCCTGGGACCAATCACAGTCTAATCGACAGCTCCAGGGCCATCCCCAGCAAAATATTCTACTCCAAAAGATTTTAGTAGTGTCGTACACTTTGTGGCATGACAGGCAAACGTTTACATACATTTAAATATGCTTTTAGCATGTTTTGGATACACACTACACATTTTAAAATACATCCCTATGCAATGTTACAACGTTAAACATCACACATTTCTTTTCATTCCTCTTTGTTGTAAAATAAATGTAATCCTCCTAACATTTTCGGTGGCAGAGTTTTATCTAATCAAACCATCTATCCTCTTAATAGTAGGCTATTTTGAGATTTGTGAGTCCACTGTGTGTTATCTGTGTGTTAGCTCTGCCATCCAGTGGACGACTGCATGTCAGCTCAGTGACTAGATGAACCGGAACTATCCCGAAACCATGGTGATTGTTCCTACCCGAGTTACAAAACGTGGTACACAGTCCATGGTGCTAGTTTCGTTAAGATCCTGTAGCTTACCGTTGTAAGTATGATTTTTTTTTTTTCTGTGTGCTGTATCTGTCGACGGGCGTTACATTTATGGTCGCTAATATACAGACTGAGGGTAAAATGTTGTACGTTTATTAAATTTCCACTTGGTAAAGGGACAGTTTGGTGCTTGCTAGTTGCAGCTGTGTTAGCTGTAGCTTTCCTGGAGATGCTAACTTGCGATCAAATAGGATTTCATACTTGGTATTAAACCATGGATCTAACTGTTACCGTAAAATAGCGACCTTGTGTTGGTATGTACATTTCGTGCTCAAATAATGTTAGTAGCAAGTCTTTTGGAAAAGTGACAGACGCGTTAGCCTTTTGGGTGGAAGATCTGTTTGCTTTTGCCTAACTCTCATTCAGAAATGATAAAAACAAAGTAATGCTCTACTCTGCACGTGTTTTTTATACCTCAAAATCATTTTTTACGATCTATTACTAATCACACCGTGCCACTCTTTAATTCGGCATACGTCTCATCCAACGTGTATGTTATGTTAATAACGTTTCAACTTTATGATTTGCTTCACCCTATTTACTGCCATTCACAAAGCAACGTTAGTTTGGGGGTAAGCCAGGAGCAATTTCTATGCTTGCACCAGACAGAATTAAATTGATTAGGCTACTTAATGGTTCTGGTGACCTCAATTAAGTGTAGTGTAGTGGCCTGCTTTCTGTCTGTTTAATCCCTCTTTTCCCTACATCCTTATCCAGCCAATGGACTGACACCAGCCAGCAGAGATGCTGCTTAAAGATATTCCCAGAGAGGCCCTGATGCGGCCGTTATCCAGGAATGAAGTGGTGGGCATGCTGTTGAGGCTAACCATCTTTGGCGCAGTGACCTACTACGGCATCAAGTGGGTTGTAGAAGCTATGGACCCTACATGCAAACAGAAAAACCAAGCCAAGAAAAGGGTATATAGAACATAAGCACATAACAAGCATGTCCTCATTGTTATATTATCTAAGCTAAAGGTGGACGTAGGTATTTGTCAATGCTCTCTATTGCTCTGTTATCATCTTGTGTCTTCGGCTGAGGTGTGTGTCTTATCTCTCCAGGCAGAACAGTTGATGAAGAAGATTGGCATCGAGGGGGTCAAACTAACAGAGTATGAGATGAACATTGCAGCTCACCTAGTTGATCCGCAAACTATGAAGGTAACAGTAGTGATCCTCAGCCCATGAAGTTGAGATGATCAAGCGTCATGACATTTATTAAGTGTCGCACGACAAATTTTTACAGTACTCTACTTCCTACAGGTGTCCTGGAGAGACATAGCAGGTTTGGATGAGGTTATCAATGAGCTGCAAGACACAGTCATCCTGCCCTTTCAGAAAAGACACCTTTTAGCTGGATCCAAACTCTTTCAGCCTCCTAAAGGTACCACAGCATCGTCGAAACAGAACTATAATGGTCATATGTTACGTAATGTTTACTGTAAATATAGGACTAATAAGACTTAGTTATTAATAGTAATTGTGAGTGATGAACTACCAGATTGGAACATACTCATTGATATCTGGCATTATTTAATCGTAAGTGCTTCAAAAAAGTGAAATGGCACAACAAGTTTAAATCGCAGACTTTCAACTTTAATTTTAGGTGTTTCCATCAGCTTTAGGTGAACTGTGTAGGAATTGTAGCTCTTTTTACACATATTTTAGGGAAGCAAAAGTTAAATTTTATATCATTAGAAGGAAGGTATTTCTGTATAACAATAAATAACTTAACTAGTCTGCCATAGATGGTCTGCTAATACCATCAACAGATACTTGGTTTCTTATCTGGTGATGATCTGCCAGGCCTGTACTGGAGCCATTTTCATTTCTCGCTAATTTCAAGGAGATTTTTGCCATCAGTCTGTTTTTATTTAGTAAAACACATGTTTAGTTGGATTTGAGTCATGGGACTTAATTGGCCAGTCAAGACTACCAAAAATAAATTTCCTTTGTCTGTATGTTCAGGATCATTGTCCTACTTTAGTCCTAAAATTGTGGGACTACGTGTAAAAGCTATAGTGTTAACCCAGTATGGACTTGAAGCCCCTAAAAGTGCTGAAGAAAGTCATTCTTTTAACATCATGGACAATATGCACTTTTAAATCCAATGCATTACCATATTATAGAACCAAAACAATGAGAACTAAGTCACTGTAACAATTGACTGTCATGAATGCTAATAATTTCAGTTGAAGGGAAAAACATAAAACTAGGTTTTAAGATTCGTGACAAACTACAGATATCCGAAGTTGTTACAATATATCAGTTTGTCTTCTCATTATTGTTAGAAAGCCATCCGGTGCATTATGCCCCCATTTAGAGCCATCTGTGCCAAAAAGCATCTGACAAGATTTGTGTATTTGGCAGTTTGAGAGCAGATGGTCAGAGGAACACTTTACTCTCTTTAAAGAGTTTTTACTGTTTCGCAGAGAGCTTCAGGATGAGTCAGCCTCCAAAATTAGCTGCTTTGGGAATCTGGTTCCCTTCCTAGTTTCCAGCAGTTGTTTATGTCATGTAACCTTTAAAAAGTATGCAGCACATTGGGCCAAATGTTCTGTTTGTATGTGTATTAGAGAAGACCAGTTTAGGAAAACAAATCTCCCCACAGTAGCCAGTAATGGTTGAGTCATAATTTTTTAAATAATGTCTATAAAATCATACGCAAAATCTCATTTTATTATTTTGCTCAAACAGGGTATATTTTATAGACATTCAGAATAATTCATTTGAAATTAATTTTAATTTTTCGATGTGTTTTACATCTTTTATCCTTGCCAGGTGTTTTATTGTTTGGACCACCAGGATGTGGGAAGACCATGATCGCCAAGGCAACAGCCAAAGCCTCGGGCTGCAAGTTTATCAACCTTCAGGCCTCCACGCTGACAGACATGTGGTACGGCGAATCACAGAAGCTGACTGCTGCCGTCTTCTCACTGGCTGTCAAAATCCAGCCTTGCATCATCTTCATTGATGAGATGGGTGAGCTTCTCTAACAGGATGCATGTCAAGCGTGATTACTTTCAAAATGTTAATTTCACTGTTAGATTACTTTAATACTGAAGAAAACATAAAACAATGATATGGAGCATCCTTTCCTTTTTTTTTTCTACGATAAAGTGGATTTATATGGGATGGACTGGATTAACAGAGATAACGATATCCTCGGGAAGTCACACTGAATCTAAAAATATGTGTATTATGTCTGTGTGTACAGATTTTACTGAGCTAGGAGGTGCAAAGAGCGGTAAACAGGTGTTAATGGCTTTAAAGTACCTTAACTGGCTCCAAGAGCTGTGTGTCACAGCAACTGCTGCTGCTCCAACTGCCGGCTGTTGATAAGCGGCCAAATGAACGCGCCAATCTACATTAACTAACTTCCTCTTGTTTTAAGTACACCAGCACCACAGTTAAAAAACCTCTGGTGTGTGATACATGTTTTATTAAAGTGGCAATATCAAGCTAATAAACAATCAAATCAGTGTAATTCAATTTCATCTCCATGAAATTGCCCAAACTGATTTAAACCTGTTCAACCTCGGTCTGTTTTGCAGATGAGTTTTGTATGTATGCTGTCGTCAGTATTGTTTTTGCTCCTTGTGTGTTAGAGTCATTTCTGAGGAACCGCTCCAGCCTGGACCACGAGGCCACAGCCATGATGAAGGCTCAGTTCATGAGCCTGTGGGACGGCCTGGATACTTCCTCAACCACCCAGGTAACATAACCAGAGCTCTCTCCTATACTGCAAAACACACTACCAGGCTAAATAACCCTGGGTGGGATCTCTCGTGTCTCTTAAGATGTGTCAGTGGAAGTATTTGAAAAGATACACATATACATTGTCACATGCAGGACTTTGCACCTGTTCCACTTGTTGCTTGTTCTGTGTTTGAGCAGTTAATGAACGTATTCACATTGTGATTCTTACGACTGTAGGTGATGGTGATGGGAGCTACCAACAGGCCACAGGACGTGGATCCAGCCATCCTGCGCAGGATGCCCGCCACTTTTCACGTTGGCTTGCCAGTAAGATGTGTACACATACATCACCACAAACAGTTTTCATCAATGTAATCTAAATTAATAAAACACATCAAATAAAATGTAGGAATATACCATAATATGGAATATATCTTTATGTACCTTTTTTTTTTTTAAATGTATGCTGCAATTTAAGTAAATTCCAATGAAAAACAGTAGAATAATCTATTTCCAGAAATTCAAATCTAGGCCCTACTGCACCACAATTTCTTTGTCAACATCAGCTACTATTTAGTGATTTGAAATGGTGTATTTGAATGAGTAAAAGAGCACAGCTTAGACATGCTGGACTGTGTGGCTCAGGTTGTTTAATGGCTGCTGTCCAAACCACCAAGCCTGGGCAATATCCAGCACAATCAACAGTCCCTTATCATGTCAGATATAAATGTGTGTGAGCTGTTGAGGCTTAATAGAAGAAAACAGTAAATGAGTACAAGAATTAAACACTCCCAAAACGCTGAAGTGTCCCTAAATCATTTAGCAGTAAATGTATTTTCACATATTGTTTATGTATAATGTGTTCAGACAGTTGAAATGGTATTTAGACAGCGTCTGATCATTAGAAATTCCACTAATTGGTGATTTGTTGCTAATTGAAAGGTACATTCTTCTTTTTATTCATAGGTTGTACATCAATGCTTCATTTTCTAAATAAGAAGTACTTCTGTCTTTACAGAGCACAAGACAAAGACAGGACATCCTGAGGTTGATTTTAGCAGGCGAAAACGTAAGCTGTGATTTCTTTTCATCCTAGTCAGCTGTGGAGTCTATTCAATGCTCTCTTTTGACATCACTCCATGCCTGTATTTTCACTGTAAAGCTGATCACCCATGAACAGTTGGCGCTTGATTGGCAGTAACAAATGCAGTCAAAGACCCATGATGACTAACTGATTCAATCTATGCAATTGTCTCATATTGATGTTCTGTTTTTCTGCTCAGCTGAGCAATGCCATTAATCTGAGGGAGATTTCTGAGAAGACAGATGGTTACTCCGGCAGTGACCTCCGGGAGCTTTGCCGCGACGCTGCCATGTACCGAGTCCGGGACTATGTCCGCAAGGAGCAGATGAGGCAGATCGCTCAGCAGCTTCAGGACTGCCAGGAGGAGGAAAGGTATGAGTCATGTTAAACACCCACAAGATTTCATAGACCATGTGTCCACTGAGCATCTCTTTGTTTAACGCAGTGCCTGCCCTAAACAGTTTGAGGTTAGACCAGTGTGGGTTTTTGAAAGCCGGTGGCAGTATTATTTTAAGTGATGTATATACTTGTACTCTTAAATTCTTTTCAAAACTCACTCTTTTGAAGCAATATTTTGACCATGATACATTAAAAGTAATAACTAATGGTTTATAATAAAACAAGAATCAGAAGGAGCTTCATTGCCTAAATGCATGAATACATTCAAAAACACTACTTGGAATGAATGAATTAATTAATTAATTCTACAATGATACATATTAAAATAATTTTGGTCCTCACTTACACAACTGTTGGAGTGTTTTTAACTTAAAGTACTGTCATTAAATTGGATGATATCAGAGATGGATCTGATTGATTTTTTTTAAATATCTGCTCTGTGCAACCCATGCTTCAGCTGTTGCTAAGCAACTTTTGAAACCCAGTCCTCAAGGCATTATTGACAAAGAAGAAATACTAGTAACTTAGTTTTCGCCACCCTGAGCTGAGCGCCCAGCAATTATACCAGGCATCAGCATGTTTCAAATGAATGAGGGAGCAGAAAACACTGCTGAATGCTCTCTGCAGATATGCAGCCTTACTGTAGTTCTCTCCTAATCAATGCACTGAGTTGATCCTGTGGTCATTGAGATGTGTGTTTGTCCCAGCAGCAGAATTATTAAAATAAACAGAAGTAAACAGGAATGTGTATCGGATACACCGCAACCAACTTCATCACCACGTCAAGATCATGAAGAAATTTAAAGCAATATGACATCAACACTGAGGCTGTGCAAAGTAGGAATAGTCAAAGTTACTGGTGGAGCAGCTCAGGAACACCTCAGAAAACAGTGGCTTTCTAAAGTCACAAATGTGAGTGAATTGGGACACAGCTGTTGTTTTTGCAGGCATTTGTGTCTTGAACTCTCACCGCTTGTGTTCTTTGCTCCAGACCAGTGGATGAGGAGCGGTTGCGGCCGGTGACCCAGCTGGACCTCCTCTTCGGCCTGGACAAGATGAAGGAATCTAAGCGGGCCACAGCTTCCATGTTACCAAGTGTGTCGGAGGTGCCTCTGGACTAAACGCCACCGGCGTGAAGCGTTTCCTTTTCTCTTTTGTCCAGTGTGTTTCACCTTGCCAAGCAGAGGCTCATCCAACATGCCAGAGGTGCAGTTGGAAAAGCCACCAAGCAGCCATACATTTCTTTCTCAGTTTATTTATCCAGGCAGGGGTTGTTCTGAGCATGCTGATTTTCTGCACTATCCTGCTCTGTTAAGTTTATACATTCAGAAATGTAACATCAGAAATGAGGTAGCAGAACAAAACTGCTTTGTGGCTGCTACAACTTTTTTTTTTTTTTTTGGAGACTTCAAAAGTTTTAAAGATTGGTCAAAATGCTTGAAACAACAAGTTTCTACAGAAACACAAATATTGTTCCCAGGACACGATGTCCATCTTGAATATTGTATTAACAGGTAGAACCACTAGTTCTTATGTTATATTTCCAGTAGATAAGCTTCACAGTGGGCTGAACCACTGGGTGCTTTGTGGCATGTAAACATGCATCTTAGCAGCTCACTTTATTTAGCGTCTATAAATCTGTAATCGGAATGAATTCAGTCGGGTTGAAGAAATAATGTCCATGTAACCGTAGCTTATGTCTCGCCCAAGGTCATGTTGAAAGTTTGTTTTGAAGAGGAGAAAGCATTTGCTGGTAACATAAACCACACCGCTCTAAGGCTTCATATACTGTCCCACCACAGATTTGCACATCATGAACTTTCATTGGTCATTCAAAGTCTGGACCGCCAGACCAGTTGAATCATTTTGAGGTTTGCTGGCTGATTTATTAAATCACTCCAGTTTTTCTAATACATACAAACACATGTATGAATAACAGAGACTTAAATCATTTTAAAGTAATATTATATAGTAATATGTTCTCTGTAAATGTTGTGTGATAGCAAATTACTGATTAATGCATTTCAGTAATATCACTTCCAAAAAACAAGGTGTTCAGGATTATCAGTGTCCAATCAAAGAATGAGTTCTTATGAATGTGGTGTTCTTTTTTTAAAAATGGCCAATTTAAGTTTAATTATTTTAAAAACCTCTAGAGATAACAAGAATATTGGACGTCTTCACTAGTTGCTTTCGACAGTCTTTCACAGTGTTTTTTAAAGTTTGTTTGATTGCATCTTTGCTTTTAAAAGCAAGAGAGGATGCGTTTAGTCAGCATGATGTTGTAACAGGAAACTGCCGTGATGAGATAGTCATCATGTAATGAGTGACTGCTCCTTTATGGAGTACAAATTCTGAATATTTCTTTTGAAATGACAATAATGTGCAACAGTTAAATGCATGTTGTTAGTTATGCAGTGAGCACTGCTGTAGATGCTGTAATAACATTGAAGAGGAAGAGCAGAGCGAAGTCAGCCACAAGTGTGTGGGGGGGGGTACTTTCCTTTGGCTATCCTTGAGTGTCATTCCTCTCAAATCATTTTAGCACAATAAGGAAATGGCTCTTCAAGTTCCTATAGCAAGTCGGCATTACCCAGAGCTGTTAGTGAATGCATGTACACAGATGCAGAGTGTCAAGTAGAGACAGGGTCACCACTTAAACCCCACAATAGGAACCACAGCTTTAATGATCTGAGCCAGGGGAAGCAATAAAAGACACAGTAAGTAAACCCATCATCTTAATAATGATTATATAAATATACATACCTGTGGTATCGCTGCTCAGTCCTCATCTGTCAGCAGGTGTATCATAGGAATGGTGCTGTGTGCATGTTTTGTAAATGTGGACGCAAAATGATTGCTTAAGGCAAAGACTTAGTTACAGTTACTCACTCCAGTGAATGGTCTTCAGTGCATTTAGTGCTGCTTTGTAACGCAGTATGTTCTGTGCTCTTCCCAGTGTATTTTTTTTTTTTTTTTAGTGTCATGTATTGTGTCATTACCATTATTAGTGTGTCTCCATTGTTTTACTTCAGATGTTTTTATAATCTTTTCATGCCACGGTACGTGCGTCAATCAACGACTGACAGTGACATCTGTCCCTCATCAGAGTTTTCTGTGTCAGTTACTTTTATTCTCATTTTAAGGAGAGCACGGCTTTAAATTTTGAACACTCTCCATCAGCTGTCAGTCAGAAGTTGTTGTGACATGCTTTTCTGCCTTCCCCGCTGTATAAAAACCCTCATTATTTGCCATATGGTCAGGTGGATCTGTTTGTGGGTCTCCTACAGAACTTTCTCCCACGCAGTCTTGGCAAGACAGGACATATTTTTCTTTCGACCTTGACCACATGGAGGCACTGTAGCTTCATTATCCTGTTACTGAGGCAGCCTGAATTATGTTCTGTTATAGGGAGACAATGAAATACAGATCCCCTGCTAACTGGATTGCCTCCTCCTTATTGGTTTATTCATGGTTGCTCCTCATTAGAGTACCTCAGGTGACACTTAAAGGTCAAAATGCCATGTAAACCAATAATCGTGTCACTGCAGCTCACAGGTCTTAGTTCCCTCTCTTAGAGAAAGGTAACACTTATGTAACACTTCCCCTCAGTGCAATATCACTTATGAGGGCATCCATCGGTTATGTGGCAGAGATTATTTCTGTAGATAGAGTGCTCATATGCAGTTACTTTTAAGTACACTGTCATTTATGTGTATATGTTGACTATATGATAACCACGTACTGTAAAGTGTATTTATTAAATGATTGAGAAAATATTTAGCTTTTTCTTTTTTTTTTTCAGCCGCGAAAATGTTAACCTCATTTATTTCAGCATGGATTTCAACCTGTCTTTATGCTGTCCTTGTTGAAGTGTATAAATATAATAAACCTCATCATCCTCTAAAGTCCAACCCATGAAGATGTTAAAACAATATATTAATTAATACCAAACCTGGTAAGTACTCAAATCAATTTTTTGTATTGGCATTTGTATCCCTATATGTATAACTTTCTTCCCAACTGAGGAACATGTTGATTGTGTTTTTTGGACCTCCATATCAATCATAAACTGTAAATTCTGCCGTTTCTGCGGTCAGATCCTTTTGTCATTGTTGGCCATAATCAAGCTCTAACTTTCCACCCTGTCACTGTTGGCTCTACTGCTGGTATTTAAAGGTTCAGTGTGTAATATTTAGGAGCATCTATTGACAGAAATGCGATATAATAACTACTTTTTCAGTGGTGTATAAAGACCTTACATAATGAACCATTATGTTTTTATTACCTTTATAATGAATAATTTCTATCTACATACACCGCGGGTCCTCTTACATGGACGTCGCCATGTTACACCGCCATGTTTCTACAGTAACCCAAATGGAGAAACGGCTCTTCAGAGCGCGTTTCGTCTCTACATTAAAAAAGTACGAAGAAGAACAAGTAAAGTTAGTAGTAGTACTCAACGACTGGTTTATTAGAAATAAGAAAAGACAAACCAGTGGACAAATGGAGACTCACAAGTATTATTTAGCACAAGAGATGAGAGAGCGTGTCGGCCACCATAGCTTCTCCTACACGCTTGGAAAGGGAGGGGGAATAGGTGCATTCTGGGGTGTCGGAATAATCAGAATCTTTTTTTTTCCCTCAAATTTTTATTGCAAAAGAGAAATAAAGGTGTTCATGGGAGTATACAGAACTTTCATTCATGCAAAATTGCATATAAATATTTTGCAAACATAATTTTTAATATGGTTATAACTGTTAGTTTGCTGTCCATGTTGAGTGAATTAGATCTGATAATGCTAATCCAACACATCTTTGTAGTAGCATCCATGTGGATTTCACGTTCCGACTTAAGAGCACATGAACACACACACAAGTCGGAAGAACGTAATCACAGCTCGGGAAATGGGACCTTCCAAGGAGCACGTGAATGCACTGTGAACCCCTAGTTGCAATTCACAACCCTCAGCACTAGATGCCACTAAAACTTACACACTGAACCTTCAACAAAAGCCGTGCACAAGTCCCACTTTTCAGGACTTGCTGTAGGCCAAAAAATTTTAAAATTGCGGTCTGAGTTTTTAATGTATGTCTGGCCAAGTGCTAGAAGATCATGAAATATGAATTACCCGCACATAGGGGCAATGCAAAACATGTCAGAAACAACAAATCACAGGATTTACAAGGTTTATATTACACCAGCTATTTGATGATGGCTCATCCTTTAGTTTAAGCTGGCTGACATCCAACCTCAGACTACATTGCACACCAACACCTAACCTCTGCTGTATTAGCTATTTAAAGTCTAGACCACATCCAGGTTTGACTGCTGTGGCCCCATTCACGACTTATCTGAAAGTTTTTAAATTATTTATTTTGTAAACATTTTTAATTTGTTTCTAACAAGGCATTTATAAAGGGTTTGTAAAAGTCTTCATAATTTTTATAATTTGGTTCCAGACTGAAGACTTTGGTGATCACCATCAGGTCAGAATTGAAACTTGTCCAATACTTTGTTTTATTCAAAATACCCACAAAACAAATAACAGTCCCATCAGTCTCTGCAGCACAATACGCTTACTGTTAATTAGCAAATGTTAGCATGCTAACAGGCTAAGCTATAATGACGAAGATGGCCAACATCCCTAAGAATCTGCCTGTTAACATTGTCATTGTGGTCATGTTAGCATACTGATGAAAGCATTTACATGGGCAACCTTTAATATTGGGCCTGATGACAATGGGCTAGCATAAAAGACAGTATTATTAAATATTGAAACATTTGCATTCATGACACACATTCACACCAGGGAAATTCTCTGTACAACTCTTTTTGTTATGCTATCAACCTGTGCGTGCGCGTGTGTCTGTGTGTGTGTGTGTGTGTGTGTGTGTGTGAAGAGTTGGTGGGGCATGAAGTATTCATTTACTAGCATCATGACGACAAAGCTATTTAGCACAAGGTCACACCAAGCCCATTGTTTTCATCTTAGTCCCAAAGCCTAAGCGTGGTTTGGGATTTTTTCCCCGCAGGTGATCTGGTGTATTTTAACAACAGACACTTGTTTGCTCTTCCTTAAGTGCAGATATGTTGTTGCCCATCATTTGTTCAGATGGTAAGGTGATATTTACAATTCAGTCTTTAATGAGGCGAAGTCTGGAGTGTTTTCCTCCAACTAAGTTCTGCAAGGATGCGTGTCTGGTCTTTGACTCAGAATCATTGATTAGTTTTTCATGAAGCTATTGATGAGTTATTCATGAAGAGGGAGTCAAAGTGAAAGTCTCCATTCCAGCTCTTTTCTATTAGAGGACAGGTCCCAGTCGACAAACATGATGGAAGACAACTTTCCCCCACAGCACAGCTGGCTGGAGATGTCAATGACTTCCCATTGAGAGGTGAGCTCAGGCACAGATAGATTCACTTTTGTCTGGTACAGCAGCTCTCAGAGCTGGGCTGATGGTCTCAAGCTTTTTTCAAGAGTATGTAATGGGCCCCACTCTGCTCTGTGACGGTCCTCTGAAAGCTTCTGTGCCATCGGACATGATCGAGCGAGTCCTGCGATATCAGCGGCAGCTGTTATCCCTGCCACATTTCTCAGCAGGATATCCTGCTGCCTGCTGATGCTCAGGGTTTTATAGCTGGAAAAACTCACAAAGCCATATTGCATCCGCATATGAAGCGCTGAGCAAATAGGATACAAAGAGTCAAGCAGTTGGTTGAGAGGGAAGTGATGATTTATCGGGTTTTGTGATCTTTTTGTGCTTTCTTTGCATCATTGAATAGCTCTAAGCTGACTGAAATTTTAAACAAGCAATTACTTTAGCTTTTAAGTGCACATTTTACTCTAACGATGTTTTATTGTGCATCTTCCCCATCAATCATTCAGATGCTTTAGGCCTTAAATGCTGCACATATATATTGTACACACAGTGGAAATGAGTGCCATGTAGAGCACTATGAATTCATTTCTTGGTGTCTATATGTGTTAAAAGCAAAGTACTTTGTGTGTCTTTTAAAGAAGTGTTTTAACATTTTGGGAAATACATATATTCAGTTTCTTTCCAACAGATGAGTAAGTCAGTATCGAACTATGAAGTTACAGCCAGCAGCCGGTAAGCTTAGCTTAGCATAAAAACCTGAAACGGGGAAATAGCTTGCCTGACTCAGTCCAAAGCTAACAAAATCTGCCAAATAGTACCTGGTCCACTGGTGACAGAACAACCTGGAGTCTCCACTGGCTGTGACTGCAAAAAACAAACATTATCTGTTTTTTTTTGAGAACTTGAGATGCTGGTAGACAGATTATTACACTGGTGGATCTGGACAGGCTAGCTGTCTTGATGCTAAGCTAAATTAACAGTCTGCTGGCTGTAGATTTGTATTGATCCTACTGGCACAAGAGTATTATCAGTCTTCATAATCTAACTCTCAACAATCAAACGAAGCAAATAAGTGTATTTCCCAACATATCAAGCTATTCCTTTAAATGGAAGATGCCTGATTTAAGGAGACACCAGTTTTTTCCTGCATAGAGAATTACTAGGTGGCTGCCTCAACAAATCTGCGTTGGACAATACTGTTATGTTATTTATATGGTAGCATGGCCTGTCTGAGTGTGGTTGCAGCTGTAGGGATAAATCATTAGTCACATGAAAATTTTCAATCTCCAAAATAACAGCAGCTATTCAGCAGCAAAGCAGCTTTGTTTTAACTCCACTTTAACCACTGTGCGTTTTGGCAGCTATCCAAAAATGTTTTCACTGAGTTTCTATTAGGCTGGTGATGGACATTGAGAATGTGAAACATTTTGAATCTGTAGTTTTTGTTTTTTAATGACAATTGTGATAAATGTAATGACAGTCTTGCCTGTTATTTTGTAAAAAAACAAACAACAAATAAAAAGGTTAAAAAAAAATCATCCATTCGTTTGTCCGAATGCTGTTTCCCAACCCAAGTAGACATCCTGCAGCCACAGGGTCTTTGGGGCAGACTCAGTAGGAAGAGGACTTTGGCTGCATGTCGCCTGTCTCTGGTGGGTCAAGAAGTCTTGCCCTACATTTACCCCCCCAAACCGATTTCTGCAGGAGCGGGGTCTCAGGGGGGACACTTTGATGATGCTTGTGTGTTATCATTTGTCTGAGTACTGCCACAGTATCACAGTAAAAGCCTCTGACATAATCCAGAGGAGCCTCACTCACCCTTTACCGGGATGCTGTAAAGCAGTGGCAGCGATTCATGTGTTGACAAGTGTCTTTACAAATCAACTGAGCATTGTGTAATCGGTGTAGACTTTGTGAGCCACAGGGTTTTTCTGAAGTTTCAAGAAAAAGCCCCAGTGGTGATTACTCACCCTGTGTTCGTTCTAGTCTAGGAGATAGACGCCATGTGGTGATCGTTACAAAATTAAACATTTATAACTGTATCCTTAAAAGACACGCGTATGGAATAGGAGGCCATAAATTATAGGTTTGGCACATGTGAGATTTACAGTGTATGTTGTGTAAGTATTTATTTGGATTGCATTATCATGACTGCATCTGTAAGTTTCCGCAGGTCTTGCTTCATGCTCCATCATCATGCTTCATGGTATTACAGCCGTGGAGTTTAAATTGACATTATTATAATGGCCCTAACTTAATGTTTACTCAGGCTGCAGACAGCGTGATAGGCTCCCAGGCAGAATGATGCATGATGAGCCAGTGAGATAGACATGTGTGGCCAGCCCCCCCTCAGTTAGTTGTCTGGCTAACTGCAGAGATCTTGAGTTGAGTTACCCACTGTCCGTGCTCAGAATCAACAACCACAACAACCTAGACTGTGTCATAAGCCATAATGCAAATGTAAAAACTTGAAGGTGGCTACTGCAGCGAGTGTTGTAGCCTGTTACTGAAGAACTGTTCAGTAAAAGGATTTCTCATGTTGTAATTGCATTTGCTACATGACAACATTAAAGGATAAAGAGTCCTCCATCCCTTTTAAATGAAACCAAGACATAATGTTTACCCAAAAGTGATATTTTTAAAAAATCGGATACAATGGGGTCTTGGTTCACACCGAGACTTAGGGCGCAATATGTTTCATGCTGATGTTTGAAACTATTGGATGGGTAACTTTATTCTTCAAATACAACAATCAGGAAACTAAGTGAAGTTTAAGTGAAGTTAACCATTAAATCTGTGCTTGTCAATGAAACTAGACTACACTGAAATTAAATACAAGTACTCGGGTTGTGAATGTAACTAGGCTACGCTGGACTGAAGGTTAAATCAGGAAAATAAACTGGTGTGTTTGGTCACTCTTTGAGTTGTAAGTTGCATGTCATGGCATCCTGCCAACTACTGTTGGACTATGTGCTGAAACTTTCCAGCATATTGGATTTGTAGCCACACCCTTCAATGATTTGGGAGTGGAGCAGCAGATTTAGCCTTTAATAAACTTTTTGGCTTCTAGGAACTGAACTGTGGGTGTGCACAAGTAAAGCCACTAATGGTACAGACTTGGCTGAATATTTGCGCTCTCTCTTTTTTTCAACTTTCTTTTTGGCATACAGGAGTTGTAAATCAACAAGTACCACTCTCATGACTTGTAACAATCTGGCACACCTAACTAGATGGAAGGCCAGGTTGGAGAAGAGGCTGCTCCATTAGCAGAGGTAATTGGAGTTTTTGATGGCCGCAGCACACCAGATGAAAGGTAATCAGAAGGTGTGTGGCTGTCAGAGCAGGTGTTAAGAGAAGGGTCAGCTCTTAGGGCTTACTGCTGCTGTTATTAAGCAACTCTCCTTGGGCTGAGAGCACTCAAAAATCTTTTCCGCGAGTGAGTAGAGAGACATTTTAAAGGAAGTGTGTGTGTGTGTGTGAGTGAGTGAGTGAGAGAATGAGTTTCACTGTGGGATGAATTCTGACACTGCAGTTACAGCCTCAGATGTACGTATCTATGTATGCAATAATGCCCATCTCATATCATAAGTTGTGGCATATGTTAGAATGCATGCCAACATGTTTTCCTGTCAGTCAGTAAATGACAGAAATGCAAATTAAATGGTGGTGATGGCGCATAGATAAGATGCTTGCCTTTGTTGTGGGAGACTAGGTTTGATTCCCACTGTGAGACATCTACCATTGTGTCCCTGAGCAAGACACTTAATCCCTAGTTACTCCAGGGGCGTGCGACCTCTGACATGTATAGCAATTGTAAGTCGCTTTGGATAAAAGCGTCAGCTAAATGTAATGTAAATTTTTTTCCAATCATTGAAAAACATCAGGTCAACTGTCCATAGCTGATATGGTATATCGGGTATTTCATAGC
Source organism: Micropterus salmoides (assembly GCF_014851395.1). Classification (NCBI taxonomy): domain Eukaryota; kingdom Metazoa; phylum Chordata; class Actinopteri; order Centrarchiformes; family Centrarchidae; genus Micropterus; species Micropterus salmoides. The sequence continues at coordinate 33,311,980 of NW_024044459.1, read as the reverse complement.
TGATATAAGTTTAATTTGTAAGTACAACAAGTTTATTGTCCCGATTAGTAGCAAAACACAATCATGTTTCTGTGTTGAAATCTCAGAAACTGTTTAAAATCGAATCAAAACCCAGCTGCTCACTGTATGGATGTCTAAACGTGAGACATTCAATTATGAGTTGTAAATAAAAATTCATAATTGCTTAAGATATTTTGAAATTTGTCATAAAATTGAAACATTTAAATCTTGTAAGCACATAAAATATATATTTTTTTAAGTGTAATGTAAGCCATTAGAAAGACGCCTCAAGTGCTACAGATGTAATCAGAGTTAGTCTCACTCTTTGATCTCTTGTTTCATTACAGGCTGTCAGGGGTTGCATCTCATTTCCAGATTATGTTTTTAAATTATGCCCTTAATAGTTTTAGTATAAGTCCTGCTCAGACAATTATTTTAATGTTGATTGCGGGTTCAACTTTCCATAAAATATTCCCTAAATTCAAAATAAGGCTGCACAGGTATCTGAGACTATCCAATATCGTCCAATATTAGTCCTGCATTCAACTCGGCAAATAGGGTGAAATACCAGCCAAATAATAATAATCAATGATCATTTGAACTGGCTATAATGACATCAACCTGGATTATATGTATAATCAGCATAGGGCTGAACAATTAATCATAATATGGTCTACTGCAATTTTTAAATTACAGGAGGAGAAATTTTGTTGAAGGCAAACTGTGTGTCAAAATACCATTTTAATTTTAAATTTTGTCATGCTGCAAAGATTCTAGGCCTACACAATATATTCTACAGACTTAAGAAATCATCTTTGTTTGGTACAGATCCTTGCAAAATCACACTTTAATTCATTTCAATATGTTTTTCAATGAATATGAGAATAATGATGTAAAAATGATCACAACTGCAATATCAATCAAAATAATTGGATATTTTTTCCAAAATCTTAAGCCAAATCAACACACAAAGAACAGGGTCCAAGTCGCTATCTCTTCATAACTGACATAAATATCATATTATATAATGATACTTAAAAAATTTGTGTAAGTAGTAAAACAATACAAATGCAAACGGGGCAAGTTTAAAAAACATCTTGAGTCCACACACACACACCTGAGTAGGCTGGCAAGGTTTCTAGCTTGTTGTAAGTCACCCACTACAACTAACACAGAGGTAAGCCCATGTGTGAACTGATATTTGGCTAGCATTGTAAATCTACCGTTGTGTTGTATTTTGCTCAATATGTTAAGTGTTAGATCAGTGTTCTTGCTGCAGTTGAATATCTAAGTAAGAGACGTCCTCTGTCCCAGACAAAACCTAAAATACTATGTAGAGGACAAAAGACAATTAAAAAATTATGACTGTGTAGTGAACCAGTGAACCTAACTCATATTTTAATAAATATCGATTTTTGTTGGAGGCCAAATAAAATGACAGAGAAAAGAAAAACGGACATAAGTTTTCATTTTCAGTGCACCAAAACATCAAGTAAGTACAAAAAGTCCCCATATTAAGGCGATGTGGTAACATCACGTTGTCCGTGCTACACTAATAATAGTAGTAAGGCTTTCCTATGTGTCCACATACCTATGCTATCCAAGCATGGGTGGAAATCTACTTGGTTACTAAACCTGGTAAATGTCATCACATTACGTTGGTAGCTAGCTAGCTAAATGCTAAACATTACAAGTACTCCAAGCACAACTTTCATATCTCCTAATACACTCTCACTTTCCCCTCTTTCTCTGCCGACTACTATCCCCTATGAAATGAACATTAACAATCAATAAACCCCTCTAATCTGTGTGTTACTCAATTTTAGATCCCTTGGTGCAGTGTGGACCAATTTAAGCGTGATACGCGGATGCCAGTCGGCTGACAGCTACCATCAAATAGTTATTATTTGTGTATTATGTGGTGGATCGTTTTCCAAAATTTAGTCGCAAAATGGAAAATCTACATTTGGTGCTTGGTGGGTGTTAATTTACAGCCCTGTATACAAGTACAATTGTGGCTGTATTATTTGTGTCCCCTTCAAAAATTGCTCTTGAGAAATGTTAGGTTTATTGTCCCCCACAATGTATCTGGTAGATTTACTGACTCATCAGATATCTGCTGCTGAAAACATTCTGTATTAGCATATCTAGGTCACTAATGAAGGCAATATTTCCTCTAAATGTCCAAGCCAGCCACAGATACGCTACTAGTCAATGCAAATAGGCATTTTGCATGTTTTTTGATGAATGAATGTTAATTTAAAACTTTTGTGTTTTTTTTGTCCATAAAAAAACTTCTTTCTAACTGGGGTACAATAACTCGTCCTCTGAAAGAGCTCTAATGACACCCTTGCTGTCACCCATTGAACATTTCCTTCCTTCCTTGCTCGCTTCCCTTCTTCGTTTTCATCTCACCAAGAAGAAAGAAATGTTGGAATAACACCAAAACATCTGATCAGCATATCGGACAGCCTCTGCCAGGCCTCTGCAACGCACACATTCCCATGTTCCAGAGTCACGTCAAAAGGCGGCTGATATTGCAGCTAGCTATGCTAATAAAGGCGAGGACAAAAGCACAGCACCCATTGAGGAGAGCGGAGATGGGATAATGATCGCTAATTAATCATGCACTGGGGTCATGCGGCTCATCTCTTCACCACCAACACAGGAGCAGAAGGGAATGACTCACTTCCCGCTGAAGGCTCCACATCGGAGGCAGCTGAATGAAGTGAAACATGGGTATCTCAGCAAGGCGCCTTTTGTTAGTCTCAGCCAGTGATGCAAACGTGTGAGCTGCTGTGGAATAAAAGGGTTATTATGCATGTCCAATCTTTTATTAATTAACACACTTGTATGTTCAGCACAATGACTGTTCTTGCATTATGTGCTTATCTCTCACAGAAGTCAAGCATAAAGCCACCGACTCTAAAAAGTGGGGGAAAGTTACTGTGAGTTGAATGCTTCTAAATATATGTTTACAATACTTGCTCAGTATATTTGCTCAGACATCTATTCCCTGTTTTTCATACAGCGCCCAAATCTCAAAATTTTCTCCCATAGATGTTTTGAAACCATAGACTAGTTGAAAATCAGCTATGAATGTTCTAAATTTCAAAACATCAAAACTGAGCTGGGGGGAAATTTGAGGATTTGGCAACAATATTGGTCCTTAAAGCTCTTTGCAATAACTTTGCACAATAGCATTAGCATGGAGGTCAGAATACAGAAACATTAGGTTAAACCTGCTTCCTCCTGCAATCTTTGTCTTTCCCTTCTGGCATTGAGAGTAGCTACACAACACTGTGGATGCGCTCTTTATGTACGCCAACAGGTGTGCTTGCAGCAGGCTTCAGAAATAGTTACAAAAAATGACCACAATTCCAAGACTTTGTTTTCTTAATAATGGAAATGGATATTTTCATTTTGAAATGTGCATGAAATGTCAATGTGTAGAAATGTATTTACTGCTAAATGGGAAAGAGTATTATGTTGTTTTTTCTGATTTTGTACCTGAGGCACCTAACAGATGCACCTTAACTGGCTTCCCATCTACGTTATTATTAGAATGTGACTGATATAAAGTCAGATAGTACAGACTCTCTGTCTCCTTTTGTCTCACATGAGAGAAAGTTAGAATTCGATTTGTATTTGAAGTCAGTTTTCACTGGGACTCTTAAATGCACAATTTTTATTCTAAAAGAGTTTTACATGAGCAGTAAAATATAAATGTATGTTTTCGGTACTGGGGTAGGATATTATTGCACTCTCTGTACTTCCATTTTGTGCAAACTTGAAAACCAGTGCAAAAACTAAATGTCTGGTCTAGTTAGTGTGCAGGCTTGTTGTCTGTGAGGTCCCGCCGATCACATGACAAATATTCCTGAGGTATGAGGTGTTATGTATTCTGTTGTTGTTATGAATATTGTGCTGCACAGAATAGCACAGCTAAAAAGGTTAGATTTTTACATAATAAATTAGAAAACTTTTTATATTGTATTTCTCAGCACTGTAATTACCTTTTCTTTTCCCTTTTTCTTGTCTCCTCCCTCTCTCTTATCTGACTGGTAGCTTGACATTTGATTGCTGTGAAGTGCTTTCATAACTACTGGCAGTTTGACAGGCTCTGTGGTTGGCTGACTGGTCTACACCTTCACCAGTAAAATAGCAGGAATGAAATAGACAATAGTACGACCGAAATAGACTTGACAGGACTGGTTGGCTATGCATATCACAACGTTTTGACTTTACGGCACTGCACTCAAAGATAAATGATGAAAAGCTTTTCGTAATGACAACAAGCTGAGTTTGGATCCTCGGCAGCTTTTAATAAACAAGGACTTGCGTCCAGAGCATAACAATGAGCTGTCAGGAGAAGCACTGTATCCCATCATGCATATCAAAGCTGTTTTGCAATGTCTCCTATCTTGAACATGAACATTCAAAGGTGCAGTTGAATACACATTAATGCAGTTATTTACCGGATGAGTGCGACTGTGCTCAATAAGAAGGGGGTTTCTAGAATAAAATTTCAAGTGGAAAGGTTTACTAATGAATATTCAGATTGGCACTTGAAAGGGATTTTAGAGGAAGAGGCTATAAACATGGCCCCAGTTGTTTATGACACTGGTTGCTGAATATGTATTCTCCATCATTAGCAAATGTTTGCTTTTATACAGCTATGAAGTAAATATTGAAACATGTTCGTGGTTTTAAAGAAGATCTTTAATTTGTCTTTTGATATGTGGAGTTACAGAAAGAGATTATTGGTAATGAGCGTATAAAAGTCTGCGTTTTGTCGGTTACTAAGGTAAGGGCTTTTGTTTGAGGTTAAAAGCACAATACCTATGCTTCATTAGCTTTTATTTATGATTATAAATGGAACAAACTATGCCTGCCTCAGAGGTCATACGAATGATTTATATGAATGAAAACACTCAACGCTGACTTACTTTTGTTTTTCACTTTTTCTCCCCTATTCCTTGAAATTATACCTAAACAGTAGCCTTCATCCCCCTTGTGACACATGCAGCCTAAACTATTGGCTCAGTAATCATTATGAATATATCTGTGAAGATTCTCAGTCAGCCAGGTCATAGTTATCCAAGGAACGTTAAAATTCTCTCATCTGAGGAGCTTCAACTGAATAAGCACCACAAATGAAGAAGGTTAAAATACTTGGACTAGGTTGAAGATACTTACAGATGTTTCAGCCCCTTGGATGAAAGGCGAAACGTCTTCAGGTACCTTCATTTTAACCTTTCTTGAACAATATAAATATATGCAAATCTTTTCCAAGACTAACAGGAGACTTGAGGTGTAAAGTCGCAAACAGCAGCTAGAGCGGGTTTGTTAAAAGTTAGCCACGCTAGCAGCTCTGTTGGGCTGCACTTACACACAGCAGTGCTTTGAGCTAATTACTAATATAAACATGCTAATAAGCTTACAATGACAGCATGCAGATGGACAAGATAAACTTGTTGAAACCCACAAATGTCATGGTAGCGCTAGAGGAAAACTCAAGGGACCACCAGATTCATCAAAATTTATCCTTTGGGCATTGTGGATATATGTACCACATTTCATGGCAGTTCATCCTTTGTTGTTAAGATATTTCAATTGTGGGCGGACTGACAGAATGACAGTGCCATCTATAGCCATATACTGTATAGTGTTACGCTATCATATATATATATAAAGCCATTAAATATGATATTTTTGTTGTGATTATTGGAAACTGCTGTATATCCAGGAAGGAATTATTAATCAATTAATTCTGTCTGTTCCACCATGGTCACTCTAAAACAACCCAGTTCTTCTATTATTAATCTCAGCTCTAAAAGAAACATAAAATTCATCCTGCAGTCCAGAGGAGACCCAGTTTAAAACAGCAAAAGATAAAGCTTTCATGAGCGGAATCAACTTGAAGCACAGCTGTATCACATGCATTATTGTTATTCATTATTAACAGTGTTTAAACCTGTAGTTTTCAGCGACCACTAGTGGTGCGGTTTTAAGATTGCAACCAGGTGTGTGCTCGTACGCGTGCTCGCTTGAACTCATGAGCGAGCATAATCCAAAACACAACCGCTTTCATACAGAAATCCTGCAATAAGCGTCTAAAACAACGGCATGCAGGCTGTGGCTTTTCACACAGACATGTTCAGGCCCTGTCACGTTTGCTTTTTACAGTTACATCATTTCTCGAAGGCTAAATCAACAGTTTGACATAATACCGGTGGCACACAGGATAGTAATATGGGTCGCGTTAGTTGGTGAAGTAATGTGGAAAGCGATACAACTTTGCACCGGATAACGTTAGCAACTGCTCTGCGAGCTAACGTGACTTTCTCTGTGTTTCTCCAGCTTTACTAATGTTCACTGTGTTCATCTGAATCTATTTGGTCATATGGGCTTCAGCACATAAACCATGTTTTGTATCCTTACGTGGAGTCTGTGTTTTGCTGTGAGACGGTAGTTTTATGGTGTTAGTGGACTGCATGTCGTTAGCTGCCGTGTTGTCGCTGAAGTCTGACAGCCTCGGGGGCACACACAGGGCTGAATCCGACCCGGTGTCCTCACCTTTATAGCAGAATAGTGGCTGATGCAAGCAGAGAAAACAGGCACGCACTTCATTTATAAGTGATTTTTGAGCCCATTGATAATAAGGCAATGAAAATTTTATTTATTAATAAGTAATTTCATTGAAAAACTAAATATAGCCCCTTTAAATCATTGAAGGTTCTGCTTTGGCACAAGCTCTTCAGTACTGTAAGATCTGCTGACAAAGATCAAAATACTCCAAAACTAGGTTATGGAGGCCCGTACAATTCTCCACCATATCATCAGAATGCAACCCTGGTGCTGCTGTACTATTTTTACCATCCAGCAGATTTTTATTAGTTTATATCATGAAAACCTGAGTGCGCATTCATAGTTATATATTTTTAGGCACATATAAGTTACAAAGATGCATTGAAAGGAGAAACATGCACAGTTGTCTGTTTTGCCTTACTAATGGAAACCTGTCCTTTGAAGTAATGTAATCACATAGCAGTAACATTTCTTCAAGTCTTATTAGAATTAATCATGCCCTTTGCTGAGGTGGCAGTTTGTCAAATGGTAAGCTCAGGGCTGGAAAGCAAATGAAAACCAAAACCTTTCCACCAGAAGATTTGGGGCAAGCACTCACATTTTAGATGCCATGTATGTGACAAGCAGTGAGCATAAGACCCTCACAATTAATTTCCTGCCTGTGAAATAATCACACGCCTTCCTTTCAAACCCCTATTTGAGGATTAAGGAAGCTAAGCAGTAATACATTTTGGAGTAAAGTTAATGGATAGCTATGGCTGATCGCCCACAGAGTATGTCTCTGTGATCTCGTTTCCTGAATTATGTCTGAATTCTTTTTTAATTGTTAATAGCTGTTCAGTTATTTTCTTGTCCCCATTTTGTTGTTATTTTTGGGGCATGCTGGCAGCATATCTCTAGTCAAAATGTTCATTTGTCCATTACTTTAATTTTTAACTAAACACCTGCAAAACTAAAGTGGAAACCGCTCATAGTGATCACAGTTACAGTGATAAAACGCTTATGTGGATCAAAAAGATAAGAACAGCATCCTATACAAATGTTATTTAAATAATTCAGTAAAACTTGTAACAAGTGAGGAACGAATCAGGAATGACTTGACTGTTGATGAATCATTAATGAGTACTTCCCTAATAATTCCTAATGGAGGAATATAGTAGATAGTGATGAGTTACTAGAGAACAGACAGGGAGATCCTCTATTAATAAATCACAAGGTAATAATAAGTTTATGAATATCTGTGAACTGATCATACTGACAGCTTTCTTAATGAGTGATTCCTGATTATCTCTGAACCAGCAATACTGTAAAGTGTTACCGGTAATTCGCTGATAGTAATCAAGTAGTCCGCTTACAGTGTTCATTTTGGATATTTTCATACAAGACAACGTTATGGGACATTTAAACTGTTGTAGCCTACCACTGCAAGCTGTCATATGCTTAGGCTCTCTTCTAATTTATTTGTACGAGGTTTGGGGATTGCCAAAGAGCGTAACGATGTAATGATTTAATCATGGCCCTTTCATGCTCCAAGCCCCATCTGAATAGTCAGGAAAGGGTTAGGGTTAGTAAATGCATTACACTCCACTCATGTAACATGCCTGCTGCTGTTAGAGAGCAGGGACCCTAATTACACCAGCAGAGTAGGAACAGGAGTGCTTGTGAGTGACAAGAATTGCAGTGATGATCCTTACTCACCGATGTCTGAAAAAGGTGGTTAAAAAAAGGGTGAAGAGTAAAGCATGTACTGGGATTTTATAGGGGGAGGTTGCTACTCCCTGACTTGGCGGTGAATTCAAATATCTTTTTTCTCAGGTGCCAAGGCAGAGTCTTGAGGGGGTAAACCAATAGCAAAGCCCTTTTCGAAGGCCAAGCATGTACAAAATAGAATCAGTGAGTTATTTTGCACTCCTGTTCGTGCTCTGCTGGCGTTTTTACAGTACATAATTATCGTCCCTGCTCTCACAGCAGCAGGTATGCTCCATGAGTGGAGTGTAATGTTTTCATCCTGACCATTCAGACAGGGCTTGGAGCATGGGAGGGCAAGTTCAAATGAGTATAGCAAAGCTGTCAATTGCATTACTTTATATTTCTGTGTAAAAATGTCTTTTAGTTACAGTGATCAATTTGACCTGGACAGAGTGATTACTATAACAGTTTCTGCCGTACTGACGTTAGCATGCTACCACACAACACTAAGATGGTGAGCATGGTAACCAAATCTGCTTAACATCAACATGTTAAGCATTGTTATTGTGAACATGTGAGCATGTTGAATTCAGCAAATCCTAGCTTTATGTAGGCCTACAGAATATTAGTGCTGCTAGCATGGCTGTAGGCTAGTTTGGTTTCTTTTCTGGTTTAAGCTACATCTATTTTTTCTGTCTTGCCAGCCAAGCATATTTTTTATCATTGTTAAACATAAGTGACCTATACAAAGCTAAACATGTAAAATCCTGCTATTCCCCCATATCTTCAACCATCTTAACCATCCTTGTGGGCCAGTTTCAGGGTACAGATCCAGATTTAGCCACAGACACTGTGGGAGCCAGCAGCAGGATCTTGACACTGCAATCAGATGTCAACAGCAATGTCAACAATTTCAGGCTTTCTCCCCTCTTTCCACTCACTGTTTTTGTAGAAATTGTATACAGTGGAAAAAAAGCTGGACGATTTTAGTTGAGACTGATTGATGAAGCACTCTTGCCATCGACTGTCTGTTTTTATGACCGCGGAGATGCATAAAAAATATCCAGGCTGAAGAGTGACAACATTCACACCGCCCACAGCCACATCGCTGCATGCTGTTGGATGGCTGACTTGAGCCAGCTGTACTGCCAGTTGTGGTGCAGTGATAGCCAGGACACAGATATGATTTGCTGTTGCTGGATGCTCAGCTGAAAGTTAATTTTTGCAACTTTCCCACGCTGCAGACCACAGAATCAAGACAAATGTCACAGTAAATATGTCTCTGCCTGTCGAAATGACATTTGGCCGCTGGTTACTCCTGTGGTTTGTGGTTTTGAAGACATCAATGCCTTATCACAGCTTCTTGTTCACAGCCTAATGTGCTACACTCACAGAAAAACAGAAAACGCATGTATCAAGGAAAAAGAAGTCACGTTTATAGAGATATATTTCAGCACACGTCCCCTGGAGGAGGAAATTCAAGCCTGTGACTATGCAGTGTGGGTAGTATTCAGCCTTGTCTGCACAGCTTTTGAGTTGTGGGTGACTTTTGGGTCTTGGGAGTCTGGTGACTCGTCTTTTCCAACGCCTGACATTATTCAACTCTGTGACTCAGCACAGGCGGCTGCTGCCCTGTTTGACATTCTGGTGTGGAACAAACAGCCAGCGGCCCACTGGCTCAGCCTCATCAGCAAAAGCTGTTTGTATCCATCTCTTTTCCTCCCTCCCTCTTGTATCCTCCCTTTCTTTCTTGTTATTGCTTTGATTGGTTTAGTCTGCTACCCTGCAGCGCCGCATGGCTGTCAAAGGAAGGTTGTTCAGCATAGTGCAGATAGAACGTACTGTACAATGCGGAGCCAGACACATACTATTAAAAAGTTCAAACCCATTGTGTGTAACTCATGCAAAAGACTCCTGTCACTGTCATTTCAATGGCTACTGTATGTCACACAAAGGGAAAAGCTCTTAATTTAAAGTTACTTAACAGGCGTGAAGTTCAGCACTAGTCAAACATCATCTATACTACAAGTATAACAACATCATCTTACTTCGTCTTTTTGGGGCACCTGCTGAAACGACTGATGCCTCCCACACATCACATGTTATCATAAGAGGAACTTTGTCTTGAGATGTCCATTGAGCTTCATCATTGCAATCACTCTATTTTCTATAGAAAGATGCAAAATTAGCAGCCCATGCGACGCTACACCCGTCAGTGACGACCAAAATGACAAGGAGGTGTCAGAAATATCAATTTACTGCTCACTGTAGGGTGAAGTATGTCTTATTTAAAAGGACAAGAGAATGAGTAAACAAGGGAATGATTTCAGACACAGCCCTAGTTTTTCTGTTTAGATGAGGCATTCCGGTGGGACGGCAAACTTCACCTCGCCATAAAAAGCTGTAAGCCAAGTTGCTTTCAGTGTACGGTCTGATTTGATTTCTTTTGGTTGGTTCATGTTCAATTGTCTCAGTCTGTGTTGAGGGAAGCATTTTTTGAGCTCTGTTTAAAGTGACAAATATTTCACTTGCTCCGACAGTCACTATTATAACTGCTTTGCACTTTGATGTTGTTGTTACTATGACAACAGGACAACTGCCAGCTGACGTCTTAGCCTCTGCTTATTTGCTTATTTATTCCTTAGACGTAATATACAAAAAATTAGGGCTGACCCCAAATAGTCGAAGATGCAATGCTTCGATGGGCGGAGCCTGATTCGACTGTCAATCTCACAGTGGAAGCTTTGCAGTGAAACAAGGATCACGCCATTTTGGCTATATGGGGGTGCTCAACGTCTGATTTTACACAGAACTACCAGTTTTCTCCCAATAAGTTATTAAACAGCTTATTACAATATACATTTCAACATTTAATGCTGTAAATAAACACGTAAAAAGAATAAAACTTTCAATAAATGTTTTTAAAGTGCGTAAATAAATCTAAAATTGTAACCTAACCCTCAAGGTAGGGGGCATCAGTGCACATGTGTAGGTGTATCGTGTGTGTGTGTGTGTGGTGAAAGCAGAGAAACTTGCTGTAGAGACGGAGCCTTAACTTCACCGTTGTTGTGCAGAGTTGTCCACACCTTGCGGGGCGTTCGGATCATTTATCACCATTGATGAACTACACGAGAACCACGCGAGGAACTGTGATGTGAATGCAGCGGTCGGTCACACGGCATGCATGCTAAACTCTGCACAAGACCAGTGAATGGCAGGCAAGCAGAGAGAAAAGGGTCAAAAATAAGTAAGTAAGTTACAGTGACTAACAAATAGACTACAGCTCTGCAGCTTGTCACTTGAAAGTGGAGCTATTTAAATCCTTATTCAGGGAAAGCCCTAATAAAAATATACATATAGTGTGAAATTCTCCCCAGTTATTTTATAAGATATTTCATGAATGTACAGTCAGATCCAAAAAGTGCGTAGTGAGGGTTATATCGGTATTCATGAGCTGTCCTTGCACCCCACTTAAGACAACAAGCAAAAACATTGATACCAGGCCTAAGTGAGCTTGCTGACTGACAGCTTGTGAAGCAATAGTCACAGTAACACACAGTAACTTGTGACTTTATGTTGCCCAAATATTCAGGTTTTTGGTGTTTAGCTGATTAAGTTGCATACTGAATTAAAGGAGACCTATTGTGATTTTCCATATTTTATGACTTATACATCTACAAAATTACAATGTTGGATGTTCAGCACCTCAGAATTCCTCCTGAGTAAATACTGCACAATGCATTTTTTTTATTTTTATCAACCGGCGTAACAATGGCTAACCAGGCTAGTTGTAAACAATGGCTGGCCGAGTGAGGTTTTCTGACTTGTTAACTGGAACGTCGTCAACTCGGGTGTGACGTCATTCCCAGCTCCGACCTCCGACTAAATGGGACGCACCATCTGTAACGCTCAGCAACAACAACAGCCTGGTACACATGATTCAGGTCTTGGCCAATCAGAAGACAGTTGGCTTTGAGAATGGGGGCCTTAAAGAGACAGCTTGTTTCAAACAGAGGCTGAAATGAAGCCCTACTTGAAGAGCCAGTATAAGTCTCCTTTAAATAATAATCCCTCAGACAGAAAAAGATACAGAGAGAGTTTCTGTGCCCATTAGACAAGTTCAAACTAGGAATCATTGTAAGTGAAGGACACACAGCTGATCAGTTCATACAGTATGTGTCAAACCATCATTGTGTTATTGATACAAACACACACACACACACACACATACAAAGTATAATCTCTGTCTTAATGCTTTGACTGTGCTGTCACTTACTTTCATGTCAGCAGAATTTGAATTGAGCTTCTGTGTTATGGTACTTTTTCCAGACTTCATCTAGCAGCTATTAGCAACAGTTTCAGTCCACTGTCGTCAATCACTGTGTCATTCAGCATACAGTGAAAATTAATGTCTGAGTCTGACTACTGCAGAGGTTGAAGATGTGATAATAATATGGTTGTCGCAAAACAACAGCTGTTAATAATAGAATACAAAATGGCACAAATAAATGTCATAACAAGTTGCTCTGCAATTACCATCCAGTGCCTGAGACTCTGTGATCAGTCAGACTCCTGTTGTTCTCAGAATAGTCAGAATAAAGTGAATTTACATTGAGCCAGCTGGAAGGACTTAAGAACAATTTGGCTTCAGCCCATTTTCTCTGCACAGTCTGCCTTGACAGTAATTACATAGTGAATGTGTGAGTGTCTATGCGCTTGTGCTTGTTTGTACAGTAAGTGTGTGGAGAGTGGGGCTGGCAGCCCTGATAAAGCCTGAGGCGAGGCCCCTTGGAGAGAGGTGTGGGTGGAGGGTCGTGCCACCACATAGACGACCTTTCGAATAAAAGCCACTTCCCCGTGAGGAGTCCAGGTGAGCACACAATTACATTTTCATAAAAAGGAACTAAAAATGCAAATGCATTCCTCACATTCCGACTTCATTTTAATGTAGACAGACTGCACAAAGAGGAGCTTTAAAGAGTTTTTGCATTTTCTCAGATTTCATGTTCATCTGTGTTTTAAAAGATTCATCACAGCCAATATGCAGACAATAGTACACAGGACCACAGAATCAAAATATCCCTATTGGAGGCTAAACAACAGTGGACAATGAACAACAATGGAAAGTTGCCATCAGTGCATGTTATCTTCATTGTCCTGCTAAACTAATGATGACATATGTTACTTTTTATAACTATCTTTCTGCAGACTGCAGCTCTTCTTTCAGATGTAAATTGCCGTCTCCTGCTCACGCTCACTCATAGCTTCTAGGTGTACAGTTAATGCTAGTCCAGTCATGTGCTTGTATGCAAACTACAAAAAATTCTGGACCCTGTACATAGCCATTCTTTATGGGCACAGATGAATTCGTTCTAAACCTTTAAGCCATTGAACTTGTCTTCCACAACCTGAAGGAATGCACAACTAAGTGTGAACTCCGCCCATGGACCCAGTTTTCAGCTACATTGGTCAGTTTTATCCATGACTCATGATGTCATCAACTCAATAAAAGGGTCAGCTGCCCTTCTCGCTTTCTTTTCTCAGGACTTCACTGCTGCCGCCGACCCAGCATGTCGTGCTCAGAGTAGGCATGCAGCAGAAGCAAACTCTCCTTATTGCAGCAGCGACATGAGAGCCTGCCTAAAGCCCCCAACACACTTTCTTTTTAACAATGCGTAGGCGTAGACAGGCGTCGGCAACGCAAACAGCATAGTTCACATACTTGCCTAGTAATTTGCGTGTACCTGAAGAATTAAATGTGAATCCACTAGGGGGCAGATCAGGGCCGGATAATCTCTCGCCGACACCAGATGATCTTTCTTGACAACCTCCGAATTTGCACAGCGTAAACAAACCAAACGTAGCGACACGAGGAGGTTATGATTTTAATGAGACATCATAGCGATCTCGGTAATTACGGACTAGCTCCAGGAGTTTTATTGAAAACATCCTGCCATAAATCTTTTTTTAAGTCTGCTGCTGACCTTCTTCTTTTGCGGCAAACCAAATGCACACCGACCCCACCTGGGCTGGAGTGTGGAGTGTGAACAGGAGATTGCTGCTGACCTGCTGGTCAGATCGACATACTGCCCCCACGTTCATGTGACGAATTGCATCTCGCGGAAGCGTACCGTTAATTTCTGGGGAAGTGCACAACCTACGCTCCAAAGGAACGCAGGATACGCATGGCAGCCATCTTGCGTACGCAAACACGTAGTTAAAAGCAAGTATGGCTTAAGACCCCTGAAAACAAGCTTAGTCAGCGCCAGCGGATACGACACAATGCCAGCTAACTTCACGCGCTAACAGAAGCAATGAAGGTGGTAAGCGCTGAGCGGCTTACTCTGAAGAGAACACACGGAGCCACCGATTCTTCTATCTGCACAAGCGGACACTGCCCAGGACAACGGAACCACAATTCTTCCCTGCCTGGCTAATCCATAATGAACTCGCCAGTTTACAGGTAGCACGCCAAAGCAGCATATCCACTGCAGCAATTGTCGCATAATTGTGAGCGTATGAGTTTCTACTTTGTGATTTGTAACATGGGATTTGTGCACCTGCAGTTGTGCACCTACTACTTTTTATATACTTCATAAGTGACAGACATTGGTAACAATCCTCCCAAAATGTTTAACAATCCCTCCAGTAAGTAATTTCAACCCTAACCACTCTTACAAAAGAGTGAAGGAAGTTCTTCATCAACGCTCTGAGAGATTTTATATCTCTGCTACTTTTTAATGAGGCAAAGTCCAAGTTTGAATTCTCAGACCAGCTGAGAAAATCTGCGTGGGAAAAGGACATGAGTAACACTCTCCCCTTCTTAAACACCTCCTAATACAAAGCAGGCCACCGCCAACCTCTCCAGTGCAGCTGTTCAGTGGCCGTGAGTATTAGACGATATGATACAACAGATGGTAAACTCCGAGTCTAGACAGAGAAAACTTGCAACACAAGCAGCAGCTGGGAACACATTGTGTGATTAATAAAATGTATAACAGTAAAGCGATAGTGAAATGCAAGTAGTATTTCCACTGAATACAAAGTGTAATTTAGGAACTCATATTTAGCACATTTAAGACATCCCAATACCTTAACATAACATAAGAGCTTGGATTTTTATTTCCACTGCTTCTTGCTTTCTTTCAGCATGAGATTTATTTTCTGATCAGACAGAGCAAGCAAGTGGCCTGCACGCAGCTATAAATCCTTCTCCTCCCTGCATCCTGACTCTCTCTGCTCTCCTGCAACACTCCTCCACTCGATCCTACTTGAGGATAGCGAGGAGGTTGGGGAAGGGGGAGCAGCAGTATCCAAATCAAACATTCACACGCCTCCAAGACATTTGTTCACGCAGGGTCTCAAGGGTGGCACAATACTCCAGCAAGGAGGCTTTTTAATCCGTTCTTCCAGCTTTGCTTACTACTACATTTACAGCTATATTCAGAGGATCCTCCGTGCTGTCTGCGACTGTGATTACTCATGCATATTTGATAATTAATGTGCAGTGTGAACTGTATGATTTCACACGCTTATGGAGTGTGTTTAAGCTTCACCTTTGGGGAATACCCAGATGTTAATTGTATATATCATCTATGCCTCAGTAGATCTGCATCATAAACAATGTGCAGTGAGCAGAGTTAAGGCCTATGATGAGATGAATAAGCTGGACATTTATACGTGTCTGTATCATAATGTCTGCTGCTTCTACAACAGATAGTTGACAGTGAAGGTAAACCCCGAGGTATTAAATGTTGTACAATGTGTCACGCTGCACAAATCAGTGAACATGTAGCAGTGGATCCTATGAACCGCTGAGCTCTGCAGCGTTGTCTTAACAGCCCAGAGGAATATTTCTTTCCTTTTTCAAGCTACATTATGTCCCAATGTCTCCACACTTGTCACTCATCTTGATGAGCTAACTACCCAGCAGCATCTAGCCTGAGGCTGAGTTTACTAGTGTCTACAATGTCACAATAGGATTTATAGCTTCATGTCTGAGGCCGTGGTACTGTGCTGGAAAATGGTGTATATGGCCCCTGTTAGGTTCACCCCAGAGTTCAAGCAACTCAGAGTCATGCAAGTGAAGACAAGATGGAGCGGAAGATTGGCAGGCAAATTTGTTGACAATCTCACAATGAGCCAGATCTGGATGCCTGCCAGACGCTTTTCTGTAAAGGCATTCTGGTCACGACCAACAGGAAGGAGACCCTGGGGCAGATCCCGAGCACACTCCTGGGATAACATTTACTACCTGGCCTTCAGAATCCCGGAGGATGAGCTGGAGACGTGGCATGGAGATGGATGTCTAGCCTGTTCATTTCGCTTTTAAAGGGGAGCTCAGTTCATTCTTTCATTTCTTGGTGAGCTGCACTATTATTAATGTGCTGTTGCAGCTACCGTCATCTTGACATGTGCAGCCCAGTCCCTGGTCACACACACAGAACATAGCATTCACAAACAGCATCAGTTGGAGTGCCAATACAGGGGGCACAAGCAAAAAAGTACAGGGTTGTCAGGCGAAAATGTTAAATCTGGCTCAACTTTTGCCAAAACATAATGCAACATTTGCAACAAGTTTCCTACAGGAAATTTGATGTGATACTATTATACTCATGTCGCACACATATACATATCCTGTTCTACTGAAAATATTCTTCCTCGCGTGTGGTCAAACAGCGATTAGGTGGGTGAGTCCAAAAAAAACACTTTTGTCACACTGATTGACCAGGTGTGTGGAGATGAGAAAGTAAGAAGGATTTGAACTCTCTTGTCATTCTTTACAAAACAATTCCCATCACCTTTCATGTCTACAAAAGAAGTGCTCTACTATGATGGCCTTCCAGGAGAAAATGTACACTGTTGTCCCTATATTTAAACAATAATCGCATCCCCTCCCTTTCTTTGATGGCCAGCTTATCACCCAATCTTCCAGTGTGGCCGTTCAAAACAACTATATATACACCTTTGCCTTCTGATGTAGTACCCCAGCAAGATTCAGTACGTGAACCCCAGTTTCTGATGTCAATGTTCTGCACTTTGTCCTCCGACCACCTCCCTGCAACTGCAAGAATGTAGTACTTCATAAACTGGAAAAAACAATGTTGCCTTGAACAAAATCGATGCAGCAGATACATTTCCTCCAAAGTTATTAGGCAAAACAAAAACAACATAGACCTGGGGCTGTGGTGGCATCCACTCTCACACATCAGTGAAGAGCTGATTTGTAGGATTTTTAATTTCCTTTTTTTTTTTTCATCTTAATGTAGGGGTGGTGGTGGGGGATGGGATTTGATAGGAAAATCAAATGTAAAACAGCTTTTTTGACACGAGTTAGTTAGACTGAATACAAACCTGCTGAGTTTCTAAAACATACAGAGATATAGTGCATTAATATTTGTATTTCAGGAAATTAAACTTAATCCAGGACCAGACTGGGCACAAACCTTTCTACATTCTCTGTCTACATCAGCTGATACCTGAAGTATTGAAATGCAGCGGTGATTAGAGGATGGAACTGGTGACAGAACATCTAATCACTCGTGCCACCTTGCCTGGGCACCTCAGTCATGTTTTCCTACTTGGCTTTGGGACTTCAGTGGAATATTCATGTGTACGTTGAATATAATCGTGCGTGGGAAATGAATAGGACAATTGGGAGAAGGATTTGCATATCTTGCCGCTCGGATGTTAACCCTTATCAAGTCAGGAAATAACATGAACTATTTCAACAAAGACACATGGACCCAAAAGGGATTCAGCACCACAGAATCGGTTTAAGAAGTGATCCTGCTTTGCATTTTGACATGGTGCTCTATCAGCTGTTGCTGCTATTGGAGTGTCATAACCACTAACCATGCTGTTATATTATTATTTTTCTGGCCCCATCTTTTAATGAAGGCTTACAGTGATTACAGCTGCTCTCCGAGTTGAGTAGCACTGATTATAAGTCGCTTTGCATAAGAGCCTTGGAAAAGATGTAAATGTGAATTAGCGTCAGACAAGAAGGCCAAAGCAACTGAGAGAGCTTCTCTTTGGAAATTGAACTGACAGCTTCATTTCCGAAACATTTTATTGCATATCTATTTTGGCACCTGATGTTCAATGTTCGTTGTTTCTGAAGAAGCAGGAAATACCCTGTAAAAAAATCTCCAGTCTTTCTCTCCAGGAGCACAGTAAACTGTCGTAATCCTGTGCTCTAAATTTAAAAGCGTAGGTGTCACCTTTTCATGTCCAATAGAGGAATGCTTCATTTTAGAACAAAACTCTTCACCTGCTCACTGCTGTGTATACAGAATTAAACATGTCCCAATGTGAAGTGGATCAAATTGACCGCTCACTCTCTCAGCATCAGCCCACAACAAGTGTCTGAATCCCACACTTTTTGTCAACACAGTGTCAACAATACAAGTGATGGCTTTTTTAAGCTTTATATACCTGGAGAGGGTCAGCTGACAAACGCCTCTTCGGTGTCAGTATAAGAACAAACAATACCTAATTGTTTATGTATTTATTTCCAGTCTGCAGGGTCTAAAGATAGAATTGTTGGCTGTTTAATCAGTAAGGCCATCTGAGAACTAATGGGATGGGTTATCCATTAAAATTGCTGTGGACATTAATTTGATGTAGTTACTCAGCGTTATCAGTGGCGGAAACCTACCAACTGTGGTAACCTAATGACCTTTCCTCTATTTGAGGCCAAAATTTTCACTTTGTTTTGTTTGTGGTCAGAAGCAAACAGACTAACCATGGAATATATGCGATTTTAGCAAGATTTCAAAACGTTGAGCTTATGAAATTCTCTTACATCTAACTGCTGTTTGTGAACTCTTCAGGAGGTGATCTTATAACAGGTCTGTATAAGTGATGTATGCAAAAAAATCAGACAGTCAGAAGCAGTTAAAACAACAATGTGTTGTGCTTGTATCCTACTCCATGTACTTTGACATTTCATTCAGTCCATAAATAATGTGTGACATATTGCATTGCTGTAATATTGCTTACATGACACTTCTTTCTCATCCTGTCTCACCTGCTTGTCATAATTCATAACCAGGGCTAGACTGGGACAAAAAAATCGGCCCTGGCATTTTTGGCCCAGGCGGCCCACCAAAATCTGTCAGACACCTCACTAATACCATCCTTCAATTTAAGGGCTCTGATTAGGGGTGTGGCGAAACACTTAGCCATGAGACGTAACATTGCACAAAACTGGGGCCATGACAACAAGTCAAGAATATATTTTAATTGGCCTACTACTGGTCCTCCCCCAGAAGATTTTAAGCATTAAACACTTAATTTCCTGCATCCTAGGGACATTTTCTGGAGTCATTTTCTGCACCAGGAAAGAACAAAATTCAGCAAATAAACCTTTTTCATAGCATTTTTATTTGTTAATTAATATTTCTTGGTGCAAGTTTTTTTTTCAGAACATTTTTAACAAATGCTTTCAAAAAGTGTCCCCAGCATCCCCACTGTAAATGACCCTCCCTCCCTACAGGCTTAGCTACTCCATGCTTACCACTTCACTTTCATTCTCCTCCTGCTCTCTCTTCCTCGGCCCATCACGGTCACCCTGCTCCGCTAACAGACGCCTCCTTCTCTGCCTGACAGTGGCCACAGAGGAAACAGAGAGCAGAGGGGGTGGGAGCTAGTAAGAGATGTGATTGGACCGGCCCAGTGTCAGTATAGAAAACTACCCAATGGGCCGTTGTCCATGCGTTATATGCCAATCATTGGCCCATTTGTTTAAAATAAAAAGTTATATAAATACATAATTTACATTACACAGGCCCCAAAGGTGCGTCGGCCCACCGGGCATTTTCCCGGTATGCCAGATTACCAGTCCAGCCTGTTCATAGCATGCGGTCAACAATGTGGTTATTTCTTGATTTCTTTGTGACACCAGAGAACATAAATATACACATAAGCAGCTTTAAACTCTGCGTGACTTGCTGTGGTCACCAGCATTTGAATTCCCCACGTGGATTTGTGTAGCGCTGATGATGCAGGATGACATCCACAACAGTCAGTCAGTATAAGTTCATGGTTACTCCTCCTGGTTCACAACCAGTGTGAACATGAACTCAACCAGAGCTAAAAGGCAACAATGACTATTTGTTTCCTTGATTCGGATCAAATTAACTGAACTAAAAGTGTGAAAGCGCCCTCAGTACCACTGTTGAGGCAGAATCATCCACTTTGTACCCAACAATGGACAGAAAGCCATTAAAATTGCTGTCAATATTCATCAAAATGTGTGAACGTTCACATGTTCATGTCGTAGCCTCGATGGACAGCTAGGAGGCTTTTTAAATTGTAGGCCTCTTACCTCTCTGACAGACAGCAGCATTATTGTCAAAAACAGCGGTAAGATGGTAAAAGGTTTGGGCTAATTAAAAATTAAGCTGCAGGGTCTGTGTATGAACCTTATAAGCCTCTGATATCATGAGCGTTATCACAGTTTAACATCTTATATGATTATTAAAATTTCTTTTCATCCTTGAAAACCCGAAGCCCCCTGGACAAAAGAAATCACATTTACATAAGTGTACAGCATAATGTGGAGTAAAACAATGGCTTCAGCATCATCTTAAAGGAGCACTTTGATTTTACACATCGAAGTCTTTTTGCAGGTGTTGGGGATGTGGTACATGAGGATGACAATTTTGTAACACTAACAACGAGGAAGGGGACAAAAATCTCTCACAGTATTGTCACACTTTAACAGCTCACAAGACAAAGGTTAGTTTGTAATATGCACCCAGATGGAAAGCTGTTCTCTTGATACCTCTTACTCGCCCGCTGGGCATTTTACACGCCTTTGTTCTCAAGACAAAGAGCCTGAAGTCAAAGGTCAGGTTCTTGTGATGACATTCAGCTGGGCAACAATGCCTTGGTTTAGGCAATCAGGCCAAGGTTGATTCAGTCAAAGGTTACACTGTACAGGATTCAGCATGATCGAACAAATTTTCCCTTGCAGGGAGTAAAGCCCTGCGTGGGACTGTTTTCTTAATCCCGCTCCCGCAATGTGTGTGTTCCGGAGCGCCCACTCCCACCAGCAGGAAAGCTAGCTCCAGCGAGATTTGCATTTGGTCTCACAGGACCCGCAGGATCCCAATCCTAATGCAGTCCTAATGCGTACCTCTCGATAATGATGTAGCAAAATTATATTGTCCTCCTCTTCATTTAAACACCCTTTTGATTAGATTTTTGTAAATCATTTGGCAAAGTTATTGTCCTGTCCTGAGCCGAACCGTACCTTGTATGTGTATCCATGGTAACGGCAATGTATATGCTCGGGTTTAGTCTAGTTCTAGTTTGTTCTGGAAGTTAGTAAAAAAAAAATAATAATAAAAGGTTCAGTTCCATTTATAGAAAGTTTGGGGTCAAAGGTTTCTGCTTAATCTTTTTTTGATTAAAATAACCTAATAATTCATGTAGATTCTGATAAAGTGCACAGTTAAATATTCATAATTATTTGTATCTGGCTACAGGAGGATGAACACGTACAGATGCAGGCAAATTAAGCAATGCTGCAAATATCAAATTCATCAGGGAGCTGTTTAAAATAGGGCTGCTGAAGGATGCATCAGTCGGCTTTTAAGGAAAGGTGACCAGGAGTGCTTTATCAGTCTCTTCAACTTGAGGAGTTGGTGACAAGTGGCGCATTGATATTTTCATGAGCTGGAGAGATCGTCAAGAAGAGGAAGACCTCATCCAGAATCAGTCGAATGCTGCAGGACGTGCTGGAACTTCCAAAGCAGAGACTGGGTTCCTGGCAGAGATGAAGTGGTGAGGCTGTTGTCCTCTGAGTCTGCCAGCAGACTCTGTGGAGGGAACTATGATTATTAATTAAATTAGTAACTATGACAAATATTACCATCAATAGCTAGTAGGTAGCAGAATGATTTGTATTTCTGCATAGAACAGCTTGGAGATATATTCAATCTTACACAACATGTACCACAAGTATCTATGCATAAGACAGACAAAAGCTAAAAACGAAAATGCTATATACTCATCAACAAAGTGTGCATTTCCTCTACTCGTATGTGGTTGTATTTATGGCCAAATTACTGGTGTATGTGTGTGATCTGTGTCATATAACAGTAATTTTAGCAGTGGCTGAGAACTGCTGTTGCAATACTGACTTCACGTTAAGCATGAAAAAGATCATAACAATGAAACAGTAACGAATCAAATCAATACATGTACACTGATAAAAGCTAAAGAGTCATGTGCTCTGCCAAGTACATTGTTAAGCTATTCTATGCCCAGTTTACTTTAGAGGAAGAGAAGTTGCTTTGGCACACTAGTTGTTGTGGCTAGCTTAGCTTGAGGGTCCGGGCGGGGAAGAATTGTTGTTCCTGCTGTCAAAGGGTCTTTTGCTCTGCAGTGTCCGATTATGGACATCGAAGAAAGCCACTTTCACCGTTCTTTGTTCTCCTCACAGAGTTAGCCACTCTGCACTAAGTTACTTAGTTAGTCTGCCAGCTAACTTTAACAAGAACATGTTGTAGTTGCTCACGCTAACTAATCTTCTGCTCCTTAACAACGATGACAATACTTTAAAAGTGATCTCAGTGCACAACATCTCTTTCTTTGTTATGCTGGAGAGGCTTTCTGTAATGTGCCAGGACTGAAAAAAACAATTTCAATCAGTGAACATTAAACCTTAATAGCCAACCTTCTACTATACAGTTCCTTTCAGGATGTAAACACGTAATGCATCACCTACTCTGTCATTTCAAGCTTGTATAATATTCCTTCTTTTTATTTATCATATAGCACTAAGTCGTGTTTAGTTCTAAAAGTCTTGTTTCCCGTATTCTTTCTCGCTTCATTTAATTGTCCATGTACATTTTCTAATCTTAAGGAAAAGTCATTGGCTGCCATTCAGTTTTGTCCTCTACATTCACCCTCTGTTGTAATTGCAGTTGCTTTCTCTGCTTATGATTTTCTCATCTGCCTCGAGATTCTTTGTCTAATTTCCTTGCACAGAACCGTTGGACCTGAAAGGGAGCAACGTGCACATACCAGCAAACTGTGAGGATTTTGTGGTACTTTCAAATCTTGTCACAGCAAAGTGTGAAAACTGGGGGTGTCAAACACAGAGGTGTTTTTATGCAATTGTGTGATTCATCCTTTTAAGCATTTCAGCTCATTTCTACACTTGTGGAAGTAGCATCAATCAGCTGGTAGTGAGAAATCAAGGTTTGTAGCACCTTTCTTTAAAGTGATATGTTTTTTCTTATTAATAAATGGCAGTTTTGCTTCTCGGTTTCACCTACTGATATCATTTAATAGTGATTCAGTTTATTAGTCAATAAATGACTTTTTATTTGCAGTTTAAACAGTATAAGGGGAGCTCTATATCCCTATCCTATTGCCAAACCATAATCCACAAGTTTGATGTTCAAAATATTCTCTTATATCCAATGCCAACATTTTCTAATTTTGCTTTCCACAATATCTTTGCATGCTCAACACAGATTGGCGAAGGGATGGGGAAAGATCTGTCAGGTCCCCTGTTCCTAGGTAGGGGATTCGGTGTGTGCGGGTGTGTTTCTCCCCCCCACTTCCCTTGTGTCCTTTTTTTGAGTAGAGTCAGGTGTGCAGGAGCCAGTTACCAGCTGCCAGCCATCAGCCTCATTATGCTCTGCTTCATATACCGGAACCTTACCTCCACTCAGTGTCAGATCATAGACTCTCGTTTCCAATCTCCCCACCTGGGCTGTCTACTGGTACTGCACCACTCCTGCCCACTCCTGCCCAGGACAGTGGGCCCATTCCCCGCAGCCCCTGCCTGGACACCCAGCCTAGTGCTGACCTAGACCCCCCCCCCCTCTTCTTCACTGAACCCAGCCTTGCACATTTAGTATCTTGTAAATAAAACCTTGTTTCACTGTACCAACCCCCGTCTGAGTTCTGCACTTGAGTCCAACCCCAGCCTTACAAGATAATTGTAATCCAAATAACCTACGAGGAATGTGTCAAGACAAGGCGTAGAATTAGGAATTGTCCCTTGCAATAATTTTAATCAAAAAATGTAAATATAATCATTGTTGTCCATCAGTGTTTAGTCAATGTATTTGGCACAGAAACTGTAACCATCAGTTGCAAATTAGCGAGAGAATAACAAACTAAAAGGGGAATTGTAGTCTGTCAACTACAAGTATAATGGCCACTGGTAGAAAAAATTGTAATCTGAGATTTCCAGAATAAAGAAATTGAATTTGATGTTTTGAGTCATGTGCATGTTTTACTATTTCCTGTCAGTCCAGGTTTTTGGTGTTTTTTGGATGTTTGAAAGGTATTTGACGCTCTGGGAATGAGAACAGGCTGCAAGTTAACATCTGTGTGGATTTGTGGTAAGATTCATGCCTGATCAAAAGTGTTTATCCAATGAAGAGCAACATACCTGTCTCATCCAGTACAGTCAAAAATGGGGCTCTGTGTCTGCCGTGGTATGGGGATACTACCATATCGGCAGAGCAATAATGTAGGTTAATGCACAGCAGAGTAAAGGGCAGGTATATTTTGTTAAAAGTATGACTTTATTCGTATGAAATTACGACTTTATCTCACAATACAGTCTCAGAACATATGTGATAAATTCTGAATGTTCTGAAAGTTTAAACATGAGTAGAAAACTTGCTGAAACACAGGAGCTATTAAAGCCCATCTGTAAATGAATTAAAATGGATTCTTTTATCATTGACATGCGTAGGTGCCACATGCACGTTGAAACAGGTTACTTCCCCAAACAAAAGAGACAAAAGTAGAAGGAAGGAATCATGCCCACATGTGTGACTCAGTAGAGTTGATATTAAATGAGAAAAGTTGATCTACAGGGGAATACATATTTGAAAGCAATACAGAATCCTCTGCTGAATAGGGAATGATGCATTTTACACCACAAAGTCAGCAACATCATGGGTTTGGAATATGTAGAAGAAGCCACAGGAAATGTAGGACACGGTCTACCCTGACTGTCTTGATGAAGTATGTTGGGGCAATGCATAAACTAAGAGCAAAACTCATATTTTATATTTGCCTCTCTATGCATATTGGTGCAAAGCTGAAGGTACAGCATTATTTATGTGCAGAACTGGTGAGGGATGATCTTTTTGTCTCTGCACTAGTTAATCCTACAGTGCACCTGCATGAAGAGGGGTAGGTTGAAGCTTCATCAGAAGTGTTTGCGTTGGTAAATGGATACTTGTACAGACCGGCTTCAGTCAGATGCATTACTACAGTCTCCTGGACTGAAGTGTTGCTCATCCTGGTTTGCGTGTAGCCTGGGAAAACCACAATAGATTGCTGGGTGATTTGTGCCAAATGAGACGCATGGCTATTTGTAAATAAAATCTGGATTTGAGACACATGAAATGAAAGTTTAAACAGGGGTCTTGAAGATGTAAGGATACACATGGCAGTCTGGAACCTTCCCAGAACATGAGTGGACGGGGGGTGAAAACAAATGATTGAATTGCTGTAAGAGATGTGCAGTGCATTTGCACACTGATAGGATGCAATGCTGATTTAACCTCAGTACAGCAATACTGTAGCAGCTTGAATGGAGGAACTCACTCTTAACAGTTTAGTGAGATGATTGTGAAGTTATTTTGCTTTCTGTGTTAAACAGGCACAGTTTAAATTAAGTGGTTGTTAAATATGTTGTTGGTATTGTCTGCAATGACAACACAAGAAGCAGAAAATGCCACTTTTAGTGCTACTCCATGTAACTCCGGTGTACAAGGACTGTAGATTTGCCTCACTTGAATGCACTAAAGTGAACTGGCAGCATGGGTGGCTCACAGGACATGTGAGTCAATAACACTAAATAATCTAAATTTGAAGCAACATCCAAACTCTCCAGTCATCACAATACTGTCATGGTTTTAGTTTAGTTATTCCATGTTTTATTTTGTAAGAGTCCTTCCTCATGTGTCTTGGGTTACTGTACTTCCTGCTTTTGTGTGGTTTCACCCCAGATTTTCTGCCCCGCCCTGATTAGTTGTTACCTGTATCTAGTTATACTTCCATCACAAGCGTATTTAGTATGTGTGTTTCTTTGTGGCCAGTCGAGCATTCCAGCCCTTTCCAAGTGTCTCCCAGTGTTTCTTAGACTTTTGCCTGCCATTGTTGAACTCCAGATTTTCTGCCTGCCCCCATTGGATTTGTTTACCCTCTGGAATATTATCTGGTTTTGCCTGTGCATGCCTAACTACCTCTAAGCCTCTCTTGTATGTTGATTTTGGCATTTTAAGTCATCTGAACTGCACCAGCTCAGCCTTAGAGTCTGCATTTCTATTCAATGCTTGAACTCCTCTATACCCTGCTTGACAAACCGTGACAAATGCAACGAAGGTCTTCTTTACAATGCAAGTCATAGAGAATACAGAATACCTATGTCTTGCTGAAAACAGGGGCTTATTCTCTTCATGATGTAACCCAAACATTTCAGCTCTATTGTGTCATTCCATCATAAGATGAGGGTCTCTTACTGAGTTGCTGCTGCTTTTATTTCTGACCTGTAGTCAAGTGTCTCTGTGGAGAGTTGAAAACAAAGAACAACACCATGAATGCACTGATGCACATTGTGTCTCATTTTGAATCATATAGTCAACTTACATCATGCATTTATTCTTACTGTGCAGTCCAGTCCACAAGTAATTGTGACACTTTTTCTTTTTTGTTGTGTTGGCTCTGTATAGGTTGGATTCAAAATGTTTTCATATGCATGTTGCAAGTAAATGGTGCAGGAATCATAACTTGCTTTTTGTCTGGTCTTCAGCATGTTGAACACTTGCATTGTACTGAGCAACTGCAATTCATGGGACTGACTTGGCTTCATGTCAACTGTTTGCTTTGGCTATATTTGTGGATCAATGCACTGCTGCATTGGGGAACTATGTATGCAAAAGGTTAAGATTCCTACACTGTTTAGTAGTGGCGTAACAGAATATAATGGAATGATATTTGCAAACCATGACAGCAATTGTCATTTAGGGTGAATCTTATCATCAGGAAGAGTGGAGCACCGTGGACTGGCTTTATCTGGATTATTTTACTTCAAGATAACAACAAGCAAAGTCACCTTTCATGTAAAAAGTGAATTTGCATCTCACTTTGAAATTGTAGTGGGGTGGGGTTTTTTATTTATTTATTTTTTGTTCTTTTGAGGTTCTCACCTTTTTTTTGGCACAAGCAATCAGTAAGCGAGTTCCCCAACTGACGTCTGCTGTGACTGAGTGGCTTCCAAACTTACCAGGAACTCTCTTATCACTTATTACAGATTGTAAATATGTAAAACAGACATATTTCCCTAATCATTTTAAAATCTAACAGCATGCAGTAGTACTGTCGGCTGCCGAAACATGAGATCATTGAAACTGAAAGTAGTTAATTTAGAGTTTATTTCTGTGTTCATCTATTTATTCTTGGGTGTAATTTGTTACAAACACACTCATCTGAAACAGCTCCAGATGCTCTATAGTCCCGTGACACAGCTGGATGTGTAGCATCAGCTTTACTGTAGCAGTCCTTGGACAATTGCGATTACTGAATTGGGACGCATCTCATTATCTGGAGTCCTTTTCTTGATTTCACTTGGACAGGCAAATATAGTGCTTCGTCTGCAAGTCCAGCAGAGGCTTTCAGAATCTATATTACACTAATAGTATCTGTTAGAATCATTATGAAAGAATGACAGTCACTGGAGTTTTCTTCAATGAAAGTTTACTTGCAAGGAGTCAATACATGCACTACAATGAGTATAGAATTCACTGAGATCTTCTCATCAGTCTGTTTTTAAGCAGTTGGGTAAACCAATAGTTTCATGTCATAAAGAGTGGTTGATAACCATTTTCTAGGTGCATCCATGTCACACAGCTCTAGGAAACAATTGTTATTTAAGGCGCACCATGTCTCTTACCCGTAGGCCTTTTTCTGTCTGTGTCTGTATACAAGTCCCTGTTTTATAAGTTCAAGGAAAGTATTAAGCATTTCCTGTTTAAGGCAGGCTTGCAACAGTTTAAAATACTTAAGCACTGCACATTTTCTAACAGTATCCGACTACAAGTAAAAGCAGGACCTCACAGTAGGTCAGATGTAGAGGAGGGACAGGAGCAATCAGCAGTTTATCACTTGGGCTAAACAGGCATTGGAGATTGAAATGTCATCTGAGCTGGGTGAATCAGTCCCGACCTTTTTTTTTGTGGTACTTCTAGTGTACGTTGAATGGTCAAGGGCTGATTTTGTCCCAGCAAGAAGCTAAGTTTACAAGAATCTGCAAAATTTTAAAATACATGGCAACCAAAGTTACACAGAACACAACACTACAGACAGCTTTTGTTTTAGCTTGTTTGTAACAATTAGTCGAGCAAGTGCATTGGAGCTTATCAATAACACTTTTTAAAAATAATTTAGCCCTGGGGCCACGTTTAACACAGGCGCTCGGTATCCATCCCCAGGTTTAGAGTACTGATGTCTATCTAATGTGCATTAGGCACAATTCAGCTGTCTTTGGGGGTGGGTGAGTAATACAAGCTTGGCTATCAGCAGAAGAAATCTGAACTACTAAATCTACTCTCCTGCCATCGCCTCTTGGATGCAGACGGTCACAAATGGAAACAACTCCCACCTAAATAAATCCTTTCTGCAAAGCACACAGTGCGCGGCTCACCCAGGCTTTCTGACCTTCCTAGTATGCCCAATAACCTTGACCGGAATAAGAGTCGCCACCGCTGACCGAGCCAGCTACCCCTCACTTCTGATGATATCATCTGTAATAGATGTGGACAATTCCATCTCACATTGACCAGGTTTGGGACAATGAAAAGGAAGTGGCGCCTCACTGAATGAATAGACTACAAGTGGTCGGCCCAGACGGAGTATGTGATTCATTAGCAAATACGGTTTTCTTTTAGTGCATTTGAAAGCATGGTGCATTTACGGTCCTCCTCACATGTGTCTTATTTGTGTTCAAGGTTTGTGTATAGTCGAATAAAATGTAGCAATATGCAATAGTGGGTCTGTGCACTTAAATGTACCTCTGTAATAAGTTACTATCTGGTATATGGAAAATAACAAGTACAGTTGAAGTATATGATGTGTTTAGTGCGGATCTTTCTGCATTCAGAGTAATATAATTTGCTTGTCTTGCTTCAGGACAATAAATGTGTTTATGTGCTGCTGTGGTATCAAATAAAATAAAAAAAATGTGTCTGGATTACTGTAACGGATTATGATTTATATATATACTGTAGATAAAACTGCAGAGACAAAAGGCTTCACTGTGGAAAAGAACCATTCAATCTGTATTGCTAATAATAGACTACAGCTCTATTGATTTTAAGAACGACTAAGCCCTCTGTTAAAAAACGGCTGTCACCTTGCAGGTTGGGTGATGCACTTTAAATGAGGAGGCGGTCAGTTATTTTTGGTCATGGCTGTGTGCCTCTAAGTCATTTTACAAAAAAAAAACCTACTGCAGGTTGACAATGTTATGATTTTTATTTTATTTATTTTTTTTATTTTTTTTTCAGACAAACAAAACTATTCTAAAACCGTAAATCCTGTCCATTACTATGATTGGATCTTCTCCTCCCTGCTTTCAAATCAATAATTATAGACCAGCTGGTGTGTGTGTGTGTGTGTGTGTGTGTGTGTGTGTGTGTGTGTGTGTGTGTGTGTGTGTGTGTGATGCCACATGAAGGCTGAAGCCAGGAGGACCAGCGTCTTGTCAGTGAGCATTGAAATCTCAAGATGGAAGCTGGAACCAATGCTGTCCTTTTGAAGCTTGTGTCCTGAAGGTCACTTGGACTGCATGAGTTGCCTCTGCAAAGCACCACTGCCCACGCAAAGGTCATAAATGGTATATGAATGTCACAAGGCCATGTGTGTGTCGTCATCGTCAGCATCTAAGCATGGAGAAGAACCACATAGTGTTAAGGAAATCAGACTGGGGAGAAATATCTGGTTAGGAAGAGACACTTTAAACAGCACAATTTTTTTTTATTTTATTACTTTATTTCAGTTTTGGGTGTTGGATATTTTGCATCATTTCAGCTGTGGTGGCTTCTGGGATGGCTTTAGGGATGGCAACGTCTGTACAACAACTGGATGGACTGCCGTGACATTTTTGTACAGACATTCCCCTGACTTTTCCTTTTGCACCACCATAGGGTTGACACTTTTGTCTTCCTCTGCAACTTTTGCACGGATTGCCATGATATTTGGTACAAGAGGTACGAGATAGTTTCTTCAAGCTCTGTTTTTACTGGCCAGCACATAATAGGAAATTAGATGGAGAGAAAGTCCTTTGAGAAAGACCTTCATCTTGTCTTGTTCTTGCCCCTCCTCACTGACAGCAAACCTGAGTGACCAGGGGGCAGTGCACTGTGGGAGTTGACAGGAGCAAACAGAGCTGAGATTTGAGAGCAGTCCAACAAGGAGTCAGGATGAGAAATCCTTGCACTGGCTCGTCCCTGCAGATCAGCAACAATGTGTAGTGACAAGAGGCAGGTGCAGATTGACTGCTGATGTAAGTGGCTTAGACAGCACAGGAACACCTGAGTGTTCCTGAGTCTCACTCACAGACCAGCTGCTGTCAGTCCTCACTTGGCACCCTGCTGAACCGCCTGAGCCTTAACAAACTGACATAGGCAGTCTGTGCGATTCAGTTCCCACCTCACCCACACTTCACGACTTCCCTCAAGTCTCAGGCTGCCTTTAGACACACACACGCTCACACAGTACAATTGTACAATTTTTCTACAATTAGTGGCAGTTAAAGATTTTCATTAGATCACTCAGCATATTTCTATACTGCTGAGCCATATAGAAATTAGTGACCTGAGTAGCTGAGTGACAAAAAGGGTTTATATAATGTGGATCAGTGCACGATATACTGTGTACTGAAGCCTGCAGAGAGTGATCTGTGAAAATTTGTTTTGCATTTCAGTAAGCATATTATGCAAGAGGAGGTGAAAGTTGCTTTACTGTGAGGAGTTTTGGGTATTGAAGTTCAAATAATTCCCATTACCCTTCTTTGTGAAGTTGTCTACTGCAGCTTTAAACTGACTACATTATACTCTAAATTTAGTAAACTAACCATCAAGTTAAGTGAATCTCCAAAGCACTGTGATGTAAAATGTGGAATTTTAAATTAGTCTGACCCAACAATCACAATTCTACACACAGCGGGTTTAATACCAAGTACTGTTTTGTTCATTGTTATCGCCTGCATAAAAACGCCTG
Organism: Micropterus salmoides; assembly: GCF_014851395.1. Classification (NCBI taxonomy): domain Eukaryota; kingdom Metazoa; phylum Chordata; class Actinopteri; order Centrarchiformes; family Centrarchidae; genus Micropterus; species Micropterus salmoides. The sequence goes on along the minus strand of NW_024044459.1, from coordinate 33,280,432 downwards.
CTTCTTTACGTCTCTCAGCATGATAAATGGTATTGCATTTTAAATCGTGGTCTAGCAGAAAATTACTGACAAAATTAAATCACATGGAATAATGTTCTTTATCAGGTCAATTTACTGTCATTTCATAAGCAGTGTACCGCGTGCAGAAGGCAGTCCATTATGCTCAGTCTCACCAAACTGCTGTTGTCTTTCACTGCTCTCAGAAGACAGAGAAAAGGCAAAGTAGTTCAGTAAACAACAAGTAGCTCACCTGCCCGGGTACTGGCACCTGGTACTTTTACAAAAGGTTTAAAAGGGCACGACACCAATTTTACACATGAAGTTCAGCTCACCCATCACAAGGAGTACTACTCAGACTGTGAAAACTGTTGTATAATATCCTCTGTGGCTCTGGAGGAAGCTTTCTGAGCTTTGAAAAAAATAACCCTGATGCTGCAGGGTTCTAACCAAAAATGTTAGAGTTGCATTATGTAAATTGTAGGATCCAGTGTTTTTGACCCAAATTAGGGAATGAAAATTCAGAAATATCTACACGATTGCTTCCATTTTGACCAGTTTTTAAAAAAAAATCTGTCTCTTGTGAGTGCCATACTTAAATGCTTGAGTGCCCCTTTAAGTCAGGAAACACTATTTAGATTTGTAAGATTACTCAAAAAGGAGAATAGTCTTGACATAAACATCTCTCTCATCTTAAAATAATGGCTGAGATTGACTGAGTTGACTTTGTCTTTAGGTCCACCCATGTGTTAGATATTTACATAGGTTGTGTATCTAATGTAGGTTTTAGTACACAGTATTTTTAGTAACATGCGTTTTGTGTGTGTGTGTGTATATATAATATAGCAATATGTGTACCATTTTTTTGAGCCAGGCAGTTTCATCAAGTGGGAGTTGTAATTTCTGGAAGCTCATTATAGGTATGTCTGAAAATATGGTTTGCAAGATGCTTTCCACTTCTCATTTCCTGACTGCAGCAAAGCAAGAGATATGTTTCTGTTCCCAGTTAATGAAACAGTCACATTTTAATGGAAATATCGGGGGGGGGCCAGAACTGTGACAGTAACATTGATGTGCATATGGTCTTATGGTCTTCCCTCAAAACAGGCAATGATTTTAAGTGCAACTACTTAGATATACTAAACATATTAAGTGAATACAGAGGCAGCAGTATTAGAACACATGTGTGTATTTCTACCACACACAAACACACACTTACAGATCAGTATCACAGATGCAATGCAAAACAATGGACAGACTCATCCCATACTCGTCATGTAGGAGGGCGCTGATTCTTGGCAGTCTGCATTGTGAACATGTGTGAAAATACAAGGCAATGAGTCAACACTCAGATACTCCACTGTTAGAGTAAAACACATCATACATGGCTGTGAAATCAATAAAACGTAAGCAGGGAGATATCTACTGTGTGCACTTTGAAGTGTACAGGGGCGGGTGACCTCATGTACAGTTCCTTTGATGCTGACAACCTTAAAAAGCATGCATTTACCTTCCAGGAGTATGACAGAACCTAATTAGGGAAAGCTGCCTCCAGAAAATAAAATGAGGGGAAACAACTGTTTTGGCTGTCGCTTTGACACTTCGCAGTTAACTTCTCTGCATGTTAATTAGCTACAGGCCCATTACCGCAGGAAGTGGAATAGACTAATAGCAGGGTCCCGTGCTGTGATAGGCCGCTGGTGGTGGCCGTGGGAGGAAGTTGATATTTCAGGACACACCGCATAAATCGGATTAACACATAATTGACATGTTTACTGGGGTATTTATAGCTTCCATTTGATTGGAAAGTAGGGAACAAGGCTAAATTCACGGTCCAATTACATTTGAGGTTATAACTGCTGGGTGCACATGTACCCACAGTCCCTTACAAATCTGATTTACATCGCTCTGTGCTTCAAATTATTCAAGGGTGACCTTGATAAGGCGTAGGTAATTTTAAATATTTCTTGCCACTGCGGTTAAATGAATAACCACTTTTATGTTGATGTATGTTATTATATAATACAAATTATTATGAAAATATACAAACCATGTTACAGCTGACGTCTCTTACTGGGGCTACAAGAGAAGAGCTTTTAATGCAAATGACACTCTGTCAGTGTGTCATATTTGCTTAAATAAATTTTGTTTGGGTCAGTGCCCACAGGAAGTTACAAACTTAAACAGTAACCTCTTTTCTTTTTCTACAAGTCTTCATGCTTTGGTTTGAAGTGTCACACTTGTGGTAAATATGAGCATGCTACATGATATAAATTTTCAAGTCAAGAACAAGTCAGCAAAATCAAACAGGCAAAACGCTCTTCTGAAGTGCTCCATGTGGACATGTAACGTTAGACTGCAGAGAGCTGTTGTCCATAGCACACAAAATGACAAATTAAAAACACATTAACTACGTCTCGGCTAAACTCTCCGCTGCTGAAACACTTAAGTTTGAATTGTCGCCCGACAAAACATTCAGCTGACGCTTTTATCCAAAACAACTTACAATTGCTATACATGTCAGAGGTCACACGCCTCTGGAGCAACGAGGGGTTAAGTGTCTTGCTCAGGGACACAATGGTGGATGTCTTACAGTGGGAACCAAACCCAGGTCTCCCACACCAAAGGCAAGCATCTTATCTATGCGCCATCACCACCACGTGGCACAACCATTGTCCCATGTTTTCTTCCAGTTTCGTTTGTTGTTGTAAAATGTACATGACCTTTGCCTGTTCTGATTGGTGAGTAGGGCCGTAAAAGGAGACACACGACACTTGTGATTGGCGAGCAGATCTGCCTCACAACAACGGAATGAATCTAACTGCATAACTGTTTAAAACGGGTCAGATGCGCTGTATAATTAACCTACATTTTAATTCCCGTCCTCACGATTAGCTAATCGCGTTCTTTCAAATGCAATTTCGATTTGAAAACGATTAATCGTCTGAAGTGTGTCTTGCTGTATGTGGCACTGCTGTCTTTCTCCAACACTGCTTGTGCCAGTTCTTTTCTTCTACCCCTACCTGCACAAAAACTCCCTTCCTGTTGTACACAGCAAAGAAAAGCTTGTTTCTATTGTTTGTGTATAGTTTTTCATAACCATAGTAACACTGCTATGGAGCCAATGTTGTTACAAGTGGGTACCAATTTTGTCTGTATCATGCACACACGCTCTCATGCAGGTAAAGCAATTCACATTCCTGTTACTGGTTTCATTCTATTGCACTAATCGACAGTTGGTGGCGTGAAGGCTGGCTCATAAAGATGGATGTAAACAATATAGAAAATATTTTTAAAATGTGTTTTTTCAAAGGAAAGAACACATTTGGTGTTCATTCCAAATGAACAAGGATACATACAAAGCATCTTGGTGAGAAACAATGAATGTAAAAATCTTTAATTTATTATAAAACTCCACTCAATGTGTATAATGTATACAAGTGGTATGCCAACATGTGGTTACAACCCCTCATCATGGGTTGCATGTCTTTACATTGTGATTACATCATATGCCACAGTGATTTTCTCTCATACTGTTTTCATTTTAATCATTTTTAGAGGTTTGAAATGGTAAAACTACAATATTACACAAGGAAAAAATCCAAATGTTAGAGAGAAGTTAAAGTATTTATCTATCCATTAGATGGGAGGCGAGGTACACCCACGAGCAATTTAGAGTCAGCCATTAACCTGCATGTGTTTGGACAGTGGTAGAAAGCTGCACCCGGAGAGAACCCCCACAGAAACGCCTGGGACGGTTTAAATCCAGGACCTTCTTGCTGTGAGACTATAGTGCTAACCACTACGAAATAATTATAATTTTGTTTATTTCTCATTTCTTCCAGGCTAATCATCTTGCAATTTATCTAACACCCATGTTGGAAACCAACAGCTGTATAATACAAAATAAATGAGATACTCCAAGGTTTGTACAAAAACACTGTAAATGTTAATGCACACACTTTTTTATACAGATTTAATATAAGATAATACTAACACTATGTAAAATCTCATATTTTGTTCTTTTCTAAAACCTGACATGTGACATGTCGTCAAATATAAAACATGTTTGTGTCCTATGCAACACACAAGATGTTAAACTTTTACTTAATAAACAAGTATAAGCTTGATTAAAATTTGTATCCTGTGTGACAAGATAGAAAAATATTGTGTTCATAAGCCAACTATATACATATACACGTTACAGCATATATAACTTGTCCCTGTGGGCAGAGAGTTTCACTGCTGTGCTACTCTATATAAGTCGTCAGTATAGATGGTAAAATAGATGTGGCAGATTATTACCTTATCCCCGTAGTTCACCATAATCAAGCTGCAGTGTTTACATATGAGGGGGACACATTTCAACATAGTAAAATTGTAGCACCTCCAATCTCTTTCTCCATGCTTAGTCAAAACTTACCCACTTAATTTCTGGGGCAGATTAAAAATAGCAAAGCCAGAGTGTCTGTTCCCCCGTCAGCCCCCACAGCCTGTCAAAGCTGGCAACTGAGCCTGTGGGCAGCATATGTGAGACTCATCTGCTACTATCCTTTGCCCCTTTTAATGAATATACTACATGACACGTGAATATTTCACCCTCTCCTCCCGTTCACTGATAGGGGTGACACACATCGGGAGCCAGCGCAGGAGGCGGGCTACGCATGCTGAGAGATCAGGCACAATTGTGCTCATTCCCCGAGAGTAACGCCTGTTGACATGGCTGCTGGGAGACTGGACAACTTAGGGGAGACACACTAAGTCCACAAGGGCTGCCTGCTATTTTATGTGCTAAAACAAAATGTCAACATGCTGGTTGAGGCCACGTTCTTGCTCTTTACTTTAGAGAGTTAGGCCACAAAGCCCCATATAAATAGATTTTGTCCCTTGGACTCTGATATGGGTTTTTGTTATTGTTGAATTAGCGCTGAATTATGTAACGGTGTTAGCAGACTCTGAGAGATGCTCATGGTGGCAAGTATAATTAGAAAAGTCTTTCTGCACTAATTCGGAACAGTCCCACCAAATCATTTCACAGACAGCAGCTTGCAGGAATTGTCCAAATGTACCGCCAACCCAAACAAATTACAAACAACAAATTAAAACAGCTTTGGAAATCTGATCCGAATCAGATATTTTGGCCCTGATTTAGCAGGCTAATGCAGGTAGTGGCTACAAACAACAGAAAGTACAGAAATGTAACTTTTTTTTTTGGTGGCATTATACATACAAAGGTGTTTAATGAGGCAATCAATCAGATCCACTTTTATTCCACAATAATGCCTGACAGATTTCTACTTTTATGTATTGCAAATAAAATGTACCTAATTTTGCTTGGGAAAACCTAGAACACCTGCAATGACCGTCGATGTTTTGATGTTTTCTTTCTACATGCACCCGGCTCAAGCGATGGCAATGTCAGTCGGCAGGTGCAGTCCACCTGGTCCAGGCTGAAATATCTCTACAACTGTTTGATTCCCATTAAATTTTGTACAGACATGCATGGGCCCCAAAGGATGAGTCCTACTAACTTTGGCAATGCCTCAATTTTTCATCTGCTGCCATTATCGGTCAAAATTTTACTTTGGTTTGTGTCAGTGTGAAAGAGATCTGTCCTGATTAACCCACACAGCCTGCTACTTTACTGTTTTGGTACAGCTCTCATTAGACTACAGTATCTTCCAGCAGCAGCAGGCAGCTGTTTTCAGTGAAAAAGCGCTGATAAACCCACTGAACACAACCTGCTCAGCACCAAACGGCAGACAGACACAGTTAGCGGAAAACATAGTGGAGCATTTAGTCAGTAAAGAGTCAGGCAACTGTTTAGTAGAGTTCGCCATGTAAACTTAAAAGGTGATAATATGTCAGTGTTGAGTTGTGTTCACAGCTTGTCTTAACGGCCCCAAGTTAACAAGAAAAAATGTTATTGCAAGTTTAGTATTACCCTTGTGCATGTGAAAGTTTTAAGTCAACTGCTGTGTTTAAAGCAACGTCATGTAGTCATTTGTTTTATCAAAACAACACATTCAAAATTATTTTGATGGTACACTGACTTGTAATAGGGTGAGTGGCATCTATCATTACCATTCTGGGCTTACTGTGCCTGCTACTGGACATCTGGGCAGGACATTTATCACGGCACCAGCACAATGTCGTCAGCAAGCAAGCTATAAGAAGAAGCAAAAGGCGAGGAAGAGAACGGACAAGAGACAATATCAGATTGGCTTTTTCTCATTGTCGTGAGCTAAAAGAGCTGAAAGGATGCAGGACAAACGCCGAGCTGGCCTTCTTGCTGTTAGACAAAGTAACAACTTATTATCTGGCTTGCTATGTCTTGTGGTGTTGCGCTTGCTTGATGTTTGCCTGTGCTAGCAAAGCTGTCGACTCAAGGCAACATCAGCAAGAGGATTGACAGAGGTTGAGTTCATGTTCAGTTCATGTAAGCAAACTCACTGGATAACGCACTCTGACATTGGCTTGGGTCGGTTGCTGTCTAGATTTGTTAGCTAGCTTGATACCCCTCCAGAAAAGGACAGCATGAAAATGACAAATCACACTTATGTATGCTTTATACATGTTAGAAAATAAAAACACGGAGGCTACGTTGTCTGAACTGAGAAGGAAGACACTTTATTTTTGTCTACCGGAACCAATTTTGTAACCAAAAACTACCGTTTTTCCAAGCTTCACAGTAAAATCCCATGACCTGTGTATATGCTTAAGAGAGAGAAATCAACTCAGTCCACCAAAACAAAAATTGCTTACGCTTAAACTCTTAATTAAATTACTTTTATTCATTGAAATATACAGTATGTGTCTGTATGGAGTTATGTTATTATTAACTAATACTATTTAATTTTCATTAGTATGGTGTTATTTAGGTTGTTATACAACTAGGATATTCTAGTATTATGTATTGCAGATAAAGAATCTTGGACACTTATTTCTTGCAACAAATAAAAATGTGACCATATTTCTGCACAGACCAAATTCATGCACTGTTTAATAAAATTACTGTACATTAACCAACAGTATGTGTAAACATTGCTGTACATACATCCTTACATATGCACTCTCCATTCTCTGTCTGGGTCCACTTTTCTCCTAAACATTTTTATTATATTCACATAAAGGCTACTGTACAATATCTGTTTTTCTCCACTGTACATATTGTAAGATAGCATAACTGCACTCATCTGTAAAAACACTAAATTTCTGCCCTTCTGGTTACATCCTTACTGCATTTCATTAGCTCTGTACCCGTACTCTGCATAATGACAATAAAGTTGAAACCTAAGCAGAAGTGGTCCTAAATGAAGAGCAGTTTGGGAGCGGAAAGAGCTGGCTCCCGGAAAGGGACAGAGCCATAAGATCCGGCTCCCTTCAAAGAGCTGTAATTCCCATCACTGATTGACATAATGTTATCATAATTAGGGGCGAAGAGACCGAAGAAGACATAGATGGAGGAAGTGAGGAAGCGAAAAACCTGGACTAGTACTGTGTTATCACACTTGCTCGATGTTAGTCAAGTTGTAACAAACTCATTGGACTTTTTGTTTTTATTTTCCTAATTACTTAAACTGGTGATTTGCATGCACATTATCCTCATATATACAAACACAGTCATAATAAGGCTGTTCTGAGATGGTCATATAATTAACTGACCAATTAACTTGTTTCCTAGTGGTTTGGTGTATTTGAACTACGTACCTTCTGACCACAAGACGCGACACAGCACACATGTCAGACTACCTCATCCTTGTCTCTCTCTACAGGACAGTTTCAGTCATGAAAGCAAGCAGACAGCTGTCACCCAGACTCTGAATAAAATATTTTGCTCCAAGCAGACAGAGAATATGGGTCACCATCCTCAAACACGTCTCCAGAGTCCTCGCAGTAGCATGACGGCCTTGGTGCTAATTCTTCAGAAATGCCATGGATGTTTCAAAGTCCCCCGCATGTCTTAAGGTGTCTTTATTCCTCATGATAGACCTATCAATCAAAGTCAGAGAGGATAATGAATTTTGTACAACAAACTGTGTGCATCAGGCTTTTGATAAGCAGATGCTGTGTGGGGCTAGAAAGCAAGGAGGCCTGTGTGGATTGACTCCTGTTTGAAAATGAGAGAAAAAGACCTTTTTGATTCTCAGTCTAAAGGACTAGAACTGTATCGTCGAACCGGTTTGCATGAGTGTAAATCATCTGAGGTTACCAATGTAGGCCACAGTGACATTTTAACCAAGTGTTTCTTTATTTACAAAGTGATGAAATGCATCGCCACTTCCCCAGCTTGTTTCTGAAGGCAATGACAACGCGGTCAAACAGAGCCATAACAGAGCAGTTGTACACAGATCGATCTTACACAATATAAAATAGCAGTTAATTACAAAATGATGCAAGACAGCGGTACATCTGTTTAGAGGAAATGTACAGTATTCCCAAAAATCGAGGTAGAAAAAGCACACACTGCTCAAATGATATTTGACATGGGATCATACAGGTCACCAAAGAGTTTAAATGGGAGTCAGAAGTGACCACATCATGATTTAAAAGGGACGCTGATGACAACCAGTGGAGCAAAATAGTCTCAAGAACATGTAAATTCTTAAAGTGAAACTGCAGAGTTCAACAGGTTTAGGTAACTGTAGAAAACCAATAAGTTCAGCAGCCAAATGTGGAATGAAACTTATGAATAAAAGTCCACAGTATCATGGTTTCCTACACATACAGCATTGAGCTCATTTTAAATTCAAGTGTGAGATAGTGTTTGGGGTGAAACATGGAAACACGTCTGTCAAATCGTCATTCATTATTCAAAATCTCTTGTTTCATGTATACAGTGGCATGTAAGACAAGTGTGTTTCATGCAAAAACTAAACCAAACTACTTTCAGTTTCTTTTATAGCAACAAACACTGAGATTTCATGAATGGAAAATGTTCCCTTCATGTTGCATTTTAACACCACCCACCTTCATTCCCTTGGCATCTCCACATTTCCAACGCTTGTGAAACATTTAAGGTGCTCCCATTAAACTTAGTGAGAGGACCAAATTGCACGCTATGACTAGTGATTAATTTAAGTAAATCCAATCCTGGCACAAAGCACAATGCATCTCAAAGTGTTCATTTTCTGTTTGAAATTAATATGGGATGTGCTGAAATGCATGTTTCAGTGAAGATGTTCAGCAGGCATTCTGCCACAAAACAAATGTTTTTTTTTCCTTATCAAACATCAATTTTGTTAATATACAGAAATCTGCTTCTTTCTGTTCCCTTTGAAAGCTCTGGGATGATTGATGTGTTTACATGTCATTTCCTTTGTCACTGCATTATCCTACCATAAATCCGGAGCTAGGACGGAATTGTGGCATATGCACAAAAGCATGTCGACTTGAATAGCCCATCAAGTACGCTCAATGATTTTCTTTCCCAAAATAGAATCACTGAGTCACACACACACTGAAGTGATTGTGCTGTCTCTCTGCCTTTGCGCGGGGGCCAGAGAGCCACCAACAGTGACTCCCATTCTGTCAGTCTTTGTCTTATCTACAGTCCTGCTGTGTGCACGTCGCCCTTTAAGCACCAAGTGTACAAGCACAGGGGCCACCATACCCAACTTTTTGAGAGCCAATATAATCTTTAAAGTACCCTGCTTTAAACCTTGAGAGCCTCATGCACGCCCACAGCAGACAGCCGACGGTTGATGTTGCGATAACGGCAGCGGAGAAGGTCACGGTAAGTGGATCGCAGGTCTCGGTTGAAGAAGGCGTAAATGAAGGGGTTCATTAGGGAGTTGGCGTAGCCTAACCAGAGCAGCGTGCGCTCCAGCCAGATGGGCACACAGCTACACTCCACTCCACAGATAAAGGGCCTGGCAGTGGACAGGATGAAGAACGGCAGCCAGCACACAGCAAAGACCCCCACGATCACCCCCAGTGTTGTAGCTGCTTTCTGCTCCCGTTTGAAGATGGAGATGTTTCTGCGTTCTCGGTTCAGCAGGCGGGACAGGGCGGCACACTCCTCCGCCACACCAGGTGGCTTCAGTCCCTGCATTCGCAGTGCCTCATTAGCCACAGTTTCAAGCCGCTCGCGTCGCGAAAGGTCAGTGAAGCGATGCTTGGCGCCACTCTTGCGCGCTGCCTTAAAGATCTTATAGTACATAACCAGCATGACCAGCATAGGGATGTAGAAGGCTACAGCTGTGGAATAGATGGTGTAGCCAAAGTCTTGGCTAATGAGGCACACACCGGCTGTGTGGACGTTTTTGGCCCAGCCGCAGAAAGGTGGCAGGGTGATGGATGCTGATACCAGCCACACTCCCAGGATCATCTTCGCCATCAGCTGACCGTTCTGCCGGGCTGGGTAGGTAAGGGGCCGCGTGATCCCCAGATATCTACAAGGAAAGGAGACAAAAGAAGTATCAGTGCTAACTTCCAGGCAGCTTTTCAACAAACCTACCTTGATATTTGCTCTAAAGCCCTTTACATTATATTTATTCATTTAGCTGACGCTTTTATCCAAAGCGACTTACAATTGCATATGTCAGAGGTCGCACGCCTTTGGAGCAACGAGGGGTTAAGAGTCTTGCTCAGGGACACAGTGGTGGGTGGGTCACAGTGGGGGATTGAACCCAGATCTCTCACACCAAAGGCAGGCGTCTTATCCATTGCACTATCACCACCACAGTACAGAATCACACAGAGTGCCTGTATTCATTGAGAAGAAACTGCAGTGTAGCATCAAATACATGTCCACTCATTTCAAAGACAGACATTTCACTGAGAGGTCATAAGCTCCGTCATTGCCTGGAGGGCCATTAACTGCTTTTCTTTGGCTTAGGAGTTTGGAGGAGCTTAGCGAGGTAGAGAGGGAGTTATCAAGCAAACGGACAGCTCAGTGGTTTGAAATAGCAGCTGGAGGTGTCAGAAAAATAAAGATAAAGTGAGGTGCAAAAGCCTTGACTTTGTACAAAACTGGGAAAATAGCCACTACTCTCACAAAATGATAAATCCATGTGTACACCTCTGTGTTGTTTGGCTATATGCCCACAGCCTAATTTAGCATCAAGTGCGTCATTGATGAAAAGCTGTGTATTTGACACTGCCGGCTGTTTTTTCTGGTTTCTGCTCTATTGTCAATCAAGATAAAAAATGCTTTAGGGAGCACTGGCCAATTGGACTCATTGTCTACCAGCGATGCTATCAGCACCGTGGACATGAAATTCAGCTCAGCTAGGCCCCTTAATAAACGGCTTTTAGATGTTGAGTGTAGTCAGGTTCATTCTACTTCGTTCATGTTGCTTTATCTTTACGCATTAGTCTTAATGTTTGCACAATTTTGTGTGTGTGTTACAAACACCATGGGACTGTGAGGAATCCATACAATTAGGTGGGTAGGTGTTAATTAAGCAACTTGGTTGTCAAACATGTTTGTCAAAAATACTCTGAAATCCATTCCAGTGCTTTTTAAAGCTTTACTGGCACACAGTACAAAAACAAAACATTAATTGCAAATTACAGTAGTACAAGTTGGTTTTTTTTAGCTAGCCACAAGCTAACTGGTTTTAGATTAGAAAATATGGTACTATAGTCTGCACACTGGAGCCTGTTAACACCTGACAACACACAGTCTAATCACCTGGAAAGGATAATAAGGCTACAAATGAAAGCACCCCCACACACACACACACGCACCCACCAGACACAGATCTGACGATCTTGTGTTTTTAAACCGCTTTAAACTACTTTTTTGTTTGTTTTTTTTTCTGTTCCTATCTGGACCACATTTGACGGGTACCTAAGGCAAGTGACCTACATGCAACTCATATCAGTATATGCCACCGTTGCCATGACAATAAGTGAAAACATCCATCATTCATCTGAGACAGGTGTCATTATTTTGTCGCCCTTGGCAGATCGGGTGGACAGGTGGTGGCATAGACGACCATGAGACACCAGAACTGCAAGAAAGCCAAATAATTCTCTATTTCAGTCAAAAATAAACTCTCAATGTAGAATAAATACCATTCCTGGGAAATCACACATCAGCCTATACAGTAACTTTGTGGTTACCATTTAAACTCAGACTCAACACTATTACAGTGTCCTTAAAGATCCCGTGGCTTGGGTTAGTTGTGCTCACTGAATATTACATAACAACTACTGTTTACTCAACCCCCAATCCCTCCAACCTGCTTTGCCTAGCTTACAACCCTCACTTAAAATGTACTTAAGCTTTCCAAGGGGGCCTGAACACATCCAGGCGAGCAATGTCAAATAGATGCAAGACAGATCCTGATGGGTACAATCCATGCTGTGGGAATTCTCAGGAATACATAATGGAAACCCAGTAAATCAACACTCCTCTCTGAATGCATTATTTAATAATGAGGAAGGAGGTTGTTGTGCTAATTTGGGGGGATATTTGTGTGTCTGTGGGGGGTGGAGAGCAGTCCTCCACAAACCTATGACTCATCCTTGGCCCTTTAGAAGGCAGAGCTGTTTTCAGACGCACTCTCATACAAAACAAAATCTTCTCACCATCCTTTTGGACACAAACGACTGCCAGTTCTGATAAGATAGCACTGAATTCAAGACTTAATTACACAGCTTCCTGCAAGTAATTTTGGCAGGATGAGCTGATGCACCTCTGGGTAGTTTAGTTTATTATGTTTTGACATAAAGAGATTAAACTTTACTGGCCCCTGTAACAGGACACAATAAGGAGCATCGCAAAAAGAGGTGTGTGTATAGACATTCACAATCAATAATGAGAACAAAAAAAAATTTAAATCATGTAAAATGTAACGAGCACCTGAAAATGTAAAAATGTAACCTGAAAATGAATTACTGATTTTTCGGGCCACTTGGGGACATGAGAAATGTGCTGCAAACGCAACATTGGCATATTATCACCTTTAAAGTTGACATGGCTGTTAGCAAACAGTTGCTTATTTACATATCCAGCCAACACAGAGCAACATGATAAATTATTCGGAGTCATGTTCCTGTCCACCTGATGAATTTAAGTCCAATATTCACTCTGCTTTTACCCCTTCGTTACTCTCCACTTAAACTATTTTCACCTAGTAGTCCATAGGTGTCATTTACTCTGGGGACGCTGGGGACATGTCCCCACCACTTTTTGAAATGGCTGATTTTGTCCCCATCACTTTTTTAAAGCAAAATTTGTTTTTAAAAAATGTTCAGAAATACAGCTTGTAGTTAGATAACAAATGAAAATGCATTTAGAAAGGTTTATTTGCACATTAAGAAAACATGCAATGCAATTAAAATATAGAAGAAACAAATGTGCATAGTCCAAAAAACAAACTACAGATTATCAAATGACCCAAAAATGTTCATGCACCAATCAGTAACTTTAACAACTTCTTGACAGTTATTTTGAACATGACAAAAGAGGATGGAAGACTAAATCAGGCCTATATATGTGTTGCCTGAGCAGGGATGATATTATATGAAAAAATTGATCTACAGGAGAAATAGATTTGAACACAGTATCTGAGAGCTGCACTGCATTTATATAATTTGAAATATCGCCTGCCACCTGAATTTTGTGTTTCTTTTTTACAACTGGAGGCAGGAAATTCAGTGTTTAATGATCAAAATTTCCTGGAGGGGGTCCCCCCAAACAACCCCGCTCATATCTCTCGGCATTGAGGATATCTTTTAAAACACTGTTTAAGGATCTTTTGGTCTCGTTCTCGTGAACCTAATATCGTGTCTCGTGATGTCTGGTGAGCTAAGTGTCTCTTCACACCCTTAATCTGAGCTCCTATGTCCCCACCACTTTTCAACACAAATTGACACCCTTGTGGTAGTCACTAACTTTGTCTCCCTGCTGTTTGGTGCTGAGAATGTAACAGTAGTTGACCAAAGTGCTTTCCACAATAGACAACAAATATACATGACAACAACAGTAGAAAAAGTAAAAAATATAAATGTCACTACTCAACTCTGTTTGAAGGCCAGTGAATAAAGATATGCCTTTAGCAAGGATTTGAAAGTGTCAGGAGTCGGGGCATTTCTTATTTCAACAGGTAAAGTGTTCCAAAGATTAGGAGCAGCTACTGAGAAGGCTCGGTCACCTTTAGTTTTTAGCCTGGATCTAGGGACATTGAGGAGCATCTGATTGGATGACCAGAGTGTGTACATGTAAAAGTTCTGATAAATAAGAAGGTGCCAACCCATTTAAAATTTTAAAGACAAGCAATAAAATCTTAAAATCAATCCTAAAACAGACAGGAAGCCAGTGGTGTGAGTCTAAAACAGGGGTAATGCGCTCACGCATTCTGGACTAACTGTAACCGATGGAGAGACGACTGATCCACTCCAACACACAAAGAATTACAGTAGTCTAGTCGAGATGTTATAAATGCATGGATTACTCTTTCAAAGTCTTTGCGTGGCAGGTAGGGCTTGACTTTGGCCAACAGTCTCAGATGAAAGAAATTGGCTTTTACTACAGAACTAATCTGTTTTTCAAATTTAAAAGCACTGTCAAGATCACACCTAGATTCTTGGTAAATGGACGACTATATGTTCCTAAAGTACCAAGAGCATCTACAGAAGCACTTAAATCCCCAGGTCGACTGAACACAACAGCCTCAGTCTTACTTTCATTCAGACAAAGTTCTGATTCAACCATCTTTTAAGATCTCTCAGGCAGTTGAGCAAGGACTGAGTTGCAGCTTTATCATTAGATTTTACAGGTAAATAGATTTGTATATCGTCTGCAAAGCAATGAAAGGAGATTTTTTGAAAATGGACTCGAATGGCAGCATGTACAGGGAAAAAAAAGCACAGGGCCCAATATGGACCCTTGGGGGACCCCACAAGAAAGAGGGGCAGCAGATGAAGAAAATTTACAGAGGTGAACAGAGAAACTTCTGTCAGCCAGATATGATTTATAGCTCTTTGGCTGAAAAAAGCAGCCTGCTGAGGCTAAAAGCTACGCTAATGAGAGCCGTGAGAGTGAATCAAAACAGCAAAGTTATAGCAAAGTTAAAATAAAAACAAAACAGTTAGCTTTAAGATACTAAATGTGTCTCAGCTAAAAGCTAATAGCAACTGCAAAATCAGGTGATAATTCTCCGGGGTTCATCACTACCTAACCACCACCTCTCACATTTGATCCATTGTTAATATAAAATTACTTAATATAGCAGCTTTAAGGACCATTATTTTTCAGTATGCTATCTGCAGTATGCAACAAATTTAAGGGGGTTACTTCACACCTCAGAGGAAGCAGATAATCATGCTTAAACACCAGTGGCAATGGATTATAATTACCTCCCAGAGTTTAGAGCAGGGTATTTTTTTCATTTTTCTGGATTTGGGACATATCAACAGCCACAGCAGCACTCTGGGATTACCCAGCCACAGACAAACAGTGTGCCCAAGCTAATGGAGAATTCCACTACTTCCACTAGGCTACCAGCTAGATCACAGTAAAGTGAACTACTGTATTTTCTGCACTGAAACACTGTAACTGGCCCTGGTGTGGAACAGCCGTCGGTCATCTCCAGGAGAAACCTTTTATGTCGGATACAGAGTGAAATATTTAGCTGGTTTGAATGGAGGAGTGGTAAATTTAGAAAAGGTTTTCCTTAAAAGAGCAGGACAAGAGAGAACTCTTGTCAAATGACATTTTTCCCACAGAAACTTTCCACTGGAGAATCCTCACTCTTTCATCTCAATGAGGCAATGATAAGGCCTATATCATTGCAATCATTGGGGGCAATTCAAAAAGAGCCTGTGAAAAAGTGAAGTGTTGAAGTTTAGGGAGAATCTTTTTTTTTTGTTATATATAGTCTGTGCGCGTGACAGGGCACAGACGTTTAGACGTCGCCTAAAATCAAAGCATTTTTGATGAAGATCTGTCTCTCCAAGATCTGAGAAGTGCTGCTTTTTATCCAGCAGTCACTAGTGTGTATTCACCGCTTTCATGCTTGGTTTGTTTTACATAAAATGAATGAGAGTGCTGTAAAAGGGCAAAATTTAATAAATGCCGATTCCATTGTTCACTTCTTCAGTGCAAACTCTTGCTGTTGAAGGAAAATGTAATTAGTGCAAAATATAAACCGTATTTTTGAGGTAAAAAAAAGTATATCATATTTATTCTGAGCTGCCCTAAGAGTTGAGAGATTTCTCCAACATCAGACAACAACCTCAGTCCTCAAGGAATCTTTCAGCTCACCTATTCTATTTGAGGAACCTCTGTAAGGTAGAAATTGAGCTTTAGGTCAGGTTCTGTTTTGCTTTCTGACTTCAGGTTCAGGATAGAATGAGTGAGTGAGTAATACAGCAGCAGCAGGTTTTTTTAAATCTCATTTAGATTCTTCAATAAGCCAAACTGAGTCATCTGTGGACAGACATCTTCCCTCAGATTTGTCTGTTACCTCCAGCCACAGGCCTGCCAGCTTAGATCAGACAGTGTCAAATAGCCTGTGAGTAACTGTTGGCATATCTGTTTGCACTCATTTTAGCCTGCACCCATGTAGAAGAAGATGCTTGGGAATTGCCCCCCAAGAAGAGGTAAATGTTTACCAGAAAGTTTATAGGTCTAAATTGTGTATAGTTAATGATGACTACAGACTTATACACTCTTTTTGATAGAAATAAAGCCAATGCTTATCAGGGATTCTAATCTGGCTCGTCCTCCCAAATTACAAATACACTTATTTTCCTTCCTTATTATAATGTTCCCACTTACCACCCCGTGATATGTAGCCATGGGGACCGCTGCTAATTACGTACTTTTTAATTACTTTAGTACCAGGGTGATGGGTAGACACATGCAATGTTTATGTACTTACTAGCTTACAGCTTGAGATTTTATATATATATACACACACACACACACGTACATCATTCATTTTTGATCTGGGCGAAATGTAAGCACTCAACCAAAGTATTTTTAGCCACACTGGCTGCGTGGCTCTAGGGATGGCATCAGTCAACCTGTCCAGTACTTTGGACCACACTGAAATATCGCAGCAACTATTTGTTGGATTGCCGACAGACATTTACGTCCTCTCAGCAATCACTTAACTTTTCATATAGTGCCTCCAGTAGATTAAAATCTTAAGTTTGATAAATGACCAAACTATTGGTATTCCTAAATACAATGTACTTTTAGACAATATACTGTCTAATGCATATGAGAGCATGTGTTGTTTTGAATTAGAGTATGTATTGAGAGACATCTATTGTCTACATCTACTGTATTTTTGTGTTGTTTTTGCAAAGCTGCAGAACGGTCCAGAGTCCGAAACAAATTTCACTTCGGGACAATTAAGTATATCTTAACCTTAATTCGTTCCCATCAGTCTCAGCTGCACTTTGTGTTGAATGCCAATAACCAAATGTTTGCATGCTATCACATTAAACTAAGCTGGCAAACACGGTTAACATTATACCTGATTAACATCAGCATGTTAGCAAAGTCATTATGAGCATTTAAGCTTGCGCGTATTAGCATTTAGCTCAAATGCCTAAGAGCAGCCTCACGGAGCTTCTAGCATGGCTGTAGTCTTGTTATATGGCAGCTTTGTTGTCCAGTCACATATTCAAGTTATATATAAGTGTAAGATCGTATTTAAATTAAATACTGCAAGCTAAAAATCATTCTACTTCCACTATTCATCTTGAGAGAAAGATTATATATACATGGTTTCTGTCTCCAGGAGAAATGGAGCTATAGAGAAATAAATCAATCAAATGTTCTTTTTGTGTGCAGCCTTGCAGAACTTTCTTACACCTACAGATTAAGAATCAGAAACACAATACAACAAACAGAAGGCAATGGTACAGTATACACAGTCAGACTGAGAAACATGGTGTTTCTTCCACAAACAGTCCATTTACAAAGCATTATTAAATGTATTTATTCTTCTTCATCTCTAAAAAACATGGTGGATTTGATGGTTACTGTTTGACCATATTGACAGTGACTACCATGAGGGGCAAGTCTAACACAGAAATTATCTAATGAATCATAGCTGTGGTCTCCCTAAATTATTGTGGTTTTCAATCCCCCACGGATGGTAACCCTGACTACCCTTTAAAAACTATAATGCTTTGCTTGATACTGTTAATAGTGTTACAGACATGTGCTTGGTGAGCTACATAATCATTGTGTGAAAAACGCACCTGGAAAAAACCCTTCCACTACTCTGACTGTAAGTCCTTACACCTTTTTATGATGTCTGTTTCACTTCCTCCTAATTGATGTAAAGGATATTTTATGGCCTCCGCCGCACAGTACACCACCTGTCCATATCAGTGGTTTAGAGGCTTTCACAGCAATAGAGATGATGGGCAGCTATTAGTGCCACGGTGATAAATGGATTCCCCTTCCAACAGTCAGTGTGTCCACCCCTGTCAGAGCTGGGTGTCCTTGGATAACAAAGAAAATACCCTACAGGCCCTACAGAATAGAGTAGAGTAGTCGAGAATAGGGTAGATGAATAGAAGATTTATGGCAACTAAAAAAAAATGTACAACAGTTAACGATTCCTTCTGCTTTGTTGAGCAGATAAAACACAGCAAGGTGACTTAATAGCGGGATACACTCGAAATAAAAGAGTTCATTTGACATGTTGTCCAAACACGTCTGAAGGCAAAAGAGTTTATAGCTGGCCACACTCGAGGGAGTTTTGAACAGCCTGCCATGATGGCGAAAGGCGAGACACAATAATCAATCAAGTGGCAATGATGGGCGCAAACTTTTGACTACTATAAAAGCTATGCCCGATATAATATGGCATTGCATTTGTCTAAATACACACTGTGTTGTCTAATTAAGCCTTCACAGGCCCATGTTGTTGGCATTAAATGTGGTGTCTAATTACAGCATAATGTGGTAGGAAGGGTTGAATAGCATCTAACTGGCATATTTTGTATCTGATGTTGCATTGTGGCCTATTTGGTTTCTAATTAGACTGTGATCTTGTATAATGCTGTCTAATAGTGTATTAGAATCTCCAATTTGGTTTCTAATTTAAGTATAATTTGGTATAAGAGTGTCTAAATATAGTGTATTTTTAGCGGTATACAGCATTATATGCGGTTTCTAGAGCATAATTTATGTGTATGTTGTCTGATTCTGGCATAACTGTTTACTTTTTAATAAAGAACTCATTCATTCTAGTTTTTATCTAATTTGATACAAAGTATGGCTTATTACATCTTTTTAAATTACCGTAAAATAAAGTGAAATACACTTGCAAGTCCCATCACACACATTATTTAACGTTGTTCTCTTCTCTTTTCTGACTCCCCGTCCCACCGGACTCTCACCACCACATCTAGCCCTGATCTTTCCCTGCTGTTCTGACCTCTTCGTGCTGATGATGGCAGCCTCGGAGAGCTTCTCTCAGCTCATCCTGTCCTCAAGAGAGCCTACTTCCAAAGCACTCACACATATCTCTTGATCTGTCACTCTATCCTACTTCGTGCAATAGTGCTGTGTGTGGCTCCATTTATTCAATTACTAGTTTTAAGTGTTTTTTCTTCCCCAGCCGGCACGAGATGGATCTGTGATTGGGTGGGGATGCTGCTGGACTTAGTCAAACCCAATGATATATTTTCTGTAATACACAGTGCATCATGATAAGAATGTTTCGCGCTTATGCTGAGGGTATAATGTTTGATTTAAGGTAAGGCAACTAGGCCTAGGCTTTGGTGTGCAAGAAGGCCAAATGTTTGTCCACACTAGTCAAAATATTTTCCTTTATAATATCACCATAGTATCACATTATACAGTATATGCTAATCATTTTCTCATCCCCTTTAAGTGTGCATGATACTCCTAAACTGTCTCTCTGTAATTATGTTTATATATCACTAAATTGTTCTCCTAATTACCTTGTGGTGACAAATGTAATTGCTGCCTGGATTGTTTTTTTGAGTGAATGAAGCACAACATTTATTTCCCACACCAGATGTGGGGCGTTCACAGTGCAGGACTTTGACCACAGAGACCTGAGTTAGGTAACAAAAAAATTAAGGAAAGGTACTGATTTAAGTGTCATTTAACATGTTGTGTCTCCTGTTTTAAAGTCACTGCAGAGTTCTTCTGTATTAAACCAAGACCACCATCTCTCCCTAACCTAAACCAAGAGCAGTGACAGCCTAAAAAATCCTTTAATATTTAATATAGTTTAGTATAGGCCTAATGCTTTAATCAGTATGCAAAGATATTGTATGTTGCAGCAAAGTATCCGGTATTTTGATGGGAAACAAATGAAATATGTTGGGAATGTTTTACTGATATGTTCAGCGTCAAAATTTTGTCGGCTTGTGATTTACTGTTGCATATTAATAGAATATAAATACATAATACTTAGGAGACAGGGTTGCTCTAAACAAGTCAAAGTGATGGAAACAGCCAGGACCCTATCATAGTAAGCATCGATGGTTAAAATTATTAACTGAAAAATTCAGCCAGTTGATCTACATGGGTTTATTCCGATTTCTCTGGTAGCTACAATAAATTGTTACTGTCACTCATTCTTCAGTTGGGCGCTCCTGGTTGAGCCACCAGTTTCTTTCAGAGAGCCCATATTGCCATTCATTCTTAGTCTCTTTTCCTTAAATGTGCAGGGCTGGAATTTATCAAGCTTCTCAAAGTGCCATTATAGTCTTAAGTGCTGAGAATTCATGAAATTTACTCCGACTTTTAAACTAGCAAGTTATGAAATTTCTTAAAGCTAAGAATCACTCTTACTCTCCTAGTTATTTAAGACAGCTCGAGAGGTCTCTCAAGTGGTTAGGAGTTGCCAGTAGGGGCTTGTGATGGCGCTGTGGAGACATGCATAAATATTTCAGGAGAGGAAGAATGTTTCTGAATTATCAGACGACACACACTTAATTAGACGGGGTCGGACAGCGCCAGCATAGCCTTAAGCCTAGTTCGCACTACACGATTTTTAGCACGATTTCCCGCTCGACGACCGTCAGACTGTGATTGGCGGTAAATCGGCGGTAAATCGGCGGTAAATCAGCGGTTGATTGGCGGTCGGCAGTCGTTACGTGTGAACTACTCAGCGACGCATCAAAACGGCTCCCTGACACATCACTATCACATCGTCGACGTCTGCCAGATATTTAGCATGCCAAATATCTGGAGAAGTCGGCCAACTCGACATCCACGTCACCGTGACAGTTCAGCTTATTGATGGTTGTGACGGGCCAAAATCATCAGCATTGCTGCGTTTTTCCTGTGCAAAATAAACAAAGCGTCATCACCACCTTAAATTTAGCTTAAAACGTATTGCTGCGTGAAGTCTGTGGTGAGATGACGTCCCTCACCAACTCACAAAACTTATGCCTGTGCTGTCCCACCCCGTCTTATTAACTGCGCGTCGTCAAATAATTCAATGTCTCTGTCTCCCCAGCGCCATCACAAGCCCCTACTGGCAACTCCTAACCACTTGGGAGAGTAAGAGTGATTCTTTTGGGTGGTGTTGCATGTGGTGTGCACTATTTCCTGAATGTGGGCCAGAATGTTTTTCAGTAGCAATGAGACAAGCTAAACTGAACAAGACACTTTCCTGTGTCGCCACTCTTGTCGGTGTACCTTTTCACACCATTCAGAGTGGATCTGTGCCTGCTAGTTATGCATTTAGTCATTTTTTGCTGCTTGTCAATTCTTTAATGGACTTTCATTATGATAAAAACCATGGTGACCAGATTTGTCATGCAGCTACAAAGCCTCTGCAGACCTCTCTTTCTAC
The DNA here is from genome assembly GCF_014851395.1 of Micropterus salmoides. Taxonomy (NCBI): domain Eukaryota; kingdom Metazoa; phylum Chordata; class Actinopteri; order Centrarchiformes; family Centrarchidae; genus Micropterus; species Micropterus salmoides. Next base: position 33,258,674 of record NW_024044459.1, on the reverse strand, counting down.
CAAGAAAATTAAATATGTGCATGCATGCCACTGCCACAGTCAGTCTTTCATTTGCGTGTAATGTGGCATGGGAAGTGCTATTACTGCCCAGTAAAATGTACATTCACTGCGATCAACACCCCACTAACAGCCTCAAATCTGCAAACTCATTTAGTGAGATCCCAAAATGCTCAATCAAATATTAATGAGCGTGCTAACACTCTCTCTTCATTATTATACAATGACTAAAGTCTGTTAGTGGAAGGTGAATAAGTATGTTGCAGTAAGTCCATCTTTCTCTCTTTTTCCTGTCATGATGATGTGAAAGAGCGAGTGTGAAGAGCCCCTCCATCTTTGTCACCTTCCCTTTGGTTCTGTCACAGAGTGCACTGGCTCTCTCAGAGGACACCTCGAAAACTAAATAAGCGATAGAGGAACTCTCAGATGTGGGGGAGGAATCTAATTCTCCACTTCCTCCCGTTTTACTTCTGACCTTTAAGAAAAAAACATTTTAGTTACCAAGGATACCAGAGGCAGCTCCTCTTTTCAGCAGACTCACTTTCTTCTAATTTGGCATATCGCCAGCAGTTAGTATAGCTGAAGTAGCTGCGTGGCCCATTATATGTCATCATTTCGTGTCTTGGCAAATGGAAAAGGACAGTGAGGAGGAGCTGTATCCAACTTGTTCCTGAGTCACTAGACACCACCATGTAGCATAAAGGCAAATGTTGAGGACTATTACTTCTATTACTGACCTTTTATTTTTGGGACATGAAAATATCACAGATATTTAAAAAAGAATAGAGCGAGAGAACGCCACTGATACCTGTTCCACTGTGGCGTTTTATGCCCAGAATTCATCCTGTGCACACACATAGAAAATATGAGCCTCCGTGATGTAACTCTGATAGATTACAAGGTTGAAACACGTTGTTTATCTCTTCAGTTTCATATGTCCCATATCCATTTTGATTGAGAGTCAAAACATAACGACAATCATGGAAAAACAGCCCAAAATCCCTAAATCCAATCTGTAAAATTCATGCATAGTACACAAAATTCCACAATAATTAAATGCATACTTCAATTAAAATAAACCTCTTCCAGCTTTCAAAATGTTTCTAGTGTCATTATTCCTGATTGCAATTTATCTGTCCAGAAATAGACTAAGGAACGCCCTAAAATCATTGTCAGGTTTTTTCCTCATTAATGTAACAAGATTTAATGATATTGCTGATGATACGAGTTTGCTTCTGTATCCCTGAGTATCATTACAAAGCGCATCTTTTGAACCTCTCGTCAAAAGGCAGATACAACATAACACTACAAGAAATAATGAACCAATGATTGACTCAGTTTTCATTTCCATAGAGCAAAATGGCATTCATCTGCCTGAATAATGTCATAGATCTTTAACATACTTCTACAGTCATATCTTTTCAGCATTTTTATCTCTAATGTAAAGGCCTTTGAGTTGCCATGTTGTTGAAGTGTGTGTCTAAGGTCTCTCCCTATAGATTTACCTTTATTGGGCAAGAGTTGCATCATTACTATGTTTAAATATTAGCTTGTATGACACTGACAAAGAAATCTAACATCATTCAAGAAGCAGATATGTACAGGGGTTCTTTCACATGTAGAAGTGTAAATAATTATAAGCATATTGAGTGCTCTCCAGGTGATTTGAGGACTTTTGTGATCTTCTAAAATGATTAATTGCATCTACAGTATGCCTTCAGTCTTCAGCAAGATGTGTCATTTTAATATAGGTAAAATAAGCAACCTATAAATCAATTAATTAAGTAGTATTTTAATAATACTGTATGTTCTGCTGGGCCACACATAATAATATAAACCAAAGAGGATGAGAGCAGCTTTACTGCTTACATCAGCTGGACTGATATTAATGTTTTGCAGGAAAATAAAATAAATTGAAAATAATTTGATTTTGCACCAGAGGACATACATTAGAGAACATTAGATATGAAGATGGAATCTGTGTTCCTGTCTGAGCACAATATGCACTAACCAGACAAAAGTATAACGGATGACAGGAATATTCATTAGAAGAGCAATTTTACTGCTGTTTATCTTGCTTATGAGCAGCGGGAGGGAGAAAATAATTCTTCCGTTATCAGCCTCTTTCTACTGGCAAAGCACATTTAAATGCATCGTATCACATATGAACATTTCCAGGATTCATCTTCACGCAGGCAAATTTGAAAGATAGACAAACAAAATGCCATTATAGGTGAGCAAACACAGCTGGGACAACAGGGTAATAATACTGATAATACTGATTCAGTGAAATAAAGGTCAATGTTGTGTTGCCAGGGCAGTGCACGTAATGATAGGTAAGAAACTGTCAATCTAGTAAGAATGCTAAACAATGCAATGAGCTTACAAAATAAATGAAGGTGTATTATTCTGAACAGCTACAGTATATTTTATCTAAATAGCACTGAGAGTCTCTACACCAGATTTTGGGGAGATTAAGGGACACTAAAATCAACCATCTGTGCCTGCCAGATCATTGGCTCCACATTCACATACACTACAATATGTTTTATCAATTGGGCTGAAGAAAAGAAGATTCACAGTTTCGAACGTGTGGCATAGAGCAATAGTACAGTAAATATAGAACACACTCTCTTGCCCCACTGGGGCCGCTCCTTGAGTACATCAACAAATCTGTCAAAATGTTCCGAGCTAGGAAGCTAATATCTTTTACCCACGCTAGTCGCATACGCTCTAGGGATGGCGACGTCTGTCATTCCTGCTACAACGTAGGTGCTGCTACAACTAACAAAAATTTCTAATCGCAAGGTCCCTTGGTAGTGTCAGTGCTTGAAGTGGGGAAAAAAGTGCCAGTACCACCGCCCCCCCCAACATCCACACACATAGTCCTCCTAACACTTGGTACATTTTGTTCTTTCCTTAAATCCCTGAACAGGTGAGCGTAACGTAGCGCCCCATGGATAATGCACTTTATTTAGGGCCGTTATGAATTGCCCCAAGAACCTGATACAGAAAAGAGTACCGGCAAATTTGTGAGGAGTGAACTGTCCGAGAAAATGTAAGTATTAATGGACTGAGTAGTGTGCTTCCTAGTCAGCTGGAGTTTGACCAGTTGAATTGTAGATTTAGATACACTTTATTAATCCACCCAAATTAATCTGGTGTTATTATTGATATTAGCATACACACAGTCTGAAATACACGTACAAACAACAACGCACGGAGAGAGTGGCAGCGTGGCTGCCCGGAGCAGTTGGGGGTTCAGGGGCTTGCTCAAGGCCCCCTTCGGCAGTACTCAGGAGGTGAACTGACACCTCTCCAGCCACCAGTGCACACTGTGATCCAAGCTGGAACTCGATCTGGCGACCCTCCGGTTCCCGAGCAAAGTCCTTACGGACTGAGCTACTGTCTGCTCAGTTTTCTAATTTTCTGACTTCAAGTGTGATTATAATCGAAAGCTCAAAAACAGCCCACAAATAGACAAACAGCTGTTTTACGCAGATCAAGAATGAAACTTCAATCTCAAATGTTAATGTGCTGGATTATGTTTGATGTTGATTTTGACTGGAAATTCCATATTCACAGTCTGCCGCATGCACCCTCAGGCATTTCAAAGAGTGCAGGGCTGCCTACAGTGCAGTGACCTAGTTAGTGGTCAGTCCTATGGTTCAGTGTCTTGCTCAAGGGCAGTTTGGCAGTGATGGGTTGCCATAACTTTCTATTTCACAGCTGGAATACAAACTCTGTTCAGTGCTGGGGGTTAAATCGGCAATCAACTTCTTAGCATCTACCTGACCTGTGTAAGAAGAGGAATTTCAGCAATAAAGTCACATTGAACTACATCCAACAAACATTTTCCATCATGCAATACTTTTGGATAATGAGTTTAGAATTAACTGACAACTACAGTAGATTGATAGTACATATATGAAGAGTGACAGAAAGAAATATGAGGCAATGAGATGAACGTCTTCATATCGAGAGGGATTGCTTTTAAAAGCTGTTGCCTTTGGCAGCATAACAGAATAAGCGCAAATAAAGAGACACTTAGAGTTTATGCTGCCTTTAACCATAAATAAAAATGGATGCACGATTTGTTGCTGGTTTACAAAAGCTAACTTCTTAGTAATCATTTATAGGATGATTCATACTACCCTGTTATTTAATGGACCGTATACATATTCAGTTCATGTGCACAGATGAAGCAAATGCCAAACCTAGATATTCTGCAACAGCAGCAAAATGCTATGTTCAAACCACATTATTTGCAATCCACAACATGATGTGAGCGTGAGCGTGTGTATATGTTTGCGGTCTCTCAGCTTCATCAACAGGAAACCCATTATCTAACTGCTTGGTAAATGCTTGTTGGCCCTTTGTTCAATCTTGATGAATAATGGACTCCACCTTTGTTATGCCAAACACAAAGCATGATTTATGCCACACTAAAGTCACTCAGCACTTTGCCCTTTTCTTCCTGGGAGATTGCTTTTAAATTTATGGTGACAAGCCAGGAATAGCAAAATAAAAATCAGATCTCTATCTGTGGACTGGTTACTAACCCATCGTGTCAAATTGTACATGAAAGCGTTGCGTAACAGTACTGCTGCTGACGTATGAAAGTTGGGCAACCCAGGCTTTTTGTTTTTGTCAACTCTAGGATAAAAAAAAACTCTCTGTGCATAATTTCACTTCAAGTAAGTTAAACAAAAATATCAAATTGGAGGCAGATGTTTTTTGTACCCAAAAGAAGGAACATGCAAATTATTCAAAATAACACAGCAGCCCAAAATAACCCCCTTCATAACCTAATTATCCTTTTGTGAAAGCACTTTGGCTGTATATTTTTTGGATCCATCAATACCACTACTACTATTCAAATATGATGTAGAGCTGGATCTGGTTCAAGGGCTCACTGATTAGTTATGTTTTCAAATCTGATTTAAGTGGCTCCCTACAGAATAAATCAACACACTAAATCAAAATCACACACCGTGTCTCAGTCAAGCATGAATCTCTGTGCAGTTTAAACACGTGGTAGTTTCAAATATTATTTTTCTCTACCATAAATTCTAACCTAGTGCGTCGTAAGGGCAAGCGCCAGCCTTTATGCCTCTCATAGTACTTTGACTTCTCCCCCTTAACCTTCAATTCACTTTGGAGTGCCCTCATAGTGTCCTACAAAGCTCTCCACGAGCTACGAGAGGTTAAAAAATATAAACTATTCTGTGTATTTCACATAACTTGAAGTCAACTGCAGAGCAAGCTTCAGACATGCTGGTGTGGCTGTAAGGATGGCAATGTTAGTCCAGACATCCAGGCAGAATATCTCCAACAGCTATTGCTATAACCATAACTATGGCTTATCTAATTGTGTATATATCATTGATTTAAAAAAAGAACACTTGGATGCAGAAACATTGTGTATGTTGTTGGTAATGTTATTTTCTTTAACTTTTCATTTCAAGTATCATCAGGAGGTAGAAAGAGCACATGCCTCTCATCCATTGCAACACCCTGCTTCCCACTGCATATACCATAATAACAATCTTGAAACCTAAACAAGATGAAATCCGCTAAATATGGTAATTTCCATATGGCTCCAATGCAGCATACCACGCTGAGCCCATGCTGGACCTGCTGGACCTGCTGTAGATTTGTCAACAAGCCAGAGCTAAATATAGTTGTTTTTCTAATGAAGCAACGAGAAGTCATCAAATAACGGTTGCTTATGTTATACAAGATAAATTGCTCCAAATCTCAAATTTAAAAATCTTTGCAACTCATGACTCTCTGTGGCAACTCTAACACCCCCCCCCCCCCCCTCCATTTCATCACATGATCAGCAAATAATTCCTCTCTCACTCCATGTGCTCCTGTAATAAAAGTCAAACAGACAACCTAACAGTACGGAAGCTGAGCTGCAGTTGATAGTACAAGCAGCACTTATCAATGATTAACTTGCCAAATGCCTTCTCCCAGCATTTTTATTTAATGGTGTTCTGAAATATTTTCATTGACAGCAGTTTTGCTTTAGGAGAAGTGCTTGTTTACAGGATATGGGGCAGTGATGGGTTTTAAATTTAAATAATGTTTCCTCTTTAAAGATGAGTGGTTTGTCTTCTCTGTATGAAACAGCTGTAGTAGCTTGTAATATTAAATGCGTCTTTTGAAACCTCAGAAATGTAGCACCCTCTGTAAACTGGATGTGATCACAGGATTTTAAAATTCGGCGTAACATCCTATTTAGTACCGCAACACACTTTCTGTCCCGATTTAGCATTCCTTTATAAGCATGAACAGCCTTTGATCTGATCGCACTGGCCTAGCAGGAGATGTCCAATCCTCCACATTTCGGCGAGGTGGCCGACAAGTGGGAAGTGAATAGCGCCTGAGAGAGTGGAGCTTAGGCGTCACATCACATTACCTGAGGATGCGTCAGCTAGGTCAAGTCATCTGTGTCTGCTGCTGCAGGTTGATGTTTGCACTAAGCAAGCGCTGTCTCTCCTGGGACAAATTTACGTGCCAGCCTCACAGAAACATTATCAGATATGGAGGGCGGGTCGATGTGGGAGCTGTGTGTTAACTCGGCTCGTCATTGACACACGAGTTGGCAGAAAGGATGTGAAGACTGTAGCTAATCCTGCTGCCATCTAAGGGCCTAGCTAGCATGATTTCCACCCTCAAATCCCCTGCAGACGCTTACGGCTGTGATGACACCCACACTGTATTTTCTTTAGTCTGAACCTTGGTGGAAAAGTTTACTTAACTGCAGTTATGTGAGATTTTTTCTTGACCTACATCCCAACACATCTTCCACAAGTTCACCGATAGTTAAGCCAGGCAATGTTTGATTTGCTGCAAATTTAACTAGCGTCTGTCTCTTGCTATATGATTCCTCCTCCTTTTCTTTAGCACTGTCTTTTCTTAGATGTCTGAGGAACTCCAGAAAAGGACTACCCTCTCCACCCACTGTTGTGAATAAATCATTCATATTTCACGTTTGAATTATTGAACATACAACATATTACTCTCAGTGAAGGTAAAAACTGACTGTAGCCAAAAGAGATACTAACTTTTTAGGGAAATGTGCATGAAAGCAGCTAAGCCTCTGCTGAAAGTGCATGCTGGGATATCTTATCCCATAAAGAGCGGACCTCTATTCATTTAGACAGATGGCCTTGGGTTTATAACTTCTCCTTTATTCACTTCCCAACACTCAGACTGGACTCTTCTGCTGTGTATGCTACGTTCAATGAACCTAACAGAGTTGAACTGCCACTTAAAGAAGCTGGATGAATGGGTACTCATCCATAAGCATGGCCTTCACAGCCATATATCAGTATTTGCACATACAGTAGAAAATCAATATCACTGAAGAGTATTCTGCAGTTATTTTGATGTGACACAGACTGCAGGACAAGTGACCTTTTCTTCAAGTCTTGCTGTTATTGGGTGACAACAGTTACTAAACAAAATTTTATACGGGAGGTTATTGCTAGAGAAGATGATTTTTTAAGCAGGGGGGAAGAAAGAGGCAATAGTTGGACATTATTTGGTTTATTATTAAGAGTAATGGATAATACATAATTAATAATACAAACTTAATACATATTAAGTAGGGCTGGGTGCAAAGACGATCTGCATTTGTCAACCAAGGGAGATTTTGCCATGATATCTTTCTCTTTAATACTTTGGGGTGTATTGGGCCATTGCAGATTGTTTTCCCTCCCCTAATCCAGATGATACTGTATGCCAGTGTGAGAAGATTAAAACTGCTTCAAGCCCCTTAACCACAGTGATTTATTATTTTCCCACATAGTTTGCCAAGACAGGAAACACATAATTTCTTGCTGAACCTCCGTCACCTGTTTAGACTTACCGTTCAGAAAGTATTAACAGTCTTTTAAAATGTCTTTAAACATTTGTTTAAATATTTAAAGGTAGGGTATAGGCATTTTATTTCAGAAGCATTTATTATTATATTTGGTGAAATTGCCTTAACATCCCGACAGCCATCAATACATCAAATGCTCTGATTCAAAAACATGAAAAAAATTACCTGCCTACTTGTGTGCACTCATTGTTAATGAAAATGTGTTTTGGAGGGAGGCCTGAAGTGAGGGGAGGGATTTTTTCAGATGGATACTTGCTGTCTCTTGCTAGTTCCTGTGTTACCTAAACTAGATTTAAAATGTCTATAAAAGGCACAATTTTACCTCAAAATGAATGTATGTGCAAATCCAGGCACAACGCAATGAGACTGTAGAATTAGACCAAAGCTGGATTATCAAGTGGGCCAAGTGACCAGACCTATGAGTATGATTTGTAGTAATTTGGTTAATTTCACATGTCTCTATAAACATGCACCACTAAATTGGAATATCAACAAAAATCAAAATGACAAATGCCTTTAAGCAGGTTCTGCAATATTCAAGGCGCACTACTCTCACACATCATGTTCAGTTTACTTGTCACAGTGAGGACTTACTTACTTAGTCTTAGAAAAAAGGCTTATTTTGCTCAATAGCAAGCTATCGGACCTAACGATCTCTCACGCTTTTCTGCATCAATTTGAATCAGGAGTTTTTTAAATCTCTATTTTATTTTATATAGTGGAGGTCACCAACTAATTTTCCCTCTTGAACCCTATGTGGTTGATTAGACTCGTGTTGAGCAGATGGTGAATATCTGATACTGTATTCCACAAGGACGACAGTTTTCTCTCTGAGAGCATCCATTTAAGTCTGTCACGTCCTTGCAGGATCGTAAATTCACTGGCCCCATACACTAGGGACCACTCCTCTGGCAGCACATTGTGCATACTGGCATATACAGTGTAGCATCCCACCTGTAAACCTAAAGAGGCTCTGAGAGACAATCAATATCCCCTTGTGCTGTAGCACTGAACCTGCATAAACAAACCTGTTTTATCCTGATCCTTTCTTGCACCACTCCCTACACGTCCTTGGAAATCCTAAATGCAAGTGAGTGAACCCTAATTACAGCTAATCGTGTGTCTAATTGGCAATTCCCATCCTAATGAATTTGATTCCCATTGTGAATGACATGCCAATCACATTCTGCATTGTTTCATTAAAACTGTTTTCATGGAGATCAGCACAAACAGTTTACAGAAACGCCATACAGCCTGTGTGGGGATGAAAATAATCCCAAACTAACATCCCATTCTTTTATATTCTTAGTTAGTCTTGTGGTCGATAAAACGCAGGAAGACATGGAAAAGATCCTCTAGAATGGTGTGGTTTGGTGGGTGTGCACGCTTTGATTTCACAGTAACAGATTCTATCACCTACTCTGCCTTTTCAGACATCCTCGCTCACAGGTGGGTGTCCTTTCTGAGTATATACTGTGAGCAATTCCCCTCTCTAATCACAGACAATGGCCATGAGAACCGACAGTGCAGGTTTTTTCACCCTCCCACTTCTACTCCACTGAGCCACTGAGAGAAGCCTGGTTTTAACACATTGACATTGTTTATTTCTACTCAGGTAAGATCTATTAAATGTAGATGATTTCCTCCTTGTAGAGTTGCAATAGGAGAATGTAGCCGAACGATGTGTAATTGGTCACATACTGACTGAAGAGGCCAGCTCATGACCTGACTGGGGAGTGAGTGGCCACAGATGACCTAATAATCAAAAACTGTCCTTCCATCTTCAGTAATCATTGTGACCTCTGTGACCTCTAAACTAAGCCCCTGAATGGCTTGTCAACCATTACCCAACTAATCTTGTCACCCTCTATGCAACCAGCCCAAAACGCATTCACACATCTGTCAGCTGTATCACAGCATGATATCTGTGATCCAGTTTCTCCCGTGATATCGCTAGCTCTTCAGGTATCCTTAAGTCCCCTGTGCTCAGTGGCATCCACATGAATAATGTGTATGATTCTGGGTGAAATGCACTGAGGTAATAACGTCTGATAGGCAAGCAGGAGGGAATAATCTGATCATCAATACTACAATTAGCTTATGTAGAGGTGAATTTACCAGATGTGGGTTACATCTTCATTATGGTTACTGAGGCAGAACAGTGACACCGATCAGTTGATTTTTATTTCATTGCAGATTATAGTGGGAGCAATGGACACCTCTCATTTGTCACAAGCTATGAGGCTCAGCCTTGGCATGATGTGCAGCGACTCCAAAGACCTGTAGCTTACCTGAGACGCAGATGGGTGCTCAGGCTTCACTTTACTCAAATTTAATGTGGAATTTAAAGCAACTCACATTTGGGATCCAACTTTCATGAATAATTTATGAACAATGTGTTGACGCAAAACACCGGGGTGGTAAACCTCATAGGCTATTGTAGTGTATGTATTTCAGAGGGGAACTTTACCCAATGCACTGTTCAGAGAACAGGCGCAACCTGTGCGCCCTTAACAGAAAGGAAGGACGATGTAAATCATGTGTCAGAGTCACAGCAGCTGTGATGTCAATGGTCGCTGATCCTAAATACATAATTACAGGAAACGCTGCCCATGGTCCGGTCAAGCAAATTAATTTAGCGGGCTGTAAATTAATTATAGTCAGCGTATTAATTTTCTGGTTCAGTTGTTTCAACCGTACAGATAATCATTTCATTTAAATGCCATTCTGTTGCGCAAAAACGCCCAGTTATTTCATGCGTCTCATTACTTGGCACTTGAACTATTGCCTGCCTTCAGTGCGCTTAAGTGATTCAGAGCAGCTTATAGGAGTCTGTATATTTGTCTTCTCCGTGTCATTTTAAACGCATGGACGCACTGTATGCGTAATTTTGGTGCCACTACAAATTCTTCCATATCAAAGCAGCTTCAGTTTCTAACTTTGGAAACTTACCTATCGACGCTGATAACACACAGGGTCATGATGGAGGCGGTGCAGCACATGACATCCATGCCGATGAAGATGTTGCAGAACACTTCCCCAAAAAGCCACTTGCCCCCGGTGAGGTCTGTCACTATTACAAAAGGCATCACTACTATGGCCACTGACAGGTCCGCCACTGCTAGGGATACAAGAAGGTAGTTTGAAGGTTGCCTTAGTTTCTTCACCACACACACTGCGATCACCACCAGCGTGTTTCCCATAACGGTAACCGCCGTGATGATCGCCAACATCACCCCGATGATGATCTTCTCCGGGCGCCCGAAATCCAGCAGCTGCTCTCCGCACGACTCGTTCCACATGGTTGTGGGGCTGATGGTGACGAGGACGTTGTACATAAGCTGCAGAGTGCCATTGCTAACTTCGGAAATATCCTCTTTCTTATTAAAAGTGAGCTCAATTCCCGAAGTATTGAACATCACGACAACGTTATCTCGGCAGGGATGCAAGGGACGCCTCGCCACTGCACTCCAATTACGCGCATATTTGGATATGTGTAACCTGCTCTCGGCTCCTGTCCAGCGGTTTTAGATCGAGGCTGTTGCAGCTGCACCACATCAGAGCTGCCAACAACTCACTAGGGTTTTTGACCGCAGAATGATCCGCCTGAAGAAGTGCGTGCTCCATCTCTAGGTGGAAAAATGACTTCTACTCCAAAACTATGAAAAACAAATTAAAAAAGTTACAGTATCTAAACATAGCTGCTCCCGAAATATTTGTGTTTCAGTGCACTAACCTGACAAATATGGGCTATTTGGGGAGTTGCGCTACGTAAACCGCACCTTCACGTGACGTATCACTTAGGACCCGCAGACAACCAACTGAATACGGGGCATGACGAACACGGTAGCGGTTTCAAAGTGGATTCATTCTGCGTGCAAAACCATAATTACTTTTGTTGCTATTTGTGCATTTGGGCACGGGGTTCCCTCCCCTTACAGCTCTTACCACACTGAGAGTTAACAGAGTATGTAGGCCTAGTTACTGGTCATAAAATAAAGATTCAGTTTTATTAATAGAACTTAATGTTTGCCTATTTTATGACTGCCTGTGAGTTAATATAAAAAAAATCCCATTTGATGTCACATATAATATCTCCTCCTCAGTACACTCTGCATGCGTTGTTATAATGGTCAGGAGGAGCTGGCTGGCGCCTCAAACACAGCTGACCCTTTTTTTGGGTGAGTTGTGGTAGGGGTTGAGTTTGTGGGAATAATGCAGCAAATTTTGGTTTTTAAAACAATTCTGCTTTCCTCGCATGCCTCTTGAATTGATGAAGAGACTGAAAATGAACCTCATGGCATTTTTCCACTGCCTCCCAACAAGCATAAATCATATGTTTTATAAATAGAACATCTCAAGATAACCCTCAAAAGTAAAAATCATTCAACAAAAAGTGAAGTTTCTCTTGTATGTGCTTTTCTTTTCTACTGATGATTTTCTTGGTGGCCTTGGCTCTTCATATTTAAGCACTGAAGATAAATCAAAAGAGAAAGACCAGCGCTGATGATGATGCTGGAAGACAGTGAGGACATATGGGAAAGCTTCCCAGGACTTCAGCTACTTGCATCGTTGTCCAGACAGCAACAGCTGGTGTGTTTTCCCCCTTTGGCTCTGGAGGAGCAAATTCTGTTTCCCACAGTTCCCGTATAGCGTGGCATCACTGCTCCCAACCCCCTTAGATGCAAGCCACCACAGCCACGGCCTTTTACTCACCATTAGCTACCACTCGGTCTGACACACAGTCAGTAATGATTGTCACATCAGATTAATGCAAGTGACCATTGGCAGTTTCTGCTAGTCCTCCTGCTGTCAGGAAAATTTGGGCCGTTTATGTTGAGGATATTACACGTGTGGATGTCAGAGTAGATGGGTCACGTTTCCAGGGTGGAGAGCTCCTGAGGTGAGTTCTCGGAGCTTATGCAAAGCAACATGTCAGCATGACAGTGTCTCTTTCAGCCCCTCTGAGGGTCTTGTAATGAAAGGGGTTAAACATGTATGGATTATACCTTCTGTGGGAGCAATAATTACAGATGGTTAGGAGAAAGCATGACAAGAGAAATTCAAATTAAACTGCTGCAAATTGTTAACAATTAATGGTGCTGTGTCTTTGTGGAAGCAACAACATAAACATTCAGTCATGTTCAGTTTGTGGTGTTTGTAGTGGTTTGTGTGTGTCTCTTTCAATAGTTTTTTGTCTCTCTTTGTGTTCATTCATTGTTTTTCATCTCTGTCTGTTAGTTTTGTGTCTGAACAGCTGCCTACTGAGCAGTGGCCCAGAGGTCCAAGAGGTAGGTGGGGCCCCGCGCCAGTGCTCAGAAGGCCTGTTCATAACCTCTGTTCAGTACTCCATCCATATATTCATGTGGAGCTCCCAGGCATCACGTCTGTTCTAACTCTTGAGCATTTCGTTTGTTGACAGTTGAACTTTGGTGCAACCAGGCTACCGCGCTGAGACAGCCGAAAATGCACATCCTTTACATAGTTTGGTGTAGTTTGTTAGAAGTGGAAGCATAATTTGAACCAATTACAGGAAATGACCTCAAAATGCAAAACCTTTGATCCCCCTTGGTGCCTGCCACAATCCCAGGTGGCCTCTTTGAACGTCAGGCTCCAAAGACTCTGTCCAATAAACAAGCCCCATGTGAGTCCATGTGACATTTGTTCACAAGCCCTGGATCCCTTCTAATTTGGCTTTATTTGGCCTTAAAGAAACGAAAATATTAAGTAAACATCAAGTTTTACATTTTGACCTGTAATTCCAACATGTCAGTCATTTTCTGATGTTTAAATGTCAGAGCATGCAGCCAAAAGCAAGCCCGCAGGTCTTATCCAAACATCCTGCATTTGACATGACAAGCATTGCTACTGACTATGTCAGTCTGGAGCCCATCTGTGCCTCTGACATGAACTGGCATAATGTTATCAGTCAGTCAGTTGAAGTGAAATGTCTGTTCTTTAGATGTAGATTACAGCTGAAGGCAGACAGGTGGAGATTGTACCTCTTCATAGGCCAGGGGGGGAGATAAACATTGTTTATCTGGTTTTCTTGGCAGCAAATTGAGTATTTGCAAACGTGGCCTTAATAAAGGGACACAATCAGGCACAGAGCAGGAGCTGGGCAACGAACAGGTAATTCCATCATGACAACAAAATGTTGGAGAGGCGTACTAGAGAAACACATTTGTTTTAGAAGTACCTGACCAGAGAAATGACAGATGAACAACACAGAAGAGTGTTTGTCTGCGCTGAACTCAAAGGGACAATCACTTTCAAATGACTAACAAACAATAACATCAATGCTTTCTTACACTGCATTCATGTAACTTAAATGAGTTTGAGCTTTTTGCTAGCTCATTACAGAAGCCAAGCAGTTGTTCATGTTGTCTTAAACCCCTCTATCTCAATAACACATTATCTCAAAGCATATATGTATCAAGATTTGTTTACTCAGAGCCACAGATGAATCATTTCCGTATCGAATCATAGAGAATTGATCACATGATAACTAGGTAAACACTTTTGTGACATGGTCGAGCTCATCTGCATCAAATGTAGCTGAAGTATTGAAGCCAATTGTCAGTGATCTTGAGGAAAACAATTATCTGAGAGTCTAAAAGTAAACACGTCCACTCACAGCTTGCATGTTTTATTTTTTAAGTATAGAAAAACTCATTTGAAAAGAGGTCCTGTCTTAAAAAGTAAGATTTAGTATTTAAAACACATGTTGTAGTGCAACAAAGACAGAAGTCGTGTCATTTTGTAAACAAACAAAAACATCCTAATAAGTCCATTAGCAAACACATCAGGTAACACATATTCATGTGGACGAACAAAAGTTAAAACCCTATTTGCTAAGTCACAGCCACAGAAACTAAAGGGCTTTAGATTTTGTATCTACAGTATAAATGTTTCTCTTAACATCTTAACACAGGCATTACTCTCAGCTGCTATTGGCAGCTTCCACTGTGATTGATTTTTTTAAAAATAGTCACAGCAATGGTCGTGCCCTGATCTTCTGCCCTGAGCTTTTAAAATTGAGTCAGAGCCAGTCACATGTTACTCATCACTGTAGCGTAACTGCCAATGTTGTTATGAGTCTATTGGTCATATGCTGGCAGATGAAAACAAAAACTTTAATGATTTACCTAAAGCTTTAAATGTTTTGGCTTCATTTTGACATGAAAGGTCTCCAGTGTCGTCTTACAGGTCTCAAAGTTCTCCTCCCCATGTTGGCCATGGAGGCCTCTGCCACGGACGCTTCAGCTTTTAGTTTTATCTGGGGCAATAAATGTATTAGGCATCGTCCCTGTTAATTAAACAGTAAAATCCAAATTAAATTATATGGGCTTGTAAATGCATCCCTAAGCATTCATAATTGTTTAACTGACCTCTTGGGTGATTTAATTGCTGATGCAATTAGTGGAGAGATAAACAATTATTAACTGGATGAGCTCTTAATGCATATATGATTTATCGTTTTCATTTTAAGTTTCTTTTTAACAGATTTAGGCAAAGTTAGTAGCATCTGTGGGTGGAAATTTGCCATTTATAATTAAGGTTTGTTATTCGATCCCCAGCGTTTCTTGTCCACATATCAAAAGGCCCTTAATGTGGACAGACGCTGAACTGAAATTGCTCCCAGTGCTTTTGGGTCAATTTAAGTTGCTTTTGGACAAAAGTGTGTACTAAATGTGATTTCAGTCTTGTCAGAAAAATGCAGCAAAGAAAGAGAAACTGTGACAAAAAAAAGAGATGTAACACATTCTCAAGCTTAATTCTTTCAATGGAGTTGGGTTTGCGAGCTTCACCTCATACCTACAAACCGCTGCAGAGCTGCTGCGCTGAAACAGTAAGGATGAAAGTGCCTTGCTCAAAGGAACTTCGTTCCTGCTGCAGGGAGTCTAAATGCAAGGTCACAAACGTTTTAGGCTCCTCTGTTTTTTCTCAACAGGTAAACAATTACTGATTGCTTGATTGCCACCCACGAATCTGAAACAAGGCTCGCTCTAATTAGAATTAAAATAAATCCTTCACACTGACAAGCTATTAGCTGCACTGTTTTACATTTACATTTTGCTGAGGCACTTATTCAGAGACACATACAGTGAGTAGTGAGTCACCAACAACATACATGTTGCAATTACTGTAATATGACGCATAATTTAAATATACACATACATGTGACAGATTCTGATGTTGTTTGGTCTGATAGAGAAGGTTTTTCGGAGCAGATTCATTATCGAAGGTCAGTTTGATTCTCTTATCTGTGGCAGTCACCTCTATCTGTTGATGATAAAAATCATTTACAAGCCTCACCAGGCTCCCTTTTAGTTGTTGCTATTTATGTGATGTTGTCTTGTAAGCACTAATGATGAAATGGATTCTGTCGAGGACTGCCTTGGCATGTTCATCAATCTAAAAATAACTATAACTGTTAAAAGTTCCATTAAAAGTTGACTTGAGGAGAGAGGAGACTTGACAGCAGTGAAACACACTATACCATCTGGTCACTCCCAAAAAAAAAAGAAAAGGACCAAAGCAATGGTTACTTTCTAGAACAGTGATTAATGTATTCCTGCAGAGACCAGGTGTGTGCACAAAGTCATCACCTCAATACCTCTGGGAGCATGTTGGTGATTATTTCAAAAGAGTCTAAGACTAATTGCCACTATGCCTGACCGGTGACCCAAAAACCAAAGCTCTGTGGGACTTTGGACTTTTAAGAATGTCAGTCCACCACCTATCTACGCACTTGTCAGCAGCTGACCTTGAGTAGGAGGTGAAGTGTCTTTTCATCGCGATTGGCTTTTTTAGTTGTGCCTTTTTATATCCAAAATAAATGTTCTTTGTTGTGAAGTGAGACAATTAGTGAAAGCCAAGATCTGTAAAACAAAATTCCTCTTGAACGCCATAAATGGCTGTGATATATGCACAGCAACTACAGAATTTTGGTAATTTCCCAAAAGACAACAGAGACCCCGTGTTTAATCACAGTAACCATTTTTAGCTTTGTCTCAAGCATTTTAAATATGTTAAATGAAATTAACTTTATTGTCACATATACTGGCAGAATATGTATGCAAAAGTTGTGGGCAGCCAGTGTGCAGCACTCGAGGACCAGTTACTTGGTCAAGCGCATTGACTGGAAAAGCTGTGTAAGTTTTGCGCACTCATATAATCTGATTAGTCAGTGTGGTGAAGGTAAACATTTAGGAGTTTTATCCCAAATACTGTGGATCGTTGGCTTAATGTGTGACGATAAATTTATGATTTGTGAATAACCATGATATGGTTAAGCTTGTCAAACAAATTACTCACCACCAACAAGCTGCACAACAATATTTATGAACCACATTGACACCACATTTAAAGGGCTGCAGTTGGCCACTAACATACTGTTGCAGTGTTTAGCTGGCAGCTTCAGGAGGCCATGTTGGGTCCCAGAAAAACTCCCTTGTTTAAAGAAAAAAAGGCCAAATGCTATTTTAACGTTAATTCCATCTAAAAGAAATTAGCTATATAAATTCACCCGGACTCCACGTCATGAGTCTGCATTAAAAGTCAATTACAGGACATGCAGGTCACTGACATTAATTAATAGACTGATGCTGTAGTCATGAAGTGACAGTGATTTTCCCAACATTGCCCACGTGATACAACTGGTGAAGCAGATTGATCAGGTGTCACACCACCTGTGCTCCCACCAGAGGGCGACGAAACATATTCCCCAGTATCATAAATTTACAATAAACGATTGACAGGTAGAGTAAACCAATGCCTTGCCGCAGAATCTACTGATTATCCAATAAGGGTGTCGGAGGGAAGATACCATCCATCAGCCCTTTGAATTCCTACCTTGGATATTGACGCCACAGGCAGCTACTGATTGGGCACTTTGCGCCAGGTTGGAGGCATCTCGTCGGATATTATGTGAGTTATAATGCTGAAATGTTAATAACTAATAGTGTGCTCTTGAAACTTGAAAAGCATTGCTGAATTGTTTGGAAGTATTTCGTTTCTAGCAGTTGTCACTGAAAATTTTCCTCAACACGTGTTTCTGTTAACTAGCTTAACTGACACTGCTAATAAAGTTTTATGTCTAGTGTAAACTGGCTAAGTCAGCTAGTTGGTTTATTAATTGATACATAATTAACTTAAATTAACTTTATGAAGGGAAGCTGTTGAGGGGAAAACGACGTTGTGTATATCAAACGTTAATTATCGTTAAAGTGGCCGATAATTAAATGCCTAAAGTTAAGGTTACCTCATAAAGTAGCTAGCTTATTGCCACGTGGTCTCATCAACGCTTTTAATACCGTAGTTAAACATTTGTCAAACTGTCAAACATCTTAGTCAAAGTTAATATTGTTAATATTAACCATTAAGACAAAAATTACTGTGCAACCTCTTGATTAAAAATTACCTTTAACACAGTCTGTGTATTTTATATTAGGTAGACTTGAGTTATGTAACTTATCTCTACATAAAGTTCTCACGTGGGGTTAATTAGTTTTGGCACATAGGGCTGAATGATTAATTGCATTGGCGATATTGCAGAGGGGGAGAGCTCCTGTGATGTCGGAGAATTAAGCTTGTTGTTACACAAGAGGCCTCACTTTTATTTTTGTTGACAAACTTTTGAATTGAACCTCAAACTGAGTTTTTTTGCTTACTGGGATATAGAAACGGAGGTTTTGATGAGAGATGGACTCCTAGGAGATTTGAACTGAGGACTCATTAATTGGTGGTTGAACTGTGGGTTTTGTATTGAGCTTACTGTATAACACACTGTGGTGAACTTAGTTTTTCTTGTCTGTAGGTAGGTCTACCTGCTGATGATGATATCATATTATTTAATGCCATGACTTGACTCTAAAATTATCTTTCTATGATTAAATATATGATTAACGTTATAACTTGATATTACTTCTCCACCATTGCTCAAAATAATAATTCATGCATCACCTAATTTCATCTTAGCACAGCCCTTGCCTACAGGAAAGAACGGTGTATGTTATATCTATCTGATATTGTGTTGGTCATACTATACACTAGGGCTGGGGCGATTCCTCGCCGTAATCGATTACATAAATACATCAGCTCGCATTGAAGGGTGGCTGCATCTGGTGGTAGCAGCAAGCGGGAAGCTTCCGGTCTACAATATGAAGCCGATGTGGAAGTCCCTGAAACCTGCATTCTATTAAAAATCCAGCAGGGGGCGATTCTTCTGGTTGCAAAAAGTCCGGCTCCATTAGAAGTAATGTGAAAATGATCCTTCTCAGCTGAATAATTAACCCAGTAAACACTTTCCTGAGGAGTTTATGGTCTCAGTCGCTAGTTTCAAGTCTTCTTCAATACAAAATGTTGTTTAATCTAGTAAATTATGGTCTCATTTATTTTAAAATGGACCACAAAGCAGAGTATGTTTCAAGGCGGGATTATCTCTGATTGACAGGTCACCATGGTAACGACCTGTCAATCAGGCTAGAGCCGACTCGTACCCTCGGCACTGTGTAAATTTAATCAGTGCCGTTGAAAAAGCTTATTAGGAGTTGGCTGTTCACTTTCTCTGGTGAGTACATTCAGTTTTAAGACTGTTCGCTAGACAAAATTATCAGCCCTGTTAAAATGACAGTTAACGAGACTTACAGTTGCACCTAGCTTAGCAAGCTAGTTAGCTCCGGCGTATCGTCACTTCCGGGCACTTCCTGCTTGCAAAAACTCGACATGGCGGCGCCCTATTGGCCAAACTCGAGGCTTCAAAACGGCAGTCCACAAACCAACGGGTGACGTCACGATGACTACGTCCATTTCTTATATACGGTCTATGGTTAGCAGGGATTGACAAGCTCCAGCTACAAGACTGCAGCTGTGACCGTCTGGGAGTATTTTTGACAGACATGCTGCTCCATGAGCACTCTGTGAATTGACCCTTCGCTAAGCCACGCCCTGAAAACTCAGCTGGCCAATCAGAGCGCAATATAGGACTCGCTCTGAGGTGCGACACTTTCATGGCTGCGCTCCATTGACTAATACAAAAAGAGTCCTTTTCTACCTTTTTTTTTTTTTTTTTTTTTTTTTTTTTTTTTTTTTTTTTGGCTGTAGATTTCTAAGATCTGGTCAAACGCTGTTCCTGGGGCACTTGTAATAGTTACAGTCGCTACCCAGAGAGGTTGATAGAAGTACAATTTATTCTCTTAACAAAACCTAAAATAAATCCAGAAAAATGTCGGCTGTGGATTATTCCTAATGTTAGTTAGCTAACGCTAGCTAACTTCCTACTGTATGTAACGTGATAAAGCCCTGCTGTTCTGCTTTCTAATGATGCCTACCCAGGTTCACAGGAAAAGTGTTGATCCTTAAAGGGATACTATGCCATTCTGCAGAGAGTTTGTTGATAAACAAACTCATGAACGCGTCTTTGCCATGGTCACCAGTCCTATTCTGCTGAAATATAGTAGAATCCACAGCGTCTGCTGTCCGAGAGCACGTTAGCACGTTATAAGAGGGCAAGTTTTAGCAGTAGCCTACTGTAGAAGGTGTGACAACAAGCCTGACAAAATTTAAATATGTAGTGAAGCAAAATACTTTTCTAGGCCTAAATCTAAGACACTGAGTCTTACAGCTGAATGATTTTGGAAAATAATCAAATTTTTTGTTTGTTTGTTTTTTTACCAATATTGCGATTTAATATGCAATTAATTTTTAAGCTCTTTACCTTCTGTATTATTAAAAATGGACAAGCAATAAATAAGTGTTTCGTATGACCAACACAATATTAGATAGAAGCTACATTTTTGTCTGAATATAAATCCCCAACACAACACGTCTCAGCAACATTGTTCTTGTGTCCATGAGCATGCAATGCACCTTTTTTAGAATAGCTTAAAACTGCAGTGTTTTCCCAGTTTAATGTGAGCTTTAGATGAATGTTTTGGTGTGTTTTCCAATGAAAAATATGTAATTTTACGTCATATTGGGACATTTCTTTCACCATATCACTGAACAAATAGTTGGAAAAGCTAGAGCAACACCCAAAGATCAGTCTACTGGGGAGGAACTACAACCTTTAGATCTGGAGAAACTAATTTGGTTGGTTCTGTTGCTCCACAGTGATTTTTACAGTTGCACAGCATGTTTTGGGCATCACCCCAAGGCCTTAATGGCAGGAAAACTCTGTTTTTCCTCTTCTTCTGCGACCTCAGAATCATTATAGATACGACTGTTTGTCATGTTTGCCTTTTGTGTCTTCATCTTACAGCTTCTGACATTTATCTGTAGACATTAATATAAACCTCCTCCCTTTTGAGGTGCATTTTATTTGCACGTTAAAATCCAAAAAGAAACGTCTTCTCATTAGCTTAAAAGGACTAGTTTGCATCACTATTTAGCTTTACTAACCTCAGCTCCTCCAGTCACCACAGTCCTTTCTTTTCCAAAACCACTTTTTCAGACTGAAAACTGAAAAATTATTTAATCTATACAGGACAGAGCTGCAGGCTACGTCAGTTTAGTCTCAGTTTGTACCTGATGTTCTCAACATTGGACAAGTAGGCAGTAATAAAATACAGCTTCCAGTTACTTTCTATAAATTGAGCTAATGTTAAGTTACATAGTCACTTTCTGCCACTTAGACAATCAAACACTCGCAACGCACCCCCTGATTCAGAGTTACGCTGCTCTTATAGCATCATCTGTCAACTATGTTCTGCATAGAACGAGGAGAGGAAGCGAGCCGAGCATTGAGTGCTGCCGTTCTCTCAGTGTGCGAGTGAAAACATTTGTAGCGCATAGTTTAATGATCGTGGGAAATTTTAGTAGCAGCGGTCGTGATTGAGCAGTGGCGCACCGCCCGCCGCTCCTGAATGCATATAGTGGAAACACTGGATATATCAAATTATATGAGAAAGATAATTTGAGAGTCAAGCCATGGCATTAAAAATATATCATCAGGTCGGCCTTCCTACAGACTACAAGAAAAACTAACTCACCACAGTGTATTATACAGGAAGCGCACAATACAATACAAAACCCACAGTTCAACCGCCAATTAATGAGTCCTTATCTCAGTTCAAATCAAATATTTCCCAGTAAGCAAAGAAAAAATACTCAGTTTGAGGTTCTATTCAAAAGTTTGGCAACGAAAATAAAACCAAGTGACACCTCTTGTGTTTAATAGACAGTAATTCTCTGACAATACCGAGTCCCCCTCCTCCCCCGCAGCCTGCGATGCTGGTAAGCAGCGCACTGGCTGTAACTCGGGACAGACTTGGCCTCTTTCGGACTTGTGAGTTTGGTTTGAAACGCCCTTTCACAGATATTTCCTGAGCTGACTGGTGGCTGTGTCGATCGCCGCAATATGCTTACTGTTGGAGCTATATTCTTATTTGTGTTTATTTTTGGCTTAAGTTAATTTATAGCCCAATTTATTTCTTTTCTTTTCTTGTTAAAGTTAATTTGGTTTATTTTGTAGTTATGCTTTACTTGCATTGTCGTTTGTTGGTCACATGGTGTTATGTTCATTTGCATAAGTAGGTCAAGGTGAGAGGTGCCGCAGGCACGAGGGCATATGGTTTTTTACCAGCGTGAGAGAGGCAGCAGAAATGTCTGTAAGCTTGCTTATGTGTGTGAATAAACCTCCTCAAACTCAGTCTTGTTATGGACATTACCTTGCTTTGGTACCTCTGAACCTGCGTAAAGCCTAACCATGACGTAGCCTCAAGTGGCCATTTGAGAAGTTTGTTATTATTTGTTTTTGTTTAAGTTTATGGACAAATAGCCACTACATTAAGTAAAAAACCTGCCCTGGATATATTGTTGGTTTGCGTGGATACTGGACTTGTCGTTTGCTGAATTGCCGTTTCGAAAGTGGATTATTCACCTGGATGTGGGAGACAAAGGAAAGGGCCTAGGAGTGACGGAGCCAGGGGGCTGGATGCAGTGCAAACATCGAATAATACGACCCATCCGACAGTGTAAAATTTCCCTGGACACCGTACTGGATAACGGTGAAGCTACTGGAGCGCTGGAGCTGCACTACGGAGTGGAGGATATTATTTGCTGCAATTTGAATTCGCAAAGGCCCAAAGCCTTCACAGGTGATGCGCACAGCCGCGCGCAACAACAGCTACTGCGTTCATTCAATTCCGTGCACAAAGGCAACCACCGCAACAAATGAAGTTCCACAAGGTATGTGCTTTACACACTCTTTGCAAGCAACTGTGTGTACATGACCAACATCAACAAAGGGTAAAATGTCTGACGTTGCATCTAAAGCCACAAGCGACACGGCGCTTCCTACAAGAAGACGCGCAAGTTTTACTGCTAAAGGAATGATGTTTTTTATGCAAACGTGTCAGGAAAAGAGATCGGTGCAATGCAGACGAGCCAAATCGTACATGAATCAGATGGATAAGTTGATGCATTCTGCAGACAATATTGATGCAGTCAAGTCTCTTTTGGATCAAATAATAATATGTGTTGATGAGGCAAAACAACATCATTTGTCATTTGTGTCACTGGACATACCTCAGGACGAGAAGGAGAGACAAGATAAATATTTTGAACAAAAGGAAAAGTGTTTTTCAAGCTTTATTGATGACGTCAAAGGTTGGTTATCAAACACAGGCCATTCATATGAACTTCCAATTAAACCACCTGATAATCCAACTGATATTGGGCCTGAGGACAGTGTATCCAATAAAGGTTCTGAAACGCGTTCAAAGGCTGGTTCTAAACTGTCAAAGACTTCATCCAGTGCATCTGCAAAAATATTAGTGCAAGCAGAAAGAGCAGCGTTACAGGAACGCATGGCTGCTCTAAAACAAAGGCATATTTTGGAGGATCAGGAGGAACAAATACGACTTGAACAAGAGGACTTACGGAAGAAACGGGAACATTTAAGGAGAGAAAAGGAACAACTTGCTCTGGAGGCAGAATTAAAGGTGACAAATGCGAAATTGGAGGTTCTGGAAGTAAGCTCAAACTGTGGCTCTAAAGTGTCAAGATGTGCATCTCAAACATCAGATGGCATGAATTCTTACTTGAAAAGGTCAGAAACTCAAAGGACATATGAACTAAATCCGAATGCTGAACGCTATGTGCCCACCAATAAAAGCTCTGAACCTACCTCCAGTCGCTTGTTAAATTCTGTCCCTGTTGGTGTTCAACCCAAACATGTTGTAAAACAACTACCCATACCTAATGTCATTCCTGTGTTTCAAAGGCAAGATACACAATCACCGGGTTTGCAAGATGTTTGTGACGATAATCCATCCATCAATTCTCCGGACATTTTGAACATCATGCAGCGTCAAAATGAAATAACCGCGCTGTTGGTCCAACAAAACACAGCCTCTGCTCTGCCTATGAGAAATATACCTGTATTTGATGGAGATCCCCTGTATTTCAAATCTTTTCTCAGAGCCTTTGAAAATTGCATTGAGGATAAAACTCAAAATTTCAGTGATTGTCTGTACTTCCTAGAACAGTACACTAGAGGGCAACCAAGAGACATTGTGAGAAGTTGTCAGCATATGCCCTCTGAACCAGGTTATCAAAGAGCAAAAACGCTTTTGATTGAACATTTTGGCAGTGAACATAAAATCTCTTCGGCTTACATGGACAAAATCAACAACTGGCCCTCAATAAAACCTGAGGATGTTAATGCTTTGCAGTCATTTGCTTTGTTCCTTCGAGGTTGCTCCAATATAGTACATCATGTAAAGTATATGAAGGAGTTGGACATGCCAGCTAACCTCAGGACGATCTTAATGAAACTCCCATACAAGCTGAGGGAAAAGTGGAGAAATGTGGCATGTGACATACTGGAACAAACTGGAAGCAGAGCAGTGTTTGTTGATTTTGTGAATTTCATTGAAAAACAAGTCAAAATTGTTTCAGATCCTCTGTTTGGAAATATTAATGATGTTTCTCCAGCCAGCTATACAAAGCTATCCATGCAAGTTAAGCAGAAAAGGAAAAGTGGTACATTTGCCACCAGCATTAATGCACCAAAGGATGGACATAAAGAAATGGAAAACATGACAGCTCACAGTAACCAGCTCAAATGTATATTCTGCTATCTTACCAATCACACTCTGGAAAAATGCTTTCAGTTTAGAAGAAAGACACAACAGGACAAGATTCAGTTTCTAAAGGAGAAAGGCGTTTGTTTTGGGTGCTTGAAACATGGACACACAAGCAAAGACTGCAGGAGTCGTTTGGATTGTGAAGTGTGTCACAGGAAGCACCCATCTGTCCTGCATGTGGAGAAGGAGGATACTACAAGGATAACCTCCAAAGAAACTGTGAGCACTGTATCCGGGAAGCAGCAGACGTGTGGTCATATTGGGGCTGGTGAAGAGGATACTGCTGTTTTTTCCATTGTGGCTGTGCAGGTGAAAAGTCAGAAAAGTAATAAAGTTGTGCATACTTATGCTTTCCTGGATCCTGGGAGCTCTGGTACCTTCTGTACTACAAGTATGGCTGAAAGGCTGGGAGTATCAGGAAAAAACTGTAATGTAGTGTTAAGGACAATGGGGCAGACTAAAACCATCAACACTACTGTAGTAACCGGTCTGGAGGTGTCTGGATTTGACACCGATGACTTTATTGAGCTACCGTCTGTTCTAACACAAACAAAAATGCCTGTATCTAAAGTCAATGTGCCATGTCAGGATGATGTTGCCAAATGGGCGTATTTGAGCAGCATTAGGCTACATGAAGTAGATGCAGATGTAGACTTGCTCATTGGAACCGACTCTCCTAAAGTTTTGGAGCCATGGGAACTGATAAACAGTCAATGTGGTGGACCGTATGCAGTGAGGACCAGAGTTGGCTGGGTCATAAATGGGCCTCTTCGTGCTGGAGACTCTGAAGGTACTGGTGTCAAATCAGGATGCATTGTTGTAACTGCTAATCACATATCTGTGGAACACTTGGAAAGTATGTTGATACAACAGTATAATCATGACTTTACTGAAAGAACAAGTGATGAACAACTTGAGATGTCAAGAGAAGACATTAAATTCATGAAAATTGAGTACGACAGTGCTTAACAATGAACATTATCACATTGACTTACCTTTCAGAGTTGATGATCCTGTTTTGCCAAATAATCGCTGCATTGCACTACAAAGACTCCAAGGCCTGAAGAGGAGATTTAATAGAGACATTTCATTCAAGGCTCAATACGTTGATTTCCTTAACAACATGTTGGAGCTGAAAGTAAGACTTTTACTTTTGAGCCGAAAGAGAAAAGAATATGTGGTCAACCAGAATGAGAATGTGGAAAAGGAGATTAAAAAATTCAAAGCCGCACTTGGAAAATCCAGCTTGACACCAGAGCGCTTGGAGGAAGCTGAAAAGGCAATAATTCAGTTTGCACAAAATCAAAGATTCAGTACTGAAATTTCCTCACTAGAACATGACCCAAAGACTGTTTTTAAAGACAGTCCTCTGTATCGCCTCGACCCCTTCATCGAAGATGGCATCCTCAGAGTTGGTGGACGTCTGTTTAAATCTGCACTGCCGTGGGAGGTAAAGCATCCTGTGATTCTGTCAAAGGATTTGCATGTTTCCCAGCTCATATTGCGTTACATCCATTGCCAACTTGGACATGCTGGACGCAATCACATGCTGCACAGATTGAGACAGAAGTATTGGATCATAAATGCCAACTCTGCGGCCAGGAAGATTCTCTCACAATGTACAGTGTGCAGAAGGTACAGAGGAAAGCTTGGAGAACAGAAGATGTCCAACTTACCGGAGGAAAGAGTTGTGCCTGATAACGCACCCTTTACAAATGCGGGAGTGGACTATTTTGGACCATTGGAGGTGAGGAGAGGTAGAACTGTGCTGAAGCGATATGGAGTGATATTTACCTGTATGAGTAGCCGCGCAGTACACCTTGAGGTGGCGCATTCCCTCGACACGGACTCCTGCATCAATGCTGTGCGAAGATTTATCTGCAGAAGAGGACCTGTGACAAGTGTAAGGTCAGATAACGGCACAAATTTTGTTGGTGCGAAGAAGGAACTGAGGCAAGCATTGGCCGCTTTAAATCACTCTAAAATTGAAAGGACTTTTGTGCAGGAAGGAATGAGATGGAGTTTTAACACCCCAGCTGCATCTCACCAAGGTGGCGTTTGGGAGCGTCTGATTCGCTCTGTGCGCAGTGTACTTACCTCTGTTGTTGGACATCAACTGCTGGACGAGGAAGGTCTGCAAACGCTGTTTTGCGAGGTGGAAGCGATACTCAATGACCGGCCAATAACTAAGGCTTCAGAAGATCCAAATGATTTAGAAGCGCTTACTCCAAATCACATTCTCCTGTTAAAAGGCAAGCCCATTCTGCCATTAGGTCTGTTCGAGAAATCTGATCTGTACATTAAGAGGAGATGGAGGCAAGTGCAGTACGTTGCGGAGCTTTTCTGGAAAAGGTGGACAGCAGAGTATTTGCTTGTAATGCAAGAAAGGCAAAAATGGACGAAGCAAAAGAGAAACTTTATTCCAGGAGATATTGTCGTAATCGCTGATGCCGCAGCTCCAAGAGGCTCATGGATGATGGGCAGAGTTCTAAGCACCACAGCTGACTCTAGAGGACTGGTTCGCTCTGTGAAGGTCCAAACGAAGATCAGCATCCTGGACAGACCAATAACCAAGCTCTGTCTTCTCTTGGAGGCTAATAATTGACTAGACGACTCATTCTTTCTCCTATCTCTGTCTTCCATCTGTTTGTTTCTTTCAGATATGGAGAATCTGAAGATGTGAAGATTCCAGTTTAATGTTTAAGCTACAATTAGAAAATAGCTCCTTTGTGTTAAAGCTAAGGTTAATTGTGGGTAAAGTACCGTTACAATTAGGGGCTGGGTTGTTGGAGCTATATTCTTATTTGTGTTTATTTTTGGCTTAAGTTAATTTATAGCCCAATTTATTTCTTTTCTTTTCTTGTTAAAGTTAATTTGGTTTATTTTGTAGTTATGCTTTACTTGCATTGTCGTTTGTTGGTCACATGGTGTTATGTTCATTTGCATAAGTAGGTCAAGGTGAGAGGTGCCGCAGGCACGAGGGCATATGGTTTTTTACCAGCGTGAGAGAGGCAGCAGAAATGTCTGTAAGCTTGCTTATGTGTGTGAATAAACCTCCTCAAACTCAGTCTTGTTATGGACATTACCTTGCTTTGGTACCTCTGAACCTGCGTAAAGCCTAACCATGACGTAGCCTCAAGTGGCCATTTGAGAAGTTTGTTATTATTTGTTTTTGTTTAAGTTTATGGACAAATAGCCACTACACTTACCTTACTGCATGTGTCTTTCTGTTGTGCATTTTTCCTGTCCATCAAAGCCGCGGGTGGCCCAATGATTTCACCCACCACCACCAAGTCATCCGCGGGTGCTACTTTGATTCCCTGTGTGACACTAAAGTTTATGTAGTGTCAGTTTCTGTCAAGTTTAAGGCTGTTGTACAACAAGAAGGCAAGGTACAGCGTAACGTGCATCTGCTTTCCTCTTGGGTGTCATGTGACCAGAGTGTAAGTGCAGCCTTTGCGAATAGAAAATCTTGTTTTATTACATCGTGATAATATCGCAAATGCAATTAATCATTCAGCCCTACGGAGTCTAGTTTATTTATCGGTAGGATTATCAAGAGGAACTTCAATAGTTATAATTACTGAACAAACATCATCAAACAAACGACATGTAAGCACAAAAACGCAGCATCTAAAACACAAGTGTAAAAAACTTCTTTTGTTATTTGAAATAGTTTTTACAAAAATACAATGACAAGATTTAGGAAGCACAGGAGCGACAGTTTATCTCCAGGGCCGAAGTCAGTGGTAACTTTGGGGCCAACCTTCACTTTATTCAACAGTTGGCAGCAACACATGGGAGCTCCTCTTTAGTCCTGAGCCTCTGTAACTTCTACTGTACATTTACTGCTGAACAAGCCTTATTAATGACCCGTTTCTCTCTATTCACCGGGCTCTAACTAACAACAATAAAATAAATACTGCTTTCAAAAATGCATCTTTTAATGAAGTTTCTGCTGCAGCAACAGAAAGTTCCTCTGAAATCAAGTCCTGATCTCAGCAGCTGATCTGCTGTTTAGTGACTGAGCAGTTTGCACACCAGTACTGCAACACACCGGGACAAACTGACACCATATACAAAGAAAGGAATAACGTCATGCATTACATTTGCCAAATTTACAGGGGCCTCAATCATTATTATAATTATTAATTAACTATTTTATAGTAGTCCAGCGTTTCACAACGTTTATATATTTTCCCCTAACTCAACATCTCACAAAACACAGATTTTTTTAAGGGAGTTTGGGGCGGATTACCCACCGCCTCACGCATTGACAGGAGAACCGTCTTCTCTTTAGAAAGTATGAAATAGTCCGGTGTTGTCTAATCTCGTGCACTCGGCAGCAACACGTTCTCCAGCTGGGAACGTCGCCAAGAGCGATGCATCGTTTATGATTGTAAATTCAGGGCACATCTGGAATGTGAACGCGGCCGTTGTGTGTCATAAATGCGCTATTCTCAGCGCCATTTAAAATTCTATCAAATTGTCCAAAGCAAACTATAGAAAACGTTACAGCTCATCTCGTGAAGTAACACGGCTTTAATGGGAAGCTAGCTCGCTAACTAGCTTACCGAGACGAGTCTCCATCATCCACAGAGCAACAACGTTACGCGCCTCCTCTTCAGATGCTCCGGTGTTTCCAGGAAAGCTCAGCTTTGCAGACACTGCAGTTAACAATCTTTTTGGCTGAGTGAAGAGTGAAGTGCTGCCACACTCTGGAGGTTTTAGGTTTCAGCGCTGATGTTGTTTTAGTAACTTTATTGTTCACATCACTTTAGTCCGTTAAGCTGACAGTGTCGTTACGGCCCAATGACGTCATGAACGAATCGATTTTAATCGAAGCTGTGTAAAGCAGGACTGAGCAGATGAATCGAGCAGGAAGTCAGACACAGAATGGCATAGAGGCAATTTTCTAAATAAAACAGTTTGCAGACTCCTGACCGTACATCAACAATTAAAACAGACCAAAAAAAGAAACAATTTAACTACGTAGCCTATTTAATCATAGTAGAAGCACAAATAAGCAAAATCAGACTCTTATTCTAAAATGCTTCATGTGGATATGTAACGATAGCCTGGACAGAGAGGAATAGGCTAACAGAGAGCTCTTATCCATAGTTGAAGTACACAAAATGACAAATTAACAACGTGTAAGCTAAACGCCCTGCTGCTGAAACACTTCAGTGTGAGTTGACGCCGGACAATACTGCCTGTGTCTGTTCGGCTGCCGCCATTATCCGACGTTTTCCTCCAGTTTCGTTACACGTCCTGTAGGGTTGGGCAGATAGACAATGCCATCGTCCATGCTGATTGTAAGTATGCTTTGCACGTGCCTCAGAATTCTCTTCTCCCCACACCCACACACACCTTTACCTTAGGCTTGCCCCGCCTCTCTCTGTCTCTCTCCACCCGTCTGCTCCGTTTTCTCCACCAGCAGTGTATTTTATAAAGTCGCCTAAAAGCCTGAGAATGTCTTTTTTTCTGTATATTTGCACCCGCGATCTATTATCATGGCAGCAGGTGAGCCACACGTCAGCTTATTAATGACGTAGCCTATCAAACAACTGAAACCAACATCTGCACTGTGTGTTCACCGTTGCTTTACCTGGCCCGTGTGTAAAATATCCACCGCGACTTGTAACGTAACTTAATAATCTACCAATTTTTTTTCTGTGCCACAACACATGCACATAAGACAACACGATGACATTGTCCATCCCGATGTTTCATTGTCCGTTCTTTCAAATTGTAATTTTGATTTGAAAACGATTAATCGCTCAGCCCTAGTTGCAGCCCTACATCAGTGTAATAGGGGGTCCTGGACCTCTGGTGGAGACCTTGGCTTTCCTAATGAGAAGCCCAGTGCAATATGATAGTTATTTTAAAACCACTTCTATTTCTAATGATAACATAATAGCATAATAGAGAAAGTACACCCTTTCAAAGAGTAACTGATTTTTTTATTCTTGGGAATTAGATTAATCTAGACATTAGAATTGAAATGTCAAAAAACATCCAAAAGAACCTGCACCTCTGTGCAGCTTCAAATCCCACTGGAACCGTCTGGAGAGATTTACCTGTCTGATGTAGTGGACTTGTTCAGTTTTTTGTTGATATACAATCCTGCTAATTATAATTATCCTGCTTGACTTCCTGTGTGTATTCTCCACGGAGCAGAGAACCGCTTCTATGCTTCTGAAATGTGCTGCGGCGCATCTGGTGGAATCGCAAGCATTGTCTAGAATGGCCACAATCAGCTCCTGCAGCCGCGCCCTGTGGAAACTGTGTGGCTGGAGTTAACAGTCTTATGGGAAAAAAATAAAACCCCTAATAGCCTCACGTCATCTTCGCCTGCCGCTGTCTGCTCTGTGAATATGGAGGAGCTGCCTGAGCCCTGCCTCTAACACAGTGAGCAGATGAGAGGACAGCGGGACAGCCTGAAATGTTGCGATCTTCTTTTTTGTGTAAACAAACGTGTGTAAACGCAATGGGCAATATCGAGGTCTGCAAAAATGATCGCGGTCCATGTATCGTATGATAAGTCAGTAATGTCATTTTCATGACAGGCCTAGTAGTAGCTACTGTATATGATAAATGAGACTTACTGCTAACTTTCCTTCTGTGGGTTGCTCCCTGCAGTTATCCCATTGTTGTGTCAACTGGCAATACCAGAAGTTCATCAAATGGATCCAAACAAGCCTCCTGACCACAGTAGTATGACGGGCGTTTCTTGGCTGGGACGTGGAAGAGGACTACAGCCAGAGGCGCCATCTGCAGGACGTAGTAGAGGGCTGCCACTCTCTACAGAAGAGTCTGGTAGAAGACGAGCCAGAGATTTTCCTACTCCTGGCGATACCCCACAAGGACGAGGAGTAACTCTGCCCGGAACTGAACCTGTGTTTGGACGAGCTAGATGGCTGCTGGTACAGCCTGATGGAGGAGTTGGCCGAGCCAGAGGGCTGGTCTTCCCAGCGGCTGAACCAAAGGTAGAGGCGGCAAGAGGTGCAGTCCTGCCTAGTCTGGAGCCACAGAACAGACAGACACCCCTGTGTGAAACCACGCCACGAGACCTACCAAAAGAGGTCTGAACCAGAAATGTGTCTATACGCAGATACAATTGGCATGTTTTCATTTTCTAAATATTGTTTTGCCCGACTTTAAGAGCTGCTGTGGTTTTTGTCTGCTTACAGGGTGACATGCCTACCTTTGGGCAAACATCAGCATTGGTCTCAATGTTTAGAGGAATGGGCATTGAGCCCTCATTGACTTCATGGGGAAGAGGAACACAACCAATGGGTCTGTATTAAAAGATTTAGATTTTAATGGAAACAATTAAATGGGACTGGGACCAGTTATTGGTTTTATAGTTACAGTTAGTTGCTGAACTCTGTCTAACTATAATGAGTTGTGATGATTTTCCTTAGTAATCAGTATCTTCCTTAAATGGAGGGGAGCTTTAGGTGCAGTGCATAAAGCTTTGGCACCCTCTCGTGGCAGAAAGAAACTGCATGGGGTGAAATTGACCTAAAACACAGAAAACATTAATTCCTATAATTATATATTGTTATACTCATTGATTATACTATTTTCACTGCTGTAAAACAGCATCTGTATTTCTGAAAATGACTTATTAACAGAGTGAAAATAAGAAGTACAATTTTGCTCCAGTAAAAACAATTTGTGTGGTGGTGTTGTTTTTTTTTATAGAAAAATAAAGGGAAAAATATAAATTTAAAGAGAATAAGATGGTCCTAGTTGCTTTTAACATTGCAAAGCCAATCTTCAAATCGTTCTTTGACCCCTTGCTCGTCAACATTTATTCTTTGTTTCCTCCTTTCCTCTCTCTGTTTGGGGAGTTGCTGAAAATACGTTAAAAATCAATATCATTAAATTAAGTTTCTCCCAAAAATAGAAATTTGTTTACAAAGGCAGGTAGTTAGCAACCCCTGTTTAACCAAGGTAAGGAGGATATTGGCAAAACTCAAACACCATCCATAAGAACGGAGTTATTTTTATTTTGTTGTTGTTGTTGTTGCAGGAAGAGGAGCAGCTGGAGAAATGGGAGACATGAAGCCGCAGGGTCCAACAGGTGTCATCGGCAGCCCAGAAAGCATCAGCCAACCTGAAGAGGTTATGGGCAGAGGCAGCAGGTAGGTGGGGGAGGAGTAGAAAGATCCAGTGGCTTGACTAACATACACTAAATATCAGAAACATCTGTCAATATGATGGAATATCCCCCCAAAAATGATAATATATAAATAAACTTCATTGAACACCTCTGAATCAGAATCAGAAGGTTTTTAGGCTTTATTGCCAAGTAGTGTTTTACACATACAAGGAATTTGCTGCGGTGATAAGGTGCTACACGTAGACAAACATACAGTCAACATAAATAAATGTGGAAATTTATAAACATGGAATTGAAGAACAAACCTGTACTTTAACGCCCTGCACCCGGCCCTGTCACCACTCCTAAATGCCTCCTCCTTTTTCAATCTTAGCTGTCTGAGTTTAGCTGTGAACCAGGGTTTGTCATTGTTATAACTCACCCTGGTCCGTGTTGGAATGCAGCTGTCCTCACAGAAGATGATGTAGGACGTCACAGCCTCTGTAAACTCATCCAGGTTGTTGGTAGCCTTCTTGAAAACATCCCAGTCAGTACAGCCTGGAGGTCCTCAACAGCTTCACTAGTCCACTTCTTTGATGTCCTCACTACAGGTTTACAGAGCTTTTAGTTTTGCCTGTAAGCAGGAATCAGATGGAACATCACGTGATCCGAGTCCCAGTGGAGCGCGTGTGACACCGTGATGAGCACTGCTAACTGTGGTGTAGCAGTGATCCAAAGTGTCCCCCTCTCGGGTTGGACACTTTATAAACTGTCTGTATTTGGGGAGTTCTTGGTTGAGATTTCCCCTGTTAAAGTCTATACACCAGCCATTGTTAATATAAAAACAGACACCTCCACCTTTTGTTTTGCCGGAGAGTTCTGTGTCGCGGTCCGCTCTGTACAGTTGGAAGCCTGCCAGCTGCAGCGCGGAGTCCGGTATCAGCTCACACAGCCACGTCTCCGTGAAGCACAGAACAGAAGATGAACAGACATGCCACTACACGCACTACACGGTAGGGCTGCAACGATTAGTCGACATAATCGACGACATCAATTATGAAAATCCGTCGACGTGAGATTTCATTGGTTGTTCATTTCTAACTGCAATGCACTACATGGAATGCTGGGGGCAGTATCGCTTCCACTGTCTGCCATGACTGCTTGACTGTAAGACAACTCCTGAAGAAGCAGCATTCATGCGAGAAGCAGAAAGTAAGAGAAGTACTGGAAAGTAACGGAAACTTTTTTTGTTTTTACAAGTTTTGTACGCTATTTCATCACTAAAAACACTTTTGAGAAGTTTTGAGCCAAGAAATCAACTGTGTGGAACTTGAATAAAATAATGTGCTCAAACGTTTTCGAGGTTGAAGCTCCACAAGCGCCCGCGAGGTTAGCGGTGCCAGCCGGCCAGCCAGTCTCATCCACAGAGCCTTCTGGTCCCAGTTACTCAGACCACTGCAGTAGCAGCAACAACAGAGCAAGAAGGGAAGGCCACAAATGTAAGATAGTTTAAATGTTCATGATGTAGCCTACAGAACGTTCTCCCCTTATAAAACTTAGAAGCACTAAAGGAAAAAATAGACTACAGAAGTAGTATGAAAAGGGACGGTTGCTTTATTATAATAAATAGACATTACGTTGTTAGTGTACAGTTGTACCTGCTTTTAATTTACTTTTATATAGTTCCAAAGCAAAAATCTCTCTTAAAAAGTTAAGTTTTAAAGTTAAAACCTGCTTGGCAATAAATCAGATTATGAGCTTATTGTTTTGAGGGATAAAGCCTGGGTTATCTTGGAGCAACGTCTCCATAGTTATCTGTTTTCTTGGTTTTGATGTCTCATAGATTATGCTGCCTAAGGGAATGCTCTTTTAGTTAGCAAACACGTTAAGTGCAGTAGTAAATCATGACTTATAGGAGTAGCCTACGCTGTCTTGTCGTCTTCCCTGGTAGTAAACTTCACTTAATGGTTAACGTTAGCTAGTTTGTTGGAGACCAGTTACTCACTTGAAAGATATTTAATTAAGTGGTTTTATTAGGGTTAGGGGGTGACAAAAATAATCGTGATTAGTTGACTAATCGAATAAGTAATTAACAGCTTTTGCAATATTATCGCGATATGATAAAACTAGATTTTCTAATTGCAAAGACTGCGATTACACTACGCTGTTGTATAATGGCCTTAAGCTTGACAGAAGCTGACACTACAGAAGTGTCACAGACGGAATGACCCGCAGGTAGATTGGTGGTTGAAATCGTCGGGCCATCCTTCACTTTGACGGACAGGAAAAATGCACAACAGAAAGACACGTGTAGTAAGTTAAGCGTATTGTGCCGATCAGCGCCAGTGTCTCACACACAGCCATCAGTCAGCTCAGGAAATATCTGTGAAACGGCGTTTCATACCAAACGCACAAGTCCGATAGAGGCCAAGTCTGTCCCGAGTTACAGCCAGTGCGCTGCTTACCAGCATCGGAGGCTGTGGGGGAGGAGGGGGACTCCGGTATTGTCAGAGAATTACTAAGCCTGTCTATTAAACACGAGAGGCGTCACTTCGTTTTATTTTCATTGGCCAACTTTTGTATTGAACCTCAAACTGAGTATTTTTTCTTTGCTTACCGGGAAATAGAAAGATTTGAACTGAGATAAGGGCTCATTAATTGGTGGTTGAACTGTGGGTTTTGAATTGAGCGCTTCATGCTTCCTGCTGGTGACCGACTTTATGGAGATGCACCTTTCATTTTCCAACAGGACTTGGCACCTGCACACAGTGCCAAAGCTATCGGTACCTGGTTTAAGGACCATGGTATCCCTGTTCTTAATTGGCCAGCAAACTCGCCTGACCTTAACCCTATAGAAAATCTATGGGGTATTGTGAAGAGGAAGATGCGATACGCCAGACCCAACAATGCAGAAGAGCTGAAGGCCACTATCAGAGCAACCTGGGCTCTCATAACACCTGAGCAGTGCCACAGACTGATCGACTCCATGCCACGCCACATTGCTGCAGTAATTCAGGCAAAAGGAGCCCCAACTAATATTCTAATTTTCGGAAATACTGAATTTGGGGTTTTCATTAGTTGTCAGTTCTAATCATCACAATTAAATTTAAAAAAAGAATAGGAAAGAATAAATTACAATTTTCAGCAGCTCAGAAAAAATTAAAGTAATAACAACACAATGAAACTGAAGATAATTACTAGTCCCAAAAACACTCGGTGATTATTCACCCCCTTCTTCATCCCTGTAACCATTGAAACATTTCCCCAGACCCCCCTAGAGGTTCAATGTCCACCCATCAAAGTCTCACACAATCCTGTCGGAAACACTGAAACATTTGTAACTTCCATTTGAGGGTAGCATAGGTTTGTTGTTGGAAATATTTGCAATAAAATCAATAAAACGTGATCCGTCTTCAAAGGCATGTAGCCTGTGCAATATAAGCACCGACCCGATTGCCTTAACTATAATTGATTCAGGATAGACAGATATGGGATAAGTTAGTTGTAAAATCTATGTTATATCATAACAGGCTGTACATTAAAGTATTTGAAAAAAAGGAAAGTAAAATCAGACGTTGAACACCCCCATACAACCGAAATGGTATGATCCTTGTTTCATAACACCTTTGCAACGATTCAACTGTGAGATTATAGTTGAGGTAGTTGAATCAGGCTCATTCTATCGAATCTTCGACTATTCGGGGTCAGCACCTATTGCAACCATTATCAATACTGGGAAAGCTGACGTTCAGCTCTGACCTGTTACAGTTTCCATAGCCGTGGTTTGGCCCCTCTGACGATGGTGGGACTTACAAGAGCAGCGATGCCGGAGCATGGAAGACACCCTCTACCTCCATTTCCTCCGGGTCATATCAAGCCTGTTTCTCCTGCCTCTGAGCAGCAAGCGGCCCGACCATCTCAGACTTCCTGTACAGGTAGGGAACGACTGACAATTTGCCAAACATAAAATGTTTCCTTCAGCCTCGTTCAAGTGAATATTTAGCCTTCATGAATGCAATGTTAACCAAATAAATGTATGACAAATGTTTCAATGCAGTGTGCTTTTTTTGTTCAGCCTTTCTAATGCAGTACATGATTTTACATAAAGGTGCTTACTGTAAAACTTCAGTTAATATCCTAGGGTTTTATTTACTAAAATCACTGAACGAACCCTGCCTATATTTGGGTTTTTAATTCCTTTCGCACAAAACTCTTGCTTAGCAAAGATGTAAAATAAGCCATCAAACTGTTTGTTTCCACCAGTATGAATGTTGGGGGGGGGGGTGATATCAAATAACATAAATTACCAATCATTCATTTGATCGAGCTCCGACAGACCGCTTAGGCACTTTTATTTTGCAGGCAGCAAGGTAGCAACAAGGCCGGCAATGAAAACAAACGTACCAAACAACACGGTGCAGGTAGCAGAGAAAAGTGTGGCAGAAGTTAGCAGACGGTGAGCAATCGACCTCACATAACCGTATTCAAAGCATAAATTCATTTTTTATGTAAAGCCGTTTTGATTGGTGGACCTTACAGACTAAAGGAATGTAAATAGTCGAGGAATGGACATGTTCGGGGTTTACAAGCGCTTCAGAGGTTTGGTCAACTTATTCGTCACTCGTGTTTACCATGCTGGTAAATCTGAGTGAATTAGACTTTGGGGGTTGTTGTTTCCCCAAAATTAGCTGGCTAACAATGTGTTGCATGTCTGTCCTGACAAAAGTTTAAACATTTATATTTGTATTCATGATCCAAGCAGCTTAGAACTAGCTGTGACCCGGTGGGCTGTAAGAGGTTTTATACATCAAAAAAACGTTTTATAAAAACCAGACCGGGCGTCTGATTGAGACCTATGTTCCCACAACAGGCCAGTAAACGGCTTGTCTGCTATTTGGGACTCGGCTATTAATTGAAGTTTTACAGTATATGTAAACCCAGTTTATTATAAATTGTAGTCATATTTATAATATGACAAGGACTTCTGAAAAAATACAAGATTTTAAAATGTAAATAATTTGAAGGACCTTTGTTTCCAGTGCCCGCCACTGAAGAGTTGCTGGAGCTTCCCGCTGCTCCAGGAAAGATGGAGCTGAAAATGGAGGCAGTGCGGTAAGCATACTCTACTATCTACTTTGCATTTACCTCTTAGGGCCTTGACATCACCAAGCTGTACCCCAGCTCCCCGTTACTGTAACTGGCTGTGAGTCTATTGTTAACGCATATTGTTTCTAAATGTGGCTCTTGAAGCAGTTCAGGATATTTGTTATTTGTGAAGTTACATGATTCTTGTAGGGTTGGACCCAAATATTCGATCCCTGCGTACACATTCGATTTTCATTTTTGGGATTCGAATATTGATTGACCTCTTCACATGCTCCAGTTCACATCAAAGGAAAACAAAACGAAGCCCTCAGTTCTGTGGGAGCACTTTAAACTGAGTGGTAAAAATGGCAGTTATGGAGTTCAGGAACATTTAGTAGGCTATAAAGATAAGTTACAAACTTTATATAAGGCGTTGTTACTTTCCTCTACCGGAAACGATGCTCATCCCGTCTGCTCTCCCTGGACCCCCGCCAGGAATAATATATTCCTGTGATCTGTTCTGGACCTGCTCTGCACAACAGCCTCCAAACTGGTTCTACAGCATCGAGTCTTTCAGTCAGTCTCGCTCTTCCGTGGCTCAATTTCTGATCACTTCCAACAATCCAATAAATATTCCTCTTTTCATCTAACTCCAGTCTCCTCCCTCTTAGTCCTGCACTTGGGTCTACTAGCCTAGCCACGAGAGAAGTTATTTAACACAACCTTTTGGTAATAATGTGCTGTTATTATATAGCCTACAGGTAAATAAAGAAACAATGTGCTCTCTCTCACAAGCAGTCAGTGACCGCCGTTCATTAATTCTCCCCCGTCAAGTTTCTCCCTCACTCATGTCATTGCCAGAACCTTTTGGGCATTCATCCTTGTGTTCTGCTTTAATCTATGAAATGCATAGCTGTATCTCGTCAAAAATTACAGCCCACTTACAGCTGGCGTAACGTAACCGCCAGTAGCAGCCGTCGAAGCTTGGATTACTCGCTGTAAATTGCTGTCAAAGCTTCGAAGCTCAGTGACATTGGGGCCAGCCCTAGATTCTTGCATCTCTTGGGTTGTATTCACATAGCTGTCACTTTTGATTTGATGAGGAGAGGAAAAAAAAAAAAAAAAGCATCAGCTAAATAAATGAAATGTAAATTCTAGCATATCAGATGCTTAACTCATCCTCCTATTCTTCATACATGATAAAGTAGACCATTTCTATTGTGAGCATATGATGCATTATTTTATTGATCATAAATATACAGATGCACAGGGCGAACAGTATGTGCACATTGGCTGTCAGCAGGCCTTTGACTGTAGTCTTTGTGGTGTATGTAACATTTTACAGATGCGAGGCGGCACAATACATTTGATCAGTCAGCCTTTTATTAGTGCTAGTTCTTTGGCTCGCTGTGTCAGAACCACTATTCGCTTTTAATTAACACAAAGTAGGTGACTGTTTCTGTGACTTGGTGCTGAAATGATCTTTGTGCGTGTATCTTCTCCTGGTCAGTGAGCCAACTAATAAGGCTGGAACAAAAGGACCTCCTATAACGATCGGCTCAAATCACATCCCGATTCATTGCAAGAATGAAGCAGTTTATCAGTACCATGTAACGTTCACGTAAGTATCATGTCATTTTTAATCTGTGCTTCTTGTATTTAGCAACCATTCAACAAAAAAAATATACTGGTGCAAATAAATAAAATTGAATGTGTGAAGTTTTAGCCACCCTTTCCATGCTTTGTGCCACAAGGCTATTCCTAAGCTACTAAACACTGTACGTGATCTTGGAAGTGTATTTTCATTATCATCTTTCAGTCCAAATGTTGAATCGATGGGAATGCGTTTTGGCATGATGAAAGATCACCGCCCGACCACAGGGGAAGTAGTAGCTTTTGATGGCTCCATACTCTACTTGCCTGTGAAAATGAATGATGTAAGTATCACCCTTATTAGTTGTGTAGCTAATTGTCTTATTGTAGAAGGACAGTTCCTGGTTGAAGCTTAGCTTGGAAAGCAACTGCATTGTTGTCTTACAGGTAAATCTTTGAGAGTTTTTAATAACTTGTGTATGTCAATGAGTTCCTACAAAAGGAGTTTTTAGGCCCCATCCACACTACTGCGTTTTCGAATTAAAACGGAGACCATTTGCTACGTTTGCACCTCCCGTCCAAACTAAAACGGTGAAAACGGAGAAGTTTGGAGACGCTGCCGTCTCCATTTTGCGTTTTGAAACTCCAGAGGGCGTTTTAGTGAAGAGTGTCTTAAAAATCTTTAGTGTCTTAAAAGTCATGCAAAGCAGAAACACGATGCTACTGACAGTTTTTGAGTTGGTATTTTTATTAAAATATTCTGTACGTGCAAATGACACTTTGCAACGACTCCCAGTCTGTTTTCCGCCGCACCAGTCCCAGCTCGTTATTGGGGCATGAAGAAAAAAAAATTCTTTATCTGCATTTCTTTATTCTTTCGCCAAATCTTCTGTAACTACGGAATAGACCATCTGCTACATGTTTACACCGGCACGCGCATGCCCAGTGTACCTGAACTGCCAATAGA
The DNA here is from genome assembly GCF_014851395.1 of Micropterus salmoides. Classification (NCBI taxonomy): domain Eukaryota; kingdom Metazoa; phylum Chordata; class Actinopteri; order Centrarchiformes; family Centrarchidae; genus Micropterus; species Micropterus salmoides. Next base: position 33,217,932 of record NW_024044459.1, on the reverse strand, counting down.
TGTGCGTTTTCAGTCGTTTTCATGTAGATGGAGATCAACTCTGATACGCAGCTAAAACACTGGTGTGGACGGAGATCGTATTTGTTTTAATTCTCCGTTTGTAAACTAAAACGGAGTAGTGTGGATGGGGGACAGTTTAAATGTATTGCATTTTTATTGTGCAGAACGATATAGTGCAAATCTGTCACTTTGCTGAACTTAACACTGATTCCATCTTCGTTTTTTTTTTTTTTTTTTATATCTTTATGACCTGCAGGTGGTGCTTCTCAAGAGTTTGAGACGGACTGATAATGAGGAAATACAGATCAAAATCCAAATGACAAAGATTTTGCCACCCAGCTCAGACCTATGCATCCCCTTCTACAATGTGGTGCTCAGGAGGTATTTTTAATAAAAGCGCCTACACTGTTTCATCAGAGATGAACCACGTTACTTTTAGATTACACATAAATGATCAAATTGAAACTTTTTAGTTGTTAGTATGGAGACAGATGGCAATAATCTTCTACGGCAGGTAAAACATTTAACATGAAAAGTATTTATGTAATTAAAAACAAAATTCAATTCAGGTTTAGAAATTTTGGCCAAGTTTGAGGATGTTTTTCTTAGTGTTCTTGTTTGTCAAGGGTGATGAAAACGATTGGACTGAAGCTGGTGGGTCGAAATCATTACGATCCAGAAAGCGCAGTCATACTTGGAAAACATCGGTTAGTACTGTGTCGTATTTTGACATCGGATGCGATCTAACATAGCAACTCCAGTCCATTCGTCGTCCTTTTTGTCTGTTTTTATAGGCTGCAAGTGTGGCCAGGATATTCGACCAGTATCAAGCGCACAGATGGAGGCCTGTTCCTGTGTGTGGATATATCTCACAAAGTCTTGCGGAATGACTCTGTGCTGGATGTCATGTGAGTTCACAGCGAATCAGCAGTAGCATACAAACAGGAGCACCTTCACAGATAAGTTAGGATTGATAAGGCAAGCGTTTAGTTTTGGTAAACTATATTTTCTGTAAAAACTGGAGCATTTTTCATTGTAACTTATTTGGGACCACATACTTTATTTGCATAAGTACTCACTCAGTTGTCAATGCTACAGGGAAGGAATCGCTTTTTCTTGTCTCTTGTCTTTTTCTTGGAAGTAATCGTTTTTTTCTTTTTTACACTTCCTGATTTTGTAATAGGGCCCAATTGGGCTGCAGCTAACGATGATTTTAGTAATAGAGTATTCTACAGATTATTTCATACATTCATCGCGGTGCCTTTTAGTAATCAAATTAATCGATGAATCATTTCAGCTCTAGGGCTCAATTGTGCTCCAAAAACAATGAGCTGGGAGGAAATCTGTCGGTTTTGGGTGGGGCTTTTGGACACTAATAAAATCAAGAGTGCATCTTTCATTTATTCTTTCTTGTGCGTGTCTTCTGTATGGGTACTGTAACATGCTCATACAACTTTAAGTGCTCATACATGGAGTATGCCATGACCAAGCCACAGAGAGCTATATAAATACTATATTCTGTGATATAGTCATACATATTTCAGTACCAGTTTGTGACGTTCTTAGTGCATCTGTCCTCTGAGACAGAACTATGAATACCCCCAACCACTACAACCCACCACTCTGGGAATGTGGTTGTATTAAGAGGTAAGTTGAAGGGCAGCAACTACACTAATGCAACAGGGTTGTTGAGTCTGTAGATTAAAACACAACAATAGATCTGACCTTTGGCTCTTGGTGTCTGCCAGGAACACGTTGTACCAACAGAGCAGAGAGAACTTCCGAGACGAGTGTGCCAAAGAACTCATCGGCAGCATCGTCATCACCCGCTACAACAACTGCACCTACCGCATTGATGCCGTTGAGTGGGACAAGTCACCCAAAGACACCTTCACTTTGATGAATGGCACAAAAACCACCTTTGTGGAATATTACAGGTGAGACGGCTCTGTCCGTGAATTGATCAAATCTGAGCAGGGGAGCAAAGCGGGCGTTTTTGTGTAATCTTGCATGGAAAGTGGTGATAGTAAAATGGTGAGAGTGGTGAAAATCTTAAATTTATCTCCCTGTTGGTGTTTTTTTTTTTGGTGTTTTTCTTTCATTTAAAAACTTGCTTACACTTCCACATTTTAACAGCAAGAACTACGGGATTACAATCAAAGAGATGGACCAACCTCTGCTCTTGCATCGGCCGAAGGAGAGGTCCAAACCAGGAGGGAAGGTAAAACCTCTCTTCGGGATCAGTTTATTTATTTATTTTGTTTTTGTAATTCTTTATTTTGGTAACGCAGTATATATTACAAGACTTGCATCAGGACTGGGGAAGTTTTCCCCTCTGCCTTATTAACAGTCTTAATAATAAAACAGAAATAAAACAATGATTATAATAGTAGTAAAAGAAATACAATTAATGAATGTAAAAAAACAAAATATGAGATGGATTAATTATCATATCATTTCTCAAGACATGATATCAGCTATAAATCTCTTTACAGTAGTAGACCACACAGCTGACATGAACTGAATTCTTTAATCAGACTGCCACCTTGTGGCTGCAATAAGTCTTGCAGTCTGCAGAATTTTTAAGACAAGAACATTGAACGCACCTAAAAAAAAACAAAAAAAAAACATCACAAATTTGCTGTACAACTAAAAATTTGGCTTGTCATGTAAACTGTCCCAATTTCCCCATGTCACAGGCATCAGTACATTAACATTTGTTATACAAATGAATACTTAAGGTTCATTAGTCCATCAGAAGCATGAAAAAGCATAGGAAATTGTCTATGTGAGTATAACACACTTTACTGTGTAGATAATGTTATAATATTGCTTTATTGCAGCAAATCATTACTGGAGAGATCCTTTTGGTGCCGGAGTTGTCCTTTATGACAGGAATACCTGAGAAAATGAGGAAGGACTTCAGAGCGATGAAGGTAAATGTCATGGATCAGCACAATGTCCTTCCTCACAGAGGCTGGTCTTCTCAAACTTTAGGCATAACACCTGAATGAAGTAGCTGTAAAGACGAGACGTTCTTATAACGTGGAAGATGATATCTATTGTAAGTAAGTAATACTCTACTCTAAAAACGCAGCAGACACACAAACTCATGAATTTAAATACAAAGTGTAAGTAGTGCCTAAGATTAGAAAGTGTAAATCAATGATATCCATCATCTCAGGAGATAAAGGCCTAAAAGAATTTGCATAAAATTGGTAGTGAAGGAAGTTGTGGAGACCAACTCTTTCACATATTGCAGGACATGACCATGCACATCAATGTGAGCAGTGAGCAGCACACCCAATCAATAAAACAGCTTCTGAAGAACATCAGCACCAACGCTGAGAGTCAGAAGGAGCTCAGCCGATGGGGACTCGAGATTTGCTCAGAAATCCTGGTGGTGAGGTTCAGCTGTTAATACTGTACATATATTCTTGTTATTAAAAGAAACTCATTTTATGTCCATATAAATGCAAAGAATGAAACATGTGAAGACAGTGATACAGCGCGTCTGTGGGCTTTTTTGTATAATACTGATAAATGCAATATTTGTATTAATAACTGTATTGTTAAGCCACATTCCACTTTTTCATATCGGTCTACTGTAAAATGAGGATTGCCGTGTTTAACAATCAGGGTCCCAGAGCCCATTAAAATGTGAACTGGGGACTGACTCAAAGAAAGTCTGGTCCTGAGGAACACCGTTTAAAAGCATGAAGTACAACCATATCTGAATAAAATATTTTAAATGCTGGTTGACTGTCCGACAGGTGCGCAGTGGTGAAGCAGGTTGGTAGGACAGTAAAATCTAATGTACTTTGGTATTGTTTTGCTCTAGCTTTTATACTTTGTGTTCCTTGTCTGTGGTGGCCTTGTTACCACACTTCCTTTTTATTTTGGCTGTGTATTGTGTCCCGTCTTGCAGCTTAAAGCTAGAACTCTGCCTGTTGAAACCATCAGTCTGCAGTCCACATCCTTTGGCACTGGTGCTGATGCATCCTGGTCCAGAGAGATTTGCAGGGATGCTTCGATCAGCTCTGTGAGTGTTGAAGAGAAATCTCTTTTGATGCCCCCTCATTTTGATCAATATAGTTTTAGCTGTAACACAACAACCAAAACCTTCAGAGGGTGGTATTTTTCCATCTTTGATGTGCTGTGCTGATCATCTGTGTAGCTCAAATTCCCAAACTGTCTGCAGTGACGGTGGCCACACTTTCTACCTGCCCTCCTTAAGCATCAGTGTGTAATTTTGTCTCGGCCTCAGGAATGGCTGCTATATTTACTTTGTTTCTTAACCAATTGACCCATCTTACTCTTAGATCCCATTGACCACCTGGTCAATCTTCTACCCTCGCCGCTGTGCAGAGCAGGCTGAAGAGCTGGTTTCCACCTTTAACAAAGTGGCCGGGCCCATTGGGATGCGACTGCATCGACCCATTAGTGTGGAGCTGAGGGACGATCGCACTGAGACTTACGTCAAGAGTATCCACACTCAGATTTCCAGTGAGGTATGACATAAAACAAACAGATTAAATAGTAGGTTAACACTTTTAATGAGCATCCGTGTTTCTGCTATTTGATGTTGACTTCAGTACATGCCAACATATTTAAAGACAAGCTACTCTGAGCCACATTAAGGCATATTGACTAAATATTAAGGGTGTGAGGAGACACTTGGCTCACGAGACAAGACCCAGGATTCTTTAAAGAAATCTTCAACGCTAAATTATATGAAAATGTTGAGTATTAAACCATTAATTTAATGCATTTTGGTGAATTTGTCTGCACCAATTTATGGTGGAGAAATGTTTTAATTTATGGAAGGGAAATAAAATTCAGGTGGCAGGTTCAAAATATAACAGAATATAAGTGAGTGCAGCTCTCGGGCATTCTGAATTGTTTTCAGATATATTTCTCCTGTAGATCAACTTATCTCATTTAATATTAAGTAACCTCTTTTTAAATGTGCACGTGGAACCTTTTAACCTCAGTAATCTCATTTTAATTCCGTTACTAAACTCATAGTCTTTACTAGCTTCTGTGTTTCTGCAGGTTTTCTGCTCATTCAGAATCACAGAATCTGTGTACACTGACAGAAAAAACATGTATAATTACGAGAATGAGATTTTTAAGTCCAATGCCAATTTTAAAACAGACATGCCGATATATTGACCGATATTCTTTTTTCCCCCTTTATTTTAAATGTAAATGCTCCATATTTGTATAGCGCCTTTCTAGTCTTTTTGACCACTCAAAGCGCTTTTACACTACATCTGCATTCACCAGTCACGCACATTCATTCACTGAGCCTAAGTGCTCAAACAGAAACTAACATTCACACACATTCATACACCAGGGGCCATTCGGGGGTTCAGTATCTTGCCCAAGGACACGTCGACATGCAGCCTGGAGGAGCCGGGGATTGAACAGACCTTCCAATTAACGGGCAACCCGCTCTATCTCCTGAGCCACAGCCGCCCCTTTAAGAAACGCATAACATAAACAAAAACAATCCCTGACATTTATGCTGAGACTATACCAAGATACCATGGTACACCACATAATGCAGTTTAAAAATAAACCGTTACTGTGAGAAATGGTACTTTGAACAAAAGTGCAGCAAAATATATTAGTCAAATGTATAAAACTACAAATAACATTTTTCAAAAATCTAATGTTATAAATTATACAGTATTACTGCTAATGAACGTAAATTTCTACATCTAGTTTATCACCAGCACTCTGTTAATTCTATCCAGTGCTACAGAAACCATTTCCTAACCACCATCTGGCTCTAAAAATGCCGTCTATGATGTCACAGTGACGCAGAGGAAACTGCTGTTGAATTAATCTAATACTACTAGAACTTTGTTAGGCAGGAAGCCGTGTTGGATACTTATTCAGCTCATGTTTATTCACAAGTCTGCTCTGATTTAATCATTTCTGGCACACTGACTGTAACTAGAGACAAGAAACTCGCAGATATATTTAGAATACGTCAAACATTATAATTTAAATCGCTCGTGAATGTTGGCGCTCCTCCACTGATAAACATGGCGTTAGCTTTGTTGCTAGAACTGCCACACGGTTTCAGAAATAAATCTACTACAGTAACATTAAACACACTGCTGAACCTGAAAAACGCGAGGGTTAGCAAGTCTGGTCTCCGTGGAAGAGAAGTGACGAGGGCTATTTTTATTATTTAAGTCCATGTTATTGACAAAAGACCAACACACCGGGAACACGAAGTGTGAGAGCCACCAGGAGCTACTCACCATAGCTCCGGCAGACTTTGGTCAGCTGATGTTTTGTTCTCTGGCGTGCAGTATTTTGAACAGAGGAGCTGCTGAGCGCCTTCCGGTGGGAAAACTACGCAACACTTATGACATGAGGGAAGGATCAGAGTGCTTATTTTCTAATAGTCATATCGGCTGTTATAAACGCCGAAGCGGATATATCTGCAAGTAGCTGTATTAATATTATGTGTGAAATTTTAGTAGCAGCACTCTTCATGCACACATCTATTATGTGCACGCCATAGACTGCCTGGCACTGCACTTCCGAGGTCTGCCTTTTGCGTTATGTTCTCAATTAAGATTTAGATCAATTTTTGACATTTATAAATTGAAAAAAATATCCCACCTTTAATTGTTCAATCAAAATTTATTTATAGAGCACTTTATAATCCATGCGGACACAAAGTGCTCTACAGTAAAACATAAATGAATACATAAAAGACACTAAAAACAAATGTTGAGCATATTTACAGTATATAACTTGTCAGTGGGGAAAAAAAAAAAAAACAAGAATACCAAAAGAAAAATAATCATTCATTAATCGTAATCAAAGTAAAATGTTCAATTAGTTAATTTTAGGCCATCTAAAAAAGTTCTGTCTCTTTGTAGATCAGTAAAAGCAGGGGAAGTGGTTCAAGTCTGGTTGCCTTGGGAAACATGAGTGTTATTGTAAAGCCCTTTTTAAAAATGTTGCATGTTTTATCCCATTAGCTACCAACTGCAAAGACATTAACACTAGTAAATTATAACTTATAATTCCAGGCAGCTCCCTGGAAAACCATGCACAATATAACTAAATTCCCAGTATCTGTTTTGCATGATCCATCTTTCTTTATTACTTTTGAAAGCTGTGATGTTTAGCAAATAAGAAATTCAAGTTTGACCATAATGACACATTTTAGAGTATCTGGTACAGCTGAACTAAGCCTGCAATGCAATGAAAGTCCATTGTGAGTTTTCATGTCTGTTTACAGCCCAATATGCAGCTCGTAGTGTGCATCATGGTCGGCAACAGAGACGACCTCTACAGCGCCATCAAGAAGCTCTGCTGCATCAACAGTCCCATCCCGTCTCAGGTTTGTAATTGAGAGATGAAACGGTATGAAAATTTCACATCACGATTAAATAGACCAGAATGATCGCGGCTATCAGTATTATCACAGTATTGTTAAAATGTGTTAAATGTTCAAAAGGTACTGATACACGCACTGAAACCATTTCAGCTAGTTTTATATTGAAAACTACAAATAAAATTAGCATCAATTTGTCATGCAACAATAAAATAACAGCCAATAGCTAATGTAAACATATGAAAACTAAATCAAATGTGCGTTTGCATTAAACATTAAAAAGTATAAACTATGACCCCATGCACAATGTACATGAATACAAATGAGTTCTAACAAGACAGTGATGGTAACTTCAATGAGTCTTGCGGGAGTCTACAACATTTCTCCTGTTGAAACACTTTTACATCCAGTTTGACAACTGCCGGATTTTAAAGGCACAAAATATGTTTGTTGGGTTATAAAACTACGGTAACTTGTTATCATGTGCAGTGAGCGAATAGTCTGTAGACACAACACATTGAACACAGAACAGCATGCAGTGTTTGTACAAGAGAAGGTAACACTGACAGCTTCCGTTTACATCATGCACTTTTTGGAGGTATGAAGATGACTCATAAGATTTGAAGTAAACCAGTTAGGTCAATAACGATAAAACATTTCATATCTTTCAATATCAATAATCATCACGATAAGTATCAAATCATTATTCAAAACAATCATAAAATCTTTGTCAGCAAATATGCGTGAGTAAAATTAGAGGAGAACTCCTGGCAATTTTTAAGTTGATCTTGATCGTTATACCTTTTGGTGAGTACTGTCTATAGAAAAAAAACAAACCTGATTGGTGCCTGCATGGAGCTGCTACAGCTAATGCCCAGAGCTCCCACTCAGCTAAAACGGCAGTTATGGGGGCATATACATAGTGTCTTTGTGCCTCTTAACAGACACAAAATGCAATTAATATGTCTGTCCAACATGAACAGGGCCCTTACATGACAACATGATGCGTGTAGCAACTTAGCCATTGTTTAAATTCACCTAATTAGTGTTTTAGACGGCCCGTGGGAACTCAGTTGTTGCCGGGAAAAGGTAAATAGCAGTGTGCAGGTGGGAGGAGTGTAGTGTGTGAAGAGTGAAGAGCGGAGTTGCTCACAAGTGAAGAAGAAATGGTTCGCGTTTGTGCCGTTCCGAGTTGTGGTAACAGAATGCGAAAATACAAGAACTTACCTTTTTCTGGTCCTTTTTCCTCAACAAAATCAACATCTTAAAGGAGACCTATTATACTGCATTTCCAGTCCTTTATTATTGTTCTGTGACTCCTGTATGGCAGCTTTGCATGATTCAAAGTAAAAAAAAAATAAATATCTGTCTTATACTGGCCCTTCATGTAGGACTTCATTTCAGCCTCTGTCTGAAACAAGCTGTAGATGCTTCCTTCTCTTTAAGCCCCCCCTCTCAAAGCCCACTGTCTTCTGATTGGCCAAGACCTGAACCATGTTACCAGGCTGTCGTTGCTGAGCGGTACAGACAGACTGAGCGTTGCTGTGCAGAGCAAATGACCGTATATGGAATACCTGCGCCGTATGTCATCAAACTGAGGCGTTGGTAGAAAAAGCAATTCAAAACAGAGCGTTCAGAACAGGAGGAAATCTGAGGTTTTTGCACACAGGGATTTCTTTTAAATACTTTTACTTCATTATTTGAATTATTTGACCATGTTTAACATGAATATCATGAACATTGTAGATAAGTCAAAATATGGAAGCATAATAGGTCTCCTTTTAATAAAAAATAATAATAATTAAGTCCTATTTCATGTATGATTCAAGTGAATAAAATGAAACATTTATTGAATTTCCAGCTCTTTCCCATTTTAGATGTGTTTGTTTTAGCTGATTCAAGCTAACACTGCTGCTCGTCTTTCTGCCACTCAGTGAGCGTAACTGCGTTCTGTGACATCATGCGCATACCCTCTATTATCCAGCCCTAATCTGTTAATAAAATTGTTTGTTTCTTTTGAAACTATTTTACCACTTATTTGTTATCAGGCCATCAATGTCCGGACAATTTCCCAGCAGCAGAAGTTGAGGGGTGTTGCCCAAAAGATACTCCTGCAGATAAACAGCAAGTTAGGAGGAGAGCTGTGGACTGTCAGTGTTCCTTTGGTGAGTATCGGGTCTCACAAGAGCAAGAAGATGAGTGGCTTTTGACCAGTAAAGTGGTAGCCGCTGTTAAATATGCATAATGCTACTTGTGAAAACGATGCATCATATTGGCAGGAGAAAATTTGTACTACACTGTAGCAAGCAACTGCTTGAGGATGCCCCAGCACAAACGCTGACACGGAGAAATTGTTATACACTTTACATTCAGACATTCACTCAACATGATTCTTCAAAGTCCTCCCGACCCGACCCGCTCCTGCTGGTCCCTCTGATCCAGCTGACGAGGTTCAACTCAAACTAACAAAAGCTCCCAACACGGCCGTCTCTACTGTGTCTCTGTGTGTTGTGTAGGTTGGCAGTAGACATCTGAGGTCCAGCACACTACTGCATTTAGAGGGAGAGCATAATTAGTCAATGAACAGCAGCAGTTTGCTCTCCCTGGCTCTGCTCACCTGAGCCACCTCCCACTGCAGCTGAATGCAAACCAAGCCCACCTCCACACACACACACACTATCATTGGAACAGCATTAAAATAATAAAAATTACCGCTGTCAGTGGAGAAATAGTGAACCTCTGTCTCATTTGAATAGAAAAACTTGATGGTGGTTGGAGTGGATGTCCACCATGACACCAGCAAGTCGCATCGGTCAGTCATGGGCTTTGTTGCAAGTGTGAACAGGTAACCTCCCCACCCGCCACCCCATTTCTTACAGTCTATTGGAACATCCGTAAACTAAACATGTTCAATCTGCAGATTAGTGCTAAAACTTCTTGTGTTTAAGAGACTTCTTCTCTTGAAACATTGGTTAAAATTGTAATGTCTCAATAGAAATGCATTTGTCTTTTTCTTCTCCAGCTCAATGACCCGCTGGTACTCCAGAGTAACTTTCCAGACACCCACTGAGGAGCTGATCAATGGCTTCAGAGTTTGCTTACTGGCCGCACTGCAGAAATATTTTGAGGTAAATATTGCCAACATGCTTTACATACATGTCTTGACATTCAGCTCCCCTCCTCTCTGAACCACACAATCTTTTTTTCAGCCAAGAGTCACAGATCTGTACAATTATTCAGTCATAGCAACATTACATTTACTGTCTGTACGTCTGTGTATATTCTTTCTCTTTCTCCCTCTCTCTCACCCCAACCCGTCGAGGCAGATGGCCGCCCACCTTGAGCCGTGGTTCTGCTCAAGATTTCTGCCTCTTAAAAGGACCAATTTATGGTCGCCTAGTGCTGCTCTTGGTGGGAATTTTTGGGTTTCTGTAAATAGCATCACAGAGTACAGTCTGGACCTGCTCTTTTATGAAAAGTGCTATGAGGTAACTGTTGTTGTCGATGACCTGTCGTCTCTTTTCCTCTCAAGGTGTCTCAGTAGAATATCAAGTGCAAGGCCCTTTTTAAAAAAAACTTCTAACCAGAGTTACTGATCAATATAGACCTTCTGATATTGGTGCCCTATTTACAGTGGATTTTACAGAGGTGATCTCTGTGTGGATGTTCTTTGGATAATAAAAATGTGTAAACGCACTCAGAATGCATTGCAGTGGGAGCGAAACTACAATTTTTGGATAACGCACGCCTGACATAACACTCGTGTCTATTTATTTGTACAGGTGAACCACAACTTGCCAGACAAGATTGTGGTATATCGGGACGGCGTGTCAGATGGTCAGCTGAAGATGGTGGAGCAGTACGAGATCCCTCAGTTGATCAAATCCTTTGAGACTTTCCCCAACTATGAGCCCAAGCTGGTCTTCATTGTGGTCCAAAAGCGCATCAGCACCACCCTCTACTCCTCGGCGTCAAACAACTTTGGCACACCTCCACCTGGAACCATTCTGGATCACACGCTCACTCAGCGAGACTGGTCAGTTTTAGTCTAAGTGAATGAGTTGTTGTTAAAGCCTCTTTTAAGCTCTTAATTTTATTTCCAATTTGAAGCCTTACAGATGTCAAGATGTTACTCTGATGTTTTTGAAAATGATCACAGTAGTAGCAGCCTCCCTTAGTTAGGAAAAAAGAGGGTGCGAGTTAAGGTGCGTTCTCACCAAAAGCGAATCCAGCAATTTTGGGCGGCTTGATTACATACAAAGTCGATGGAAAGACGCAAATTCACTCTGCAGGCCGACAGGGAGCTGCCAAAGAATGGGGAAGTGTACAGAGAGCAGCGCTGCAACTTTCGGAGAAATAAACCCCCATAGTCTGTCTGGATTCTGCTCTGACAACTACGCCGTATACCTGCGTGAGGAGATCAGAGTTAACTGCTTTTATTAAATTAATTAGCTTTTTACTTTAGTTTTTGGGATTACAACTTGATTTATCTTCCCTCGCGTTTCTCGGCAGCTAGCTTCCGTGCACATCCGGTTCCACTGCTGTTGTTGGCGTCGGATGGCACCAGAGGTCTGCTGGACTACTACTTCATATTTATATAAAAACTGGACATTACTTGGAAAAAAGAAAGCGAGGAAGTTGAACTACCTGGTGAGTTCAGGAAATGTGTCTGTAACTTTATTCCCGCTATCGTTGTACTTTACTGTGAACAGGTTAGCATAGCATAGCTCTGATCAATCCAAACTCCATTCAGAAAACAAACATTTTAAAAGTTGTCGTCCTGCTGACTTGCTGACAGACCTGACAAAGCATGAATTCATATGTCTAACAAAACGGCATCATATTGTAGTTATTTTGGCATCAGTTTGATCCATTTATTGTATATAGTGTGTGTGTGTGTGTGCGTGTGTGTGTGAACACTCAAAATGTCCAGCGGTCAAACTTGCGCGAGTAAAGCGAGGCAAATATGAAATTCGCTTTCGGTGTGAACACAGCTTTACTCTACCTAGCATGTGCCTTTCATGTGTGGGCTTGTCCATTATTATATGAGGTACTTACTGAGTTGGTGTATTACCTGCAGCAGATGTTAGTCTGTGCATCCCACTCTAGAGAAGTATCAGCAAAATGTATTTTAGCCATCTAAAACAAGGCGACGTCATGGGTCGTAGGTCACGCTCGCCAATTGCAACCAACATGGCAACTTCCATGGAAGAAGACCTGCTGTTATGTAGATAGAAATGGTAATAAAAACATAGTTCATTATCTAAGGCCTTGTACACCACTGAAAACGTAGTTATTGATATGGCATTTCTGTCAATAGATCCTCCTAAATATTACACACTGGACCTTTAAAATCACACAGTTTAAATCACACAAATGAACAAATTCACCTGTGGAGTTCCTGTGGTCCCAACAAACTTCATAACTTACATTTTTTTGACTCAACAATGCTTAACCATATTGTGTGATGTTCTACCTCAGTACATCTTAAGAACAGAGATTACTAGAGATGCAGCGATAACAGATTTTGTTGGTACGATTATTGTCAGAGAAATAATCACGGTTTCATGATTATTATTCATTTAATTTCACAACACTAGTAATGACTTAAGGTGATTTTTAATATTTAATTACATTAACAATTATATTTCTATAATATGTAAGTATTATTAATATAAGAGGAATATTAACTTTTATCCCCCAGGGGAAATTGTTTTAAAGGAGGGGAATAAACTGAACTGGTACTGTTACAGTCATCAACACTCATCCATACATGTTTTTGTGAAAATGAGAGCGAGAAATTGAGTGCAGTGTTAACTGAAATGCAGTGAATTGGTAGCCTGTAGTCCTGAAAGTCTACAAGCTCCTGATGTTGTGTTAGTGTTTTACACCTGGCAACATTTTCTCACCACAGACAGGAGAAGGCAACAGGATGTAACGTTAAAGGTAAAGTGACTGAAGGTCTTGAGAGGACTACCCTGTAAGGCCCTTTTAAGAAAAGAAGCGATTTGCACTGCGTGGAAGCTGCTCAGCGCAAAAGTACTACTGCTTTGACCGCGGCATGCGCGCTAGCTCGCCGTGCGGGGCACGTTGCTTGACGCAGCAACAAACCACTCTTGTTGCGGTATGTCTGAACGTTTACACCTGCTTTGCTTGTTTACGTTACACTGAAAGCTCGACTCTCACCGATACGGCATCGATTGTAAGTGATACGGTTATATGTATAATTCCGTACCAACTTGCTACGTTATTTAATATAATGTATTAGGCCTACCTTTACGCGTAAGCTGGGTGGTGATCCCGCAGGTGCTGCATCAAGTTTAATGTAGTTATTCGCTCCTTTAGCAGGATCCTTTTAACGGCAAGTTTTTGAATAGGTGATCCGTCATCTTCAATAACACGCTGGTCAGACTTGGTGAACCCGGAACACATTGCACTCTGGAGAACCTTATGAACGGCCAATACTTGTTGCGATTCGGACCTTGAGACGGGGCAGAAAGCGGTTGATTTATGGTTGTATCAGCGGCCGCAATCCATTCTTTGTGAAACTTCAATGTGTCGGCAGAAGGCTTTTTAAAGTTTCTGTCAGTTTATTTTATTATTTTTCTTGCCTGTTTTCTCATTCAGGGTGGATTTCTATCTGATGGCACATCACATACGCCAGGGCTGTGGACTTCCTACACACTACATCTGCTTGTACAACACGGCAAACCTCACACCAGACCATTTGCAAAGGTATTGATAACCCCTTTTTTATTTCTTTTACATTAATCAGCATTCTGTTTATATGCTGTCGTAATGGGAGAGCAACCTTTTTTAGCCAGCTGGCAAAAATATTCTCTAGGCCAGTCGTCATTGACGTTTATTAAAGAAAAGCATTATTAGTGGCAACTGTAACACAAAGACGATATTAAAGCTAGGGTAGGCAACGTTGGAGAACTAGTGAGACATTTTGAAAGTATCCAATAATAAAATCCCACCTCCTCCCTTCAGGCGTCCCTCTAAAGTAGGGCCCTATGATTTCTGGACAATATCACGCAATACATTGCCCCTCCCCCGCACTTAGCCAAATTAACAGGGAAAAAAACTGCTGCTCTGTTTAGATGTCATATACAGGTACACTGCCTCTGTCCTTAGCTTTGTGTTGTTGTTTCTGAAAACAGAAAACACAGAATCTGGACAAAAATAAACTGATTTCAAAGGGTCTTACCAAAGCCCCACCCACCAAACACATTTCCATGCGCAATCTGTGTACGGGCAGAGGTTGCTGAAATGATGATAAAATGATTGACAGAAAAAGTACTGTAAATGTTCTGTCTCATCTGTCAGTATACATAATGAAAAGGAGGGGAGAGAGAAGACATCCCTGTGGTTAGCCTGCAGACGTAGAGGGTCTGAGAAATGATTGTTCACAAAGACCCTCTGCCTTCGAGCAAGTTTAATTTGCCTCACCAGCTTGTCTTGTGGATTTTAAAGTCAGGTTGCAGCTTCTGAATGAAAAGATTGGGTTGCACTGTATTAAACACAGAGGAAAATGTCTTTTCTGCTCATTCGATCGTGATTTGCAAAGAAATCTAAGTATACATTTCTGAGCTCGACCTTGCTGTTTGGTCACGTGTTGCTATTGTGGTATGTTTTCAGTTCAGATCCAATATTTAACAATGTTGCTTTGGTTCCTCACCAGGCTAACTTTCAAGATGTGCCATTTGTACTGGAACTGGCCGGGCACTATTCGTGTTCCAGCACCATGCAAGTATGCCCACAAACTGGCTTTCCTGTCGGGCCAGTACCTGCACTTAGAGCCGGCCGTCCAACTATGGGACAAGCTCTTCTTCCTTTGAGCTGCGCCAGTTACTACCACGAGCAACTGTGCAAAAAGACAAAACTCATTTGAAATGCTGACAGCTTCCCACTTCAGACTTTAAAGTATACTGGAATACTGAAAAACACTGTCGACTTCCACCTAGGATTCCCATATAGAGAAAAGTTCAGTTTAAAATGAATGTTTGCAAAGTTCTTCTCTTTAGACCTTGTGTCTGTGGCATAATTATCGGTCAAGTGTTGGTTTAAAGTTCAGACACTGTCTTGACATTTATTTCAGAACTAATAATATGCACTATACATTTCTGCTTAGGTTGGGTTTGGTTTGTTTGTTGTTCAAAGATGCAAAGTTAGACCACAGTGAAAGAGATTGAGAGAGGAGATTTCCATACACAAGTATCTCATCAATCCTGCCCAGCTTTGTTGTGCTGTACTGAGTTTCAGTATGTTCGGCGCACTCATCATCTGTGTGGGCCCACTTTTTCTGTTTGAAGCCGTTTTTTGTTGACACCAGTCCAAATGCCTTATTTTACAGCAGTTTAATTGAATTTAGCCATCATTCATTGTATTATGTACACCACTTCCTACTTGTGACTTCAGAAATATGTCTTCTGCGACAAAGGCCTATTTGAGGCCAGAGTGATGTAAACTGAACTACAGCAAAGTGAAGATTTCTAATAAAGGAAGGTGATGCAGCTTGTTGTCGTCTGTTGGAATTAATAGCATGGACCAATGTTTCCATTTATAAACAGCCTGTAATCTCATAAGGCATACAACACTCAACCTTTCATACATGTTTATGATGTGGACAAAACACCCATTTGTGACATCTCATTTCAAAACCATGAATTATTTTGGAAAACATTCCTGGCCTCTAAATATTTTACTTGAAATAAATGAAATGGTTATTACAAAAGGCTATTATACATGGAGGTCTTTATAACATTAACACAAAAAAAAAAATTTAACCAAGGGGCATATAGACCACTTTTTTAGTGTCTCCAAAGCTTTCAATGAGATGCATTTGCAAAAAAATTCTAAATAAATATACCTTTATTATTGTATGCATTAAGTTATGTTTATCATTAAATATCTTATCAATGTAAACATTTTTTATTTTTATAATTTACTGTGTTCCACCCTGTTTGTTTTTGCCTTCTAAACAAAACCGACTTTGCCTGCCTTATTTGCAAGTTTTATGACGTCATCCACCACATGTATCAAAAATAACAACCATACTTTATCTATACTGAAGTACTATGTGTGTGTGTGTGTAGAGCCATCTTACTAAAGTTTGCCGTCTGAGTAATAAAAATATCCACACTGTTGGGTATATAAACTTAACACAGTGGAAAATCTATTACAAAATGTAAAGAAATGCATATAAATGCTAATAAAAAAATTGTCATTTAAACTGTTTAGGTAAGTTAACAATATATAAAAAGGTAACCCTTTTAATAGATATAGTTAAATATCCATTAAATTGGCTTTAACTCATCAGCATCACAGCCATCACCAAGTATTACACCCTCTTGTGTTTTTGATATGCATTTACACAGTGTTTGTCTCTCAGTTGGGGTAGGAGCATTTTTTTAATGCGTTTAATGTTCTGTATGTTTTAAAGTGTTTAATGTATTTTCTATTTAAAATGTTGAGTTAATGTAAAAGTTCCTGTTGAAACTAACTGAGAAATTGATAGTCATTCCACCCTGTTGAGCTCCGTTTCAACTATGTTAAAAGTTTTGCGTGTTTTATGTTAATTTGTAAATTGGGTGCAAAAATGTAACATTTCTAATTTTTTTTTATCACGTGTTGTGCTCAAAATCTGTTAATGTTTACATTATTAACACTTTGCAATACCTATGTATAGGCTCTGTCCCCAACAGGGACAGTCCAAGACTAAACAATCCAGTTATAATTATACACTGCTCAAAATAAAGGGAACACTAAAATAACATCCTAGATCTGAATGAATGAAATAATCTCATTAAATACTCCTTTCTTCACATAGTTGAATGTGCTGACAACAAAATCACAAAAATGATCAATGGAAATCAAATTCATCAACCCATGGAGGTCTGGATTAGGAGTCACACTCAAAATCAAAGTGGAAAACCACACTACAGGCCGATCCAACTTTGATGTAATGTCCTTAGAACAAGTCAAAATGAGGCTCAGTAGTGTGTGTGGCCTCCACGTGGCTGTATGACCTCCCTACAACGCCTGGGCTCCTGATGAGGTGGAGGATGGTCTCCTGAGGGATCTCCTCCCAGACCTGGACTAAAGCATCCGCCAACTCCTGGACAGTCTGTGGTGCAACGTGGCGTTGGTGGATGGAGCGAGACATGATGTCCCAGATGTGCTCCATTGGATTCAGGTCTGGGGAACGGGCGGGCCGGTCCATAGCATCAATGCCTTCCTCTTGCAGGAACAGCTGACACACTCCAGCCACATGAGGTCTAGCATTGTCTTGCATTAGGAGGAACCCAGGGCCAACCGCACCAGCATATGGTCTCACAAGGGGTCTGAAGATCTCATCTCGGTACCTAATGGCAGTCAGGCTACCTCTGGCGAGCACATGGAGGGCTGTGCCCCCCCCCCCCCCTAAAGAAATGCCACCCCACACCATTACTGACCCACCGCCAAACCGGTCCTGCTGGAGGATGTTGCAGGCAGCAGAACGTTCTCCACGGCGTCTCCAGACTCTGTCACATCTGCCACATGTGCTCAGTGTGAACCTGCTTTCATCTGTGAAGAGCACAGGGCGCCAGTGGCGAATTTGCCAATCTTGTTGTTCTCTGGCAAATGCCAAACGTCCTGCACGGTGTTGGGCTGTTAGCACAACCCCCACCTGTGGACGTCGGGCCCTCATACCACCCTCATGGAGTCTGTTTCTGACCCTTTGAGCAGACACATGCACATTTGTGGCCTGCTGGAGGTCATTTTGCAGGGCTCTGGCAGTGCTCCTCCTGCTCCTCCCCACACAAAGGCGGAGGTAGTGGTCCTGCTACTGGGTTGTTGCCCTCCTATGGCCTCCTCCACGTCTCCTGATGTACTGGCCTGTCTCCTGGTGGCGCCTCCATGCTCTGGACACTACGCTGACAGACACAGCAAACCTTCTTGCCACAGCTCGCATTGATGTGCCATCCTGGATGAGCTGCACTACCTGAGCCACTTGTGTGGGTTGTAGACTCCGTCTCATGCTACCACTAGAGTGAGAGCACCGCCAGCATTCAAAAGTGACCAAAACATCAGCCAGGAAGCACAGGAACTGAGAAGCGGTCTGTGGTCACCACCTGCAGAACCACTCCTTTATCCGGGCTGTCTTGCTAATTGCCTATAATTTCCACCTGTTGTCTATTCAATTTGCACAACATCATGTGAAGCGCTGATTGTCAATCAGTGTTGCTTCCTAAGTGGACAGTTTGATTTCATAGGAGTGTGATTGACTTGGAGTTACATTGTGTTGTTCAAGTGTTCCCTTTATTTTTTTGAGCAGTGTACTTTAAGTGCTTGAGCTCTACCAATACAAATTCCTGAAGGTTAAACATGTAATAATTTACCTCGTAAGATTTTACTTACAACATGAAAAAAGTATTATTTTCTTCCAAAAGGTTAGTGAAAATTCACCAATGGCCAGGAATGAAGGGGTCTCCATAGACCTAGACAAAGTGGCTGCAGTTCAGTGGACTGGAGGAACCCCAGCAACTTAGCTGTTCTGTTCTCTTTTCAGGAGTAACGTTAGTGTGAGATGTCCCCAAAAAGGATTAATGAGCTAATACTGTGGCAAAGGCGTGTTTCCAGGCTGAATTTTGAAAACGCTCTGGTCCACCAGGTTTGCAAGATACTTAAGATAAAGAAAAAAACATTTTGTACTGCCCCCATGTGTCAGGTATTGTTTTAACAGTTTAACAGTTTATTGAACAGCAGTAAGTTTCACAACATGGGGCAAGGTAGGAGCAGAGGGAATCTAACAGGCTAGGAAAACCAGAGAACAGAGACTAAGGCTACGTCCGAAAAGTCTTTTTTGCTTATGAAGGTTCCTAACTGAGTGAAGTGACCCGGAAGTATTTCCGTGGCAGCCATGATGAGCTATTCGAATTCTCTAAAAGCTGAGGAAAGGAAGCCTCAATGCTTCCTTTCATATCTCCTTTAGCATAGGGTACACCGGACCATCTTTTATGAAAGGAAAGGAGAAAATGCCGTCCCACAATTCCTTGCGGCGGCAACATTTAAAGCAAAGCACATTCTCAAACGATAAAATCCATCAACCACATTTAGCAAGATCCTTGCAATACAGACGCATATTAGTATCTTGAATGAGACTTGAATTACCTTCTTTCTTTTGGTTTGTTTTATTTTAAGTTTTTTTGTAATCTAATACTGTTTCAATGTCATTGTATGTTTCGGGTTGTTAATATAACAACATATAATAAGTATTTTCTACAATAAAAATAAACAAAATCACCATGACCATGAGGGATGAAGGACCATTGGCTATTAAACCCTTTCTCTATTATGCCATAATATGCATACGTCTTAAACTGTCAACAATATCTGAGACCTATGAGCTTTGTTACTGGTCTTGTAACGTGATCAAAGTGAGGATAATGTTGCAGCGTGTAGCCTCACGTTATGAATTTCCAACCTTCAGCAATATCATTAATTAATTTTACTTCAGTTACAGATGCTGACGCCCTCGTCTTAATAAAGGCAAAGATCAAGCTGGATAACCTCTACAGTAGGTGTTTCCCACACACTGATTTATTTGTGGCGGCCTGCCACATTATCAACGCTGATTTTTGATTGCTATTTAAAATGGGTAAAATCAGCACAGAGCTCTGTGCAGCGGATATATTCCCTCAGCATCTCCTCTCACCCCGTTGCTCCCTCTCTTGCCACAGTTAGGCTGTCATTCTGTGGGAAACACTGTAATTACATACAATTGGGATTCATGTTGATAAATATGGGTGGGCAGGAAGGGTGAGTGTGAGCAACCCTGTCCGTTATTTAGTGACTGGTACTCTGTCTGCCTTTTTGTTATCTTGGCTATGAGGTAGCCTAATATTTTCCACCGTGTTGTCCACCTTTAGATGGTCTGCCTCTTTTGTTTTTCATACCGAAATTTTTTTTCTTTTTTCATATCAACAGTACATTTAAACATTATGGTTTCAAATTGTGATTATTCTGTTCCCCAAAGCACTTACTTCATGTGGTGCTAGAGATTGAGAAAGCATCCATGTCACCAAACAAAAGACCAAAAGTCTTAGAACGGTTTAGGCAAATTCCTTTGTTTTTGTTGTTCACTGAAGACATTTGGGTTTAAGATCAAAAGATGAGAATGATACAAGAGTTCAGAATTTCAGCTTTTATTTCCTGGTATTCACATTCAAACCCAAATGTCTTCAGCGAACAACAAAAACAAAGTAATTTGCCTAAACCGTTCCAATACTTTTGGAGGGGACTGTAACTCATCCCCTGGGTGCAGGCTTTAATTAATTCTTATTTTGATTAATGAATATCTTAGTTACAAAGTTGTTTACATCATAATTATACAACATTTCTATAATGGTAATTAAAGAATGTTTTTTAGCAAATACGCAGCAACGTTTAGAAGATGACAATTTATTCAGCAATTTCACTTAAACCAATATTATCTGATGAGATGATTCTTTAAAGTGTCAAAAATAAAGAAAAATAAAAAATGAAGAATGATCATAAGATACTTTCTCTTTTTCCATTTTCTGCCAGAGTGAAGCGCATTTAAACACATTTCCCTGCTAATTCTATCAACTTGAAATACTTCTTTATATGCCTACTTTGTGATGCATACTCATTATTGCAGTATATTTAAACATTATGATACTGAATAGTTTCTTAGTTGATTTGTTTTTTAACAATATAACAAAGTTAGCTAACATAACAAAGCTAGCTAGCTTGAAAATGTGCTTTCTTACACTTAAAATGCTGATGTGAAAGCAGGTTAAAATGTTAATTATTTTTAACGTTGCAATGACTGTAAAATTTGACACTGGTAGGAAAACTTGTTTTTTAATCTGTATTTCAGTAATGCTGTGGCGTACAGTTGGCATAGAGTAGTGTTAGCTTAGCATCAAACAGACACTAGCCAACAGTTGGGAAACAAGCATAGCCAATGCAACAGGGTTTTTACATGTGTTAATTTTAATTTCTTGTGTGTCAATCAAGATTGAAGGCGAAACCAAATTGTTGGTTGAGGAGAAGTCACCCGCAGTGCTGGACTGGCCTAGAGCAACAGAAAAGACCATGGAGGAGGTCAGAGCTGATAGTTAACTTCGCTAACTAGGATCAGCTAAAGTGTATCAATGAAGCAGCTGAAATGTCACTTGGTGTGTTGCCAAATATTTTCTATAAAAAGTAGCTAAAGCTCAGTCCTGGCATTAATTAACAAGTAATTAATTTATTAGTTTCAAGCCATTTCATGTTCACTGCCATAAGTATATCAATACATTACCTACCACATTTACATTTACCACCACTGACACCTGCCAAGCTCCATAATTCTCTATTCAAGCTTTGGTCTAAAAGGTCATCTGTTGCTCAGGGACTGGTGGCGATGAAGCTAAATCAACTAGACTAGACTGAGGTTGGGACAGTGTGGGCTGTGGTAGTTCAGAGACAGTTCAGTGTGTTTTTCTTAGCTGTAGGAAATATCCCATTGTTTCACACTTGATGACTTTTGCTTAAAAGGAAATCTTTCTTTTAATTTTATATTTGTACTTGTGTTTGACATTTGCTTTTGCACTATTCTTGTGTGTTGTTTGTTCGTCTTCTGCTGCTGTGACATGCAAATTCCCCCATGGGGATGGATAAAGTCTATCTATCTATCTCTTAGAAACTCCCTACTGTGTGCATGCACGAATAGTGGAGGGTGCGTGGGCACTCAGAGCTCTGCAGCTGGCCAATTTGTACATTAAGAGACCTGATGTGATAATGAATCTGACAGCTGTCGTAGGTGTACTCTAGTCAACAGCTCCTTGAGAATCCTTTCTTTCTGTCATTAGTCTTCACCTCATACACTGACACAGGCATCTTTTACCTGCAGCTGTGGGAGAGACGTGTTAGCCTTCAAGAGGAACTCCAGGGAGTGAGGAGGCAGAAGAAGCACTTTAAGACGGAGAGGGACAAGGCCCAAAGATCCTGGGACACCTCCAAGAGAAACCAGGAGTAGACTGAGGCCAGGATGAAAGATGTATGGATAAATGGAAGTAAGCTTCACACACACACACACACACACCCTTTTCATGGGATAATTCAGTTATCCATGGGCAGATTTATGAAAATTAAACATCTACAACATTGTAAGAAAATACTGCAAGTAAAGTCCTCTTTATAATAGGTAAAAGTACAGACATATTATCAGCAAAATGTTCTTAACATATCAAAAGTAAAAGTACTCATTCTGCAGAAAAATGGGTCCTATGATCTATTATTATATATGACATTATTAGATTGTTAATATTGATTCATCAGTGTGTAAAGAGCATTTTACGGTTATAGCTGGTAAATAGTGATGCACCAAGCCAGCTTTTTTTTTTATAGACTCCAATATCTCAGCTCAGGTGCTAATACTAAATAGTGATCTGAAACAATGCTCTCCTTTATCCTAAATTTAAAAATCTGAATCCCTCAATGTGTGTAGAACTCACTGGGATCATTTTTATGTGAGGTAGCAGCAGTTCAGAAATTCAATTGTACTATAAATTTAGTTGCAAACTCGCTGTGATTTAATGAATGTCACTGACAGCAGAAACACTGACTTTTATAATGACATTGATAAAGAAACTGTGTGTAAAACTGTATTTAATGCGTGTAAGTCACATTATGGCCAATATCCGTTCAATGTCAGTTCTCACACAAGTAACAATCTTTTTATATACAGTCTATGAATCTAGAGCATTGGTTTGCATCACATCCCTACTGCTCAAGTTTGTTTTAATAACTTCATATACAGGTAGTTTAGTCACAACTGTCACAAGATACATTTAATAAGGGGCCGGGGGGTCAAAGGGTAAAGGGAGAGAAAGAAGATTATATAAATTCTGCTACACATACAGTATCTGTATGTTCTGTAATGTTTGCTTTTTGTGAGATTGTGGACAGTTGGAAATTAAATCATCAGAGGTTTAGAGGGTAAATGTCTCTTTGGTGGAACAACTCAGAAACCTTTATGTGACATACTAGATACAGGTTTTCTTTAAGGAGTCACAAGCCAAAAACATCTGGAAACATCTATTTTTTAAGCTTAATATGTTACACTTACATTTGTAACTATAGATGTCCAATAAATGTAGTGCAATAAAAAGTACAATACTTACCCCTAGAGGGAGAAGTAGGCTAGAAGCATAAAGTAGCATGAAATGGGAAAAGTACATGTTGTACTTAAGTTACTTTCCACCGTGGTATATATAATATGATTATTTTCCTGTCAATGTAGATTAATTTGTGCATAAATAAAACATTTAGGAGAGATATAATTAAGAAAACAAAAGTTAAAAGTTAAAACCCCAAAACGTTTGATGTAATATACCAATGAATGAATACATTTTCTTTGTATTCACTCTGTCTACAACTCCTGAGTAGACCCTAATGAATCTGGCAGCGCATGCAGAAGTTTGCTCCTTCAAACAAAGTATGTATATGTATATAAATAACTATATTTTGTTTTATTTTATTTTGTTGTATGTCACTATTAGAGATGGATATTGCTTCTCGATAAAGCCCAGTATCGAGTAGAATTGAAACGTCTCCAGTCAAACCAGTATTAGGCCTACTTTTTGTAACCAGTTCGCGGCAGCCAAAGACGCAATCAACACACCGAAAGAAAGAGAAGAGCACGCCCTATTTTTTTTTTTTTAACTCATGTGCCTGCACTAAAAAGTAAAAAAAAAAAAAAAAAAAGACTGCGGTCTCAGGCATGTTCGTCACTGTCACTGCAAGTTTATCACCACAAGCTTGGCTTTCCGTTGGTTTCATCTTCTGGTTTCATGTAACACTTCTCACTGATCGATCGCTGCGTTCCATCAATTAAACTTTTATGGCGCAGCAGCGATCAGCTGATTTTACTCACAGGGCCTCCAACTGCAGCTGCTTCAGGTATTGTTGGTTTGATCGGCTGGACATGCAGCTTCTCTTTTCCTGTCTTTGCTTCAGTGAAGGCTTAGTTTAGTGACTTGTTAAAACAGACTCCATACTTGTTTTATACTCGTGACTGTCGTTTCTTGGAGGAGCTTTGCGACTCACCAATAAAGGAATTCAATTCAGTTTATTGATCGAAAGTTAAAAAAAAAAAAAAAAAAAACTGTTTACTTTCAACATACGTATCAAAAAAATTACCTTAAATGTGTTTCCCACAACTTATTTGGTCACTAAACTATTTCACTCCTCTCTCATTCAAATATAAAATAATTGATATATACACTCACCTTGCACATACTTATGTACAGTGAGGAAAATAAGTATTTGAACACCCTGCTATTTTGCAAGTTCTCCCACTTAGACATCATGGAGGGGTCTGAAATTGTCATCGTAGGTGCATGTCCACTGTGAGAGACATAACCTAAAAAAAAAAAAAAAAAATTCCAGAAATCACAATGTATGATTTTTTAACTATTTATTTGTATGATACAGCTGTAAATAAGTATTTGAACACCTGAGAAAATCAATGTTAATATTTGGTACAGTAGCCTTTGTTTGCAATTACAGAGGTCAAACGTTTCCTGTAGTTTTTCACCAGGTTTGCACTGCAGGAGGGATTTTGGCCCACTCCTCCACACAGATCTTCTCTAGATCAGTCAGGTTTCTGGGCTGTCGCTGAGAAACACGAGTTTGAGCTCCCTCCAAAGATTCTCTATTGGGTTTAGGTCTGGAGACTGGCTAGGCCACGCCAGAACCTTGATATGCTTCTTACAGAGCCACTCCTTGGTTATCCTGGCTGTGTGCTTCGGGTCATTGTCATGTTGGAAGACCCGCCTCGACCCATCTTCAATGCTCTAACTGAGGGAAGGAGGTCGTTCCCCAAAATCTCGCAATACATGGCCCGGTCATCCTCTCCTTAATACAGTGCAGTCGCCCTGTCCCATGTGCAGAAAAACACCCCAAAGCATGATGCTACCACCCCCATGCTTCACAGTAGGGATGCTGTTCTTGGGATGGTACTCATCATTCTTCTTCCTCCAAACACAGTTAGTGGAATTATGACCAAAAAGTTCTATTTTGGTCTCATCTGACCACATGACTTTCTCCCATGACTCCTCTGGATCATCCAAATGGTCATTGGCAAACTGAAGACGGGCCTCGACATGTGCTGGTTTAAGCAGGGGAACCTTCCGTGCCATGCGTGATTTCAAACCATGACGTCTTAATGTATTACCAACAGTAACCTTGGAAACGGTGGTCCCGGCTCTTTTCAGGTCATTGACCGGCTCCTCCCGTGTAGTTCTGGGCTGATTTCTCACCTTTCTTAGGATCATTGAGACCCCACGAGGTGAGATCTTGCATGGAGCCCCAGTCCGAGGGAGATTGACAGTCATGTTTAGCTTCTTCTTCCATTTTCTAATGATTGCTCCAACAGTGGACCTTTTTTCACCAAGCTGCTTGGCAATTTCCCCGTAGCCCTTTCCAGCCTTGTGGAGGTGTACAATTTTGTCTCTAGTGTCTTTGGACAGCTCTTTGGTCTTGGCCATGTTAGTAGTTGGATTCTTACTGATTGTATGGGGTGGACAGGTGTCTTTATGCAGCTAACGACCTCAAACAGGTGCATCTAATTTAGGATAATAAATGGAGTGGAGGTGGACATTTTGAAGGCAGACTAACAGGTCTGAGAGTCAGAATTCTAGCTGATAGACAGGTGTTCAAATACTTATTTGCAGCTGTATCATACAAATAGTTAAAAAAATCATACATTGTGATTTCTGGATTATTTTTTCTCTCTACGATGCCAATTTCAGACCCCTCCATTTATTTCTGAGTGGGAGAACTTGCAAAATAGCAGGGTGTTCAAATACTTATTTTCCTCACAGTATGTGTGTATGTAGGTGTGTGCAAGCTAGGTATTCAATTTTGACGTAAGCGGCTTCTCAAAGTCCTGTCACACTAAAGTAAAAGAAAAATACACAAAGCTGTCACACATGAGAGGTGAATTTATGCACATATAGCTTTTTACTCCAGTCTCCATCCAGATATTAAGAAGAAATTCTCCACAACTTAAGCCACAGCAGGATACCTATGTTTATGTTATTATTCCAATCATGTTGTATCCACGTCTTTAAATCAGAGGGTCTGCAGCATATGACTATTTATTTGTGTTCATTCTGTCAAGAAAAACAAAAAAGCAATTTTCTGTCCTTGACAGTGAAATTGTTGGTGTCATGTGAAGATGTTTGACAGGAAATAAAATTCCACAAATAGTTTGCTGTCATTTGCTGGAGACAACTTCAAGTTGAGAAGCATAAGGACAAGGAACTGCAGATGAAGATGGCAGCAGCTGTGCAGAAGAACAAACATCTGACAGAGGCTCTGCAGGAAATGTAGCCAACTTTGTGTGAGAGCCACCAGCAGCTGGCCGCCAAGAGTAAAGCAATGATCAAGAGTTTGAAGGTTCGTTTGAGAGCTTTTTGACGGATTTCAAGCAACCTTGTCTGTCATTGTCATAGGTTTAATAATATTGTACACAAATAGGCAACAGGTACATATAATGAAGTAAATTGGACTTGTCAGAATTTCACTGTTGGTATTGAAAATTAAGATGTAAAATCATGAATGAGTCAATCATGACTTTTTTGTTTTTTGTCACCTGAAATTCATTGCTGCTCATGTTTAAAGGAAAACATTTGGCAAGACAAGTCTTGGATTTTGTCAACCACACAACGTGTTTGACTGAACAAACAAGAAAAATGTTCAACCTTTTATCCAAACTGTGCGCTGTAAACATTAGGTCTTGTAGACCTTCTTTCTGGTTCAAATCTTACCTGCAGCACTTACCATAGCTCAGACATCTTTAACATTCAAGATGATTACATTTATTCAATAAACATTTCAGGTCTCAGTGAAAGTATTGAGTAAGGTTTTACTAAAATTGACTGGAATGTTGGCTAAAACTATGAAAGTAAGCAAACTTCTTATAATTTCTACAAGTGCACCTATACTCAAGGAGAGACATGACCTGGATTTGAAGTAAGAGCAGGTAGAGATAAACTGTTTGCGTCGATTTCTCAGTATTTACTTTTATTAATTTGCTCAGTTAATGAACGCTGAATGTCGTGTGTGCCTGGTGGGTATCCATTTTGTTAATGTGTCCAGCAGGCTGAGCAGGACGAGCTGCAGAAGAGGCAGACAGAGGTCATTCTGGGTGTGCAGCAGAAGAGTGACCTGAAGGCCATGTTCCTGGAAATGAAGATAAAGGCCGTGACAAAAATCCAGGAGAAGGAGCAGCTTAAACTCTGAGTGGTGCTTGCCTTTGGACAGGGAGACCAAAGAGCTGGAACAAACATTAGGGTATGATTTTATATCTGCACTTTATTTAACTCTGTGTTCAGTAGTTTATAGCAGTGATTCCCCACCCAAAGGGTACAAATTTGTTATAATTAAAAAAGTTTAATTAGCTGCACTTCATAATTTTTCTCACAGACCACCTGCTTGTAACAAATTTGTGTGATTCTGATGTTTATAGTTATTAATATAATTACCATGTTAGTCTGCACATGTAAGTTGATTAAGACTGGAGATAAACTAGTCAGAAAATAAGACAAGAAAAGCAAAAAGCAAAAAGGAAAGACAGATGAGACTTTGAGAATTGCTTTCATTCATCTTTGTGATTTACATTGTTTTTCATTTACATTTATTACCTTTTGTGAGTGACAGTGTGTGAGCTGCTGTTAGTGTTGTTCTACTAGAATAACAAACCACTGTGTTTTCACCTGTAGCAGCTATTTGAATCTAAAGATGTCGCCATCAATACCCTGAAGGAGGATTTGTCTCGAGATACAAAGTTTGGTCCTCAGTTATCTCAAAGTGATTTCATGCATAGATGTTGGTGTACAGCTTTGTGTGATATTTTCTGCTCAGTTTATGAGACTCTGTCGTGTTTTATTAAAATAAGTGTGTGATCAGCAGGGGTATGACGACCTGGTTAAGAAAAAGACAGCTTCGAACATCTATGTGGACAAGAGGCTCTCAAGGGTTGACATCAGAAAGTGCAGCAGGAATGCCTCAGAGGAATTCCTTCAGATCGCAAGGGAAGCGTTTTCATGCTTCTGTTGAATTGATCTGAGAGTAATTGTTGCTGTGCAGTGTTGTCTGATAGAGACAGGTGGTGCTGCCATTTTCTGATGAAATAAACCTTTGATTGGCAGAACTTTGATGGCTTGATGCAGGAACTGATGGCTGATGTTGAACTCCTGCAGCGTTCATGTTTGGACTCACCTGCTCTTCCTTTATTTATTTACCCAAATCACTTTCTTGTTCCTCCTCAACCTCATTCATTTCCTTTGAATAACACATGATGAATGTGTAGTATACTAATATTTACTGCTTGAAGCATAAATCTTGTGTATAACTCATTTCCATTAGTTTTGAAAACATTGTACTCACCAAGTTAATTGTTGAGATGTGGGAACACAACAATATCGCTTCAACAGATTATCTTATCCATTTTTTTGGTCAAAGTGACAGTGAGCACCTCTAAATAATTATTTTGTTACACTGGAAAACTGTGTGCGTCTATAACTGTGGGAAGTACTCTGAATGGAGGATGAGGCATGAAGTCTGTGATGGATATTTACAACATAATAATTTTAGTTTGTCTTCTTCTTCTGAGTGCTCATGTTTCTTGACCCACTTTTTATTGTTATTTTACCACTTGGTGAGTACAATGAGCCAAATGGTTACGACAGACACTGCATCACTGCAACGTCCTCAGTGGATGCTCTTGTTGATTCAACCCGATTCAACCATCCTTTTTGTAAAACAATGCCTTAGCATTTTCTTATTTTTCAAATTGGAAAAATATTTCTTTATATTGACTGATACCAGTTTAACACTAAAATGACATAATCCATGTTCATATTCCAGGCGTGAATACTCTGACAGCACAAATCCTGAACATTTGGCCTAATAACAATAAAGACAAACACAAAACATGGGGCTGATTTCTCTCCACACCAGGTCCCCGCTGTGCTTGCTATCAGAAGATCAAGTTCACGCTGCTATTTTGTTTGTCTCACTGCTGGAAGTCTCTCTTTTATGCTCTTTTTTAGTAGTTTTAGTTGATTATAATAAATACTTCCCAAAAGAATCAGGCAAAATCATAATGACTATCATCCCCCAACCTCCATTTCCCTGCATCCCTTAGAAAAACACATACAATCTTGTACATAAAAAATAAAATAACAAAGAACCCCTCTTCTTTCCTTTCTACATTCACATAGCTGTTATCTCTCTCAATTATGTCTCAATTTTCAATGTATAACATCTGTTTTTTTTTATGTCACCAGTGTGAGGAGCATGAACCTCTATATTTGTCTTTATATTTTCTATTCTATTATATTTATATATTCTCTATCTATCTACCTTTGACAAGTGTGCAATTGTGACAAAAGAATTTCCCCTCGGGGATCAATAAACTATTTCTGATTCTGATTTGTGTTTGGAGGCGTGCAGGGTCTTTGGGCTGTGATGAGGCTGCAGGTAATTCACTCTTTTTTTATGTTTTTGTTTTCCAGGAAAAACAAAAGTGGCCTCAGATGTCTGATGAGCGGACTGCATCCGTTTAAAACATTTTACATTACTTTAAATTACTTTACCTTCTCCATGGATACCTCCATTTATTTCTTACTGATATTTTCTTACTTAAACTTTCCATTGGAGGAGATGTATCCTCCACATTTATAATTGTAACATGTGATTGTTTGAACATAAAGTCCTGAATCTTGTACCACACGGTTAATAAAATCAATTAACAGAGTTTATACAGGTCCAGATAATACAAAGCCAAGCTCAAAGGTAGTGTTTTAGTACTCGAGACCGGTCTTGGTCTTAAGACCACTTTTTGATGGTCTTGGTCTCGTCTCGGACTCGACCGCCTTTGTACTCAGTCTTGTCTCGGTCTCGGACTTTGAGGACCAGTCAAGACCATATATAAATTGCTTTTGCATTGTCTGATTTGTTAAAATCCTAACTTTGATTGGAAGTAAAACTTATTGTTTCAAATCCAACTAATAACCCTAATTAACGACTGTCACCCCTCCCTGCGATGCTTACGTTGATTTGAGCTCTAAGTTTTTGTATGTGGGTGTTTCAATGGGAAAGTGCATCTTTCAGATCACTTTGAGAAGTACCTGGGATCTCGTTCCACATTTTATTGCGTGCCTTGCAATGCAGGGAACTGGTCTTGGTCTTGACTCAGTCTCACCCTCAGTCAGTCTTGGTCTCGAATGCTCTCAGCCCCTTAAAGTCTTGGTCTTGTCTCGGTCTCGATAAACTCTGGTCTTGGTCTTGACTTGGTCTCGGTTTGGGCGGGTCTCGGTTTACTCAAAGGTGACCTTTCCTGCTGGAGCTGCACAGAGGAGGATTCGCTAATTTCATGTTTTATGAAATTGTGCTGAGATCCAGCAACTGTGTTGCCTGAGTGTAGTGCTGTAGTGCTGTATCGTCATAAGAAACTGTTTCCTCTCCATACATGCCTGCTGGGTGTTGTTGTGTTTGTATTCTGAAGGACACTTCCTGTCAGACACCCTCTGCCGTAGGGAAACCAGGGCTCGCAATAACTCCTGGCCGTGGTGTTGTCCCCTTGTCAACTCAATGTATGTTTTTGTATCTCTTCCTCAGGCTCTGTCTCTAAAGTGATGTCTGCTGTCTTGTACAGTCTTGAGATGGCACACTTTCTCCATCGCTGAGCTGGAATCCCCACTTGGGTGAAAATGTGCATTTTTAAAGGCTGCCATTGTTCAGCAGTGACACAGCAGGCACTGGGATGCATGACCTGAGGCAAGAGACAAGAAGTTAATTGTCAAAATCGGGGGGCAGGAGGTCCAGTAAAACAATAGGCCTACACAAAATATTTATTTAGCATTGAAGCTTCTATTAAATTTAAAATTAGAAGCTTATACAATATTTGGGCGTTTAGTAAATGCCCCTAAAATAAGTTCCTATCCAGAAGGTGAACAACAGGATGTGTTTTCATCCAGTCTCAAGTTATAAGAATTTCTTTCTAAACACAAATGTGGTATTTTAAACCGCAAAACTGTGAATCCTATTGAACAGTCTGTTCATGAATAGACAAAAGTTAAATTACATTTATTAAAGGAATATGTCAAGTATGATATTGTATAAAAGATACTTTTTTTCCCTAATAAGTAACCATATCAATATTTATTAAATAATATTATTTGTTAAGCCCAATTCAGTCAATATTACTTCTTAACCTCATTTCATACAAGGTCATTTGAGTGAGTTAGAATTAGTTTCTTGCAATTATTGTATGTGAGGTTTCCCCTCAGAAACTGTGTGGTAGTGGTAGTACTCAAAATGGAAGATGCAGCTATTTTCTGTTGTCTTAAGACTTTCCCATGTTAACAGGATGTTTTATGTAATTTTAAGACAATCATTGCTGCCAAGAGAATAAAATCCTTTTTCTCAGCTAATCTGCGAAAAACCTGTAGGTTTTAGTCAAATTCAAGAGCATACAATTTAGACATGACCCTGCCAATCTATCCTAGAAAATTCTGGAATCATTTGAACCGTAAATTCAATAAAAATAATAGAAACTCTTTGAATCAAATACAAATTGATAATGCCATTATTTCGGATCCTTTAGTTATTTCTAGTGCTTTCAATCAGCATTTTTCTTCCATTAGTAGTTTAAAAAACTCCCATGACACAGCTAGTTCTTCCAGCATGATCTTCTCTACTGGTGCATTCTGTTTGAGATCAATCATGCCTATTGATGTTTTTTATGTCATTTGCGAGTTAAAAGAAAATAGCAGTGCGGGTCCTGACAGTCTTGAAGCTTGAGAGATTTATTAAGCTTGCTGCTCATGTGCTAATGTTCCCACTTTCTGATTTATACAACCTGTCCTTTTCTAGCCGAGTTACTCCTCTGCTCAAAGGTGGAGACCCATCTGATGTGAACAACTACTGTCCAATTTCTATTATCTGTTTTATTGCCAAAATTAATTTTCAATCAATTATCACAATATCTTAATCAGTGCAAAATCTTATACCCTGATCAGTCTGGCTTTAGACCGGATTTTTCAACCACCACAGCCCTTTTAAAGTTCACTAATGATGTGTTCTCAGCATTTGACAAAGGCCAATATAGTGGTGCTATCTTTATTGACCTTTCCAAGGCCTTTGATATGGTTGATCACTACCTGTTATTAATGCTATCACATATAACTATGTTGGTTAGTTATACATAAGGCTTACACACAGTAATTAATAATTTGATTTGTTTTTGGGTTGAATGTTAGTTGATTTTCAATTGGTATAATTGAAGTTATAGGATTGTTTAACTTATTTTCCTTGTGTTAACTGAGAGTGTTGGGTGTAGGTGAGAGTGGGTGTCCGTGTTATCTGTATATGTGTAATATATGTAGATTTATGATGTTCTGTTTTGTATTTGTTCATTATGTATTTGTGTTATAGGACCCACTAGAAAATGAGATGCTGCATTTGAAGGCGCTATCCTTCAATAAATACAATATCCAGCAACTACTGAATTGCCATTAAGAATCATTTTGATCAGAACAATTAAATATAACCACTGTTGTCCATCACTGTCTAGTCAATGTATTTGGTACACTAACTTGTTCTCTGCTATGAGTCCAGTGCATGTTTTTATTGCCCCCACCAACAGTGACATGAAATATTGAGCAGGTTGCAGTGCTACACAAGATGAATGAAGACTATGTTGATTCAGGTGCCTGGTATTTTTAATAACAGCATATACAGCAAAAGAACAGTTTTAGATGAGCATAGCCCTTTGTTGCACGGTTCAGGCTTGAGTAAATTGCTCCTATGCAAGGATCACAGCCAGTCACTGACATAACTAAGCTGCTACTGCCATCTGTGGGCAAAAACCGATGTCGTCCTAGAGCTACTAAAGTTGAGTGTAGGTTTAGGTTTTTCTCTGACGTCATTGCACAAAGGATTTAAAATAATAATAAAACAAATTTTTTTTTAAATAATGACGGGGGGTCCAATTAAATAATATGAATGAATACAATAATAATCATGGGCACAATACTAAACATCATATATGTGGGTTAAAACCTACAGGGGTTAATCAATATTGAATATATTTTGTGTATGGTGGACTAAAGGGTATGAAATATTATAAAATACATGTTATACATATATCTTTAAGGGTGACATTTTGTACTTGCAGCTGGTCTGTTTGTACCTTTTATTATTCCTTGTAAAGTTTACATTTTACTTTGGCTTGTGCAGGATTTTTTAGAAACCTGGCCAGACTTTGCACAACTTGTGGCTGAACTCCATGCAGCACAAAAGTCCTTCAGAATGTGTCCACTCTGTAAACGTTAAGGACACAGACCCAAGTTAGTGTGTGTAAAAATGCTACTACTAGCAAGTGATCAGTGCGCTTCATTAAAAGAAATGACAGGATGAGAGAGGCTGATTCACTTGCCAGGAAGTTGCAATTATTTCTGGAAAGAACTGTAAATCCTCTTTATCATCTAATGTTGATGGTGTGTGTGGCACATTTAAACTGCTAACTTCTGGTGGAGGTATTATGATTGTTAGAGCCATAGACAAAATATGGTTAATTTTTAGCATAATTTCATATTTGTAAGTTATATTATTTTTTGTGTGTGTGTTTCATTTAGTAATATTTTATGTTTGTCTCAGATAAATGTCATTAGTGTGTCCAGCGGTAAAATATTAAGTAAGCAAGACATGGAGCAACAGATTTATGACCATCTCATACAGCAATAGGAAGTACAGTAGTTGTTTTGTATTTCGAATAAAACGTCAGATATTTTTTCAGTATAAATCTGCCTCCTTGACTCACTGAATTGTACAAATTTGCCCTTTTGGAAAGCACGAGTCAGAAACTTTATACCCTGTAAAAGAGGCAAACGACGTTTTTAACCTGTCACTACAATGATTAGGCCTATTATGTTTGAATTATATTCTACTGTTGATTCACTTAGTACTGGAGGTCCGATGAAGTGTCTGAAGCTACCTGGTCAGAAGTATGTGGACCATAATTTCAAAGCTAAACGTAGAGCCTTTTAATGATTCACATGTTGTTTTTCTGGGCCTGAGCAATGAAATATTATACAAAATGCCTCTTTGGACTGATATATTGTGATAGCACTTTGAGGAAGGAGTACTGGTGCTTCCCCTGTTCTTGAGAAGACCGGTACACGAGAATAAAGTAATGGGAGTACATTTCACTGTAAAGAATAGACAAATAAGCACAGAAATCTGTTAACTATAATGCAGCCTTTAAGAACAGAAAATGCAAATTGAGCTTCTATATCACGAAATTGCAATAACTAAAACACCCACATTTTTTGCCAAAAATGCGAAAGTGGTCATCATACTATCTACTTCACTTGAGTATTTCTGGGCAAAATAAAGCATTATGACAGTGTCACTTTGGGCTCTGACTAATTTTGACAGCATTTCTCACAATTTTCTGAATTTTTTCTAACAATCAGCGGGTGAAATCGAAATGAAAATGAGCTGTTACAGAAGAGTTCAAAAGGAGCTCCACTTAAACCAACTACAACAAAATCCTGCTTTTACATGAATGAATGAGTAACAGGCCCTAATAATCTCAGGATATAATAGTATAACAGTCACAGGACATGTTTCATTCCACATTCAGTACCTTTATTTTTAATACTTCAAGTACATTTTCCTGATTATACTTACTTAGGGGTGGGTCAAAAATGTTGTCAGGATAAAAAAAAAATCATTTGATATCGATTATTATCACGATAAATGTCAAATCAATCCGATTTTTGCTTCTGCATGAAAGTTGAAGACACCAGATGATGGCTAATTGTGGTCTTTATGGTCAAAACAAACATTTGAGACCAAACAGTGGATGAGGTAGAACATTCAAAACAATTATATCATAATATTTAATGAGTAAACAAATATGCATGAATAAATTAAGAAAAAAAACACTTTTTATTCCCTTTTCCTCAATAAAATAAATATCTTAATAGAAAAATTAAAAACTGATTCCTTCCTGATTCAAATGAATTAACTATTAATTTCTATTGAGAAAAAATATAGCGCGGTAATTATCATTATATTGTTTTATTTCCTAGCCCTAGTTTCACTTAAGTAACATTTTCAATGCAGAATTACAGTTTTATATTAGGACTTCTGCTAAAGCTGATCAGTATGATTTGCAGACAGCACCAGAAATAAAGTCCGCCTGCTGTGGTTCTTATGTATTCCTGAGATCCAAATGTTCGTGTGCATGAAGGAGGAGACATGAGGATAAAAGGCTGAATGAACTTTAGCCTCATAAAGAAAAGAATCTGCATTTCCAAGAAAATCAGAATCAGAATCAGTTGTATTGCCAGGTATGTGTACACATACGAGGAATTTGTCTCAGGATTGTACATTGCTCACAATGTGCTTACTTATACAATAATACCATAACACAATAATAAAATAAAATCAGACACAAACTACAGTATAGACAACACTAAGATACACACTATGAACAAAACAATATAGACATATTGACAAATAGTGCAGTGTTCAGAGTACAAAGGATGCAGGAGTAAACTATTCTCATTATGTACATGTTGAAGGTGGATATGATATACAGGTACACATATGCATACATGTACACATGTACACAGTGTGATCCATCATAGTGCAAAGGATGCTGGAAAAAATAAATAAAACCTATGACCTTATGACCTGAGGTAGGTGTATTGGTACACAGTATATACAATATGACATAGTATGAACATAGTATGAACAGCACTGAAATAGAGAATGGTGAATAAATAAATAATAAGTGGAAACCAGTAAACAGGTGCTGATTAGAGACAGAGCTACTGGGTTATTGCACAGGAATTGTTCCTGACACTGTGAGTCAGAAATCAGCTGTTCATCAGAGTGACGGCTTGTGGGAAGAAACTGCATGTTCATAACAAAAGCGCATGCAGGTACTTCATCGCGACTTTTTAAGCCATGCGCACGATTGTGTGATCTGTGCACCTCTTTGTAAATAAATTGTAATCGAGGGGGTTCTCGACAGGTAGCCGCCCTCCACTGCGAGTAAACAGCTGACAGGAAACGCGACCACTTTCACCGGAAAGGAGGAGCAGCTCTTTATTGTCGTTGCCCGAGAGCTGCTGTAATGGCGGTGCCTCGTCGCTCATCGCAGCAGCAACAACAGCAGAGTGTTTTACAGTCTCCGCCGAGAAACAGCGCTATTTCAGGCGCTCCTCCGGCCTCCCCGCCGATGGCTCTGCTGGCTTCGGCCGTCGTACCCCCGGAGAACGAGAGGGAATGCAGCGGAGGGATCGAGATGGCCGTGGCCTCCCCGGACCTGCCCGCCCCGGTGCTGGCCAGCAGCGCGAGCTTCTCCACGACAACCTCCGGCGGCGGCAGCAGCAGCGTCTCCAGCCCCGGCTCCGGAGCCGCCAGCCCCATCGACGGTAGCAGCGGCATCGGCGGCGCTTTCAGGGAGTTGTTCGAGGCCTGTCGCAACGGAGATGTATCCAGAGTAAAGAGACTTGTCGATTCGGTGAATGTAAACGCGAAGGACATGGCTGGCCGCAAATCTACCCCCCTTCATTTCGCTGCGGGTAAAGACGAGCTGTGCTAGCGATACCGCAGCATTATGTTTTGTAACGGTAGATAACGAGCCGTGACGGATAGCTAGCTGATGTTTTGGTCAACGTGTTTACTCCTAATGTGACTATTGCATTTCTGAAAACGTGAAATGCAACTTCAGTTTATCAGGTCTGAATTTATAGCCTGGTCAAGTTAGTGCTAACCAGCTAATGCGACGCTCTCCAAACAGACGTGCCGTGAACGTCTCTCCAGCTTCCCCATCAAAACATAAAGCTAAGCAACACAAGGCGACATTTAACGTAGCTGCTAATCTGTAATATATATTTCATTTACAATATAAGTTCTCCTGAACAGCATTAATGCAAAAAAAACAAACAGCTGTCAGGTAAATAATGGCTGGGGAGCTATGTTTATTCTGATGCTGTAGTACATAAATAAGCATTATATCCTTTAACTTACTAAGAGCCCGTTTTTAATGCGATATTAAAGTGAAAAAGAGCCCATTTATAACTCGATATTTTGAATATTTGGATAGTAGACCTCTTTTTCTGGTTAAACAACACTTAAACAGGCTGGTATTGAAAGCTGTTATATTTTGGGGGCCATAATACCTGTTCCTGAGTGGATTATTTAAAAAAAGATTACATACAGAGAGATTACAAATAAACAAAAGCGCATCAATGAATATTTGGATAGTAGACCTCTTTTTCTGGTTAAACAGCACTTAAAACAGGCTGGTATTGAAAGCTGTTATATTTTGGGGGCCATAATACCTGTTCCCGAGTGGATTATTTAAAAAAAGATTACATACAGAGAGATTACAAATAAACAAAAGCACATCAATGAATATTTGCTGCTAGAACGTGCAACTTTTTCAACAATTTGTAATGCAAAGAGAGTTTATTTATCAGCTGTTACAAATGCAGATACCGATTTAACTACTGTTAGCTCACATTGGCTGATAAATGAGTCAGGCTCTGGTTCTGATTATTCTGAAGCTCTTTTAGATGGTATATCCAGGTTACAGTGTAAGTGCAATCACTCCTAACCTTAAATCGAGGAAAAACATGCGTTTTAATCCTCTTTCAGGTTTTGGCAGAAAAGACGTGGTGGAGCACCTCCTGCAGACAGGGGCCAATGTTCACGCCAGGGATGACGGAGGACTTATCCCGCTGCATAATGCCTGCTCGTTCGGCCATGCTGAAGTTGTCAGCCTCCTCTTGTGTCAGGGTGCAGACCCCAACGCCAGAGATAACTGGAACTACACTCCGTTACATGAGGCTGCCATCAAGGGAAAGATAGATGTTTGCATTGGTAAGGATCCGTGTTGATTGTGTTGAAATTTAGCAAATCTGTGTCGACTGTTTTTCTAGACTGTTCTAGCCC
The DNA here is from genome assembly GCF_014851395.1 of Micropterus salmoides. NCBI lineage: Eukaryota > Metazoa > Chordata > Actinopteri > Centrarchiformes > Centrarchidae > Micropterus > Micropterus salmoides. The sequence continues at coordinate 33,179,519 of NW_024044459.1, read as the reverse complement.
TAAGTGTCATCAGTTGGAATTTAGCGTAGGTTCTTGAAAAGCTTGACAACTGGCTAAAGAAGGTAAAGACTTTGAGCCAAAGGTTATTAAAGTATGTGAGGGGTGGTGACAGGAATTTAATTTAGCAAACAACCAAAATGTTTGTTTGCTGTGTAACCAACTTAGACAATCAGCATACTGGGTGACACACAAGGGGAATGTGAAAGATTTAAGAATAAAGTATTTTCTTTTATCTGCACCTCTCACAGTGTTACTCCAGCACGGAGCTGATCCAAACATCCGCAACACAGATGGGAAATCTGCTTTGGATCTAGCGGACTCTTCAGCCAAGGCCGTGCTAACCGGTCAGTCCCTCTCCGCTGCTTATTGCTCACATTAACAATATTATACATTTAACCTACACTTTTACTGCTGTTGACATATGAATACAGGACTAAATAAAGCTTCAGTTTGCAGATTATCATTATTAAATGTAACCAATAGTCAAAATGTGATGCTCAGATAGACAGCATTCACGCAAGAGAAGGTACACGTGATTCAGTCCTGGCGTCAATATGCTGTACTTACACTGAAGCAGGCATTTCGCGGTAACATTGTAGGCTAATAAAACAAAATACATGCTAATATTTATGCAAAGTCTGTGCCAAGCCTAGCTCTAATTTGAATGTTTATTTTCATCCAGGTGAATACAAGAAGGATGAACTTCTGGAAGCAGCAAGGTGAGTGTCAGCCTGACTGGTTATTACACACATATCCCGCAAGAGTCAGACAACTACATAGCTGTTACTTTCTGCTCATGGGGTTTCAATTTAACATTACTATAAGAGAGGACATTGTTAGCCGTGTTTGTGGCTTTCAATGAAGTGGTACGGTACAGTAAGAAGGCGATCTCATGACAGTATCACACAAGTTTTTAACCACAGTTATAAACGATACTGGTGAGTAGTGTGCTCTTCCAGGAAAAGTAACAGTTAACACACATTAAACGCAGGAGAAATAAATACACCTCAGAGTACACAGCTGCAATATACACATGATGTACAGCTCTTAAAACAGACCGTTATTTTCATCTTCGGCACCAAAAAAGTAGTACTCGGTTTCATCCAGTGTTGCATTCATCCGTGAAATCCCGAGGAATGACATTTAAATTACAGAATCTCCTTTAAAATCCCAGGGAATAGTGCTTTTGATGGAGAATACTTAATAACGCCAGTCTTTTCAACCATGTAATTACAGAAGTGGAAATGAAGAAAAGCTGATGGCACTGCTGACTCCATTAAATGTCAACTGCCACGCCAGCGATGGCCGCAAGGTAAATGAGCCACCAGTAACACACCATATCACACCAAACAGATATCGGCCATCACTCCTTTGATACAACATGTCGTGCGGAGTTTTACTCCTTGCACTTTGTATTAAAACGTTCTTGACAAAAAATATTTAGAGGTTTTTTCAGACAGTGTGTGAGTAAAGAAACACACTCTACAGTCTGATTATGGATGGATTAGTTTGTGTGGTGTAGATATAAAGAGGATTTATAAACCTCTCAACTTTCACCAACCGCTTTAATCTTCTAGGTTCAGCTTTGTGTTGTCAGGTGCTTGATGATTCTGTCAGTTAGGCTAGTAAATAGTTTAGTGTTTATCGTTATTTATAATTTTTTAACATTGTGTGGACCAAGGGGTCTCGCAGGCAATATATTGTCTCTTTTTCCCCCATAATCACTTTTCCATGCTAGATGCTGGAACAAAGCTATTTGTGAACCTAACATCTATGTACGTTCACAAGTTTTCTCAGAGGAGAAAACAAAATGCATTCTTCACAGATTGCTTACAAGCAGTGATTAGATCACGGTGTGGTACTTTAGACATTCATTTTGTGTTCTCTCTTTGTGGACTAGAGACACACGTAGCACTTATTTTCCAAACGTCAGCGTTTAGCATTGCTATTTTAGGTGAAGGATTGTTTTTGTATTTCATACCCATGTCGTGCCAAGCACTGATGTAATTACTCAAATTGTTTTTGTGCGAGTTTGTGTGTGTGTGTGTGGGAGGGGGGGGTGTTAATTTGTCGTGCGTGTACCTTTCTTAGAAATTATTGAAGTATTTCCTGTGTCTTTATAAATAACTCACAAAAAAGCGTAACTTCACTACGCCAAAAAAATCCTTTGTCACTAACCATATATCAGCGTTGGCATATTTAATTTATTCCTAACCACATTTTCTTCAACAGCAGCTAAAGTTTTGCTCCTCCCCTGCCTCCTTTACAGTATATTTAGAGTCTGCATGATCTAAGCCAGTATGCCAATGTAAATTTGGTCTGGGATTTAACCAGCGGACACCATTAACCAGTCCTTGCCTTTTCACAAAGCCCCAGAGGAAACCGAGGAGAAGTCACACTTACCCTGAATCTCAAAACCATGTTTGACGGCTCAAGCAGTGATTTATAAGCAGGGCTTTTGTTTCATTGACTGAAGAGGGGAGAGAGGAATTGCTGTGAAAAGATACTGTCATTTTGTAATTTTTGTTTCATTTTGTTTTCCGTGTGACTCTGGCAACATTTGTCGATCAGTCAACATCCCAAAAAATGCTGGTAAGTTGACCTTGATAACGGCCACTTGATTGATGCACTGTTGTGATCTCAATTTTTTTTGTTGTTGTTCTTGTTTTTGTTTTATTCCTTTTTAATCCATTGTTTTTATTTGACCAATAAGCTGGCTGTTACTTGTTAATTGCACATCATGGACCTGGGTGTTCGGGTCACTCATGTATCCTACCCTGATGCTCCTCTGTGCGTGGATGCGTGTTTGTTTGTGTGTATGCGTGGCATGTGAACGAATGAGTGAGGGAGTGAGGCGGGATGGTGACAACTCATCTTCTTTGGATTTGGAGAGGAGCTCAAAATGTCCACTTGCCTGCTTTTTTCAGCGTCTGTCCTCTCCTTGCACACTCACCCACACTTCTCCAACTTTTAATCACCTGCTCGTCAGTCAGTATCTGATTTGGCTTTTGTTTTCATTCATTTTTGATGATCACTCATGCATGCCTGACAGCCTGCTCCTTTTGCATTTTGTCAAGCAAATCCTGAATAAGTGTCTGTGAAACCTGTGTCTACTTCACGTTCCCTTTTGGATCAGTTGCTATGCAGTTATGAATGGACAACATTTGTCACCTAGTGTCATTCTAGTGCTATGCTACCCTCAATGCTAATGACTTTTGATTGCTCGTGTCGTCCCGCACTGAATGATGCCTCCATGATTTGACACTCTCACCCATCTTGATTTTGTCACCGTGGCTGGAGATCTAACAGTTGGCTTTCAAGTATTTTATGTTTATATTAATATCACTGCATGGAAACTGAAATGAATGAAGTCCCTCCTTTTGATTGTAAGCTTGTCCTGAGCTAGACTTTTGAATAGAGAACAAATGCCGCTGAAGTTGGATTTGCAGCTTTGCTTAGACTAACTTTTCCTTGGCTGAAGATGCTTACTCAAACGCTCAGCCTGCTTATTGGAGCTTCTTTGCATCCTGTTACGGTTGGGGGTCGATAGCTTCCTATCAAATCTTATTCTATTTAGTGCCAGTTCAGCTTTTTAAACAAAAATAATAAATAATAATTTAAATAATTAAATATTTATGAACCAAAACTCAAAACTAACATTCACAGAAGTTTTAAAGAGAAGAAGTTTTGCGTATATTATATTTTCTATGACTAAATGGCTACCTGAATGCCCTGTACTCTTGAAGTAAATGGAGGATTTAACAAATCAAAAGAACCAGCTATCATCACCCAGCCGTAATTTCTACCCAGCCATTTTGAATTTAATAGTCTTAACAGATTCACTAGCAGTTATTTCTTTTCATCTAACCACACAAAACCTAATTTTAATCCCAAAGACCTCGGAATAACTTTTTCTCTTGCTGACACTGTCAAATGGAAGTCGAGGCAGATGAGTAATGAGGTTGAAGTTGCTTTGTTGTCACCCGCTCAGGTCAGACACAGTAACGACATCAAATGAATTCTGTCGCTGGATTTGCCCACAAACTCCACTGACCTTGCATCATGAAACCTGCCATTCATCCGCAACTCACAGAGCATAGCCTGCCGTAGCACATTGCTTCTGGCCCTAATCAGCCGCTTGCTCCCGTGGCCGTCGAAGGCAGTGCACACTAAACCAGCCGGCCATCTGTGTCTGCTAACAAGCTGTCCTCTCTTTCAGTCGACGCCCCTCCACCTGGCTGCCGGCTACAACCGGGTGCGCATCGTTCAGCTCCTTCTCCAGCATGGAGCTGATGTTCATGCCAAGGACAAAGGGTGAGACACTTTTTCAGATAGGAAACAATTGGTTTGTCATTCAGTCATAATATGTGGCACTTAACCCGAATGTCTTGTCCTGCAGTGGCCTGGTTCCTCTTCACAATGCCTGCTCATATGGTCACTTTGAGGTCACTGAGCTTCTGCTTAAAGTAAGTAGACAACAAAGTCAAACTTGCCTGCGTTAGGAACGTTACTGAAAAATGTCACAGCATACGAATTGGTGTAAACTGCCATAAATTTGTAATATAATATTTTTCTCACATGGTAACCCATCTCTTGGAAACCACTTTAACCAGGAATTAAAATAACAAACTAATCAGGAGCAAGTAATAATTCACTCAAATCAGATGTTCAAAAATGTTTTGTCAGATACTGAGATCTGGGAAGCAGCAGTTCATTCTGTGCTCTTGATGTGCTGTTCTCTCTACAGCACGGAGCCTGCGTCAACGCCATGGACTTGTGGCAGTTTACTCCTCTCCACGAGGCAGCGTCCAAGAACCGAGTGGAGGTCTGTTCCTTGCTGCTGAGCCACGGGGCCGACCCCACCCTACTAAACTGTCACAGCAAGAGCGCCGTGGACATGGCCCCCACCCCGGAACTGAAAGAAAGGCTCACCTGTGAGTGCTCTCTGTCACACGGCAGACGTAAATGCATAATGATGATAGTAACCGTTTACTCACACCGACACAGTATACATAATAGGTACTAAGCAATAGCTGTTGACAATAAGCAGCCGACAGCGTTTAAAAAAAATAATAATAATCACACCATGGACATAATTTTCAATTAACTTCTCTTTCTCCTCCATGCAGATGAGTTCAAAGGTCACTCGCTGCTGCAGGCAGCCCGGGAGGCAGACATGGCCAAAGTGAAGAAGACCCTGGCTCTAGAGATCATCAGCTTCAAACATCCTCAGACCAACGAGACAGCTCTGGTCAGAACCAAGCATGACTACTAATATTTGAGTGCAGCGTGGAAATTAAAATCACTGCTTAGACACTGCTAATAGAGCTTTCTCATTGGTCCTTCGAAATCTGTTGATTCCAAAAAAAAGAAAATTCATTTAATGAATTAACAATGATCTTGCCAGCACTGTTTGATTAATGATGACGCGCAGCCAGTTAGTTAGTTGTATGTGATTGGCTAAAGTTCCCGCGGATTTGCATTTACTCAAAACATTTGCCCAGAGTCGGCAGGTCTTTGACTGATATCGGATTACGTGTATTTTAGCACTGTGCTGTGGCTTCCCCCCACCCGAAGAGGAAGCAGGTGACCGAGTTGTTGCTGCGTAAAGGAGCCAACATCAATGAGAAGAACAAAGAGTAAGTACACAGCATTGACTTAAAACTAAAAAGACAACAAGTTGATGTCATCGACATAGAAAACAAACAAATGTAATCTAACAACAAGAGAGAAAGTTTGCATGTTAAAAGCAGATTAAGTTTCTAAGAAGAAAATAGAGTCTCAAAATACAACACAAGGGTATCCACTGGCATGGCTCTTAACTTCCTGTTTTGTCTTTAAGCTTTATGACTCCCTTGCATGTTGCTGCTGAGAGAGCTCACAATGATATCCTGGAGGTGCTGCAGAAACATGGTGCAAAGGTCTGTTGTTTTGATGTAAAATGATATTTAGATAATGTAAATCTGGCTGGGTTGAATTAATTTTCAGCAGCTCAAAATTAACTCCACATCCTCTGACTCTAGGTAAACGCTGTGGACACGCTGGGTCAGACAGCTCTTCATAGATCTGCGCTGGCTGGTCACATCCAGACCTGCAAGCTGCTGCTGAGCTACGGGGCCGACCCGTCCATCGTGTCTCTGCAGGGTTTCACTGCTGCTCAGATGGGCAACGAGGCTGTACAACAGATTCTTAACGGTAATCACAACCGCATTGCTTCTGTTTGCATTTAGGTTTGATTTCTGAACGTCAAGAATGCAAATGCACTCCACCAATATTAAATGACTTCACCCAAGATGAGGCAGATTTTGTAGTCTATATTTTATTTTATTTGTTTATTTGACAGTTACAAATGCAGGAGACATTACTTTAGAAAGTATACAAAGCAGATGCCATGCATACAGGTTTCTAGCCATGACTAATTTGCAACCCCTGTCCCTGGTTAGAGTTGAGTTTAAAATATTACAACCTTTAAAATACATCCAGTATGTTTTAGTATGCATATCACTTGAGTGAATTTAGGTGCTCATTGCTCAAATTAATTAATGGGTTGCTAGACACACATGCCTTCAGAGAGGTTTACCAGATTTTTTTAACCCTGATCAAGGGATTTCATTTGATTAATACTGTTTGGAAGGGATTTTTTTTTTCTTTGCATTGATATTTCTTTATTTTGTTTCCCCCAGAAAATGTTCCCACACGTAATTCGGATGTGGACTACAGATTTCTGGAGGCGGCCAAAGCAGGGGATCTGGATACAGTGCAAGTAAGTTTGGTGATTTTTTTTGTACCAGCAGTTTGATTTTTAGATTTGTTTTTTTGTTTTGTTTTTATTTAAAGACAATTTTCACTTGCCTACTACTTTCCTATGGATTAATTATTATAACAAATCATTATTGTGCACTGTTTTTCCTTTTCGCACTACTAGCAGTGGGTTGCAAATGACCCCATTTTAACTGTAAACTCAGTTTACAGATTGACAAAATTTTATTTTGTCTCTGTGTATGGCAGCAACTCTGCACCCCCCAGAATGTAAACTGCCGGGACTTGGAGGGCCGCCACTCCACTCCTCTCCACTTTGCCGCTGGTTACAACCGAGTGGCTGTCGTTGAATACCTGCTACACCATGGAGCTGATGTCCATGCCAAAGACAAGGGGTGAGATCTTAAACTACCAGCTTAACTATTTGTCGGTTTAGAGCTGGTATTTAATTTAAACTTTTTCCCTTCTGTTTTTCCTCCAGTGGTCTGGTTCCTCTCCACAACGCATGCTCTTACGGTCACTATGAAGTGGCTGAGCTGCTGGTGAGACACGGGGCTTCAGTCAATGTGGCCGACCTGTGGAAATTCACACCGCTTCACGAGGCTGCAGCCAAAGGCAAATATGAGATCTGCAAACTGCTTCTCAAAGTGAGGATCTGTTATTGTTGTACATTCATTTGTGTTACTTAGTTAGATAAATATTACGAGGGGGAAATTTATTGCTTTGTCCCGTGAAGCCACACAAAACCCAAACTCTTCTGTTCAGCATGGAGCCGACCCATCCAAGAAGAACCGTGACGGCAACATGCCGCTGGACATGGTGAAAGATGGAGACACAGACATCCAGGACCTGCTGAGGGGTGATGCCGCCCTGCTGGATGCTGCTAAGAAGGGCTGCCTGGCCCGAGTCCAGAAACTCTGCTCCCCGGAGAACATTAACTGCCGAGACACACAGGGACGCAACTCCACACCGCTCCACCTCGCAGGTGATCAGCCGCTCTGACATGTTTCTGATTTTGTCTTCTTTGTACTGAATTCAAGTATACACATACACAGGGACGTCCTTTTAAATAAGCTTGCAACCTTGTCTCTGATGCTGCTTTGTGCTTTTGTTTGTCTGGTTGTTTAATTCCTGTTCCTCCTTCTCAGCCGGCTACAACAACCTTGAGGTAGCAGAGTATCTGCTGGAGCACGGGGCTGATGTCAACGCCCAGGACAAAGGAGGCCTTATCCCTCTTCATAATGCTGCATCATATGGGGTCAGCAACATGAACACACACACATATTACCGGTCAAATACAGGTCCTGTTCTGTTTGATTTACACAGTGAAAAAGCTTAAAGCCGTTCTCAAACAGGAAGCTCAAGACTGTGAATGTGTAACTATGTTTTTAAACTAAAAGATAGTTGTGTTTGTGGTCTTACCTTCAGCTACTATGAATGGTATGGTAAACTTACATTTCACTTTATTTTATATCGTGGTTCAAACACTGACTCGTCCTCTGTCGCCTCTCTTCCTCACAGCATGTGGACATTGCAGCCCTGCTGATCAAGTACAATACGTGTGTGAATGCTACAGACAAATGGGCGTTCACACCCCTCCACGAGGCGGCCCAGAAGGGTCGTACACAGCTCTGTGCGTTGCTGCTGGCTCATGGAGCCGACCCCACCATGAAGAACCAAGAGGGCCAGACTGCTCTGGACCTGGCCACGGTAACCGCTTCTGTCAAACAGACGCTGGCAGCTTTGGAATTTCTGTGAATTAGTTTTTCAGGCCTAGATAAGTGGTGTGAAAATGATTTATATGAAATAGAAAAGTCAATGTTTTCGCTTCATACAACACGTAGCAGTAACGTACAGTAAATAAATCTGCTGGAATTTACTTCGCCGTCCCTGCAGGCTGACGATATCCGGGCCCTGCTGATGGACGCCATGCCACCAGACGCCCTGCCCAGCTGCTTTAAGCCCCAGGCCACAGTGGTCAGCGCCTCAGTCATTTCCCCCGCCTCAACGCCCTCCTGTCTGTCGGCCGCCAGCAGCATAGACAACCTGGCCGGGCCGCTCACTGAGCTGGCTGCCGCCGCCGCCTCCGGGTCGTCCGGAGTGGCAGATGGAGCCACAGGCACCGACCGCAAGGAAGGGGAAAGTAAGTTTGTAGCACTTATCAAATTGATTACTGGTCAGTAGTGTTGTAGTACTCGAGACCGGTCTTGGTCTCAAGACCATATCTTTGGAAATATCAATAAATTGCTTTTGCATAGTCTGATTTATTTGTTAAGATCCTAACTTTAGACTGGATTTAAAATAAACTGCTTCAAATGGAACCAATAACCCTAATTAAAAATGTGTTGTTCCCATTAACGACTGTCACCCCTCCCCGCGATGGTAAACATGGAAAAGGAGCGTTGAATAAAGAGGCTTACGTTGATTTCAGCTCTAAGTGTTTGTAAGTGGGTGTTACAATGGGAATGTGGATCTTTCAGATCAGTTACCAGGGGAACTGGTTTTGGTCTCGACTTGGTCTCAGCCCCTAAAAGTCTTGGGCTGTGTTCGAAACAGGCTAAACTGCTGTCTCAGAAGGTGTCTAACAGGACAGCGAGGCATTGATCTCTTCCTGTCTTCTGAGATGCCTTCAAGCTGCCCCAGTAACGGCCAGTTTTGAAGGCAGCATCGATGCTGACTATTACCCATAAAGCAACGAGGTTGCGGCCACCGGAGCTTTCAAAAACTGGTTAAGATGGCGGACAAACAAGCTGAATTTGTAAACAAATATATGTTTTTAAAGGTTTTTAGTAGTTTTCTCGCTTTGAGTTTTGAAAATCTAGCGAGAACTAAACACTGAACTATAATATTAGTCTGTGACTGTAACCAACCAAGTTTGTTCAGTATGATTTCTGAGGTTTCTGTAAGTGCTGCCCTAGAAGGCTGTTTGAAACCAATGCGAACAGAGCTGCCTTCACTTGAAAGTGAAGTGTTACGGCAGCGAGGCAACTGCGTTCCATTTCGAACGCAGCCTTGGTCTCGTCTCGGTCTTGATAAACTCTGGTGTTGACTTGGTCTCGGTTTGGGCGGTCTTGACTACAACACTACTGGTCAGTTTACAAAGCTGGTGAATACAGAAACTGAATCTGGACATTTTGTGGGAGTTTTATGAGGAAAATGTGCATGAACCCTGTTTTCATTCAACTCTAACTTCCTGTTTTTCCTAGTGGCAATGCTGGACATGAATATAAGTCAGTTCATGAAGAGCCTGGGCCTGGAGCACCTGAGGGACATCTTTGAGAGGGAGCAGGTCAGCTATCTCAAAAATACTAAATATACTTACTCTACAACTTTATCCACCAATTTCACATCAGTATTTAATGTCTGTCATTCAGTCAATCCCAGACGATGATGTAACATCCCAACATTTTAAATCCAGTGGGTTTAGAGAAACAGTCCTGTGAAGATGATCAGATTCAGCACAAACAGTCTACTGATCGGCAGATACTGAGATTAGTTTGCACATACCATCTTTTTGACTTTTAGATACGCCCTGTTTTTCCATGTTTTAATATCATCAATCTAATATATTAATTATAATGTATTGTTTTCTTTTTCCAGATCACCCTGGATGTGCTGGCTGATATGGGTCACGAGGAGCTGAAGGAGATTGGAATTAATGCTTATGGCCACCGACACAAACTTATTAAGGGTGTTGAGAGGCTGCTGGGCGGCCAGCAAGGTAAGGAGGCATCTTTTTTGTTTTTCTGTAGAGAGAATTGGGTTTTTTTTACTACCACATAGTCACCAAAGTCATTTTCACTGTGTCACCTTTGACACTTTGACAAAACCTGACAGTTTTTCTCGTACCTATAGGCGCTTTCACACTGCCTAATTTTCCGGGATTAGTATGGCAATACGGCGCCGCGCTGCGTGAAAGGTACCGAGCCGGAAAGGGGGGGTCCGATTTGATCCGCCTCTGAGCCGGGAATGTTGGTAGTAACAGAGGCGGAACGATGTCTGTGTGAAAAGCCACATGCCGGAACAGGAGTGACGTTTCAAGCTTTTGCTTTCTTCTTTTATCGGCCTAAATCCACCGACTTCAGCTGCAGCACGGCTTTGTTAGGTCCCCCGGTGTCCACTGGATGTGTTTCAACATAGACTTGTTTATTTTTCATTTTTGTGCTTCTACTTCCTTCTCCACAGCTCTCTCTGCTCCCGTTTTATTCCGTCAACTTGAGGCTGCATATCCATGAGGGGAGCATTTCAGAATAAGAGCATTTTGCCTGCCCGATTTTGCTGACATGTTTAGATTTCATTGATTTGGCAGTCAGTGCTTGCTTTTGTTCTTCTACTATGATTAAGTAGGCTACGTAGTTAAATGGTTTCTTTTTGTGTGTTTTGACAGTGTTTATTGTTTTACGATCGGGAATCTGCACAGGGTATTTTATTTTGAAAATTGACCCGATGAGCTCCGGCAGCCGCGGCGTAGGCGGACTCAGTGGAGGTAACCCGGAAAGCTAGAGCGCTACGTGAAGCGTTCTTTCCGGGTTTATTGCAGAATCTCTGTGTGAAAGCGGCTATTGATAACTCCTTAGTTTCCTCCTCCACTGATGTCGTACGGTCTGCTTACTTCCATTTACGCAACATTTATTGCCTCCGTCCATCTTTCTCACTAACTAGTACAGCCATTCTCGTTCACAACCTGCTTACCTCCCACATTGGTTATTGTAATTCTCTTCTCTGTGGTCTTCCTCTTAAATTCTATACTATAAATAAAATGTATTATTATTATTTAAATATAACTTTTGGGTATCTGTCCCAAAAACTAAAGCCAGAAAGAGTGTGGCCCTCCACAGCGAAAGACTGTATGCGTGTGATGCCTTACAAGCTAACACCCGTTAGCCAGTGAGTAACTGTGTTGTTGTTTTTCAGGTGCCAACCCCTACCTGACATTCCATTGTGCCAATCAGGGCACCATCCTGATAGACCTCGCCCCAGACGACAAGGAGTACCAGTCTGTGGAGGAGGAGGTGAGTCGGGTTCAGTCTACATTATTATTTTTTTCAACAGAAGCTAGAGTTCAGAAATTTGTATTTAGACAGGATCTAAAAATCTATGCATGCTTTAAACATTTCCTATAATGATTTTTCACTCTTGATTGTAAACTGATGATCCTACGTGATGGCATTTAAAATAACTACATCATAGAAAAATGTGTAGATTCAAGCAGCCGCTGTACGTGGCTGGTAAAAAACTGATTCATAAACTGAGAAGCAAAAATGTGCAGACCGTTTGCTAATAGCTGGTAGAAAGTCACTGTGTTTTTGTCGTGTGTGTGTCCCTCAGATGCAGAGCACCATCAGAGAGCACAGAGACGGAGGCAACGCTGGCGGTGTGTTCAGCAAATACAACATCATCAAGGTCTGAACCAGGAATCTCTCCGTACTTGTTCTGTCTGAACCACACAGCAGCTTTTAAAGGGACTATTTCTTTGGTAGATAGTATTAATAACCGACATGCCGCCCAACATCTTGCTTGATATGTGTCACATTTGTTCCCCACAGATTCAGAAGGTGGTAAATAAGAAGCTAAGGGAACGTTACACCCACCGGCAGAAGGAGATCGCAGATGAGAACCACAACCACCACAATGAGCGGATGTTGTTTCACGGTAACCACACCCTCTGTCACACCACCTGTTTACTCTGTGTGTCAGCATCAGGAGTAGTTAGTCTCATTCAAACAAGAGTTTAGCTCCGTGTAAACACACTTTTGATTTCTGTTTGTCAGGCGTCCGTTTACAAATTACTTATTGTGTATATAATATCATTCTGTCACGTCTTGATTCAGGTTCCCCGTTCATCAACGCCATTATCCACAAAGGCTTTGATGAGCGCCACGCATACATAGGAGGGATGTTTGGAGCAGGCATCTACTTTGCGGAGAACTCCTCAAAGAGCAATCAGTACGTCTACGGCATCGGTGGAGGCACGGGCTGCCCGACGCACAAAGACCGATCCTGCTATCTGTGCCACAGGTAACTTAACCTCGACCAGATGGTGCACAGTACAGTGTACTTCTACTAAAATATTTTCTAGTAATTCTACTTTGTACTTATACTCCACTACATCTAAGTGGGGAATATTTTTATTTCACTACATTTACCTGGCACCCTTAGTTACTAGTCACTTACTTACTAACATTTTACAGACAAACATATATAGAGTTTATAAGAGATGTTTTGTTATTAATTAAACTACCCAAATGACTCGTTTTCTGGCTTTCTTTTGCCGTATTTTTCCAAGATCTGGTCAAACGCTGTTCCTGGGGCACTTGTAATAGTTACAGTTGCTACCCAGACAGGTTGAAAGGAGAAGTACGATTTATTCTCTTTCCAAAACCTAAAACAAATCCATAAAAATGTAGGATGTGGATTGTTCCTAATGAAATGTTAGTTAGCTGACTCTAGCTATCTTCCTACTGAATGCAACGTAATAAAGCCCTGCTGTTCTGCTTTTTAATGATTTGTAATAGTGAACAGAGACCTACCCAGTTTTAAAGAAACAGTGTTGATCCTTAATATCGTTGTCCTCTTTCTCGGTAGTCCGGTAATGCAGTGGTTCACTTTTACGGTGTGATCGGTAGGCTTTAGCTTCCGTCTTTTATTTGCTTCACGTCGGTTTTACGTCAGTTTAACAGCCTGAATAAATCCTTCAAATTTACAATGCAACTGCAAAACTGTCTGCTTCTTTCTGAGATTGCCTTTTCCAAAAATTAGGCAATCTTTCACCAGAGAGTGCAGTAATAGACAGTGGCAGCGAAGAAGTCCAACAGTTTGTCTGAGGGTTGATTGACAGAAAATTAATTGGCGACTATTTTGATTATAAAGTCAAAATAAAAGTATTATAAAGTTGATTCCAGCTTCACAAATGTGACTTTATTCTAACCTATAACCTTCACATATTTTTTTTTTACTTTTTGTCAGACAAAACACGCATTGTGAAGTTGTCGCTCTGGGTAATTGTGACAGCATTTCACACTATTGTCAATAAATGAAAGGAGAAAATAATCAGCAGATTTATCCTCAATGAAAATAATCATTAGTTTCAGTCCGATAGAAAATAGTCCAAAACTGAACAGAAAAATCCCGCTTTTACATTAATGCTGTAAAGATCTAATATGTAATATAATAGTATACAGTAAGATCACAGTAGACATTTTTGCACCCATTTCACCACCTCTTTCTTCTCATCTGCGCTCTCAGGCAGATGCTGTTCTGCCGAGTGACCCTGGGGAAGTCCTTCCTACAGTTCAGCGCCATGAAGATGGCCCACGCCCCTCCGGGACACCACTCAGTGATCGGGCGGCCCAGCGTCAACGGCCTGGCCTACGCCGAGTATGTCATCTACAGAGGAGAGCAGGTAAACAACGACACCAGCGTGTGAAAAGTCATGCTCCAAATCCCGTTGAAGCTTTTATGTTTGATCAGACAAAATACATTATAATAGGGATGCACCGAAAAGAAAATTCTTGGCCAAGCCGAAACCGAATGTAATGAAAGAATTTGCTGAACACCGAACAAGGTTTTTCACATTTTTTCCATTTATTTTGCCTTTTGCCATTTTTACTGTTTCATAAATTAAAGTCAAAATGTGCTTTTTACTCAGTGTTCCACACAGGATTTGCACAGAATATGGTGTGTGGCTCCGAGGCCCGAGAGGGTCCAGTAAAGTAAAGTACATGAGTCCGTTTACTTTTAATGGACACATGTAATATCTTTTATACTTTCTGTGAATATAATCCAATTAATCTTATTTCCATCCTGTATAGACACCTTATTTTGAAAACCGGACGTTGTCACACGTGTATCCTCGTGCTAAATTCATTCAAGTCTGACGCAATTTGATAAATAATGTTGTATGTGGTTCTCGTACAGCGTAACATGAAGACTTCACAGCCTCTCTTCAGGTACAAACAGCGATTTATGCGTCTTTCTCTGACACTTTAAAATGGTTCCACACTGTCGACATGTCAACGTAATTGTTTGGTAAAATTTATTCGGTCTTTTGGTCGAACACCGAAAGCGCTTTTTTTGCTATTTTCGGCCGATTAATTTCGGTGGCCGAACATTCGGTGCATCCCTACATTATAAAACACCTGCTGTGTCATAATTTATTACTATGTTTCCCTCATCAGGCCTACCCAGAGTACCTCATCACCTACCAGATCCTTAAACCGGAGAGTGCAGCCCAGTCCGCAGCAGGAGCTGAGCAGAAGTCATAGTTACTTTCGTCACAAATGCACACACACACACACACACACACACAAGGACTCCATGCTCGTTATTTTCTCCTTTTGTATTGCAAATACCTAAACACCTTTTTATTTACCAAACACATTTCCAGTCTCCTGTCCAGTAGAACCCATGGTGACCAGTGCTCCATTTGCAGATATGCTGTATAATACTCTCCTACTCGTTTTTTCATCGGCTGCATGTTAATACGGAAGCATGTAAGGCCCAATAGTGTGCGTGGGTTAGTTAGTTCTTTCTGCTCCCCTCCTCACCAATCAGGAGGATGCTTGTAGAGACTTTGAAGTATCAGCATTAACAGTTTGCCACTCTTTGTCACCTCATGCCTTGTGACTGTGCAGAATCACCGACCCCTCACCTCCCCACACACACACAAACACAAACGCACGCACTGTCAAAGCCTGAAACCTGTGGACAACTACTGCCCAGCCGTATCCTGGTTCATCCAGGATACGGCTGGCCTCTGGTAACTGTGACATTAAAGCTAACACTATCAAACAGGCAATGGCGCATTGTTGCCATGCTTTCATGCTGACTGTCCAAACTTTCACCCCAAGAACACTACAAACACTGAACTCAAACGTTATTTTAGTGGTTTTATTCCGGGCTGGGTGTGCTCAGTTGAGAAAGGGCTCTCTGTCAAATCACAGAAGTTGAGTCATTACAATATCGATTTGTATGAGAGAACAAATGTGCACAGTAGCAAAGCTGAAATGCAACGTAAGGCATCATTATTACACAAGAGTCTACTAAAAGTGTAGATGTTGTACATTAAAAGCATTTATATATAAATATATGACTGTGCTTCAAGACAGTATAGTCGGTAAATGTTCAGTGTTGAAATGTGCTTGTGATGCCTTACAAGTTAACACCCGATCGCCAGTGAACTCATCAAAGCACCCTTTCAGTCGCCATGGTCTTACTCACAGACATCCCACATATAAGGATTTGCACTTTTACATAGAAGCTTATTTAAGTTATTTTGAATTTAAATTGCAAATTTGCGGGGAAAAAATATTTGTACAGGTTGTGTAAATGGTTTGTGTATAACTGTTGCTGTTTAACGGTATATTGAGTTCGACTGTAAATGACATGAACTTTACTTTCATGCCTTCTTGATTCTCCCAACTTTTTTTTTTTTTTAAATAAATGTCCCATTAACAGCTTGTTGTTTTACTTTTTTTTTTGTCAAAGTTCTGTCTGTACACAAGGTATTATCTCAGGTGAAAGATTTAAAGCCTCTGTGTTGATGCAGCAGTAGCACAGCTGACTGACTAGCTATTATTTGACCTTGGTAGTTACTGCGCACCGGAAGGAATATTAACACTTTATTGCAAGTAAATCAAAACCACACATTTTGTTAAGTAAGTAAACTTTATCGCTACATACTGTATCAAACAACAGCTAGGTGATACTGATTCAACTGTAGTTTCGCTCAGTTTGAGGCAAGGCAGTTTTATTTGTATAGCACATTTCAACAACAAGGCAATTCAAAGTGATTTACATCAAACATAAAAGCATTACAGGGAAATAAAAAATTTGAAATACAATTTATGAAAGGGTGAAGTAATAAAGAAAAACAGGACAGTAAAAGTTACAGTGCAGTGTAAAATAATCTACAGCCTTACATTTGGTCTAATTAAAGGCAGTGGTAAAAAGAAAAGTCTTCAGTCTTGATTTAAAAGAACTGACAGTTTCAGCAGACCTGCAGTTTTCTGTGAGTTTGTTCCAAATATACGGAGCATAAAAACTGAACGCCGCTTCTCCATGTTTAGTTTTGACCCTGGGGACAGAAAGCAGACCTGTTCCCAGACGACCTGAGAGGTCTGGATGGTTCATAACAATTCTGTCCCACAGATACTCAATAATTGAGCCAATCTAATATTTCTGTTTGACATAACTTCAAACTGCAACAAAAAAAAATTATTATTAATTTCTGAAAGAACATAAACTTCCCCTTCTCTTTAACCAAATCACACACATTTAGGCTATTCTCCTTTTGATAACTAATGTAATAACTAATATTAGTCATTATATTGTTAACTAATATTTTTTTCTCTCCCGCTGAAACAGTTTGGAGCCTCCAGCCTTTGAAAACATCTGCTTTAGGGGATGTGCCTACCACTTTGATCTTTGTAATGCTGATTGGCAATTGCCTCTTTGATATTGGGGCTTGGTCCTGAAATATATCCTCTTCGATTACCAACTATGACATCTAATTTACACACGGTATATCCACACTACAGGGTATGTTAAGTGTATCAATACTTTAAAATAACAATTAGTATTGAACTACTTTAATGTGAGTTGCCGTGTACCTCGTTATAGCTGTCGATCATTTCAACTGAATCTTATTGATCAAGTTTATTGTCGCTATAAATCTACAAAATTAACAGAAATTATCATTATAGTGCATAAAATCGGGGTACATAAACAATTGGAAACAAAAGATTGCTGTGACCATATACCTGTGTGTGTGTGTGTGTGTGTGTGTGTGTATACTATATATATATATAGACACAAAAGGTCATTGCTAAAGAGGCGGGCTGTTCACAGAGCTCTGTGTCCAAGCACATTAATAGAGAGGCGAAGGGAAGGAAAAGATGTGGTAGAAAAAAGTGTACAAGCAATAGGGATAACCGCACCCTGGAGAGGATTGTGAAACAAAACCCATTCAAAAATGTGGGGGAGATTCACAAAGAGTGGACTGCAGCTGGAGTCAGTGCTTCAAGAACCACCACGCACAGACGTATGCAAGACATGGGTTTCAGCGGTCGCATTCCTTGTGTCAAGCCACTCTTGAACAAGACACAGCGTCAGAAGCGTCTCGCCTGGGCTGAAGACAAAAAGGACTGGACTGCTGCTGAGTGGTTCAAAGTTATGTTCTCTGATAAAAGTACATTTTGCATTTCCTTTGGAAATCAAGGTCCCAGAGTCTGGAGGAAGAGAGGAGAGGCACAGAATCCACGTTGCTTGAAGTCCAGTGTAAAGTTTCCACAATCAGTGATGGTTTGGGTGCCATGTCATCTGCTGGTGTTGGTCCACTGTGTTTTCTGAGGTCCAAGGTCAACGCAGCCGTCTAGCAGGAAGTTTTAGAGCACTTCATGCTTCCTGCTGCTGACTGACTTTATGGAGATGCAGATTTCATTTTCCAACAGGACTTGCACCTGCACACAGTGCCAAAGATACCAGTACCTGGTTTAAGGACCATGGTATCCCTGTTCTTAATTGGCCAGCAAACTTGCCTGACCTTAACCCTATAGAAAATCTATGGGGTATTGTGAAGAGGAAGATGCGATACGCCAAACCCAACAATGCAGAAGAGCTGAAGGCCACTATCAGAGCAACCTGGGCTCTCATAACACCTGAGCAGTGCCACAGACTGATCGACTCCATGCCACGCCGCATTGCTGCAGTAATTCAGGCAAAAGGAGCCCCAACTAAGTACTGAGTGCTGTACATACTCATACTTTTCATGTTCATTCTTTTCAGTTGGCCAACATTTCTAAAAATCTCTATGAAGATTCTCAGTCATCCAGGTCATAGTTATCCAACGAAGGTTAAAATCAAGGGCAACTGGACTTGGTTGAAGATACTGGAAGACGTTTCGTCCCTCATCCAAAGGACTTCTTCAGTTCTGCAGAACTTGATTTTAACCTTTGTTGGATTTCTAAAAATCGTTTTTTTGTATTGGTCTTAAGTAATATTCTAATTTTCAGAGATACTGAATTTGGGATTTTCATTAGTTGCCAGTTTTAATCATCACAATTAAATGAAATAAACATTTGAAATATATCAGTCTGTGTGTAATGAATGAATATAATATCCAAGTTTCACTTTTTGAATGGAATTACTGAAATAAATCAACTTTTTGATGATATTCTAATAATATGACCAGCACCTGTGTATATATATATATTTGTGTGTGATACAAATTAAATGTTTTTGTTACTTATATGTTATCTAATTCGCATTTAGTGCTTGTTTACGTGCAACAGATTAATATGAGAGGCCGTTTAGGGTGAAAATATTAAAACACACTGAAAACTGTCACACACGCACTGACAATGTGCGCACATACACTGAAATACAGGGGTATCTGAGTGTGTGTGTGTAAAATTATTTTAGCGCTCGGAAGCTGTTGTAGTGTAACAGGAAGCCTTAGATTCCTGTCCTAACCTTCAAAATAAAAGAATAGCTAACATGATGAAACATGGATTTCAGTGCGAGTGATATTCCTTGTTCAGAGAGATTGTTTATCTAAGCAATTATATGAACAGTTAATCATTTATTATATTTATATTTAGTTCAGCATCCCTAAACCTACAGGGAGGAATATTTATTGTATGTCACATTTAATTTTTGCTCCTCACCTTCAGATATTTTATAAACTTCATCTCTGTCTTCTTATTCACATGAAACCTACAACAATTCACTTTATGATCTACAATATGCAATGATTTGCTGAGCTTATTAAACACATTCTACATGTATTTTGAATTCCTGTTACAATGAAACAGGCACTGAAATGACTTCACAGGCACACACTTAGATACACACACAGACAAGTAGCCTGTATCCTACTCTGTGTGAAGTTTGTGTGGTGTGAATATTTTCAGTGTGTATGTGTACTTTGTCAATGTGGATGTACACATATTTCAGTGTGTGTGCATGCACAGTTGGTGGTGTGTGCCCTTTTTAATGTGTGTGCGCACATTTTCAGTGTGTCTGTGCCTGGTTTCAGTGCGTGTGCTTGGTGTTTTATTGGTGCATGTATGATCATTTTCAGTGTGTATGTGCCAGTATTTCCCTGTTTTCAGTGTATGTGCGCACATTGTCAGTGCATGTGTGACAGTTTTCAGTGTGTGTGCGTCTGTTTTTCAATGTTTTCACCCTAATCGGCCTCTCATAGATTAAGAAAAGTTTGTGAATCCTGAATATATTTCATGAAAACTTAACTCCACTTCCTTAAAAAAAAAAGACTACAACAACACGGTCGCACGCATTAAACGTCATCAGGCTCAGCTGACTGCAGCTCGCTACTGGAGAGAGGATGTGTTTGTGTTGTTGGCGTTTAAAGTGAATTATGTTAAAGGTGTCGTTTTAATTTACTCTCACACAACGTGAGCGGCATGTTGGAGTTAAGGTGACCCGTCGGGAGTGATTTCACATCGTTTTTACAGCCAATTAATAAACTAGCGCGACGTACCAAGTCGCAATGCTCGTTTGCAGACATGCAGTGGATAACTTTTTCTGTCTTTGCGTTACTCCTTAACGTTAACGAAACTTCAAGCGCGTCCTATGTCATCTCAGTTGATGTGGGGAGACCGGTAGGAGACCTTAAGCACTTCTGGAGAAGCACTGGTTTCTGGTAGGTCACATGCGAATTGTTTTTATACACGCCAGCAACAGACACAGTGATGGACAAGAGGCAGTTTAGATTTTATTAATAAAGACAAATCAATGTGGGTTTATTTTAATACCGAATCTACCACAAGACATCTGCAATCAATAAGAGCTATTAAAACTTGTTGCACCAAGTGAGCATCTTTAACAAAGCGAGGGCATTTTTTAAATAGTCGTTTTCTTCAGTGGAGATTGGCCCAGTTTTCATGACATGTCTGAAGATATACTTTAATATTAAGATATAATCAACTTTATTGTTACACACATGGTACAACAAATGCAAAATTGTTTCTCCACTTTAGGGTCTTTTACCTCCTATTTGTTTTGTCACTGGTGCATCTCACAGTTAAACAGGAGGCTCTTTTTTGTGTTTAGCCCCCCGCTCCCTCACACAGATGCCCACCAGTTTGACCTGAGCATCGACCAGCAGCTCAACCTGGCCTACGTGGGCTCCGTCCCCCATGGAGGGATCCAGCAGGTCAGGATACACTGGATGTTGGAGCTGGTCAGTGTGCAGTAAGTGAGCAAGTGAACAAGTGGACACCTCTCCAGCCATACTTCCCTAAAAATACACTCATGTGAAAGAAAACCTTTACGATTTGTCTCGTTTAAAGATGGCAAACATGAAGATTATCAGCTGCTGGTTTTGTGAGTGTTCTTTATGAAACATTTTCAGCTGTCTGATTTTGTTGTATTAGAGACGTTGGTGGACGATCCCAGTACAACTTCACCAAACTGGACCAACTGATAGGACTCTTGTGGATTAATGGACTCCGACCCGGTACTGCAGCACACAACACCAGGCTGGGAAGATGTTCTTTGATTAATCTTTGACTGCTTCTTATGTGATTGTTATTTGGTTAAGTGAAAATAAATGAGGCACTATTGTCCCAAATTGTAAGAAGCCAATTAAAGCAGCCTTCTCCAAACTACACTTAAACTTAAAGTGTACAACCTACTGGTGAAATTTGATTTTGCTGATCCCTGTATCTGTAAATATCATTCCTGCACTTGTGGTTTTCAGGTTTTGAACTGATGGGCAGTGTCTCCAACTACTTCACTGACTTTGAGGACAAATCACAAGTGGTCGAGTGGAGAAATCTGGTTTACCTCATAGCCAAGAGGTACATCGGTGAGTGAGTGCTCATTGTTTCATCATTATTTTATTGTATACGTTGTGTGCACTCCATATCATCTAATCATGGTCAATAATAACCTGAACCTAAATAAATACAACGGTTGTAATTGAGGCGCAGGCATTGGCTCAAACAGCTGAATAATTATTAAAGAATTATTACTGGGTGGGGCCTTGCTCTGCAAAATTAAAGCAAGAATTCTCTTTATGTACCTTTTTTTAATTGTTTTTAGTATTTGTATTCCACAATAATAACAATTTTCTCCTTCCCTATCAAGATCATTCAGGCAGTGTAACGTCTCCACAGAGACATTAATTAAACGCAAATGTTTCTTGTGTAATTTAAGATAAAATGTTAAGAAATTATGTTCTTTTTTTTTTTTTTATTGATCCCCTGTAGGTGAAATTCAAATTGGCACAGCAGCACAGGGACATGTCGTGCAAAGAGTAACAAAAATCAGAATCAAATATGTAATATATAAAAAACATACATCAATGTGCTATATGGTGTATTTCTGTACATATCTGCAAAGTTTCAGAGGTAATTGTTGACCTATATATAAATGTTCATTGTGAATGTCTAAATTACAGACAAATATGGCCTGGGAAGTGTTTCTCAGTGGAACTTTGAAACATGGAATGAGCCCAACAACCACGACTTTGATAATGTCACCGTGTCAGTTCAAGGTAAGCCCGTAAAGCATCCTACCTGACCTTTTTATATAATGTCAGTTATTCTTTAAGTGGAAATTCCTTCAGATTTTCTCTCACAGATATAATATTACATGTGCTTATTGTGTATTGCTACTTATTCTAAAACATATGTCATTTGATAAATGCTGATTTGAAACTTGCACATGAACAGATAAATCCTGGGTTTCATTGGAGAGTTTCAGCAAGCAATGACGGTCTGACAGCTGTTTTAATGAGAATACTAAACTTTGTGGAGATTTTTTAAAAGCTTACATTTCACAAATTGAGTACCAGCAGAGAATACCTTTTATTGAACTCAAAACACACTGCAGTGCTGTGCCCATGGGCACTTCTGTGGTTCTGTCAGTATAATAAACTTTTCTATAGGGTTTCTAAATTACTATGATGCCTGTTCGGAGGGTCTGCGCGCCGCCAGCAGTCTCCTCAGGTTTGGGGGTCCAGGAGACTCCTGCCATTCTCCCCCACACTCACCATACTGCTGGGCCATGCTGCAGCACTGCTACAACGGCACCAATTACTTCACTGGAGAGACGGGGGTCAGGCTCGACTACATCGCCCTGCACAAGAAGGTCGGCTTTTCTGGACTCGGAAGCAAATCTAGAACAAATAGAAAGTGAATATTTTCATTTTCAAGAGTTCAAGATTTGATGCGCCAGCGCCTTAAGTTCAGTTCAATCTAGCTTTATTGGCATGAATGTGAAACAACAATATTGCCAAAGCTACAAATAAATTACAGATAAAAATAAATAAAGTTATTATTTTTTGTTTCAGTGAAGGACAAGACTTGTCTCGAAATCACTAAATCTTAGCAATTCCTTATATCTGTATGAAAATAATGAATTTCTTTAAATATTTGTTAGGATTAGTCTTTAAAACCTTTTAATATCAGTTCATGAAATGTTTCACAGAATATTCATTGTCTTGAAGAGTTATTCAATATAGGGTGACACAGTCCCAAACAAGGATAGGGATGTTATTTAAATAATAACTCATTAAATCCTATTAATCCAGTTGACTGTGTTATGTAAACATATATTTATTATTGCATTCAATAATTGATTAACTTTTAAAACTGATGCAAATAAAAAAAAAATTGGGAGCTGACTTTTTGTTTCTGTCCTTCAGGGAGGAGGCTACTCCTTGCCCATCCTCCAGCAGGAGATGCAGACAGTTGGGGAGATCCAGGAGCGTTTCCCCCGGTTCCGCAGCCTCCCCGTTTACAATGATGAGGCGGATCCCCTGGTGGGCTGGTCCCGGCCTCAGGAGTGGAGGGCTGACGTGACCTATGCTGCGATGGTGGTTAAGGTGAGATGAAGGAGAAAAACGCGTAGAGTGTAAAAATCACATTTAAACACTGGATGGTGAAGATCCACATTTGTTGAGTGACCATCTGTAAGTCATTTACATTGTTTTCTGAATGAGGGATTGAGGTTTTCTATTGGCTGCTGTTAACTACAAAGTATATGTCAACTTAAATTAGCCAAAAATAACATAGGAGTTTGGTGTTTCACCAAAACCTTTATTCTTCAACATGAGAATGAGACTTTGAATTTAATTAGAAGGCCAATATTTGCCTATTTTTCTAGTTAGTTTACCAATTTAATCCTTATACAGTAGACAGACGGCTGTCTATACTATGAATAGGCCATTAAGATAATTGATATGTGCTTTAGAGTGCTGTGACTGAATACATTAGCATGTTCGCATCGTACCACTGTTAACCGTTACATATAGATTTGGTAGACTGTAATTTCAAATATAAATATAGTACATAAATATTCAGTTTGTTCTTAGACAATGAATGTAGCTGTGGTAGCGGTATGTGAGTTAAAGGATGCTTCTCATTGTAACCACTTTGCACACTAAACCCAGGCAGGTGTTGCTCTTCACTCTACCACTTAACCAATCGCTGCATGCTCCTTCTAACAGGTAATACACCAGCACCAGGATCTGCTGCTGGCAGACCCGAACAGCACGATCAACTACACCCTGCTGAGCAACGACAACGCCTTCCTCAGCTACCACCCACACCCCTTCACCCAGCGCACGCTGACCGCCCGCTTCCAGGTCAACAACACCCAGCCGCCTCACGTGCAGCTGATCAGGAAGCCGGTCCTCTCTGTCATGGGCCTGCTGGCTTTACTAGGTGACGACTTCTTTACTCTACAACAGGTGACCCTCCAGGGTTTTTACGTGTGTCTCAGTGTGATTGTTCCAGCTGCCCCAGCCCGATCTTAACGGCCCTGCTGCCTCTCCTGTGTGTGATTCCACTTTAAGGAGAGACCCAGGTCCCGGCTCACGTTTTGAACTCTGCAGGAACCGTGGATAGCACGGTGGGCGTTCTTGCCAGCAGCCACAAGCCCGTAATGGCGGGCGGCTCAGACAGCTGGCAGGCAGCAGTGCTGGTCTACAACAGTGAGGACAACAGCACCTCCACCAAGACTGACGACGTCACCGTGTCACTGAAAGGACTGGCTGCACAAAAAGGTTTAACGAAAAACTGTTGGATGTTATTTTAGATTAACAGTTGATTCCATTTTAAGGAGAATATAACCAGTTCCATCAGGCCTTTATTTCTCCAAGCAAGTGGTGTGTTTCAGTCCTGTTTGATATCTTTGTTTGTTGTCCAGGTCTTGTGTACGTCACATATTACATTGACAACAATGTTAGCAACCCGTACCAGCTGTGGCAGAGCATGGGCAGCCCCGACTACCCCACAGCAGAACAGTTCAGACGCCTCAGGAGTGTGCAGGTAAACAGGAGGGCTGAACGATATTAAAACAAATATTTTATTTATACATTGTTCTTTTTCCAGAAGATGTGTACAATAATGTTTCAATACCTTACATAAAGCTTTTTCCTTCTGTAAATCTATTTGGAGAAAAAAAAGTAGTAGTTTATTCTGCACATCCTTTCCTTAAAACACAGAAATACTTCCTAATAGCAGCTGCTGCTGCTGCTGTTGTTGTTGTTGTTGTTGTTTTAAATGTATAAACAAGCATCAGAAATCTACATAACAATAATAATAATCATCATCATCTTATGCTTATTAAGAGTTTCACAAGGGCAGAAAATAAAACACACAACCGATAAAGAAAACATTTTTTAAGGAATTACAGTTACAAGAAAAGAACAATAAAGTCTAAAATCTTAAGGGACTTAAAGAGTCCACTGACTCAGCCGAACTGATTTCCTGTGGCTGGCTTTAATTATTTTTAAAGATCAGTTTTCTTATGAAGCATAAAAATGACTTGCATAGTGTATTATAATGGGCCTTACTACATCTTACGCTTTATGTGGTTAAGATTTTACATGCATTAAATACTGAAACAATATATTATATACATTAATGATAATAAGATATCTTTAGGTTTTGGATGCAGTTTGGTAGATTGCGCTTGATTTCTCAGATTTCTTCAGAACAGGAATTCATGCGTAGTAGATGTAGAGGCCCTCATGTCAGCGTGGTTAAGAAGCTGCTGTGTGTCCGTACAACCTACTCGCACACTGTTTTGAGACGAGGTGTAGTCATGTATAAAGATCTCAACATTTCCTTTGATCTATCTGGGCTTTTCCTTCTGTGTGAAGTGGTTTGGGACATGCTTTGACCCCCTGGCAATGTGTCATTGTGTCAGGACCCTCATGTTGACGGACCCTGGGAAGTTCCTGCAGGGGACACGCTGACTCTGAAAGCCAAACTGTCTGTGCCCTCTGTCCTCCTCATCCATGTTTGTGCCCTGCCCAAAGCCGTGCCAGACCAGGTCAGTACCAACACACAGTAACGTTTGATTGTCCACCTTCTCAGAAGTATTGTACAGTTGAGTGAATGTGTCTGTGTCAGATTTTCCCGTATGTAATCTATAGCCTGTGTTGCGATGAAAAAGCTTAATGGATGTTAAGACCTGTATGGGACTGGGCTGCATATTCCAAAAGAGGTGATCGTGAGCTCTCAACTGTGTTTGACTTTTGTTTAGGTCAATGGATTACGCTTCATCAGGATCACCAAAGGCCAAGTCCTGATTGTCTGGTCAGACCACTGTGTTGATTCCAAGTAGGTTCCACATGATTATTTCTTTACTTTAGCATTTGTCACCGCAAGAAAATGTAAAGGAGTGATAGTAGGTGCAGACTTATTTATTAAAAAATGCCCAACGGACAGAACTCCTTCTATTGAGCGCAGAAGTACAGTAGATTTGATCTCTTTATGAAATGCGGTGAATATGTATGGACCAAGAACAAGAAAGCGCCCATTAGTTCATTTTAATTTTTGTTTGTATTTGCAGATGCATTAGGACATTTGAAGTGGAATTCTCCACAGACGACAAGGAATTCAGCAGAATTAATACTCAAGACACCATTTTTACTTGTTGTGTTTATTCGCCTGGTAAGAACTCTTAGTTGTCCCTGTTAAGCGGTGGCAATGAGCAACAAAAGTGGATTTTCTTCACCATAGAAATAACACCATATACTATGTTGTGTTCTGCAGCGGACCAGGAGGTCGGCGGTCTGTACAGAGTTCGAGCTGTGGACTACTGGGGCAGGCCTGGCCCGTACTCGCTGCCAGAGAGGTATTCAGAGGAGCACTAGACCAAGGTCAAATCATTCAGATTATGTTTCTTAATTGTTTTGTACAAGGTAAATATATTTTATAGAGATCAATGTGCTGATTATATATGCTAATACATTATGGGACATTTCTGATTAAGTAAGCACCATTTAATCTGCCTAGTCTCATTGTAAGCATTTGTTTATGATGTATGCTCATGCTCCATTTGACAGTATTACAGGCATCACCTGTTTTGACAGAGTATAGTAATGGCTGTAATTTCAAAAACTTGATAATTTCATTTTGCTCTTTGTCCACTTTGAGAATAATATATAAAAGTGACTGAATACTAGGGCGATATTTCTCGTTGAGGTGAAAAGCTGAGTGTAAGGTGAAGTTAGCATAGAAGATGCTTCTGCCACTTTTAAAACATTTGTGTGGCAGCATTTTGGGTACCCGGTGGAAACCAGAAATGTTGACAAGGCACAAACAATATGTAAGCAACATTTCAAAATCCACCTGCACTGTTTTGCATTTTGTGACTTTGACTCGGATAAAAGACAAAAGGAAAACAGGTCATAAATACAGAGTTTAAAATAATAATTTCCTTAAACAGCCGGGCACTGTAGTTTTTAGCAAACATTACTCAAACAGAAGTAAATTGCACACTTGTTGAGGACTATTTGCAGCAGTGGATCAATATCAATAGAGTTCTATGGCATAGAAGAAGATAAATCAGGTTTGGGATACACAAGGAAAAGTTTTTAGTTGGATCAGTTCATTGTTGTTTGGTCTTTTCTTAAGATTTGGTGATTAAAAAAATATAAAATGGCATCAGATTTATCCTTTTTAATATACGTGCCTATAAATATACCAACTGTGTCATAGATCCTGTTAAAATGAGATTTTACTGTTTGTGGTTGTAGTGCAGTTTGTGCACACTATGTGACGTTATTGGTATGAAAGGAGACGTAAAATGCATGTCGTCACTGGAAAATTGGATTAGTTATTAACTGATACTACTGTTGCAGAAACTGTTACAATTAGACCATTAAAGTTAATGGACTGTAATAATCTTTTTTTCTGTAATGTGTTTTTAAACTTGTTGGATTTTGTGTTTTTTACTCGAAATGTCTCGAGTTGTTACATGATTCTGTTTTACATTTTTGTTCACTAGATTAGAATAGTTTTACAAAGAAAAACATCACAGCAAGTTTCTTTACAAAGTGTATTGTCACTAATACAGAATAATTACACAGCGCAGGTGTTACCATTCTCCGCAGTTGATTCACATTCATTGCACATTCAGGCAACCAGTCACAGTTTTCAAGGGATTTGGTTCGGAAATGTCATCTTTTCATTGGGTGTTTGAATTGGATTTATCAGGTAATTCTCCCCTATGACGTTAGCAAACATAGAAAATCATAAGCTTAAGAGGATAAATCTCCGATTTGCGTCTTTTGAGAAGAGCTCAATCTTCATTTGGTGCAGGATGATCAATCCAGCTGCTCAAATAACTCCATCTTAGGAGCAGTTTAGCAAGCTCCTGTTAACAAATGGAGAGAGAAGAGGAAGTGTTAGGAGTTTAAATGTAACCCACAGCTTGTTATTTATTCTAATTTAATCTGAATATACACAGTAAAATGTGTTAAAATAAGTAGTAAAGATCCACAAAGTGAGCTATGGGGCTATAAAAAGGAGACTTGTACTTCTGTGTTTACTGTTAATGTTAAAAATGTGTCCTTGTTGGAGTTTTTGGCATCTAAATCCTTTAAATGTAAGTCAGGGTTCATGGTCACTGTCTATTAAGGCTGAGTACATACCAGACTGCAGCACAGGCTGGAACTCTCCGGCCATGCAGATTTCCTCCTGTTTTTGGCGGACGAGTCTCTGGATGGCAGGCGGGAGGCCACGGGGGCTGCGGGAGAAGACCAGGGCGTAGCCGTCTTCGCAGCTTCCGTCATCCTTCAGGCTGCGGCAGGCATAAGTGATGGCGTAGTTGTCATAGTCTGTGTCAATGACCCAGTAGTTGTCACCTGGAAGAGGAGAGTGAAAGAAGTTAGTCTCAGCTGTGTAAGACAAGAGACAGTGAGAATGTGTGTGCATGTGGATACGACTGAGGAGGCTTACCGCCACTGGACAGGTAGCTGGCCAGTCCCTGGTAGTTCATGAACATCTTGCCGGGGGTGCCGGGGTCGGGCACTGAGTACTGAGCAGCCATGTCAGCGCACACAACCCAGAACCTGGATGTCCAGTAGAGATTCTTTTTTAAAAAGTCACACTTGCAAGCGGGAATGGAAAGCTTCAGTTTAAACATATCACATTCAGACTGCTACTAAAAATGACACCCACCCGAAGAGAGTGACTCTGCCTCTGGAGGAGGCAACCATGGCACCATCGTCTCCAACAGTGTATTCAGCAGAGATGTTGTCTTGCAGGAACAAACCCTCGGGATCCTTCTTCTGCAGAGCATACCACTTTCCTGCATACTGTCGGCAGGGAAGTTGAACGATTACTCAATCAACTCAAATACTCCGACACGACACTGTCACTGTATGCTGACGATGTTCTGGTTTATATGGGGATGTAGATAATGCTGCTTCTGTTAAATTTGTGAACTTTTATTACTGTAAATGGTATCGAGCTCATTCAAGTTACAGGAACTTAAACAAAAGCATAAATTCATCTGGTAGTTAATATTGGTTATTGACTACATTTAAGGATGCATCAATTCTGAATTCAGCTGTCTATTTATTGACTTAAGTATTTCCAAAATTTATTTTTCTGTACTCACTCTTTTGGGGTCAAAGTCCTCTTTGACTGTGAAGCTGTCCACCACGCAGGAGGCCAGGCTCTGCTCCACACAGGCCAGGAACAATAGCACCAGGGCAAAGATTTGGAAGTCCATTCTATAGCCAAAACCCAAGTCGAGCACATGTTAATTTGTGTTATAGTGTGATTTATCTTGATGCAGATTTAGAGCACTATTTACTGTAATTCTGCTATCATACAATCTCCTGTAATAATGACACCAAGCAAGCCCTAGTTGGAAAAAAGATCAGTCGGTCCCCACAAAGCAGCAGCAGCAGCAGCAGCAGCTTCTTACCTTGATAGTAGAACGAAGCCGCAGGATGTTTCCAGTGCAGAGCTGTTTCTGTGTTTGAGCTGTGGTGAGAACACGAGCCTTTTATACCTGACGCACAGGCTCACTGATTATTTTCACCTCTTGAACCTAAATGGAGTTTAAATCTACCACTAATCCAGTTAACAAAATCCCCCGCTGTAAGCTGCTGAACCCTCGCATTCAGCACTGTATTAGTCTTTATGTAATTGTTTGCAGGGCTAATTAATGGGATACATAACGGCAGACGCCCCGGGGCAAAGAGGTGGCCTGAGCCTCAAGTCACACGTCTGTGGCGAAGGTGTTTACACGTGCAGACAGGTGTATTTTTAAGCACCAAGTGCACATGCAAAGATTTGTTTAGTCAAAGCTGCTGAGAAAGTGATTTGATGCGGTGTGATAACATAAGATGTTATGATTTTTGGGTTTGTTTTTCTGTTCTTAAAGTGTCCATGAAACCAGCCATCTTCAGATTAAATGTTCCCAAATCTCTGGACTGGCATACTTTTCCTGAGAACAATGTCTGGCCAGT
The DNA here is from genome assembly GCF_014851395.1 of Micropterus salmoides. Taxonomy (NCBI): domain Eukaryota; kingdom Metazoa; phylum Chordata; class Actinopteri; order Centrarchiformes; family Centrarchidae; genus Micropterus; species Micropterus salmoides. Next base: position 33,149,014 of record NW_024044459.1, on the reverse strand, counting down.
AGGCCTAAAGCTTTTCCTGTTCCATTTTTATACTTCACTACATTCACAACGGGCCTTGATAACAAAGGGGGGGCGGATAAAGTGTCCCACTTTTATTATTTATTTTATTAATGCCCGGTTCTGTTTAATGTGAAAGTGAGTGCAAATATATAGGGTGTATCTTGTTCATTACTGTACACAAACAGTTTTATTTGGGTGTAAAAAGATAAAAAAATACAAAATTTAGTCCTCAAAATCAGGTTCACATTCAGATATTAAATGCTTTGTAAGGCCATAAGGCTAAAAATGTGAAAAAGAAGCATTTGCAAACACCACAAATGTAAAAGAAATAGTGACTACATTATAAAATACTCCGATAATGCTGATTATGTCAGCAGAGCTTCAGCTGTTCCCGTAAGTAACGTGTTGTCATCTTGTCTGTAAATGCTGCCAAAGCTTCAACCTGTAATCCCACGCTAAACATGTCATACAGCAAACAGCTGGTGAGGTGTGTCAAAGGAAGTTTAAACCACTTCTGCACCAGTAAATGTGGATACAACACGTGTAACAATGACCCACTTTACAGACCAGAACAGGGTGTCTGACTTACCAAATAATAATCCATGAAATGATTTGCTGCTTTAGATGCATTTTTAACCGTAATTTGTGTTGTTGCTCTCAACGTGTCATCAGTATTATGTTGTCGATCTATTCGTAAAGTTTATTGACTTGCTTTAATGCATTGACTCGCGTGATATTGTTTTTTCCCCTAGTACAGTCTTTTAATTGCATCATTTGTTTTGTGGTGTATATTAAAAAGATTTTAAAGAAAAATGTCATAAGCAGATCTCTGTAATCCCCCTCGCACGTGTTAGCCTTGTGGCACCCCTCACCAGTCCTGAGGTATTTCGGTTACCTAGAGTAGGTGAGAGCTAAGCAAAGACCAGCATCATGCCAGTAAGTCCAGCTGTATTTTTAGTCTGCCCTGACATTTTTGTTTTTCTTATAATAACCTGTCCTGAAGATATTAGGTAAGGCGTCTGTGCTGTGACATGTCACTGTTAACTCTGCACCTCTAATCCGAAAACAAAAGCTAGGTTTAAATGATCCTGTTGTAGACACTCTCTTGCTTAACAGGTGAGCTCAGGCTGAACATGTCAGGTCACCGACTGTGGAATGAGTTGTATAACAAGCGGCTACGAGCAGGTGACCATTTGAGACAGATGTAAGAATACATCCCCACCGTATTTTAAGGTCCCTTTTAAGTATTGTAAGTTTTATTTTAGGCACAATTTTTCTGCTCACACTGACCATATTCCCCATCTGCACCTACTGTTGTGTCACAAGATTTTTCTGCTCTGGATAATGCAATGTTATTTCATACATGACTGACAAAATAGTTGGATTTGATGATTATGTGAGAGGTTTCTTTCAGATCACTTTCCATAGAAGTTTGTATCAAGTCAATCAACAGTAGAAATCCTATCAATGAGTCTGGAAACCTACTTAGAGCTGAAAAGATGAGTCAATTAACTGATTATTGAATTGACAGTAAGGTTATGGGCAACTATTTAGATAATTTATCAGGCAAAAACAAAATACTTTTGATTGTGAGAATTCACTGCTTTTCTTTTCCTTTTGAACTTGAGTGTCTTTGGGTTTTGAACGGTTCGTTAGAAAAAACAACCAACGTTGACATTACCCTGGGCATCAGGAAATTGTGCTAAAAATAAAGTTGACATTTTATTGACAATACAATTAATCAAGAAAATAAAAGGCTGACTAATTTCCATTGTTTCAGCGTTTTAACCCAAGTCAACCAAGTTGAATCACTGAAACGAAGTGTATTTCCACAGCAAATGTGGCCATGATATGTCTGCAACTAATGTTTTCCACCTTTTTCACCTTAATTAAATGTGCAACTTAAGTAAACATTGACTAATTTTCCATAGATTCACAAAGCTACAGTAGAAACTAGACAGGGTGAGGAAATTACTGTTTAAGAATATGATACCGATTCCATAAGAGAGAATTAAATAAGATACTTTAAATTAATCAACTTCCTTTGGAAATGGTTCTTATGAAACATACTATAGCCCTGTCATGTTTCTTATGTCGGTAAAGGTCTAAATAATCGAAGTAGATATTTTAAATGTGAACCACTGATCAAAACAGGTGATGGCAAATAGGAAGCAAGTGAACTAACAGCAACAGATCAGAACCTTTTGCATTTAATGTGAACAAAATTCATGAATGCAAAATGATAAGTTGTCATTTTTAATATAACATCTGTCATACCTGTGCTCTAACAGTGGCTAAAGGAGAACACGAATTATAACCAAACGTCACATGGTGGACTACAGTGATCATGTACTTCTGTATTTATGACATTGCTTCATTACAAACATGAATAAATTATGAGTGGGGCTGCATTTGCAGTGTTACAATGCTGAGTTCAAGAGGCTTATTTAATTTCATGTAACTAACTTATGGTCCAGAGGGGTGTTGTATTATTCAAAGTAAGTGGCAAGTGTTTGACAGGTTGTGACCCGACTTTGTCATCGTAACTCCAGAAAACGGAGGGAAAAGTTGGAAATTGCATGGACATCCCATGGACTACATCCTCACACAGCACGCTTTACTTCAGGATAGTATCTTCATTTGCTGAAAGGAGAGAGTAAAATAAGTGGGATTAGTACATTTAGGACGTTAGGTTGTTGAAAAATAACATGCAATTTATTAAAAAGCAATGCAACACCAACTGTATTATATTGTACACCGGTGTTGCTATTATTGTGTCCACTCCCTGTAAACTATGGAGCACGCATGTGCAAAGTGGACACGTGGAATATTTGACACGTGAATGATGAGGCTACCTTCTGCTAGCTGCTTGGCAATGCGCTCCTGCTCCTCGCGAACCTTTTTCTCCTCCTCCTCGATCCGTCTCTCCTCAGCTGCAATAGGCTTCAGGTGATCTGAGCAGATTAAAGTGGTGTATTTAATAAACAAAGCAACATTCATTATGGGGGAAGAAACTCCACTAAGTATTGACTATATTTCAGTATTTCAAAGTGACAGGTGAAGCTATGGACGTATACACACCTGAGCTAAATTGCTAATGAATGACAGCCTCATAAATAAGATGAAGCAGGAATTGAGTGAAGATCTGTCTACTTTTGTAAATGTAATCTTTTATCACCTTTAAGTTTATCATCTAATTTGTTTTTGGAAGATAACATTTTCTCCTATATGCAGTCTTAATTATTTTTATATTCTGTGTTTTACAGTTGGTTTATCTCAGTGTACTGTTCAAGTGCATTAAGGGCCTGGTTCATTAGAAATCAAACCTGTGAACACTAGAACAGTAAGGTGTTATTTGTTGTCTTATTGTCGTTATAATATAAATACCGCTCCTGCTTAATATTGTGCTGTCATGCTATTTGTTGATTTTCTTGTCTCTAGTCTTTATGTGGTGCAGGTTCTGCATATTTAAGGTTAGTGCTTTTAACTATTTCCTGCCCGGGGACTACAGATTAAAATGAGCCTTTTTGGGTAACTCTGGCATATTTTCAGAAATGTTAATACCAATATGCATTTTCCCTGTCAAATAAAGTGAAGTAACACGTGGGCATTATGTCTCACCATATCTCCTTTTGCCATAGATGATCCCGGCAATCAAGGCTGAATATCTTGCAGTCTGTAAATGAGAAAACAATGCAAATGAATGCCAGTCGTGGTGTATCTACAAAGTCTGTGCAGATTGTCCATCACACCAGTGACAAGATATATTTAAGTATTAAGTCAAAAACAACTGGGCTTTTGATTTTTGTCTTGAAGATGTTTTGCCACTCACTTAGAGGCTTCATCAGTTCTACATCAATAGGAATAACACAATACCTTCTTAGCATTGCTTCTGGGCAATATTCTGTTTTACTATTCAATGTGCAATATTATTTTCTGCAATTCTGCTTATATTTATTCACTACTACTGTTCATCACAATTCTGTTAATAATGTAAATATTGTACATATCCATTTATCGTTTATATTTCATAATTCTGCTTTTATATATAGTTTTACCTACCAATTTCTATTCTGGGATCAATAAAGTATTAGTTCTAATTCTGATATCCCATAATGTCGCTATTCCCATTGAACTCTATAGACTTCTGCAACAATTTATTGAGACCTTGTTCATGGGTACAAACTACACATCTAACAGTGGTGAATTTAACTAGTTTTTAGAGTGATTGGGACCCACTCTTAAATTCGGCAAAAGCAGAATTAACCGAGAAGCATTAGTTTAATTAAAATATACACTTTTAAACAGCCTGTCCATCTGATGTTTGCAGCCTGTCACATCCACAAATGAGCAACAGTGGCCCGAAAAACGAGGACGACTGATTCTAAAATTGGAGTTATAGATAATTTAAATATATAACTATAAAAAGGTATGCAACATTATGCATTCTTAATTCATTAATGTAAATCATATCCAAGCAAGGACATTTTCTATGTGCAACAACCAGTTAGCGTTAGCGAGCTAACTGTTAGCAGGTTAGCGTGCGCCGAGTAGCAAACGAACAGAAACACGATCGTAAGAGTCACTTTACATTAAAACACGAGTGAACTGTTGTTGTTTTTTTCTCATTATATGTTCTGCAACACAAACCTTAATCAAAGGCGACACTGCAACTGGAGGAGCCATCGTCTCACAGCAGGCTAACAGTTAGCAACAGAGGTCACTTTAGCACCGCCGAGGACTGTGGGAGGAGAGACTTCTTCTGTGGGGGGGTTTACTGCTGCTCACGCGCTCTGTGTTCAACTGCTGCCACCTTCTGGAGGAAAGTGTATTTCTCATTTTATAGTGGGCTAAATTATTTATTATTCTAATCATCAGCAGAGAAAAATATTCCCATATCAAAGAGATCAGGTGATATTTTTATTAATTGCCTTCCATCCTCTTGAGTGCAGACACACCACTGGGTCCCACTTCATTTCTAAAACAAGTATGGTGGGATTGGAGACATCATAATTATTGTTTTAATAAACTGGTGATTTCCACATCCAGTGAAAAGAATAGGCCTACAAACAAGATATGTATTTAGCATATTAGCAGGTCTATTAAATCGAAATCATAATCACAATTATAACATCAAGAAAATTTTCATCCAGTCTCAGGTTATAAGTATTTCTTTCTAGACACAAATGTGGTGTTTTAAACAGTAAATGAAAGGACACATTTGATTTATTAAATGAATATGTCAAATATGATATTGTATAATTTCTTTTTCAACAAGTAATCATATCATATTTGAAAGATTATTAGATCCTCCCACCTCATGTGCCTCACAGTGGTTTGGTACGCTGCCCACCTTTTTCAGACCCTCAGAGACTACACATTTCTAATAATAAAGATGTTTTTATTGTCCTCATCCAACATGAAATAACTGCCCCTGCACCATATTGCCATGTTTGTATTGTGAAACAGCAGTCAGTATGAAGGGCAACAAATGAGCACTTCTGTGTTGTTGTTTTTATGTATCCACTTTATCAGTGGTCATTTTTAAGCGTTGCACTGTCTACAGACAGTAATCTGAATCATTGTAGGGAGCACTACATCCACCACCATGATTTCTCTTTTTTTCCCGCTATTACTGCATTCATTGTAATTAGTGAACTCAACATTGTGCATCAAGAAAACGTTTTTTTTTTTTAGCAATACAGAAGGTTATCCAGAAGAGGTCAGTAGAGACCTATGCAGGTAAACAGGGCTGTATACTTATAAATATGTAGTATTTAGTCAATGAGGAGACTAGTTTAATGGACAGTACAGTGTTTATTGAAAACAGAGTATCAGACTGCATTGCACTGCAAGTAAATCAAACTATCAGCGAAACTACTGAACATTGTAAACACATGAAAAGCAGCACCAGACTTTGCAACCCTCTGCACATCTCCTGTGTGAGCACACAGATTTACAACATTGCAGCTGCAACTAGAAATAAACTATTAATGTTGCTCAGATCTCTGAAAAGTACATCTTCCAAAGTCAGTGGGTCGTGGAGTTAAGTTGTAGATAAACAAAAATGTTAATTCCTAATGATAAAGGCTTTTTCATTCATTCTCTAGTGCCCCAGACCAAACCAGTAAACATTTGAACTCCTCCCCCAAACAACCAGGTTGTTGAAACTGGTTCAGGAGCACTACTTTTTAATCATACAGTTTAAATTTAAGTTAAAAAAACATCTTCCCACAGTGGAGAACAACATCAAATGTAAGCATTTCTTATAGACTTGGTCCAGCTTCACTGAAGCCATATCCTGATTATATTAACAGAAATATTCAAACCCAGGATGCCATATTTGTGTAGCTGCACCATGACATCAAATAAAAATATGTTGTGCATCAGTTTATACATGTTTCCCACAAATGCTTCCTGACAGATAATGATTGAATTTGTAATCATGGACTGGACCAGAGGGTCTGGTTGAAGAAGTGTCACTGAAAAGGAACCCTGTTTTGTGCAATTGATCTGTGTGATAATATAGATATAATACATTAATAATAAGGCTAAACTAAACTTTCCTTTTTTTTCTCATGTTTGTATTTTTAAAAATGCTGTTTCTTTTTATGCTTCTGACTATTTAGTAACAAAAATATGGTTATATGTATACAAAAGCAAATATTTTATAAGATCAGGCAGTCATCCTGCTTGATTTTCTGACCCTTGTTCTCCCCACATAGTGTGGAAAATTTACCCCCTGAACTGTGCTGTCCTTGTCACTGCTAACTGGCTTGGAGATGGCGAAGATAGCATTGTGTGTGATCCCTCACCGGTTTCCCAACCACAAAAGCTGCCAATTTACTGGAAAGATGTACCAGATGTGCCACTACTTTGTATTGAACCCTCCTGTTAGAGGTAAGCATGTTATTTCTTTATAAAAAAAAGTCACATTATAAATCAGTGTCCAGGACAGTGGTTGTCTCCAAAGCAGTGGTTGAGTTTCTTCACTGTCCTCTTGTAAAATCTCATCCTCCCTCGTTTCTTCACGGCGGATGTGTACTGGTTGGACTTGAGTTTAGAGTAATAATCTGAGAACTTGTTGAAGAGGATGGATATGGGCAGACCGTTGAGGATGATTCCAAAAGAGATGCAGATGAAAGCGAAAATACGGCCCAGTATGGTCTCTGGGAAGACGTCTCCGTAGCCCACAGTGGAGATGCTGACCTGCAGTTGAACGAGGAGAGCAGTCAGTGGTGATGAAGAAACATGTAAAAACACAAACCTTACCAGATCAGTCAGTGTCCTGTGTGGTAGACCTCAGCTGACACATGTGGCCATTTGCCAATGATTTGGGGCATTTTGCCTTTATTGGACAGGAAAGTAGACCAACCAACATGACAATCCCCACAATTCCAGTGACAGGGATACATATTTAAAAAGTATAAGAATAAAAAGGTAACCAGTAACAAGAAAAAAACATCCACAGAGACCATGAAAAACCCAGTAAAGTTAACTGATTATATTCTGTTACATGGTATTGAATTTAAGGACTATCATGTGGATCAAGAAAATATTGTCTAGGCTTCTGTTTTGTGAATTGTTGGTAAATTAACGTCTTAACGCAGATTGTCGCTAATCGCATCACACCTCTTCCTTTCAGACTGCAGCTGAGATAGCGTTTGTATTCTCCAAATGCCTGTTTGTGGATATTTGTTATCGTTATCTAACTTTTAGAGAGAAGCCCTGCCCACTGTCATACCCCAGTGGCCAAAGTTATAAAAAGTTAATCGGGATGTCCCTCTTCCATGTCCTCCCTTTCCATTCATAGTTTTTTCGAGAAATCCTGCTAACAGAAGTGATAGCTCCAGTGACTCAAAGGTGGCACACAATCCTCTTGCTTCTGTTCATATGAATACAACAGGAATCAGTGGCAGTGCATAATCCTCACAGTTCCTTTCACTTTAACCATTTCTGTCATGCAACAGATCATCATTTCCTTCCCCTTAATTACAAGTTAGATAATACCATGTGGTCAAAGAGGGACCGGAGTGACAGGGACAGGAAGGTTTAGGCTGTGTGTTTAATTCCAATAAAGACAATTTAAGTGCAGGCATTAACCAGGTTATTCCACCCTGTACAACTGACCAGGTGCCGTTAATAAATCAGTAAATATACTATATAAATAAACAATCTGTATAGCCTACTTTAAATCTGACCCTGGCCCGCGCTGACCTCTCCATAATCTAATAACATTACAGAGATCAGCGACTATGTCAGCATTAAGGTAATTCAAGTACCCGATCCCGAATGTTTCCATACTTCTTGTACTTTTAAAAAGTTGCTGTGCATTTTCCCTCTTTGTTGTTACTTTAGAGTTTTTGTCCTTCTGGTCTTTTACACTTTCACATTTTACAAAGATGTACTTACCGCTGCCCACCACCATGCATGAGGAATGCTGGTGAAGTTTGTTTGTGGCATGTCGTGCTCCACAGTGTACACCATGGCAGAGAAGCTGAAGATGCCCATGGCGATGAAGAGGAAGAGGCAGCCCACTTGTTGGTAGCACTGACGCAGAGTGAAGCCAAACGCACGCAGACCCGTGGAGTGTCGCGCCAGCTTTAAGATACGAAAGATTCGCATCAGTCTCATGATCCGCAACACCTGACCCAGCTTTCCCACCTGCCCCACCGCCTGCATGTCGGCCTCGTGCTTCATGTAGTTCTCCTCATTGTCAAAGAACTCCAGGATGGCCTGCACATACTGAGGCAGGATGGCGATCAGGTCCACGGTGTTGAGCACACTCCTGCCGAAGGATTTGAGATCAGGAGTGGACACCAGACGGAGCAGGTACTCCGTGGTGAAGAAGGCGATGCAAACGGACTCCACGTATTCCCAGTATGTCTTACCACTGAGCTGACCTGTAGGAGTCCTGTATTGCATCTCCTCCACCGTGTTGAGAGTCATGGCCACCAGAGAGATCAGGACAAACAGGCTGGAGGCCACCGCCATCAGCTTGGCCTCAATTGACGAAAACGGCTTCTCCATTAAGTTCCAGATGGCTCTGCGCTTATGGCCCATGAACATGTCTTGAAAGAGCTCTTCATTCTCCTCGATCTCCACCTCTGCCTCCAGCTCCCTCTGAATCTTCAGCTGGTCGTTCAGCTCGTCCTGCCTCTCCTCGAAGGAGATGCGGCAGCAGCGGTGGGTGTTCTTGATCCTCACGCCCCAGTAGTTGATCTCCTCCAGGAAGTTGCGGGGACACAACTCGTCCTTGATCCACAGCACGCCAGTCCTGTAGAAGTTGAAGATGCTGTGGAAGACATCTGGGTCTCTGTCAAAGAAGTACTCGTTGTTGGTCACAGTGTAGTCATCACACAGGTCCAGCTTCATGTTGTGGTCCGTGTAGGTGGCAAGTCGCCCTATTCTGGTCTTGGGATACTTGGCAGCCGTCTTGTACGGTATCTGGTATGGCTTCCCCCCTACATTGATGTTGATCATGTAGTTCTTCTTGGGGGGTGAATTCTGCTTGTTGAAGCCTGACGGACCATTTTCATCCTCTTCATCCTCGTACTCGGCGTAAATGTCGTAGATGTCCCTGCTCAGCTCCTGCATGGAGTTCCATGTCTTCACGCAGCTTTCCTTGGCTAGTGGATAAGCAGTCTCAGAAGGTCTTCGATTAATGTCTGAATCGGTGACTTTGTAGTTGGGGAACAGACTCTGTCTCCTGTTCCACAAGTTGACCATCTTGCTGGTGGTCCCCATGTTGATCTCCCCCACACTACACAGCGGACAGAGCGCCCAGACCTGCCAGCATTACGGCTATCTAATACCCCTTCACCTAAGCGTGGAGGACATGAGCAGGATGCCTCATGGCCCCATTAATGTTGCTGACTGAGAGGATCCACGTGCTTACAGGACATCTAAATACCATTATCCCCTGCTGAGCTGCCTGGCTGACGTTGCCTGTATGGCATATTTCATCAAATAGCCATTCTGAATTCCCCCTCTTTTAGTTTATAAATATTTCATGATATGCGCTGATAGTGTTTTCAGCTGTTTTTGGTGATTTGAAGTCAACAATCAGAGTTGTTTCCACTCACATTTATTTATGAATACATAGGCACTGTACCGTGCATTAATCTTTTTGCAATCCCCTCAGATTACTCAAGTAAGTCATATTGGAAGGCTATGACTCGAAAATACCATTGCGTGTCTTGTTTCTTCGGTGTTGTTTGAGGAAAACTTCAACACTTCTGAGGATTTTCTTCGTAGATACATCACAAAATACTTTGCACATTTTTATTTGAGGTTAGGCATCTTTTTCAAATTGACAATAAAGTTCTTATGTTGGTTTTATTTGTGCAATTATTTAACATTATATGTACTGAAGGGGAACAAAGAAAGTCTGGTGGATACATAAAAGAGGATAAAGGCTTTAAGCATTAGCCTACTTCCTGATTGGGAGGGGGTGCGTGATTCTTCAGAGACTCAAAGTCTAGGAAATAATCTTGTGATTTTATTTTAGACCTATACAGATATATCAGTAAGGTTGTGATATGTCATTAAAACACGTTATCTGTGATTTAAGCAGATGGAATTTCTACTTAAAAGTAGCACATAAGTTTGCTTGAGATTGAATCCTTTTATTGGATATCAGATTATTGTCCTGCTGATTAACAGAGCCAGCTGACCAGAGATGGCAGTCTGTAAGGCCATTGGCTGATGGCATTATGAATCATTCGGTATATTTACCTTTATTTACCGTCCTGGTGCCAACCGCCGCTGACTAGTTCAAACCAATTGAGGATTTAAGTTGTTAAAGAAGTGGTATTTTAATAGAGCAATCAGACTTAAGCTAGTCTTGTTAGTGTAGTGTGTCAAAAGAACAAGAGGTAAACTGGATTTGTCATGTAACCAAGAGGGTCACACCGGAAAGAAGAGGCCACAGCAAATAAAAGAAAATAAAATGTTAATATGAATGAGTATTTGCAATGGTGGACAGTAACTAAGGGTATATACTCAAGTACTGTACTTTATTACAAAGGTATTTGTACTTTACTTGAGTATTTTCTTTTCATGCCACTTTTTGCTTCCAGTCTACCACATCTGTACTTTTCACTTCACTACATTTATGTTCTTCTCTTATCTTATCAGCTTTAGTAGATTTATACACACAAAACATATGAAGAAATTAAAAAATATATGTTTTGTTATAAATTAAACTACCCAGCAGTTTATACAAGTACAACCAGTACATTTGTTGATGTTTGTTATTTTTCATGTAAAAACATTTAATGTTTGCAGCTTTACAAATGTAAAGATTTCCCTTTTGATTATTTAGTGCATTTTTTTAAAATCATTTTAAGAAGCATGGTGAAGGTGTCCCTTTGGGCTGCGGGCAATTTTGACAACGTTTCTCACTATTTTCGAAGTTTTGACAATCGATTAATGGAGAAAATTGTCAGCAGAATAAGCCATAAATTAAAAAAGTAATTAATTGCAGTGTGATTTCCTCCACATCCAATCCAACAGCCATCACAATATGTGCCTTGTCAAAGTCGCTCAAATACTTACTCTTACCCATTTTTCCTGCTTCCTACACATCAAGTATGAGGACACAATGTTCAAATTGCTGCCTAATATATCCCAACCACTTCACCTGTCAGTGGTCCTAATGTTATGGCTGATTGGTGTATGTAACTTTTGAAAAAAGAAATATTCAATCCTCCTCTTGAAGTCATTAACAATAAAATGCACCCTTAATATATTCAGTACTCTGAAGGATTTTCTGCTACAACCTTACTTACATAGTCTCACTTTAAATGATATATAATAATATAACACCTTAAAATATAATTAAATATTACTCACGGTGGTTAAATAAAAGGACAGCAGACTTGTGGGCTGCAGATTAACCTTGGTATTCGTCGCGTCAGCGGCAGTACAAGGCCTTGGCTTTTGTTTTGTTTATTCAGCAGTAATTTGGACAAAGATGTTTGTTTGAAACAAGTCAAACAATTTGCCATGACAAACATTACAGGTGGATAAACACAATCAGTCTTGCATCCTCTTGCGTCTTTCTACATAATGGCAGCCACCCCTGCAGTCATGTAAGTCTTACTCAAGTTATTATCTCCCTGTTCCCCAAAGCATTCAGTACAAAATCCTCCTCCTCACACATAAAGCCCTCCATAACAAGGCCCCTTCCTACCTCACAGACCTGCTCCACCACCACAATCCCTGCCGTAACCTCGGCTCCTCTGACACTAACCTCCTCTCCCCACAAATCAGGACCAAGCACCGTACCTGGGGCGACAGAGCTTTCACCATCGCAGCCCTCTCCCTGTGGAACTCCTCACCCATACACATCCCAGATTGCAGCGACATGGACCCTTTCAATTGAATATTCAAAACCCCCCTTTTTAGACTAGCTTTTAACCTCAAATAATGTTATATTGCACCTGCTGCTGTTTGTTCTTTTGTTATTTATATGGTCGCCCCTTTGCTCTTATGTATTTCCGCACAAATAACTAAATTTATGTTTCCTTTCAACATTTTATTCCTTATTGATCCAGTAATAGTGTGGGGAGCAGGATTGTAAAGCAAAGCAATCAATCAATAGATATCTCTTATTTGCTTTTCATTAGGATTTATATCATCTGCTCTCATGATTTAGTAAAGTCCCTTCAAAGCTGCTTAGGAAAACAAGAATGTAGATTAAAATCCCTCATGTAGGTTTATAAAGCCTCCTGTCATATATATTCTCTGTTATTTACATCTGGAATATCCAAACACAGATTGTTCAGTTCTGTAACAATAGCAGCATGGGTCCAGTCAAGCAATCAAAATACAGCATGCAATTAGAAGTGTTTGAATACGCTAATTTGTTCCACAAAGATTAAGCAAGGAGGCACCCTTGCAGTATTAATTTACCAGTACTGACTGTTCAGGAGTTGCGCCTGTAAGTTCAGTTTGACAGCATGTGTCATTATGAATAACATTCACCTCGCAATCATTATGCATAATGTATATTAAACACATTTAAATGTGTGGTACTGTGACAGTGACATCATTCAAGAGAAGCAGCCTGATTGGCTTATCCGAATGTTGGGTGCAATTTCTATTTGCTATATTTTCAGGTTTGGTAAATGTCACATTAGCATTTGAAAGTTATCTATTGTTATGAACTCATGAATGAATGAGAGAGAGCAAACACCTCTCTCTCCACCAGTATTGTACTGTGTGACACTGTAAGATTGTTGAGCTTGGTTAGCCACTGTCATCGCTTACTGGGGCACTTGAATAGATCAGAGCTGATGTTAATGTTATTTGGAATAAGTAATACATGTTAAGCAAACACCACCCTCCACAGCTGGAGGCTCTACTGCGAAGTGAGCACATGAAATCTCTCACGTGTTTATGTCAGCTGATTTAAAAAGGGAATAGACTAGATTATCAATAAAACTCAATCTGCTGTAATCAAAAGCTATTTTTTAGAAAGCTCATTTAGCTTATTTTTGCTTTTAAATTGTACCTTGTTTAACTCAAAGTAAAATTAATAATAATAATAATACGTGACCAGAATTTATATTATATAATATAATTTATCCTATATAGCAGTTAATTGGAAGACAACCGATAACACAAACAAGAAATAATGGCTACAAACCTTTGAAACATTATTAAGATTAGAACAAATGTCTAATTCCATATATGCACCCTTTCATGTAACTTAGCATCAGATTAATAATCACATTTATAAAAAAATTGCCCTGTCCTGACTAATTTATCTCTCTCTCTCTCTGTATATATATATATATACAGAGAGAGAGAGAGATAAATTAGTATATATATATATATATATATATATATGTACACTATAGTTGAATACTGGTATACATGCCGTTCATTCATATTTTGGGTTAAAGGTTTGTGCAATTGTGCACGTGTATGTTTATGAATGTGCATATGTGTAGGTATAATTATGGATGTATATATATGTACATTTGCAGCGTTGGGGAGTAACTAGTAACATGTAATTTAGTTAAATGTAACTGTAATCTGTTACAGTTACTGAGAAAGAAATTCTAATTAAATTACAGATACATATGAAAATGTTCACAATTACATTAGTGGTTACATCAGAATATTTTATGTAAAAAGCAAAGCTACACGATGAATAATATTCATTTTGTTGCTTTGCATGTTTTTCATATGCGCAATGTCTTCTTTTTCTGATGCTTTTGATTGGTTCTGGTGTTTCTGAATTTGCAGCGCCACTCGTCAGCTTGATAGCCAGTTAAACTGACTCTCAAGCTGTTTTTTGAAAATGGTTAACGTTGAAAACACTCATTAAAATTTTAGAAAAGGAATCAAAAACTAATTAAACATACATTTTAAATAGGGTAACTTGTTTATATTCTGACTTTAAATCATGAATATTTTTATTATTATTATTATTATTATTATTATTATTATATAAAATTATAAATTTGAAACAAATTTTATTATTCAATTGAATTGCCACATTTCATCTCAGTATTCACATGTTTTCCAATAAATTAGTTACAATATAACCCACAGAGAAGCAGCTGAAGCTGTGATTGTACAGCTGTTAGGTGTTGGTGGGGGTCTTGTGTGTCAGAGTTAATTACTGTTATTGATTAACACCTGTGCTTTTCCTGCACAAAAAAATGTCTGCAGTGGAAAACGTCCATGACAGACAAATTTGGTTTGACATCGCAGCTGGGTCTCCTTAATATTTAGTTTAAAATCTCTAGAAATTTAACTTAAGACCTTTTGGTTGTAAAAAATATAAAAAAGGCTACAGTATTTCTATATATATATGTATTTCCCCCATTATAAATGGAGTATTTTTTGGCTGCTCCAGAAAAACATTACATTTTGGAAAGAAAATGCATGAATTCTAAACACGCACACATATATGTTTTGTACAGTTATACAAGAGATGTGTTTAATGAAAAAGTGTATACATTTGAAATCCCATTCCAGATTGAAAATCCCACGTAGTCCTGCAAACATCATATCATTTTAAAACTGAAAACGTTCTCCTTCTTTAATTTTAGTGGTTACATCACCTAACAGATTTAAAATTAAACTTCTCAGTGGACTTGCATCTGACCACAAACTACAGACACAGAGGTGCCGCCCAGTGGGGCCCGACAACACTGAGAGATGCGTCAAGTTATTTACACCAGGACAATGCATTATGCGATTGTGTGAAAATAAAAGCGTCACATTTGCCTACAAAAATAATCAAATCAAGATAAACTGGAATGAACACATGTTGAAACTGAGGCGCAGGTATAGCCTACATTTTATTGCTTGGTGTACAAACTCAGGTGACCGGTATCGTTTTTGTTTGTGTACATTTTGGTAGCACTGAAAAACATATTCCCCGTTTTAAACTGTGCCATGAAAGAAATGATTTTGTAAAAAAAATAAAAAAATAAAACTATAATCTCCTAAAAGCCTTTTTATTTATTTCTTAGAAATAAACTATCGTTATCTCTTATTTTGAAAAGCGCGACCGGACGTTCCTTGAGCCGCTAGCATCGTCTGCTAAGAAAACGCTGTTTTTAAAGGGAAACCAAGGTTGTTGAGGTCTGTGGTGGGCATAGCAGGTTGAAGGTAGGTGTACACTTGTTTTTCTGTACCGACTGCCTCAGTAGCGTCGGTGTTCTTGTCCCCTAACTGTGTCTTGTGTAGCAGCTTATCGCGTATATTAGCGGAAATCAAGACGCGGGCAAGTGTCAAGTGAAGACAACTGGTAAAGTATCAAGCTAACAGGCGAGCTAGGTTGAAGCTAACAAAGCTAACGCTGCCGCTGCCCGGTTCACCGGAGCAGGATGCCGAACTCAAGTGATGTTGCTCCGTTTGTTCGGTTGCCGTAGTGGATACTTTTAATTCGGTGTTTATTAAAAGACATCATCACAGTTGTGTCGAGACTTACAAGAACAGTGGCGAGTATTTTTTCTGAATGGCTGCGGGGGGGTGTTATGGCCCCCCCGATAATATACACTCAGAGACAGTTTTTTATATTAAGAATATTAAACAGGTAAGTTATACTGATACTTACACCTGTTCCTGGAGTCCGTAATATTATCTACTTTGCTTTTTGTTAAATGTTGTGAGGAGTTTGCATTTTGTATGGTTTTCACTGAGAGGCTACGCTGAGCGAAATGGCCAAATAATGTTATATAAATGTAAAATCATAAAGGTTTAAAGGCTGATTTTTGCTGCTGGGTGAAAGTTGTAGAAACCAGGTGGTTAACTGTGGTAAACTAGTCTATATGGTAAGAAAAAACAACACATATTTCACATATCTGAGGTAGAACATTCAAAACAATTATCAAAAAATATGCATGGGTAAAATTACTTAATAATGTTTTATTTCTCAGCCCTACTGAGAGGTTGACATTCAGGCTACATCCGCACTACTTCGTTTCCTTTTCAATTGAAAAGGACACACCAGCGTTTTAGCAGCGTATCAGATTTGATATTCGTCTATATTAAAATTACTAAGTGAAATCTGCAGGTGTAAACATGAAGCAGATTGTCTACTCCGCAGTTGCATAAGATTTGGCGAAAGAAGAAAGCAATACTACAGATAAAGAACCAGACAAGAGATTTTTTTTTTTGTTGTTGCATTGACCGACAATGAGATGGTACTGTTGCTGAAAGTAACCCGGGAGTACAAAGTGAGTGTGGCGGCAGAAAACAGACTGGGAGTTGTTGCAAAGCAAATAGGCAACATGCACAGTACAAAATATTTTAATAAACATACCAAAACTAAAATACTGTCAGTAGCATCCTGTTTTTGCTGTGCATGACTGATAAAACCCAATCAGGAAACCAAACATGAGTATCTGTGTCAACCTTGGTTATCCCCTGTCCACACTAAAACGCTACCCTGGAGTTTTAAAACGAAAACGGGTTGGCAGCGTTTTCAAACTTCCCCCTCTGAACGGGAGGCGCAAACGTAGCAAAAGTTCTGCGTTTTAAAACGAAAAGGTAGTAGTGTGGATGTAGCCTTTGTTTGTTTTGATAATAATGATGAACAGTTTTCTTTGGGTCACATGGATCATCAGAATTGATAAATTAGTAATAACATGTTTTATTTGACGCAAGGAAAGAACAACACTTTACCAATTTAAAGGATATAGCTGATACAATAGTTAGAGAAGGTGTGAAATCATATAACGTACTAAAGTCCAGGCGGATTTCTTCCACAGCTAGAAAATCTATCCATAGGTCGCCGCAGCGGGAAGTTGTCACCAATAGTTTAGTAATGGATGCATGCATAACATACACACCAGAGCCCATGTGTTTTAATATCACAAACTCTTAAAATAATTATGTGTAGAATTTGAAAATGTCCACCAGTTGACGTATTGTACAAACCTCCCTCTTTTGCCTGCTGTTGGTCAACAATGTCAGGCTGACTGGCTGTTTTTACTATCTAGTGTGAAACAACCACAACTTGCAGTGAGTATTCGAGCCTTTACTTGAAGCGCCATATTTGACTTCAAAATCCTTTGTAAACGTTCGACACTGCTGACTGTATACATTCAGAAAAGGGAAACAACTTTCATGTACACCAAACCAAAAGAGGAAACGGCTGCTCTTGAACATTGAGCGTGGGAGAGCAACGTGAATGTCTGAAACAAAGCTGCATGTGAACATTATACAAATGTAGTCTCAGTGTTAGTTTATGGAAATGACCTGAGAAAAGGAGAACACAGTTTAGACATAAAGTGGAAACACGGCTCAAAGGACTAATTGACAAATTATTGAAATAAAGAGTAATTCTAATGCACTTTTAACCACAATCAAGAGGCAAAAACAAAACGGCTTAAGAAAATTGAGTCTTTTCTCTTTTGATTAATGTAAAAGTTGATGGATATTCGATCTTGGCTGAAGGGTTTTTATTTGAGAAAGAAAAACATGGGTTACCAGAGCAACCTGTAAAGATCCCGTCAAACGTATTTACCTAATTCAGAGAAAAGTGGATGAAACAAAAGACTGAGAGGTCAAGTATTTGGTCAGCAGCATACTCCAAACAAAACTGATCATCAAACGCTGCTAGGAGCAAATGTCTGCATGCTCACTGTGACTCCAGGTCTGTTTGTGTAATCATGTCCATGCAGATGGAGGAATCTGTTTGGCAGATGGGGGGGGTGGGTGAGTCTTTGTCTTCTAGAGTATGGAGGGTTGTGGGGGGTATCAATAATGGCCAGTCTGTCTGCTAAGGCTTTACTCTAACCACTAACCACACCAAATCCTTCCCTTAAAAGCCTACTTTTACAACTGGTGACTAACAAAACAATCACCTCTAATGGTGCATTTGGTGGTAATTGAAATCAATCTGTCCTGTGGTTTTACATCAGTTTAATTCGAAAGTGTGATGGGGGATAACTTTGTAAAAACGCTTTAGATGCAAGCCTACTAATTATTTTTCATTATAAATTAATCTGTTGAAGTTGTTTGTCAGGATCACAAATCCCCAGAGCCCAAAGCGACGTCTTCAAATGTGTTGTTTTGTCCAATCAATAGCCCAAAACCCAAAGATATTAAGTTTGCTATCATGGAAGATTCAGGAAACCAGAAAATAATCATTTGAGAAGCTGGAACCAGAGAATTTGGGCATTCTGCCTTAAATAAATGCCTCAAAACAATGATTGGATTATCAAAATAGTTGGCAATTTATGTCGTTTGATTCATTGATTAATTGCTGCAGCTCTAATAGTCTAAAATCTAAATGTACTTAGGGCCCTATGAAATTTCCATGTTTTACTTTTTCTGAGTTCTGTGTTTTAGGATTTAAGCACATTTTGTTGTGAGAGAGAGAGTGGTGGTTTAATACAATGTCAACAGTTCACAAAAAAATACAAACATTTTGTTCTATAACAAAATATAAAAATATCAGTGAATTTGATGTATCATGCAAATATGCATATAGAAATATTCAAATGTATATGCAGTTATTTATGGGGACAAGTCATAATAAACATACTGCAACAGTAGGGTATTAAAATACTATAATATTTAGGGCTGCGTGATATCACAACCAATGCATATCCCGAGAGAGAGAGAGAGAGAGAGAGAACATTTTTCTAAATTCAATAAAATATCACAAGTCACTGTTACTGAGTTAATTTCCAACATTAACTAATGATATTTCGCTGCATCATAAAGGTGGGGTAACTTACGCGATTCTGGAGAAATCCAACACCATGACAAATACCATGATATAGACTGCACAACGACACAGCATGTAATGTAACTAACGTTAGCTAAGTTGTGGGTTAACAAACTGTTGCTACTTGCTGCCGTAAAACTAACAAGAGGACGAGACGGTCCCATAGCAGCACAGCAGCTCCAGACTGCAAAACTCACAGCTCTCCTGCTGCTATAGCTAACATCACAACAACAACATGTCTTGGTGAACTATAAAGTAAGCTGAATGTCCTTGGGCATGTCATTAAACGTTAATGGTACCTGACACACACATCATGGCTGAAACTGCTAGAAAAGTGTTAATATCACAATACAGCAATTGTGCGATAATCGATATATCGCTAGACAATCCTAAAATGATACATTGCGATATCTGTCTATGAGATACAAAATGCTTGTGAAAAAGTTCCCTATTTATTGGCTGCAAATCCAAACTGTTAGAAAACAGAACAATTCTGGCGCACACATTTTTCAGTCTGTAAATTAAAACTACAGAGCAACTGTGAAAAATTATTAGAAAAACCTTTCTTTATAAAAGGCACGTAAAATACAAATTCACTGAAATTCTTGCTGAAAATACAAATTGCTGTGTACCACCTAAGTCTAATATGTACATCACGTTATAATGATCACTGTTCAGTGACACATTGTGCTGCCCTTTCTCCACCTAGTGGTAGCTGTATTTTTAGGCCACTGGTAATTTTGAGTTTTGATCAAGACAGTGACGTCAGCAGGTCTTTTTTTTATTCCACTCAGAGCTCAGGAAACATGTACTTTAAGTATTTGCACAGTATGTCACTCAGGATATTAAGCATGTGAAGCAAAATATGGTGTTTATGTTAAGATGATAATATTGCGATAGCGATGCTAATGTCCTTTAGCACATTAATGGAGATTCCCATTATATGTTAGCATTGAGCAAACCGTTAAAGCGCTATTTTTATTTTTTATGTATCAATATGATGGGCTAAAAGCTGTATAGTGGTTTTTTTTTTTTTTTTTGGCACACCCCTAGTCATCTGGAAAATCTCACATTTTTATATATTGTATCCAAACTTTGGCAGACTAAATGATATTCCGCGTTTTACAGTCGATTCCATTTTTATTATCAAATTTCGTGATTCCGCATCGTGGAAATCGTAGGGCCCTATGCGCTCCTATACAGAGCTGAAACATGCTGCCAAAGACAAAATGTAGAAAAAAATTAGCCTCTTTTTGAGGTGTTGGCTTTGCAGAAGTGAGCCTTGGTTTTTCCTGTCTCTGCATAATAACAGGAAATGAAGTGAAACTTTAAAAAGAAAATTATAGAAAGCTTACAGTGATCATCAAATCACAACAGAGAGCAAAGATTAAGGGGCTTCAAATGGCTGTATCAAGGTTTCCTGCAGCCCTGCAGTAATCGCAGATATAAAATGTGTAAAATAACATTTGGATTAGACGTGTTCATCCTAGTTCACTGTATATTCCCTCTGAGCAAAGGGACATGCTTGTGACTGTAAAACGATACAGCCTGTGTTGTCCCATGCTTCGCTCCACCACAGAGCTGACCTTGACTGAAGCTTCATTCTCACAAGGGTTCACTTTGCCCCCCCCCAGATATTTTTATTTACAGTTACACTTCTCTTTAAAGGAGACCTATTAGTCTTTGTCACATTTTATGACTTATCCATAATGTTACAATGTTGGATGTTCATGTTAGACATGGCCAAAGCTTCATATAATGAGGTCAAAGTATTTAAAAGAAATCCCTGTGAGCCAAAACCTCAGATACCCCCTGATCTGAACGCTCTGTTATAAAATGTTTTTGTACAAAGGGCTCGGTGTACACTGTACTTGTGTTATCACAGTTGGTGTCACTTAGAGGAAAGTCACCACAACACACGGACATCATCAGATTTTTAGATGAGGAAGCAAAAAATAAAATCTTATCACAGATTCCTGGACCATGTTTCAGCTTCACCATAATTATGATTTTCTAAAAAGAGGCAGAGATTCTAGTTCTTCCAGCGACAGGCCTCTTTCAACTGAGTTTAGCCGACAACAGCTCAACAATTTGCGTTCTTTCATTAGACACGGTTTCAATTTGATTTACGAGCTCATGAGAGAGAGATCCACAGATTGACAGTGATGTGGAATTGTTTCTGTAATGGTCTTAGGAGTATATACCATACAGACCACATACTAGTTACTTCCAGAGACATTTTATAGAGGAGACACGCCACTTTAAGAATCCTCAGTACAACTCTACAGGGAAAGCCCGTAACGCCAAAGATGGCGGTTATCCTGCCCCTCCCACTAGAAAGCCAATTGTCTGCTGCGGGAAACATGTGTCAGCCAATCGTGTGGTTCCACTGACGTAAGGGGCTACTACGCATGCGTATTAGAAGTATTACTTGTGGGGAAAAAACGCTTTTTAAACCTTTTTTGGGGGCAAAGTCATCAAACTTTTTCTGCGGTTTTTAATCAGATTTTACTGCTGATTCTATACATGCAGTTTTTATGTCCCGGTGACCAGTAAAAGTGCAGTTGTGGCTCTCTTCCCCATTCATTCAGATAGGGGCCTGGTCTTGTTTGTCCGAAATAACCGCCCAGAGGCGTTACCAAGATGGCTGCCGAGTGGCAGGACTAGCCACAGGATGTATATGCATGTCAGCTGTAGTCTGAAGCCTAGTCCACACTACACGATTTTAAGCCCAATTTGCAAGTCGCAGAGCGCGAGAGTCGGTGATCACAGACGCCAGAAATATATCTAGTATGCTAATTATCTGGAGCTGTCTGCTGACTCTACATCCACATCCAGCCAATGAGAGCTGGCAGCTCTAAATATGATTAGTTAATCTTTTTTCAGGCCTCTCTTTTTCAACAAAATAAATATTTTAAGAGGAGAAATGCTAATTTGTTTGTGATTCAAATGAATTAAAGCAAATATTTATTGAGGTTATGTTGAACATTTATTGTATTGTTGTTGAGGAAAATTATATTGCAAAGTGGCAAAGTTTTCATTATTTGTGTCTTCTTCTATATTTGTATACTGTTCTGTATACTTATTTATGTCCCATGTAACGTGTGTCTTCCTCTTATTGCAATAAAAAAATTAAGGAGGAAAAAATAATTTTGATTATTCCGACACCACATGAATGCACCGCTCACCCCTCCCTTTTCAAGCGCGGTGACCGACACGCTCTGTCAGCTCTTGTGCTAAATAATACGTGTAGACCTCCATTTGTCCAAAGTTCTCTTCTTTTCTTACTTCTAATAAACCAGTCGACTCCTACTAGTTTTTATTATTCGTACGTATTCAACGTAGTGACAAAAATGCACTCTGCTTGAGCCATTTGTCCGTTGAGGCTACTGTAGAAACATGGCGGCGTAACATAGCGACGTCCATGTAAGAGGACCACCGCAGGTATGTAGATAGAAATGTCTCATTCTAAAGGTAATAAAAACATAACGGTTTATTATGTAAGGTCTTTATACACCACTGAAAACATAGTTCTGGATATTATATCGCATTTCTGTCAGTAGATCCTCCTAAATATTACACACTGAACCGTTAAGTGAAATGTAGGCGATGACTGACTGAAAGAGAAACTCCTCATCGCAGATTTACAGTAGTTTGACTGAATGTGTATTTCTAAAACTCTCTTCTTCCAGGTTGCTGCTGGTTGCAGGGCCCTGTGGAGCAGAAGAGCTGTGCCATTCCCCCTTTTTTCCTCTCATGCCCTCCCCAGTGTGTTTCCCTGCGTGTTAGTGACCCCGCGTCCCCACCTACCCCCCCCACCTGATCCCTCCTGTTGTGTCGCACACTCCTGCCCGAAGCCCCCCTCTTACCCCATGCTTGGGACAAAGCCAGCTCACTGCCAGCCCAATGACTGCCTGGATCGTCCTGCCTGTCAGCCTGTCTGCCTTCTCCATCACAGGGATATGGATAGTGTGAGTGACTAAAACTTGACTGTGTCACGTATGCTGTCACACTGAAACATAATGTGTAAACGGGCATCACAAGGTATTTATTTTACACTGTCAAACATTTAAACAGGCACGTGTTGAGATATTCAAGCTGTTAATTAATATTTGAGTGTATTCATGTGTTGCTTCAGTGTGAATGCTTTCCTGCCAAAAGCCCTTTATAATCTTCTTTCTTGAAAACTGTTAATCAGGGATTACACACTGTTTGACATTTCCTGCTTGAAATGACGGCGTGTTCCTCGCTCCACAGGTACGCCATGGCTGTGATGAATCACCACGTTTGTCCTGTGGAGAACTGGTGAGTGATTTTTTTCTGTCTTGAAAACTCTTAACATTTTATTCATTTAAATTTTTGTCTGCCTCCACAGCTACCAGTGGGGAATGAACTGAACTCATTATGTCACTCCTACAGGTCTTACAATGTAACGTGCACAGAGGAGCTGCCCCGTCCAGGCTTCCCCAAGACATGCTGCACCCTCCAGGACATCCCCCTCATAAGGTCTCCTCCTCTACCTCTCCTCCTCGCTGCACTTCAAGTCTTTTGTTTCTGCAGAATACAAAAGCAGTTACGTGTCTGCGAAGGCCCCGAGGCATGAATTAGCACCTTGTTATGTTGTGGCACTGTGACAGTCATTAAACCACGCTTTGCATAAATTGCTTTTGTTTAATCTGCAAATAAGCCTCTAACCACGCACGGGCAAGTACAAAAGCACTCTTGTAAAAAAAGGCAACATGAGACTTGCAGGCTTTATGGCAGATTTGGAAAGTCTTAAAGTTTTACACCTAGATATAATATCGGAGCAGATGGTTTTACATGATTTTTACATGACACGTTGACTGTACATGGCTTTGTTGGTGGGAAAATACTGACTGATGGTTAAAGACTGTGGCCCTGCCTACAGGGATATATGCAGATATAGGTTATTCTCCTACCTGTCACAATGACGGCTGTTTTATCTCCATGTGTTACAGTAAATGTGGCTCCTTCCCTCCTGAAAGCTGCCTGTTCAGCCTGATCGGCAACCTTGGAGCATTCATGGGTAAGGCCTCTTTACAGAAGTTTGTCATGCCGACAACTGCATGCACGTCGCTGTTCCTCGCGGGTCTATTTCAAGTAGCTGGCTATTTAAAACCGATAAAATATTCTTTGTGTGGTTCATGTTTCAACGGTGATAAATTATCCGAAAGTCCCGCGAGGTGCGGACAACTCGGCACAACACCAGTGAAGCCGGGTCTCAGTCTCCTCATCAAGTGTTCCTCTTCCGCCACCACACACATGCGCACAGACGACACAGGGTTAGGGTTACAATTTTGGATTTATTTACGCACGCTGTATATTAACTAACAAAATTTTACAACACGATAATAGTGACCACAAGTAGCGGTATTTAGCTGACACTTTTATCCAAAGCGATTATACATGTCGGAGGTTGCGTGCCTCTGCAAAGTGTTCCAAAAAATACTGATACACTGAAACCACGTTTTATAATAAAAACCAGTAAAATTAGCAGCACGTTGAACTTTTTGTTTGCATAAAAATTAATAAAACAATAACAGCCAGTATTTTATGTAAATGAATGAAAACATATCAAATGTGCATTAAAATTAAATATGTTATAAATTCTGTGGAATTACCTCATTCACAATTTACATAAATACAAATGAGTCTTAAGAAAACAATGGCTGCAGTGAGTCTTGTACAGGAGTCTGTTTATCCTGTTGGAACACTTTTATAACCACTTCGAACGACTGCTGGATTTTAAAAGAACA
The DNA here is from genome assembly GCF_014851395.1 of Micropterus salmoides. Taxonomy (NCBI): domain Eukaryota; kingdom Metazoa; phylum Chordata; class Actinopteri; order Centrarchiformes; family Centrarchidae; genus Micropterus; species Micropterus salmoides. The sequence goes on along the minus strand of NW_024044459.1, from coordinate 33,124,030 downwards.
AAACGTGTTTGTTGGGTGACGTAATTACGTAGCATGTTTATCATGTGCAGTGTGTAAACAGAGTCTGCAAACACAAGAACACATTTTGTCTCAATTCAACGCCCGGTCTGGTTTTTATATAAGTTCTTTGCATGTATAAAACCTCTTAAACCCCACTGGGTTTCCCGCTTTAGCTGCTTCTAGGCTGCTTAGATTGTTAATACAAATATTAACGTTTAAACGTGTGATCAATATGTCAGTATGAACATGCTACACGTCGTTAGATTCTCCACAATTCAATCATTCATTTCATTTAATAGAAACGACAAGCCCCAAAGTCTAATTCTTATAGATTTACCAGTGTAACCGACATGGGACAAGAGGAAAAAAATGCCGAACTCCGTTACCTTTTAAAGCGCTCGTTAAGTCCGAATGTGTCCGTTTCTTGATTAATTAATTCTTTTACTCTGTAAGGGTCCACTGATAAAAAGAATCAAAATATTTTCATAAAAATGAATCCAAGTTATGAATTTTTAAATGTGAAGTCCATCGATCTCAGTCTGCTAACTTCTACCACACTTTTCTCATCCTGCACCATGTTGTTGTTTTTGTTACGTTGTTTCCTTCAAAATAAAAGCGCATAATCATTCTGTCGAAGCTAGATCAAATGAATGACGTATATTTGATATTATTGAATAATTTTTATTCAAGTAATATTCTGTTTTAAATAAATAAACTGTTATATTGTCATAGTAGCGTATGTTTTAGTTTTGTGCGAGATTAATTAAATGTCCCATATGGACGCCTGTCCAGAAAATTGGCAGGGTCAATTCAGTGATTTTAGCAAATAAAAGCCGGGGCTTTTATTAAGGTAATACTGAGCTTCAGTTTACAAGCTGTTAGCAAGTCAGACAGACAAACCATGACATGTTCAGAAGTCCCAACATTATGCATTTAGATAAAAGTTAACTTACCTTCATTCACTATTATGTGATTTTTAAAATTTTTTTATTTGATCAAGTTTCCCTCAAACCAAAATACGACCACACTTCAGACTCTAACCAGGCTGAAAAATGTTCTTATTGACTCAAAACAAACCCACGTTGCTAACTGTGTTTGATGCTGGACAGTGTTTACTGTGATACTAACCCTCGGGTATTATACTGTGGTTTCTCAATAAACCAGTAACTGTTCCACACCTAGGTCCATATGTAAGAAAATGTGCCTACTAGTGCTTAGTTTGGGTGTGGAGGAGGGGGGTGGCTTCTCTCTTCGAAGAATGCAAACAATAGACTCGTGTTCTTGAGGAATCATTCTGGGAAGAATGACCTCGCAAGGTCACGAGCACAAATAACGCTGTTGATGGGTTGAGATGATGCATTCCTGCTGATACTGCGCTAGAATACCAGCCGCCTGCTGTGCTCCAAAGTAACAGCCAGGCTTTGCAGCTGAAGCCGTAAGTCAGAAGCTGATGGGGTTAACATAGGCAGTGTTTGGGTTTGGCTGGCTGGCTGGCTATTGATACACTCGTCCCCTCCTACAAAACATCTGTATCCTCACGCTGCGCTGCATTAGGTCGTGGGCCACCTGACTGTGAAGCTGCTGTGTCTGCTTTGACCTGGAGTATGCAGGTGTTTAAGTCTGTTGTCACGCGCCGTTTAGTATGTCGTCATCAAGTTCTGTCAGCACCCTCAACTGTGACTGATTTCCGATGTCCCTGATGCATGGTTCTGATTATTGATTACTAAGCGTTATTAAATTACAATAAAAATAAAATCATCTTTAACCTTTTAAAATCATTGTTTTATTTGACGGCCTTGCTGCCCTGGCATTTGGCTGCCCACCCAAGGCCAAGTGGCCCCGCCCCTAAAATGATGACATTCCAGGCTTGGTAACAAACGCTGTACTGTAATGCCTATTTATAATAATAAAGCAACAACAGTCCCTTTCAGCTGCTTCTGTTGTTTATTTTTAGTTTTTCCTTCAAACTATCACAAGCCAAGAATTCTCTGCACATCACAAGCCAGATGTCTCTTGATAGATTTTCATAAAACCAATATTTATTGGTTTATTTTACCAGTATTTAAAATCTCTATAATTTGTCTCGCAACAAATTCTCAGAAGTGAATTTAGTGCTGTCAAGTAAATACAAGTTGCCAACCGATGCATCTTCGGTAAAAGAACATTGCCAGGAGTTTTATTTCTAGGCGAAATGCACAAAATGACATATCACAAGGTCACAAGTTCAGTTTGTACATCTTGTTCCAGCACATAACTTGCTGTAAAACAATAACGCGTTGTTTTTATACGGGTTAAACCAACAATGTATGATGTGTTGTTATAATAGTGAGCTGTGGAGGTGCTTAAAGGCAGATTTTGTAAGCTGAGATAACAGTCATCTGGCTGTAGCTTAGTTTTTATCACTCAGCAAGAAAGCAAACAAGCATATTTCCCAAAATATGGAATTGGTTGTGGTATTTAAACGCAAACAATTTACTATAAAAAATGTATTTATTAATGAAATATTCTATCATTTCTGTACTTCAAATGTCTGTAAAAATGCATTGCTAAATACTGATTATTCAATATGCAATGAAGAAAAATTGTTTGAATCTGTGATTAGAGCTGCGATTTGCTGCCGTCTGGTCTTTAACGAGAGGTGAAACGTGTTTAATGTCCGTCTCCCCTCCGTCCATTTTGTGTGATGCCCACAGACGTCAGCCACTGGCCTCTAGGAGACACGGAGGGGCTTGAAATAGCCTGCGCTCTCTAATCAATAATGAATGCGGCTTTCCTTTCACTTCCCCCCTCTGTCTCCATGGCCTCCCTCTTTTACTCCTCCTCCCCTTGTCTCGTTTTATCACCTTTCCCCCAGTTTGTCCTCCTCTGCCTTTTTAATTACTTAACTGTTCCCTGTTGTTGTTGTTGTTGTTGTTACTGTTGATCCAAACTCCACATTCATCACCATCCGCTTTTGTTCTGTTATGTATTTAAATTTTTTCCAGTTGTCCAGATCGTCTTTTATGTTTCGTTGCGTTTTTATTTCCACATCTGTCATTCCTTCTTTTCTCAGCTCTCTGCTTGTCTCTCCCGAGTGTATAAGCTGTTTGGATGCTTTAGTTTTGACCTTTGACCTATTCTGTTGGTGGCTTGTAATATAATTGATCTGTGCTTTACTGCCTTGGTGGTAGCACCGTAACAGACAGCAACCTGCAGGTTTATAGTTTGTGATGCTAATTTCAGTAAAATTAATCGATCAGCTCCATCTACAACATGATCCGCCCAGTTTCAGTCGCCATTGTGTAGCCTACACCAGTGCATCATGTTTAAACAAGCATTTTGAAATCTAACAAGGTCAAGAAAATGTGTGTAATAAACCCCAAAAATAATCCCATGCAGTAATTGAATTAACTAAACGGTGATTTTTCTACCAGCTCACAGGTTCATATGAAAAGACTTTTACAGTCGTGTTCTTGTGTGGTGGATGCTGTGTAAATGCACATGTCCCCCCCCGTGTTTCCTGCAGTGGTGATGGTGTGCTTTCTGCGCTACGCCCAGGTGATCGAACACAGCCACCGATGCTGGGTGAACACCAGCGCTCTGGTGTCTGGCTGCACCAACGCTCTGGGTCTGGTCATGGTGGGCAACTTCCAGGTAAACTTCTTGAAGCAAATTTAATGACCTGAATTCGCGTCATCGCAATGTGCCCTTCAAACACCTTTTTTGCTGCTTGATACAAAAGGAAAACTTGCACAGTTCTCCTTTTCCATGTCTAATCTACAGTGTTGGGAGTAACGTGTTACAAAAGTAACACAGTTACAGTAATGCATTGCTTTTTGCAGTAATATAACACATTACTAAAACAAATCTGTAATATTATACCCATTACAATCTCAGTAACGCACGTTGCAACACATTTTAACCTGAAAATAAGTGGCGTTTTGTTTTTTAAATAATAATAATTGAACACTGAGAAACATTTCGACTGCAGAAAAACATATCCGTCATATCCAACGTTATTTCCTGTTGCGGGAATCCGCTGGTCGAGATTGTAGGCAGACTACGGGGAGCTCAGCTCCTCTTAACAAGACGGTAGCTGCCCTGATGGATCACGCGTAAATATATTCCTGTAGGCCGTGCGTTTGTGCTTTTAATGAATTACTTTCATGATTAGAGAGGCTGCTGTCACTTCATCCAGGCAGATCCTGTCGGAGTGTCGGGAAATACAAATAATCAATGATGTAATGCTGCTGTACCCCGTGCGTAAATGCGCACAGCGTCTTAATGGGGAGACGATTCATCCTATTTCACCCCTCCCCCCCACCGCTACGAATAACAAGGTACATTTTTATGACAAATACCCACTAGATCTGCGGATATGACTCTGCACATCACTCAAATGACAGTAACTAGTATGTATTACATTTTGGAAGTAACTTGCCCAACAGTGCTAATCTACAAGAGAAGTCTGTCTGATTAATTAACTCCAATTTAAGGGATCTTGGAGAGACAGAGTTTGTTGCTAGTGAGTGACAAGCAGTCTTTGCATGCACAGCAAACCACCAATCACAATATTGTTCTTGGTCAATTTAATAAACATCCAAAGCAGGCCCCGCCCCCGTTAGTTGTCAACAACAACTTGGAAATGAGTGAGGAACAGGAGAAAACAATCAAAAAGACAAAAAGAAAATCAACATTTGTAAACCACTCAGGGCGTCGGTGTTTAGCTTCTCTTTTATTTTTAAAATATTTTTACAGCATTAAAGCTCAGAAAAGGATAGTTTGCACTCAAAAGAAATTTTCAGCTCATTTTCTATCTATTTTCCTGTACAAAATTACCACGATAATTCTAGGATGCTTAATTTTTTTTAAACGGAGCAATTGAAGTCATCTGGTTTTCATATCTGAATGAATATTGCAGAAAATAAACATCTTAAAATATCATTTTTTTTCCAATATCGTGCAGCCCTAACATTGTTGACCTTCCTCGTCTTAATTAATATTTCTGTTCTGACTGTACGACTCTGTTTGTCAGGTTGATCACGCCAAATCTCTACACTACGTTGGGGCCGGCGTGGCATTTCCAGCAGGGCTGCTGTTTGTGTGCTTGCAGTGTGTGCTCACCTACCGGGTGGCTGTGACCGCCCTCGACTACTGGATGGCCCATTTCCGAGTGGCTCTGGCACTGGGAGCCATGGTGTCCCTCGTCCTCAGTATCCTTTACTCACTAGTGGCACATCCCCCGTGGTGTGCAGGTGCAGTAGTTATGTACTGTTTCTTATATCTGAACACGAGTTTCTTTTGACTTCTTTTAAGTTCATCTTTACTTTTGACAGAGACATTCATACCAAGAAATTCACAGTTGTAACTAATAACATTAATAACGACCGTCTCCCGTTTAGGTCACCCAGTTCGAAGGCCCTGATATTGTTCGTGCTCACACGCTGGAATGACTTACTGGAACTGAGCCATCATTAAATTCCTGTTACACCTGTGCTTTTCTATTTTATGTGCTCAAGACAAAACGTCTGCCTTGGAAAAGGTTTGTTTTACTCCAGTCACTCCAGATGTAAACTCATTAACAACATCTCTTTTCTCATCTCTCTGCTAATCGAGGATTCGTACCTCGTTAGATTTAACAGGGTTTTCTTCAGTGGCGTCGTTCAAACCGAAGCCAGGATGGATGTGTAACTGCTTCGTCTATATTGCTCCACCCAGCCCTTATTAGTTAAACCCCTTCATGGCTCCTGACATCAATGCACTCACTCACTGGAGAGCCGTCTTGTTTTCCTGTCCTTGTCACTCCGCTAGCCTCGAGGCACGTCTGCACAGATCACGATGTTTGTCCCTCAACTTTGAGCCAGGACAGCGAGGCCACGATAACATCTGTCTGGGCTCGCGGTCATCTGCCCCCCCCCCTCTCTCTCCCGCCTTCCCGTGAAGGAGCTGACGACTTCACTCTCTGTGGCGACCTCTCTCCACCGCCTGCCTCTCGCTGACATTTGAGCCCCGGCTTTGTCCTTGACAGCCTGTTGTCTCTCAAATGCACCAAAGTGGCTGTTTCCCAATCAGCAGAGCACCCACTTGACGGCCGCTCCTTCCAATTAGGAAGCAGTTTAGTGGAGACTCTCCACCTCTCATTATTGTCATCCTTTATTTCTGTCTGCCTTCTCCTCGTCTGTTTGGCGGCCGGATAAGAACCATTCACATTATTTATCTGATAAATGATAAGTCAGTCAGTAAGGTGAATATACCGCAGCCACTGACTGGTATCCTATTTTTCTGTTTGATGGCGCAGCAAAGCCAACTGCAGTTTAACCCTCATCATATAATTAATTCACACCTGGCGCCCCGAGGTTAAGCTGCTTGTCATATCTCATTAGATCCTGGGATTGATTCAGGCAGTCTTATTTTCTCCTTCCTGTGCCACTGATTCTGCAGAATAGGAATAAGATTTATTTTGCTCACGCATGTACCAGAAGTGTCTGTCCTCCTTAACTTCCTCCCCAGGCGGCATCTTCTTCATCCACGAGAGCTTCATCCTTCAGCACGCCGCGGCCATCTGCGAGTGGGTCTTCACGGTGGACATCCTCATCTTCTACGGCACCTTCACCTACGAGTTTGGCACCGTCACCAGCGAGACCATGATGGCAGGCCTGCAGCAGAGTCACCACCTGGGCTCCGGGGTTATGATGGGCTCCAGGTCCCGGGGCTCGACTCTGGGCGGGGCGACTAAGGGCCTCAAGTCCCCCGGGGGAAGCAGCACATCCACACATCTCAACTGTACGCCAGAGAGCATAGCCATGTTGTAGCTCTGCACAAAGGTGTGAACTGCAGAGGTGCTTCATGGCCCCCCCCCCCAGGCAGGACAACAGAGGCAGCATGTGGAGGGAGTTCTGATATCTTTTGACCATTTGAACCAACACCAAGTTATCCCATCTGTTATGCTGTACCATCTTTTTCTTTTCTTCTCCCCCCCCACGTTGGTTCAAGCCACTACAGTCGAATCTGTTTCTGTAGTGACGTTGAAAGGAGAGCTGAATGTGTGGAAACAGTCTGAGCACTGGCACCATGAATGTTTTCCAAGATGGCTGTTTTATTTGGGCATTTGTTCACGCGAGTAGGTTGTTTACTGAACGAAAGATGTTTTATTTTCTCTTGCTAATAATGCATCACCCCAGACACCCCGTCATGAACTACCCAACGCTTTGCGCGGCCCACCTGCTCTGGCCTTTTGCTTATCTCTGCACGGCACACTCTTCGAACGAAAGAAAAAAAGTTTTTATGTTTTGAGTTTTGGATTTGCGTAGTAAGTAGTAAAATATTGAATGTTTGAGGATAGTTAACAGTTATGTATTTTTTACAGGCTGCAAGCATATGGCCTTTTTTTTTAAATCAATCAAGCATAAATGATTTGTCAGACTTCACCTGACAATTTAAGTTGCTTACACAGATGATTTTGATGGTATTCTCACACAGTTTTACAAAATATGTATACTTGTATAATCCATTTCATTGACATGTGAGTGCATGATGGATGCATAGAAAAAAAAAACTACCGGTCTGTTCTGTTGTAATGACTCAGACCGCGTCTCAATCACTTTTAACTGAAGTCGTCTCCCTGGATGTCATTTCCTTTTTTTATCGTCCCACATGTTGCATGATCTGATCATTTCTATGTAACATTTTCATTTCATGCTACCTTTTTATTTTATTTTTTTTCTTCTTCATTGACTGCCATGTCCGATGCAATAACTACCATCAATCATCCATCGATAGTTTACGCTCCATTGGGAGTGAATAATGCCTTTTTCAGTGTGTTGGAGTTGAACACGGGGCTCTGCTTCCTGTTTTTTTTTTTATTTATTTTAAAGTGACCTACATCTTACGGTAAAACACGTGGGTGCGTGAAGGTAAAACTATAATCCGACTGACACATTTGCAGATGAAGTTGTCCACACACGGATAAGATTCAAGGCTGGACCCTTGGACGTCTTATTTGAGTTTGGAGAACAGGTTTTCTGCTACGTAAAAAAGTGATGTGAAGCGTTCTCAGTACTTACAAGGGAAGCTTTGTTCACACAGTGTTAACTTGAGAGGTGAATATGATGCGCGCGGACCTTGTGCCATACACGTCCTGCCGTTACAATGTGTGTCAATACAGTGTTAAAACCAGACATAACCATACAAGTTTAGATTGATGTGAAAGTGGGTCACACATGGAGGATTTTTTTATGATTTCCTGTTGCCAATTTCTCTTAATGTGATCATTACGGTTGTGAATTAGCTCAACACCAGACTGCCACAAACTAAAGCTGACTAATGCCACCTGATTTAAGTACCATCAGATTAAGTTCTTGTTTTAAGCGAGTGAGCCATTTGAGAATTAACACACAGTATTCTGCCCTCTGCGTAGTGTTAACACATTTTTAACCGTCTTACCACTGGATGCCAGCAATACACGTTATTAAAAGGGTCACCTACCTCTTTTTTTAAAAATAATCTTTTGTGGTTTTGATGTTCTGTGGCAAAAAGCTAGAGTTCAAACATATTTTCCATCTCACAGCGGTTTGATGTTGATGTGAGCAGCGGCACACATGCAGCTCCAATCCACAAAGATCCGTCATGGCGAGCGTCGCCGTTTGGACTGAACTGCTGTCTCACGAGATGCGTAATCACGTGTCAGGTCCTTTTTTTTTCTTTACTCTTTTTGTGTGCAAATTATTTAACTTTCTTTCTGGGACTGCAGCAATTCTGATCTTGCCAAAAAAAAAAAGACTTGAGTCCACTGGAGCTATGATGGTTTTTCTGTGAGTCGGCAGTAGGTGTATGAATTCGTATGAGTGCACTGTTTTAGCCTTATCCCTTGTATTATGCCAGGGGAACATGGTCAGATCATTTCTTTTTGTATCTTGTGTTCAGCTGTAGCCTATTTCACCATACTGTAACTAAGTCACAGTGTGACAACAAACGGCAGCTTGTATGAGCCCTCGCATCGGGGTTGGATTTATTCGGTAACCACATCTTTTCCGTAACGCCATCTTCCACTGGCCAAAACGTAACGGGGGATTTTTACAATCTGTTGTTTATCTTTTTTGTCTTTTTCTGTCAAAATGTACACTTTGTTGTTGGGAGAATCTTATATTACAAAAAGGCTGCCTGACCTGTACTTGTCTTGAACTTGAGCAAAACAATACAGAAACAAATGTCTATAGAAATGTATCAAGTCATATTTCCTTGATCTGAAAAACATGTAAGAGAATGGAGTCAAGAGAAATCCCAGAAATCAAGTCAACACAGATGATTTTGTTTCCTTTTTTTATATATATAAATTCTGTAAATATGTATGATTTTGTCTATCATTTAGGTATTTTCATTTGACAGAGATTTATATTCAAATATGAAATAAAAATGATAAATTATTCGCAGATCTTTTGCATGGGCTGTTCTTTAAATGCAGAGAAGTTGCCTTTGTTTCCTTTATAAAACAGCAACATCATCAGCACGCTCCTGCTTAAAAAGACATCATAGTCACACAGCACCTGTATAATACTATGTTAGTGTGAAATAGTATTGGTACCAGCCTGAAACAGTTTTTGGGTGTTTCTTTTTTTCTTTATACAAGAGGTTATCTTTGCAAGAACAAATAGAAACAACTTTTGGCAGCTGACGCACATACATCCTGCTGGCTAAAAATCACGCCAAGCTGAGCAGTTAGAGCAGAGCTGCCGGTCCATTATTGCGTGTTAATCTACAGGAAACATGTTTTTGTTTTTCCCCGATTACTGGGGGCGTACTCCAGAAAGCAAGTTTAACAGTTTAACCCTGAACTCTGAGTCGATGAATCCTGAGATGGGAAACTCGAGTTTTCGGTTCCAGAAGAGCTGATCAGAGTCCGTTCATTCAACTCTTAGTATGATTCAAAGACTTAGACGTCTGATCCAGTAAATGTGTTTGGTTTGCATCTGAAAAGACAGAGATTCAAATACAGCGGTTTTTAAGTGTTGTTTTAACAGCATTCAGTGGCTTTATTTCATCTACTTTAACAAATGTAGTTACACAAGGTCACTGACGTGCTGCTAAAACACGGTCAGACTTCACGCAGCTCTATTAAAATAACGAACTCTCTGCAGCTGCACCACGATCCTGCTCATTAAGAAATAAGTATAAATAAGTAATAAAAATCTCCAATATGAGAGGGATTATGTTCCACCAGTGCCACCGATCACATCATGACCGATGGAGACAATTTAAAAAAGGGTTTAAGTTACCTTTTCTTTCCGGAAATGAAAGCATCTCAGGGTTAACTGACTCAGAGTTCTTACTACATCCTGTCTACTATCCAGTAGCTCAGACTGTTAGCACATAATCGCTGTTTGGGATTTATAAAGTATCTATCTATCTAAATCTGCTTGCTGGAATACACCCGCGCTGTGGTATGGAAGCAGCAAGGCACTGCCATGTGATGAAAACTGGTTACTAATTGCTCCCCTGTGTGGGGCCAGAAGAGGGGAGATGCTTTCTCAAAACATCATGGGACAAAGTTAAAAGGGGAACGCCTCCGATTTCACACATAAAAGGTCAGTTCACTCAGCCAGTGGAAACATAACGTCTTCTGCGGTTTACAGTTTACAAAAAGCCTGTGTTGACACCGAAGGACACCGTTTGAAGGATGCGGGTCTGAGTCAGGATCCAGCATCTTAGGAGTTTGAGCCATACAAGGGACTAAAAGTCAGGATATATCTGCTTTGATTTTGACATTTCTTCTTTTAATGCGTCCCAAAATTTATTAAAATGTAGACTACTTATACTACATTGCCGGAGCGCACTATAACATTAAAAGTCTAAAACTCTCAGATTTAAATGTTATTCTTGTGGAAGAACAATAACAAAAGAGGAGTCACTGGTTAAAACATATTCCAGTCTTTAAATAATTCATATCAATTAGACAATTACAGCTCAACAGATGATTCTTGCGTTTAAAGCTCATAAATGTATATAAAAAAGGAATGAAGAGTCTGAGCTGAAATGTTTGAGTGCTTCAGTGCTCAAATCTCAAAATATATTCATCCTAACTAGTCACAATAAAAAGCATTCATCCAACTTAAGAGAAAAAGCAGTTTCAGTTTTCACTGAACGAGTTACCTATGCTGCTTTCAAGTCTTGTCAAATTATAGGAAAGAACAGTTGCTGGCGGTCACACATTATTAGTATGCGTAGAACGATTGCTAGCCTTGTGGTCCATATAAATAGTAATTAATCGTCTTTATTGTGTTATAGATTTGTAATATTGGATATTATTTAGATAGAGCGGCTCGATACTTCTTGGGAGATATTTCTGCCTTGTGAGTACAAATATGAGACGTTACTTCCCACCGCCATGCTTGAAAGTATATTCTATACGAAATGACATGAACGCAGCATTATGCATTTCCTGAAGCTTTCCTTTGTCATAAGTTTCGGTAAAATGTCACTGCACCACAAACACCTGCACCACAGCACCGTCATGTCATGTGTACATGGCTCCATGAAGGTCTTCCAGCCTGTGCTCTCTCTGTTTTCTTCTCTCCTACAGGACAGACGAACACTGTTCAGATAGGAGCTGGTGCCTGAAAGCACGCTGCTAACAGGAGGAAACTGGACCGTCTGATGCGTAGTTACACACTCACCTTGTCTTTTTTAAACTCCTCGTACTCTGGATTGTCAGTTGGTAATTCAAGTCGGCAGAGCGGACAGGAGTTGGTCTGTGATTGCAAAAGATTTAAAAAAAGTAATTCTAAGTAACGTTTCTCTTACAAGTCAAGACGCAGAGTTACATTAGAAATGTGTGAGCTTTACCTTGCCCAGCCAGGGCAGAATACATCCTGAGTGGAAAAGGTGTTTGCAAGGCATTTCTCGCACCGTCTCTTGTTCCTCGAACTCCAGCAAACACACGGGACACTTGAGCCCTTTGTCTGTAAAAACAAGAAGCCAGTTTGAATCCCTCTTAATTTATAATAAATCTAGGAAATGTTTGTGAAACACGCGTGCTTTTTTCTTGCATCCTGCATGCTTCACGCAACCCAGTTCCTCAAAGTATTCAGATCCTTTACTTAAGTAAAACCTCACTGTAAAAATGCTCTGTTATAAGTAAAAGTACTGCATTGAAAATGTTATTTTAACTGTCCCCTGTGACTGTTAAATATTATATAATTAGATTATTAATACTCGTTTGTAATGTAAAAGCAGGATTTTACTGTTGAGGTTGAACTATTTTCTATTAGACTGTAATGTGTGACTTTTTTCATAATGGATAAATCTGCTGATAATTTTCTCCATTAATCGATATCGTAAAAGAGCCCAAAGTGACACCTTCCCAAAAATACATTAAAATAATCCAAAGGAAAAGCAGCAAATTTTCACATTTGTGCAGCTGGAACCATGAAATGGTTTTACATGAAAAATGACTTACACGATTATCAAAATATCTGCCAATTAAATTTTTGGTCAATCATCGAATGTACTGGCTGTACTTTTCTAAACTGTTTAATTTATAAACAAAACATTAAATTTTTTTAACTCTTCATATGTTTTGTGTGTAAAAAAATTTAAGCTGTCGGATTAATGTAGTGACGTTAAAAAGTACAGTATGTCCCTGAAATGTAGAAGTAGAAAGTGAAAATACTCAATTAAAGTACAAATACTGTACTTAAGTACACAGTACTTGAGTAAATACACTTAGTTACTGTCCACCACTGGTCCTCTATTGCAGGCTAAAAAGAGGCTTCGATGGAGCACGTGAAGGACAAATCTACCCTCAAGTACAAACTAATTCAACACATTAAATCCTCTGTGAGCAGGATCCGTCCCTCTACTATAATCAAGTTCTTTACAGATTGTAAATGTGAATGCAGGACACGTCTACCGAAGCAAAACGTCTGTCACCTGCTTGCTCTGGAGAAATGATGACCACAGTGAGGGTCTGAACAGCAGTTTTGGCAGCCGGAGGAGGAAGGCGCTGGTCCCAGTCTGACAAGTCGTACGCCCCTGAGTCAAACAAGTCCAAGCCCTGTATTAAAGACCTAGACACAAAGAGCAACAGTCAATCAGACACACTGTGCACAGTTGTTTTTTTCAGTTACTAACATGCATTCAAAACTCTTCACGCAGTCAGTGAAACAGATTTGTATGTGGCCCAAACTGTGAATAGTTTTTCTTTGCTTTTCTTCACCCGTGAACTCTTATTTATTTACGGCTCCACCACCTGCAATATAACATATATTTGCACGCTTTGTCCAAAACTGTATCAAAGCACATTGAAAACTGAATTTTTTGCAGGATATGTACGTACATTTTATGTTTACGCCTATGTGGGTGGAGAACTGTGTGCAGTGTTTTGAACAAAGTGTGGTTTAGAACTGCAGTCCTAAGAGTTTAAAAGCAGAAAATGTGCTTGTATTTTAACAGATTTGGTTCAGGTGGCGTTGGTACATGAGTTAAAGGGAGTGTTTATTGTGTCTAAGTAAAAGTGTGGAAACCACTGAGAAACGCTGTACTGCAGCACTGAAATTTCAGGATTTTGGTTTTAAGTAAATTACTACAGGTGCATCTCAGAAAATTAGAATATCGTGAAAGAGTTCATTTTCACACTCCTTGTGACGCTCCGCCAAGTTCTTGTATCGGCTTTGCTTGACAATCCTCTCAAGGTTGCGGTCATCTCTGTTGCTTGTGCAGCTTTTCCTGCCACACTTTAACCTTCCAGTCAACTTTCCATGAATATGCTTTGATACAGCACTCTGAACAGCCAGCCCCTGCAGCAGTGACCTTCTGTGGCTTCCCCTCCTTGTGGAGGGTGCCAGTGAGTGTCTTCTGGACAACTGTCAAGTCAGAAGTCTTTCTCATGTTGTGTTGTGTGTACTAAACCAGACTCAGAGATTAAAGGTAGAGCCCGACCGATTGATCGTTTTGCAGATATCATCGGCCGATATAAGCTACTTGCAGATATATCTTGGTATCTTGGTGAGGTCTCAACATAACATTTTAGGGATAATCTTTGTTTATGTCACGCGTTTCTTAATATAAGGGGGGAAAAACAATATCGGCCGATATATTTCGGCTGTCGGACTTTAAAAATCTCAAATTGGTATCGGACTAATAAATTCCATATCGGCCGGGCTCTAATTAAAGGATCTTCTCAGGTCGACATTTCTGTATTATATATTCTTAATTCTAATTATTTGAAGTGAAGCTATTTTGAAGTGTGGATTTTCATGGGCTGTAAGCTGTAATCATCAAGATAACAAAAAAAGGCCTGAAATATTTTGCTTTAATTGTAATGAATTTAGAATATATGAAAGTTTCACTTTTTGAAATAAATTACAGAAAACATTTTCACAATATTCTAATAATCTGATATGCACCTGTATATGCAATAATATAGAAAAAATATAGGATATTAAAGAAAATTTATGTATTTCTGATTTGTTTTTGTTACATATACTTTAGTTCAGTCTACAAAGTGAATATGTGTTATTGTTATTCTATTAAATACTGATTTGACTGAAAATTCATTCAAACTTCAAAGACAACAATTCATCATTTATGTTGTTAGTGTTTTTTTTAGGTCTGCGTGTTATGAGTGACAATGAAAGCTTTCTAAATGAGAATTGTTGCCAGTGTTTTGGTTGAACAAGTTTATTTTGACATGTATGAAGTGTTTTGGGGGTTTGAGTGAGTTTTGGGGGTGAAATTAACTGTTTGGCCCGAGATGCATGTTGCAGACTGTGTGAGGAGTTTTCATAAAAGTGGCTTCAGTTTTGACCGACACTTGTTAGCAATTGAAAAAACAAACAGTAAATCAGTGTAAAGATTGATACTGAAGTGTGTTGAACCTCACCTGGCCAGTTCAAGAAGCGCATTTTGGCGATACTGTTCCTCGGGGTTGGTGGGCTCGCAGTCGTGTTCATCAAAGTAGGATGCCATTTCGGTCCAACCAACGTTTGTGCCCTCCTTGCATTAAGGTACCTGGGAGACACACGGACCCTGAAGGTTCACTAATTTGTCAAAAAACATAAAAATCCACAGCTGATACTTAAACTTACAGTTACAGGGATTCAGCAGAACCTAACTGATGAGTTAATAATAATTCCTTCATAAACAATCAACACCACAGTGTAGCAACTACTTCACAATTCATCGACTAATCATTAGTCAATAAAATGTCAAGATATTGTGATAAATGCTCATCACAATTTTCCCGAGCCCAAATTGACGTCTTCAAATTGCTTATTTTGTCAAAAGTCCAAAAACCCCAAAGACTCTTCCTTTACTATCATTAAAGACAAAGAATAGCAGCAATTCCTCACATTTAAGAAGATGAAACAATCAAATGTTTCCACTTTTGCTTAAAGTGAGAGACCTGAGAGAGATTTCTGAGCCTAAAAAACATTTAAATCAAATCTTTATATTGTTTTCAATGTGTTGTATTTAAAGGTTACCTGTGGAGTTTCAGACACGCACCAGCACACAGAGGGTTGACACACAATACACATTTCTGCCAATTCTTTCACACTATTGTGCTGATCAGCAGATGAAATTAACACGCCAAGATATGCTGTCATACTCCAGCAAAGGCAGACTGCTAATGAGTAAACATGGATATTAAAGAGGTCATATTATGCTCATTTTCAGGTTCAAAATCTTATTTAGACGTTGTACCAGAACAGGTTTACATGGTTTAATTTTCTAAAAACACCATATTTTTTGTCATACTGCACATTGCTGCAGCTCCTCTTTTCACCCTGTGTTGAAGACTTCCTTTTAGCTATGGAGTGATGCATCTTGTCTCTAACTGATCTTTGTTGGGAGTTGCACACGCGCAGTTCCTGGTTTAGGACTACTAGCCAATCAGAAGCAGAGAAGGGCGGGTCAGTGAGAAGCTGGTAAACAGCTTCGATTCAGCTGTAGGCTACATGTTGCCGACCAGCTTGGCAACATGGACTGGAGCAAAAGATTCAGAGTGGTGAGTTATTAATCTGTAACAAAAGTATTTTTCATCCATAAAGTTTTAACTGAGCTCTGTCTCTACATCACAGTAACAACTTTATGTCCATTGACTGCCTGGAGAGTAGATAGCGTTTGGAAGGGAGAGGAGAGCTGTGTGCTGCAGCTCAGCGTTTTTCCACCAGAGTTTTTGAGGGCGTGTCGGGGTAGCCGCTTGGCGAGCGTTATATGAGGTGCAGTTTCCTTTCGTCCCTGTGACGTCACAGGGATGAAAGGGAAACGGCTGGACTTCAAACGAGCAGTTCAGAGCAGAGCTTTCTGTGGGAGATGGGAACTCCCTTTGGGCTGGACTTTGGGCTTTTTCACTTTGCAAGCCTATTACATGCACAAAAAATGTATATAACTCAATAAAGGAGAGGGAAAAAAAGCTAAAAAGAATAATATCACCTCTTTAACAATGCTGAATTTAAAATACTTTAAAATGCCCTTGGCTAATGTTTTGAGGAAGGAAATGCATTCACCACACAACTCAAGGACATAAACAATGATTTTTGGTGAGTAACACTGAATGTAAACATAACTTACTTGTTTATGAGAAAACTCCACAGGGCACCTTTAAAGGATTTAAATCAAACACTACTATCTGATTTCAATGCTGACAAAATGCATAAAATGACTGAAACGATTAATCGATTATATATAATAATAATAGTTGTCGATTAATTCTCTGTCAATCGACTAATCAATTAATCGACTAATTGTTGCAGCTCTATCTGCTGTGCCTACCTGGTTCACCAGGTATGAGAAGGTGTGACCCTCATTTTATTATTATATCTTATAAAAATTAAATACAATATACAAACAGGAACATTTAGTAAAATGTTTTTTTTGAAGAGTGAGCACAACAAACTCAAAAAAGTTGCTGTTTGATAAACTTCATGCCGTACTGGGAGCCCTTAATCAGCATATTGAAGACCAGTAAGATTCTCTGACAGAAACCCGGACACAAAGAAATGTGCAGGTTATTTAACGTTTAGTTTACTTGACACAGAAGCTTGGCTGCGACTGAAGTTTGACGCTAACAAGAGCTCAGAGTTTCTCCCACTTGTACAAACAGACTTTGTGTAAAATGATAAACTAAGTGAGTCTTGGCGAGACTTAACAAATTCGCTCGACTTACCCGAAACGGTTAGCAACAATAAACATGTCACTTTTCCGGGTATGACGATGTTAAACACGTGATGCTGTGTCCAATCACGGCAGGGAGCCGCTCCCTACTTCTTCTTTGGTTGGCAAACGACAATGTTGCTCTACCGCCACCACCTGGTTCCGGTCTGTTGTGTTGATGAATCATTATCAGTTATCCCCTTTATAAACTGATCATTTTTTAATAATAATAGTGACTTTATATGAACAGCTGCAAGGATTAATTGATTAAGTCAATCGCCAACTATTTTGCTAATCGATTAATCAGTTTGAGCAATTTTCTTAAGAAGATTCTGTGATTCCAGCATCTTAAATGTGAATATTTTCTGGTTTTCTAAAACAGTAAACTCCCCACTTTCTGACATTTTAGCGATCGGATATTCAAAAGATTAATCAACCCTACTTTACTGTCTCACAATCAGAATCAGAAATCTTTTATTGATCCCTGAGGGAACGTTGTTGTGTTACAGCTGCTCACTTTGCTAATCAAGTCATTAAAGAAATATAAATAATAATAATAAAAGGTTGGCAAGTAGAAAATATACAAATTTAAAAATATAAATATGAGTGTGGAAATGTGTACATTATTCTTTAATCAAAAATCAGAAATACTTTATTGATCCCTGAAGGGGAAATTCTTGTGTCACAGTTGCTCAGATTGCACATCAAGGTATAAATAAAAGTAGAAAGTTGGTAAATACAATATAAAGAAGCATAAAATATAAAAATGTAATTTTTGGAAAATTTTACAGTAGGCTATATGACAGAAGTGTACTGATAAATAATAATAAATAGAAGTAATAATAATGAGTACAGATAGCGTTGAGGTGGAATTTAAAAATCCTTAAAATTATTGCAATACTGGACAAAGAGTAGAAAATTATTGCACATCAAGTCCCTACAGCAGCGGTTCTTAAAGTGGGGTCCCCAGCAAAAAGGGGAATCACTTATTTTCACAATAATTTCATCCGTGTAAGTAACACAGTGACAGAACGTTCTACAGTATGTGACAGAAGTGTAATGAATAAATATCAGTAATAATAAGGAGTACTGATAATGTTGAGAGAAGGCATGAATTAAAATCCTTAAAAATTGCAGTATTGAGACAGAATAAGAAGGATTACACATTAAAAGTTCCAGTTGATGACTAAAGAGTCCGAGTATCTGACACTCGGAGGGTGGAGTCATCTCCTCTGTACTCCTCTTCTTCCATTTTGGGAGGAGGATGAAGGAGGTATTGTTGGGCAAATGTTTGTGTTCCATGGTGTTTCCTTAGTGTAAAAATGACGCACTGTGGATCATAAATGAAGCCCCTTGGACAACGTTTGATAACCAAAACAGAATTTATTTGCGTAATCAGACTCGAGGTGAGGAATCTCACTATTCATCATGACTCTATTGACATTCAAAGTGAAAAGAAAAGAAAAGAGTCAACAGACACACAAACACACAAAAAGAAAAACAATTCAAAGAAGGTATGGCTTTGGTTAAATAACACTCTACTAAACTGATTTGAAAAGACAAGCCGTTACATGATATCTTAAATAGGGTGAAAAAGGATTTAAGGCTCTAGAATTCCCTGAACAAGACAAAAGGCCTGACATATATCTGCTGCATGTCATGATTAACCACATACAGACCCAACCTGGTGGTCGCTACCCAGATGCTGAAGGAAATAGGTCATCTTAGCCCTACGAGTTATTCTAACAGACCACCAGGCTCTCATTGTAACAGCCTACATTTCTCAGCGGACTCACAGTCTAATTATATGAACACGTAACTATTGACCTGTCATCAGTATTTAGCTGAATTTACCAGTGATATTAGACGTGGCACTGATACAATGGCACAGACAGCCTGTTGCTTTAGAAGTTGTTAATCCAAAGTTGCATAGTTAGTTGAATATCACAGGCAGATTTATTTTCTTTCAAAACCGTGAACATTCAGCAGCTTTTCAATACAGTAATGGCACCAAAAATACCAAAGTATCTCTGCTATGCCCTCCCACCAGCCCTCTCCCTCTTCGAATAAGTGGTTGTTAAAACACATGTACACGTGACAGTGCTTTGCTCACAATGTAGCTGCATTGGATATTTACAAAAAAAAAAAAAGAAAAAAGGATGCACTCCTAAGAGATGCTCTGTACACTCCCAATATCTTTGCGTGATTCCACTTCACCGTCTGAGACAACTAGCAAGAAACCGTTTTCTCTTTTCTTCTGTGAAAAGTCAAGGAATGATTTGGCAGCACAGTGAGGTGTGTTTAAACATACTGCAGCTACTGGTGGATGCCTCCATATTTAATTTCTTCATTGAAATATCACAGTAAAAATGTTCATCCATGCACGGTTTGCCTTTGGCAACAACAACAACAACAACAAAAAAAAGGTGTGATTCAGACTCTTTGATTTTGGAAGCTGTTTTAAACTGATTAATTGCATTCTTGCTTCATTTATAAAACAACTTTCTCCATTAAAATCTTTATATGCAGGGGTTTTCTTAGGCTGAATTAGTGATTGCGTCTGTAAAAGCCTAAAGACACTACAATCAATTTCACACATACAAAATAATTGCGAACAGCCTATCATGGGTTTATCCATCGGCTCTGTCTAACTCTATACCATGCACCTTGAAGCCTTTTACCCTTATCTGTTGGTTTATACTGCAATATTAAAAAAACAATTCACCTGCTCCCTCCTGCTATTGTTTTCAGAGTTTTTACAGTTTCTGAAAATGACGCTCAACCAGTGAGCAACAATGTCAGACTACTGCATGGATTTCTACAGTGTTCAGTAAGATTTCAGCTACCAAAATAAAAGGACTTGAAAACACAAGAAGGGCAGCTCAGGGGATTAAAAAAAACACTCTTGTAACATCACCTTTAAATGTCGTCAACTCAAGATTTTCATTGTCCTTCGACAGTTCACCATATCTTTGTCACACTTGCACCTATTGACCCACTCAAAACCTAGAAGAGCTTCAAAAATGCATAGCTGTCACGGGGACGTTTTTTAGAATTTCTGAACGACAACTTGAAAATATTTCAGTCTGGCTGTATGCGGCTTCGACCACATGCACATACCTAATCCATACACACTTTCCAATGTCACCATCAGAATACAGACAACCTTCTTTGACACAAACACAATTAATCCCATTCCCACCCTACCCGTGGTGAAGACGCTTTAGACACTTGACCCATACGTAGTAGTGTTAAATGCTCCCTAACTGAACAGCTTGATGAAGCAGCCATGGCAGTAAGGTTTGTCGTTTTGTTCTTTGAAGGTGCCTTTGTTGAGCTGTTTCAGGCAGAAGGCGCAGACAAAGTGCTCCGGGTGGAACTTCTTGGACATGGCGGTGATACAGCGTCCCGTGATGGGCTTCTGACAGCCGGAGCAGAGGGAGCCGCGGCGCTCGTGGTAGTGCACTTCACAGTAGGGCTGGCCGTCGTGCTCAAAGAAACTCCCATTCACAAACGGGGTGAAGCACTCCTGTAAAGAGCAGAGGAAGATGCTGTTATTCTAATTATTCTAAGAACATTATTTTATAGAGGCAGAATACAAGATACAGACCCTGCAAACAAAACACTCAGGATGCCAAAGGCTGTTCAGTGCAGAGATGTAGTTCTCCAAAATGGCTCTGGCACAGCCGCCACATTTTGGTGCAAACATGTCAAAGTAATCCTTCCTGCAATACGCTTTTCCATCCTTTTCATGAAAACCTTCATAGAAACAGACAGAAACAGATTTAAAGCAATGAATACAAAATGTAGTAGTTTGTGCTACTATGAATGTACTAAACAAATAAGTCAATTTATTTCAATACAAGAAATCAAAATACCCTCTGGGCCAAAGAAGGATCCACACTGAGCGCAGAAGAAGTGCTCAGGATGCCACGTCCTTTCCAGCGCCGTCACTACTTTCTGAACAGACACGATGACAACACTTATTGTTGGCTGACTGTAATCTGCGACAGACGAGACCACACATGTAAACAGCAGTGACTCACGTCCAGTATGGGCCCGTTGCAGTAGTAGCACCGTGGGGAGAACAGGTTGTGGTAATCCGTCTCACAGTACGGCTGTCCGTCACGCTCGAAGAAGTTCCTGGAGCCGATCTCCTCTTGACAGTGTGTGCACACAAAGTGTTCAGGGTGCCATGTGCGGCCCATGGCGGTCACCACCTACACTTACAGAAAAGTGGATTGTTCATTTGGTATGCAAACTCCAACTAAAAATTATTAGAATTATCATTAACAAAAGCCTCTCACCTGTCCCACAATTGGCTTACAGCAGGCACCGCAAACTCCTTTCGCTACCGTCTGCACCCCCAGTTTGTTAAGGTCAGACTGCAGGCTGCCAAGCATGTTGTCCAGCTTGTTGACCTGAGTTGGAGGCCCACCGGGAACGCCGCCCTTTCCTTGGGCCATAATCTGGAATGGTTAAATTATGAAAACAGTTTTGTTGTGCCTGATGCAGAAATCTAACACACACCCGTATATTTTAAATAATCATATTTGTAGTTTACAAAAGATGAGAAATGATCACGTGGAAAAACAGAAGGGATAAGAGACGGGGGTTCATGCCTGCATTGGAGGGAAGACTGGGTCATACTCTGTTTGGCAGCCTACAGACACCAGGACTTTGGGTGCAATTGGTGTCACTGGCTCCACTGGTGGAGGTCGGAGTGGGGTATTAAGAACATGAGGAGGGGGCTCTGGTTTGGGGGCAGGAGGTTCCTGAATTGGGGCAGGTGGAGGTGAGGCTTTTATAATCCGCAGAGGTGCAGCGGGAACTGGTTCATGGATGTGTGGAGGTTGTGGAAGGGTAGAGGGAGGAGGAAGGGGAGGAGGTGGCGGTGGTGGTATAGGGACAGGGGGCTGCTGTGCTGGGAGTGGTCGCTTAGGTTCTTCTACAATAGGAGGGCGACGAGGGGCGGGGGGAGAGAGAGGTGGGAGCACCTTCCTCACAGGGACAGGAGACTCTGGGGGAATTATGATCTAAGAAGAGAGAGAGAGAGAGAAGAGAGGGAACACAGAGAGAAAAATGTGTAGAAAACTGAAAAGGTGAAAGAAATATTTGGGTAAGCTGCTGAGCACAGTGGAGCCGACCTTTTCCACCTCACTGCCGACTCCATCAGGGCGGAAACGCTGGGGTTTGGATGAGACGATGACACCTTCTGTCAGCCAGTCATCAGACTGTTTACGTCGCCGATCTGAGCGGCCGATCCCGAACTTGCCCTGAAGCTCCTCTATGAGGCGGTCCTGAGAAGTGTTCTTGTTTACAATGATGGGTCCCATCTTCCTGCGCAGGTGACCGTCTCGGTACATGGGGTGCACGTTGGGAGTCTCCTTGGTGCGTCTAATCACTGATTTTATCTAAGGGGGAATGGTGAGCACCTTATCATACGTCCACACCAAACATAACGCAGGTGAGGCCGTTACAGCAGAGTTCAAGGGCAGCAGGTGAGTCAATAAGTTATGATTTATTAAATCCCTGACAGGCTAGGATGCAGTAGTCAGTGGTCTTAGAGTCACACTTCATGCACTTCTTGCATGCTTACGTCAGATGCCTTCAAATCCCAGTCTCTCAGGCAACAACACCAAATTTCACAGTGCAGGTCGCATTAGGCTCCTTCACAAAAAGTGGGGCATTAGGTAAGGAGGAATGTGGTGTACATGCTGAGTGCTGGTACCGCCAATCAGTGAGTTACTTGTAAGTGTAGTATCAAAGAAAGAAAACTCCTGATTAGAAAGAGTTACTCCCTTTCTAAGATGGTTTCTATTCCTTCTTTTGTCATCAGTTATTTTTGCAAAGCTCAAAAGTAACACTGTGTTGTTCTGACTAGTTTCTGCCCACTGGACTGGACAAAATTAAAGCACATTGTCACCACCAATGAGACTTGACAGTGTGACTTTTTGGTCAGATTTTCTTTTTTGTTTTATTAATCAATTGACCTTGACAGACTATGCGTTTAATTAAAAGATTTTAAAAAGTGTTATTTAGATTTTCAGGCGATTGGCGACATGAATATAAAAATCCTTGTCTTACTGTGTTAAAATAGCGCGGTGCATGCTTGTGAGCAAACTAGGACATAGATATCTGGTGTCGTGTATCAGCTTTTCAAAAAGACCTGTGAGAAAAAACCCTCGAAGCGGAGGCCAGAAGCATCAGTCTCATAAGCAAGGGTAAAAAAAAAACAAGGCAACATGTGAGCAAAACAAGCCCATCTTGTGTCAAGCAGGAGAGGAGATGCATACATGTCCGGATGCAGAGACTCTGTCCATATTGGGAGTCTGCAGCAGGGGCAGGTCCAGGGCAGCGTCAGGGGTCCCGGGGCATGAAGACGGGGTCATGGACTCATCCATCCAGCTGGCCTCTGTCAGCGGGGTCATGCTGCCATCTGTGTACGGCCTCTCTGTGTAAGGTGTCATGGTGCCGTCCAGTCCATCATGGAAGGACATGGACAGCTCCTCATCAGCCCAGTCCAGGTCACCATTCCCATCAGTGCCTCCATCCACTGAGTCGTCTGTGATGGTGTTGGTGGCGCTTGTGTAAGTGTCAGGCTGCACGCTGTTTCTGTCCATGGGCAGGATAAACTCCTCGTGCACCTCCTGCATCTCTCTGCCTAGACACTGTGCTTCCTCCGCATGTGCTGCATGGTTCTGTGCAAAACTCATCGCTAGCAGCTTGTCTAGCGCCTCGTCCAGGGAAGGCTCTACTGTACTGTACTGTACAGCGGGGGGGCTGGCTCTCTGGCCTGTAGGTGCCGACTCAAACAGCTGCCTGCTGGGGCTGGTGAAGGCCAGTGGAGTGGGGACCATTAATGGAGAGATTGGAGATGGTGAGGATGAGGATGAAACAGCAACAGGGAGGGGTGAAGAGGTCAATGCAGCTGAGAGAGGAGGGGTGAGGTTTTTTGAAAGAGGAGTAGAGAAATTCAAATCGAGGTCATGAAAAGAAGCAGACCCCTTGATCTCAGGAGCACAAGAGAATTTACCGACAGTATTTGAGGGTGAGACCCGTTCTACACATGGACTGGGTGACTTGGAGGACTTGTGATCCAGGACGGTGTTAACTGAGGTAAGTGAGGGGGTGGTGGTGGTATTCGAAGGACTTGGGCTATTTCTCATCAGGCTGGAGTTAGAGGAAGCGGACTGAGAGAGGACTAGCAGAGACTTGGTTTGGGACGACAGCATGGTGGCAGAGACATCTATGACAGAGTCCAGGTCTAGGTCACTGGCTGCAGAAAGTGAGGATATAGGACTATGCGGAGGGCGGCGGTTCAGATGGGACAACGACATGCCACCGTCTCCTCCTTCCTCATCTATGTGCAGCTCTAGACCAGAAGGCAAAGGGAAGAGAGGAGAGGCACAGGCAGACGAGTGGGACAGACTAAGGAAAGGAGAAGACACCGGGGTGGTGGAGGAAGAGACTGGAGGGTGAGGAGAGCTGGAAGATGCTCCTTCTGGGTTCAGCAGAGAGCCCAAAGAACTGGGCTAGAGGACAGAGAAGCATAAGCAAGATAAGAGGAATAGGACAGTCATCAGGAATGAAACAGGAGAAGCTTGTGTTTGATAATCAAGAGAAGCCTTTTCAGTATTCATGCTGGTGTGTACCTTGAAGTCAGACAAAGAGGCCATCAGCTCGTCAAGCTCTCTTGTGGCACAGGATGCTGAAATTCTGGCTTGCTGCTGAGAGGGAGTGTCTAAATCGCTGTGGCGAGTGGAGGGGCTGGAAAATACAAATTATAATAATATGATTACGTGCATTTCAACATTGAAACATTACTTACAGCAGCACTCAAAATATGTACTGGCCAATGTCCCACTTGATTCGCTATGAGCAGTCAAAATATTTCTCTTACACACCAAGCTGACATGAGAGACCAACTCCAGCTCCAACAGGTGTTGTGTATTACCTCCCATCTACTATTAAAATTTGCAATTGGACCCTCAGCAAAGACACCAGCTAACAGGCTTCCAGCAGGCATGCATGTACGTTCCGAAGAAGTCTGACAAACAGACAAAACAATCCATTTCTTTTAATTGTTTGTCGCTGGGGCAAACAAAGCCAAAGTTAGCTCGATTTGGACAAGCTAACGTTCTTTTGCTCAGTTTAATGTCAACATTTCAAGTAACAGCTACCTGACAGGTGTGCAGAGGCAACAGAGTGGGAAGGGTTTGAACTTCTCTCTCAAGCTCCATTTTTTCCATTCTTTACACAATTACTTCTGTATTTCATATGTACAAACAAGTGCAACACTTTGAATGCCTTTCAGGAAAGACTATATGAAAGTTTGTGCCTTTATCCTTTTATTTTAACAATTACACCGTCTGCCATCCCCCCCTATGAAGCCGACATGTTAAGTTAGAGACCAGCTGCAGTAGAGAGACTGTGCGTACCTGGGTGAAGGCACCGAGCCCTCCAGCTCGTCCAGCAGACTCTCCACGGTGGGTCGGGCCTCGTCCAGCCTCGTTCCATTCCGCTTGGGTTTGTCCTGAGGGGGAGGGCTAACCATGATGTCAGGGGCGCTGCCGTTCTCGTAGTGGGTGATGCTGCAGGATGGTAAGGGTGGAGCTGCCTCCTCTGGGGACATGTAACAGTATAATGAATTACACTCACCACAAACTGACCTGGTAAAGCTAAAGGATTAGTGACTACCTGTAGTAGGGAATGAAGGGGAGCTCTGTTGCACTGCGTTGAGTTCCAGCAGCAGCCTGTCGAGCTCTGAGAGGTTACTGCCCAGGGCTGAGGTCATGGCAGCCGTTGACGAGTCTGATGACTTCGGTTTGTTTGGAAAACTGAAGCGGAGACACAAAAGAGACAACTGCTAATAGCAACAACACAGGTAAAAGAAAGTGACAGATGATCCACTCAACATTTCAAGTGTGTCGCAGGATACCTGTAGACGTGGTCCTCTTCAACGTGAGACAACGGGGAGCTGCTACTGTCCCCGGACCATGAGCTCTTCTGGGCTGAACCTAACGACTGCAGAATATAAATCAGTCAGATCTACCGAGAAAACTGAATTTTCACTTGGCTTTCAATTTGACAATCATCTGGACCCAGTAAACTTTCTAAGACTGAACATCCCTGCTTTATTTCTTTTCTGATAAAATTGAGATTTTGAGTCCATACACACAGACATATGATAAATGTTTTTTCAACCCTCTTTCTACATCTTTTATACAGCTACCAGTTCTAATTTGTGCTGTGCCACTTCCAGGTACGTGTCACAGTACATATCTACCTGCTGAGAGGAGTGGTGGGAGTCCAGCTGATCTATCAGGGACCCGTTCAGAGCCTCAGCTGAGGGCGGAGGAGGGACTGGAGGTGGGACTGACACATCCTGGTATGTGTGTCCTCCAGTGGGGATGGAGTAGGGGGTCTCGTCAGACAAGAACACAGGTCGCTTTGAGATGTGGGACGTAGTAGATTCCAGGTCCGCCAGCAACGCATCTGAAGATTTGATAGTTAAACGTTTTTACTAAGTTATTGTTCCAAGGCACACTTACTCTACACTAGATACACATTACAATGGTGCTGTTCAAACAACTAAATAAAATATCTGCATTTGCTTTTAGTGTTGATTCGTCCATGTCTTCATTTCATTTAAATAACAATCTTCATTAAAATGGGACACAGTAAGTCCTCATGTCATTGGGTCATCCGATACAAATGCTTTTGCAGGATATTTCAACCAGTAAACATGGTTGGGCTGGAGACCAATAAATCCTTTATTGGTGTTGCTGTGTGCTCTGAGGCGACTATTGAATGTGGTGTCGGGCTGTAAACAGACAATGGCGGCGAGTCGGAGTCTTCATTCCAACCTGCCACCAAAAAAAGCCTTGTCCTCAGAGCAGATCATCCAACAGTAAGGTTAGGCTATGTGACCGTCACAGCATGGCACAGTATATCACTGAGCCCAACTTCCACAACATACTTTCTCCTATCAGTCCACACTATAAATACAACCTTGCTGACAATGAGAACTACCTATCTATGAGCTTGATCTGTCATTTCAGTATCTTATACCTCTATATAATAGAGGGACATGTCTTTTATTAGTCTCTGTTTTATGAAAACGAGTGTGAACTTGACAGACAGGAACAAAGAAGCAGACAGGCGGAAAATGTTTCTGGGTCCAGTCCAGGGTTGAGGGGGTACAGTGATACCCTGCTGAGCGTTTGGACAAAATAGACTCTTACATCACACAATTTATCCATCCTCAGCCTGTCCAGAATAGACCGCAATCACCGGCTGCATACTGTTACACACTACAGGAGCATGGAACAGTTACAATGAAGCAGTGCACTTTTAAGCTCACAACGCCAGAGAAGCACGGCTGAAAACTGCCCAACTAACCAGAAGATAGGCAGATAGCAAACAATTACCATGTTTTAAAAAGAAACAAACAAAAAACACCAATACAAGTAGGACACCAGTTCAGTGATGATACACTACTTGTAGGCATATTAACCATGTCTCTAAATCACACTGCTTCCCCAAAACACTCCTGCATTCTTTCATACAACATTACATTAATCCCACTGTAAGTCAGTCGCAAAGTAAACATTTCACTTAAAAACTTAACATCAAAGCTTAAGCTGAGGTTTTGAGTACAGAGAGACTCGGATCAAGTATAACTACACACCACTTAATGCCCATATGGCCCCTTATTGCTCAGTGAAAGCCGCAGACACTGCCTTTATAAACATGCCACAATCGAGTGACCATAAAAAAAAAAAAAAAAAACATAAACAGAATATCTGGAAAGCCAAGTCTCTCCACATGCTTGGAAAAGATTGGGTAAGTTTCTGCTTCGTCAGTGCCAATAATGATCTAACAACAAACCATTCCCAATGCAATCTTATAAAGAAAACCAAAGGTAATCCAGGAATACAAACATTTTACTTTTCAAATAGTTAAAAAGCCAGTAAATGTACTCACATTATTTTCCCACCTGCTGTATCTGTACTATCCTCCATCCATCCAAACAGGATTATATAGCTACTGTGTGTGTGTGTGTGTGTGTGTGTGTGTGTGTGTGTGTGTGAGAGAGAGTGAAACAGAGAGCAGTACAGACAAAGATGGTGTGATCAACAAGGAGTGATGACATGCTGCCAGTCTATTGTGGGGAGGGGAGTCATTTGAGAGCCAAAACAGGGTGAAGGTATCCTTTCAGTGTTCCTTTATCCTAATAACATACACTCGAAATCCACCTTTTTAGTTAATTATATTTATTTATTACATATTGTATGGTATTTGTCTTGCAGTACTTGTTGAAGAACTGTACTGATGATATTGGGCACTACTTTGTCTACTACTTTTCAACTACTTTTTACTTCTGTCACTTTTATAATGTACTTATGCATTATAATTGCAAAATAAATATCTTAATAGAAAAATAAGTGCTGATTTGTTACAGATTATTTATCACACAATTGTTATATTGTTATTAAGTAAAATCACATTGCGACAATTATCATTATTGTTTTATTACCGAGCCCTAATTATAATGTAATGTATTTCTCTTGCAGTACTTGTTGAAGCACTGTACTGATAAACTCAACATTTATATTTAAGTGTAAACCGCAATGTTGATCAATATGCATTGTACCTGGTAAATAATAAAAAACATTCTCACCTTTAAATTTGCATTTACAAATGACAGGACTGTAACGTATGTCTGTTATGTTAAACTGCATCTAAAGTTGTGAGCTGGGATAAGTTTACAAATAAAGTGTGACTCTCACACATCTCTACGCCTAAACGTCCACTATGTTGTGTCTTCAGATCAAAAGGGAGTTCGTGCCCAGAAGCTAAACGTTGAAGTCATGAAGTTTGACATAAACCACATGGGAGCGCAAGCCTATTTAAAGCGGTAAGCTCAGCGAGTAGCCCATGTCTGTACAAATGTGCTGAAATATCCATGACCAGCTCAAAATAATCTGCACCTGGTGCTGACATGCTAAACAAGGTCTTACTGAAATTGACTTTGTCGCTCATAAAACAAAGACTCCAGATAGAAAAAATTACCACAACAGCTTTTGGCACAAAGGTGAGTCATATTAAATACACGTTTCTCTTCTGGCAGATCTTAAATGTTGTCAAATAAAAAGAATAAGGCCTAAAGACTTAGTAATTATGGTAATGTATTCCTAGAAAGCTCTTTGTGGCCTTGACAGAGAGGACAGCCATACTGCCTAAGGTCCTTGAAAATGCTTGTAGACAAAGCCAAGTTTTTGAGAGTCCTTCAATAATGATGTCTCTGCACTCCTTATAACCCCTCCCACCTGCTGCGACTCTGGCACAGGCCCCCAGAGATCTCCACAGGGGACGTAATCACTGTTAAATTCATTATTTAATCAAACTTTAATGTCTAATCCATTATGCCTGTATTAATTTCTTGGTGGGAAATAACACGATAAAGTTAAAGGAAAACATATTTCCACTGGGGTCCTCTTTCCAGGAAGACAAGCACGGAGGACAAAAGTACCCCGTGTACCTTCAAATAGATTTTTATGTGCTTTTGTTTGAACACTTTTCAGCCCTTCATTCAATTGTTAGCTGCAGCCCAAATATGGATGGCATTATAATCATGTGGGAGACGCACCAGCCTGATACTGCAATTTCTATATCAGGATAAAGAAAGACTAAAACAGGACTTTAGGACAGACCTGTAACACAGTCAGACCTTTTTAAATTTAGCATCAGAAACTTATAATTACTAAATCCAAAATGTCCAGCTCACGTTCATTTGTAGCCTTTGACTAAGTCGCCTGCACACACATCATTCTCTTTGCATCATCTCTTTCATATCATTTACTGCAGGTCATAAAAGGATAAAGATTAAATAGATGCTACTGAAATTTCCTCCTCATTCCCCTGAGGATGGCAGCCCTGAGTCTGTCATAAGGACGGCCAACAAGCCTTCGTCAGTCGCAGACAAGTTTGGTCCAAGAAGAGTTAAAAAGCATTAAGAATGCAAACATGCACTGTAAGCCAAGTAACTGGCTAATCTTTTCCATTCCAGACAGGGGGTAGGAGCCACAATGGACAAAGTCCAATTCTGCTCTAACAGCATCCTGACTCAATAGTCCATTGTGCAAGGTCTGGAGGAATAAAGCGGTCATCAAAAAAGGACATGACTGGGACAAATAGGTCAAGATGAATTCATCAGATTTCCCTAACACAATATACAGATTCGCTCACCGTCAGTGGAACCATCTGTGGTCACACTGTGGTAACTAAACTTCATTACAACAAACAACTCTCAAGTTATGTGGATACTGTACACATTCTTGTGGCAGTGGGTACATGTATGGCCTTGCCTGCGCACAGCCGCCTCCCCCTCTCCCTCTCGCCACACGAGGCTCTGTCACAGTCCTGCAGTGTTTATCAGATTGAAGCGAAGGTACATGGGGAATTCCACACATTCCTCTGTCCGCAAAATAGCAATCAGGCGGGGACGCTCTGGGAAAGGTACAAACGGTTGACCTTATCCAGCGAAACATTTAACATCCAACCTGTCTTAAGTGGAATCATAATGATGCTTTGTAATAAAATCTAACGGGTTCTAGGTAGAAAGCTGCTGAGGAATGTGCTCGAACACAAAACACCATCTGTCAGTCCAGAAAATGAAAATAATGTGTTGACAATTACAGGACTCCGTCCACTAAGTACAGCATGCTTTGAATTCCAGGATGAGGGAGATGTCAAAGTTTTTACTGCCCATTTCCCACAGAGCGTGGAGTACGGTGCAGGCAGGGTGGGGTGGGGGGGCAGAGTTGTTTAATCTGTTCTATTAACATGTGGGCAAAGGTGATGGGCCACCAGGGTCCACAGCTCACCTGTTCATAGCCAGGGTGCAAAAGAGCAGAACTGGCCACGGCCCCACACAGAAACCCTACCCCATCAGGCCAACCCGACACGATATTTATATCAAACAAGACAGGCAGGGGCCGGGAAGAGGGGGTGGAGGGTGAGATGCCAGGAAGGCTGAGAAGAAACCAGGGACAGAGAAACAGAGAATGCGAGTGAATGAGAGAAAACAGCAAACTGATTAAATGTCAAGAGAGAGCCGTACAGCTTACAGATGGCCGCCTGTTTGTACAGTAAAGCGTACACACCCATACAGACAAAGGATGAATGAGCGTAATACCATACTATTAGAAAGACAGAAGCATCTTTGGGTGATTACTTCAAAATAAACACACCTAAAAATACCCTGCCAAGCAGCCCCATAACTGAAAGATGACACGCCCCCTGAGAAGATGCTGGATCAAAATAAAAGCACTTCCCCACCAGTAAAGCAGATGACTGGGGAAAGTCTAAAGACTGAAGCAACACCCAGTCACTGAGGACACACTCATGATAGCCGTGCATGTGTGAGGACCGTACGACCTTTTGTCCCATAAGATAATTGGGTAGGATGGGGAAGACACTAAAAGAAAGGCTGTCTTGTCCTTCTCTTGTGCTAAAACACTGACTGAAAGCAAAGTCAGTCAAAGTTATGCTCCAAACTAGGGCTGGGCAATAAAACCATAATGATAATTATCGCAATTAGAACTTAATTTTTCAACGAAAATTATGCATTTTGTTGAGAAAAAGAGGCCAGAAAAAGATTAACTAATCATATTTGTTGAACAGATTTTATCATAATAGTTTAGACTATAAAGAAAAGTTTAACCACATAATTAACCATCTGATTTCTTCAATTTTCAGTAAGGAGCAAGAATCACCCCATCAACTTGAAAGAAATAACGATTTGACATATATCGTGATAATTATCAATATCGAATGACATGAAATGTTTTTATCGTCATAACATTTTTGGCCATATCGCCCAGCCCTACTCCAAACTGTGCCAGAACATTAAATCAGCAAAATCCTGATGGATTTAGTCAGTGAATGAAATTTGCCTACACCACTCGCTCTGGATTATAACAAAATTGTTGATAATGAAAATAATTCTTAGTTGCAGCACATTCTGCTGAATGTTTTCTTTATTGGATTTAGTCGGGATACCAATACCTGGGCATTGGGTATATCTTTATGTCTTTCTTAAGTAGAGCTTCTGAGATGGCTTCAAAAAAAATGGAAATTTACAGTATTAATCACAGCATCATCAAATGCTTGAAATCTTTGCTTGCTTATTAATTATGAAAACATCTGCAGATTAATCATTTATAGATTGACTACTTGACTCATGGTTGCAGCTCTAAATCACACAAAAGAAAAGTATGAATCTGTGCTTGACATCAGCTTGTGCTACTCGACAGTTAATACTTGTGCTACGGACACATTTCAATCATTACCATTGATTAAGGCATTGAAGTTCGATACCCAGAAAAGTGTAGGTTTATGCTACAATATTAAAAAAAAAATTTATTTAGAAAATAGAAGTGAGATTCCCTGCCCTGCTTACACACATGAAACGCTTTTTGAACATGCCCTCAGGTGTCCCCAGCTTGAGTAACGTTCAAACAATCCAGCTGGGACTCGGATTCCTAATACATTACCCAGACCTGTCAGGAAAATAATCAGCCCTGTTCTCTGGGCCAAGTTACAAGGCCAGGGAACAGGACAAGCATTGAAACAGCATGGCAAGAGGAGGAGAACGAGGAGCGCTGCACCTGAAGCAACAACGTGGTAAAAAAAAAAAGCACATAACAGTGAAAACGCTGTTCTAGAAGCAGGATCACCGACTGAGGGCTCGCAGCGGCCCCCTTTACCAGTATTTGCTGGCCTTCAGCAGTGACTCCGCTCATTGTTTTTCTCCTCTGTTTCCTCAGGATGTGGGGCAGGGTCTGTTGCCTAAGCGATGAGGTCAGCCATGAAACTCTTCTCTTCCCCAGACCCAGAACAGGATGGGTGTGGAGCCCGGGAACGAGACTGATTTACTTCCCTCTAACTGAGCAGGCACTGGTTAGGGACGGTATGCACTAACCTTGCAGCTCTCGAGGGGTGATGAAAGCTAGTCTGGTAACATTAACTCCGTACTGCCGACACACTGGGACACAGAAACCACTATAGACCTTCTAGGATCTTTTGGTATGCTGTGCAAACGCTGTAAACATTTAAGACCACACTGATTGTACAACAGCCAGCTTTAGCTCCTGCCTGGAGAATAAGGTGTTCCCCAGCAAGGTGATCAACTGATACTATTCCAGTAAATCTAGTAGGACTGCTGTTTGGGTTTACAAAAGGCATGTTCAGCAGGTGCAGCTGTCTGTTTCAGCCCACATAGCCACCTCCGGCACATACACAAGGACCTCACTGTGTCTGCAAAATAGAGATGAGTTGCCCACGCTGTTTTGGCATTGAAGCGATAAATAATACCCGTTTTCTGCTTCTCAGGTGAACGCAGGATTAAGCCATGCTCTGATCCCCTCTGCAGAGAGGGCTTCAAGATTAAGTTAAAATACAGGAGCAGCCTTAATGTGCTTAAAATGTCAGCTTATATTAATAATTGTTAATAATTTTTTGAGTCCCCTATGGGTGCGGGGCTCTTAAACACTTTGCCCTGATACTAATCCAGCCCTGGATTTGATCAACTGGTAATCCGCAAAGATCTGATTTTGTGGGAATTTACAACAAAAAAGAAGTCTGTCAAGCTTGATTGACGTGTTATTCTCACTTTAGCCATGGGCCTCCAGCACAATGCACGTCTGTACAAATCCAAATTCTTCTGTGTTTACCGGCAGACCCGGAGCAGGGTCTCCACAGCCCTGTGAGGTCAGTCTGCCTGAATCTGACACATCGCTGAGGAATTTAACAGAGAGCGGAGCTTGGGGTCACACTACACAAACATGAAGATGCAGGAGCAGGACAAGCCAAAGGACAGTGGGCCACATGTGGTTTAAAGGGTCACATCTGGGTGAGGACTTGTCCCCTCAGCCACATCAGTTAACGACAGTTAGGCTAGGCCTGGCCGCCACCTGGTCCGGACTGTAAAAGACTGATCTCTGGAAAAGTCTGACTCAGAGGCTGGAAGAGCGCTCACACTATGCTGAGAGAATTCCCTTCCTCGAGTGTTAAGCGACGTGGGCAGATCAATATACACAGAATGAACATAGACTGAAAGAGTGATCAGGTTTCCAAACAGCTCCATGTAGACCTGTCAGTCATCAATAAGCCACGGGGGCTTGTAAGGTGGGGGAGTTTCCTGGGATTACAGTAAACCAAAGTATTTACAAATATTTAACATGGCTTGTTATTGCATATTTAGGGAGGAGGGCGTGGGAGGGGTGTGCCACATGATGTGCACAAAAACGTTTAAATGGTTACGTTAGAGCAGCTGAAAAACATTTAACTTTGCGGTTCTGTGACTGTCAAGGCTACCAGACCTCAACGCTCAGATGTTTTTTGACAATCTCTTAAGTATCTGCAGTTACCACACGACCCATGTTTGAGGAAGACAGACCAAAAAAAAACCCCGGCAGCCCCTCCCTCTGGTGGCATCGTGCACGGGGCTGAGAGTAAAGTAGTAGGAGGCGAGTCATGACCATAGATTGTATATAAAAAGTCGAGAGTCTTTGGCCTCGGACTGGCCTCGGACCCGGACTCGGGGTGATGCTCGACATTCCTCAGCAGCCTCGCCACCTCTCCTTCAGCCTTACTGTTCAGGCTTCATCTCAAACAACAATCAGCCCTTTCAGCGGCGCAGAGCATCTAACGTGCCCTGGTTGTATCCTCAAGCCAAACTCAAAATACAGCCCGTCGTCTAGCCTCTTAAACGATTCACAAATCCATTTTACTGCCTTTCTAATTTGGGAGATCAGAGTATGTCAGCATTCCTAAAGATACCCGATTTATTTTGAATTAGTAACGGTAGATATAACAAACTGACCAGCTGCTGAAAACTATAACAACGAAATTAGAAGTTCAGAGTTCAGTGCCAAAGGTCAAGGGGCCCCTGAAGTGAAGAGGCAACTGGTTAGTGAGGCATGAAAATATAGATGGAGCTACACATAGCCTGCCATCGATGCAGTGTTTAAATTTACTGATTGACAGAAAAACTATAGTTAAAAATTTACTGGTTTCAGTCACTCGGATGTGAGTATTTACTCCTTTTCTTAGACTACAATCCCTGCAAGTTAAATATCTTTGGGTATCCAATTTCTCACCATTTTCTGATGTTTTCGAAACTAAGCGTTTGATAAATCAAAACAAATTGTGAAATTGAGTGTTAGCTGCAGCACTAGCTTACAGGTCTTGGTAAATGACAACAAGTAATGAGCATCAGCAGTAGATAACGTAAAATCAACACTAATTTTAACATTAAAGCCATAAAAGTAGATCTATACAAACAGCAATTTAGTAAATAATTAAATATAATCAAAAGGTCATCTTATTTTCTAAAAATCAGACTATTGTGTAGCAGTGGTCGACCGATATGGGTTTTTTCAAGAGTGCAGAGTACATTCAACTATACATGTTATCTTAGCCAGTAACGTGTTGTTTCTGATGGAGTTATTTATTAATTATTTATATTGGGTTCTCTTGTAGATTTCAGAACGTGACTGGTGTTTGTCAGAAGTGACGTCACTCAGCTGCATTATTCTCTACAGTGTAACTACATATATTTAACGCGAGCCAGTAATGTTTTAGATTCGATCTGTTATGTAGGATTAGAGCTGCAACGATTAGACGATTAATCA
Organism: Micropterus salmoides; assembly: GCF_014851395.1. NCBI lineage: Eukaryota > Metazoa > Chordata > Actinopteri > Centrarchiformes > Centrarchidae > Micropterus > Micropterus salmoides. The sequence continues at coordinate 33,088,199 of NW_024044459.1, read as the reverse complement.
ACTATTTTGATAAACTATTTTTGTATCCCTTTGAGTCCTTTATTTAAACGTCCAAATTCTCTGATTCCAGCTTCTTAAATGTGAATATTTTTTGGTTTCTTCGCTCCTCTATAACAGTAAACTGAATATCTTTGGGTTGTGAACAAAACAAGATATTTGAGGACGGCGTCTCGGGCTTTGGGAAACGCTGATCGACATTTTGCACCAATTTTCACAATTTTCTGGACCTAACAATTAATTGAGAAAATAATCGTTAGTAGCCACTGCAGATTGCCTCAAAATGCCAGATTTCAGCCTGATTAATTGTTCTATCACTATTGTGTTGTCAGTGAATTTTGTACTTGTAACTAGCTGATAAACAAATGTAGTTTGTCTTTTTAACAACATGCTTGGATGGCAATTCTAAATGTTAATGTAGTTAAATAATAATTAAATCAATAATCCAAGCAACTGTGCAGCATATTTTGAACCTCTAGCGATCCATAGACACAGATAGACTCCACCAATCAAATATAAAATAAAGAAATCAAGGTCAGGAACATGCTACCGTTTCACCTCCCGCCTACAATCAAGTAGAAAGTGCACCTTGGATACAGTAAAATGAGATTTGGGGTGTTTCCATGGGGTTTTCAGTCGAAATTAAGCTCCCACATATCCAATCACATACAGGATTTTATGTCCTAGTCCCCATCCTTGTCTCCTGTATCAAGGCTTTCAATTTTGAAGAAGAACAACAAAGTAAAGATTGCATGGTAATTAACCAAGTATCCCTAGCAGTTAAAGTGTGCTCCATCAGACTGTAGATACATTATAAAGCCAGCCAAGCCAGGGCTGAGCTCACATTGTGCTGCACTGAGCAGTCTAAATGGGGAGGCCTGTTAACTCCACCACTTCAAAGCTGGAATGAGCAGCCTGGGGGCAAAAGTTGAGGAGGTAATGTTAAAGCAGTGGTGTCAAAATATCAGCCAAATATCTCCTCCCTCTGGCACACATTTTAATCAAAAGTAGTTTGTTTAAATGGTTCAGGATAGCGTGTTAATATTATTGTTATTATGATCTGAAACGTTACTACAGAGTTTAAAAGGAGGAAGAGGTGGAGGTGGTGGTGGTCGTAAAAGGCTAGCCATGTCCAGCCGCTACGTCCAGTTACTACGATGCTTATATAAAACAAAAAATGTAAAATGTGCCAAACAAACACTCAGGCGCACTGTGCTACTTTAAATTAAAGTAGCTTTCAGAGTAAGTTAAGGTGACAAACGGCGACACAAGAAAGCATTAAATCGTCGTACCGTTTCTCCTCCACCCTGCTAACCGCTCATAAGTGACCGTTAAGTTAAAAAGACACACGGGGGTTTAAAAAACCACTTCATAACTTACCTAAATCGTCCATAGTGGCTGGCTGGCTTTGACCTGTGTCGGTTTTATGTTTGGTTTAGCTTCTCGACTGTCTCAACTCAGTTTTTTACCCCTCAAACTTCACCACTGTGTCTCCTGCTGCTGCTCTGGAAGTTGGTCAGGAAAGCTCTCGTGAACGCGCAGCGATATGTGCATGTGTACTTTACCAGAGCGTGCGCGCTCCCTGGCTGAGGCGCGGCGACGAGCGCCATCTAGCGGCCACAAGCGGGAGACGCATATTTACCATAACGGTCAATTTCAATTTAATATTGGCATGATTGTCAAACAACAATATTGCCAAAGCTTAAAATACAATACAAAAGAACTACTGATTTCATACAGTTCATTAAATAAAGTAAATAAAACAGTAAAAGTCTGTGTTTGTGTTTAAAAAAAGAAAAAAAGTCAGTAGTATGTAGAAATAATTTTATGTTTAGGATCATTAAAGAAACAGCAATATATTAAAAGACAAAACAAAACAACTAAAAAATCAATATCAAACAGAAAAAAATATCAAATAAACCCATTAAGTATTTATGGTTTATGGGTTCATTTTTCCAAGGAACAATTACTAAAATAATAAACAATGAAAATAATAATAATTTAATAATTTTACAGTACAATTATTTAATATATTTATCAGTCTAGTCTGAGTTTCCATTAGTTGTCCTCAGTTTGTGGCATGAAGAGATGTATTTATCTGCAAGGATTTGGCATTCTGGCATTTCTCCTAGTAAATAAATTTCTGCGTGTCTGATATAAATTCGAATTCGGGGTATATTTGGGAAATATTTGCGAAGTGTTTTTCTCTTGATATTTTATATTTAGGGTTAGAAAGTGCAGTTCTGTCTCTACTTGTCCTTAGTCACTGGATGGCAAAATAATGTGAGTAATGAATTAAAGTGACAAGTGGCAAGGCTATTTTTGATCGCCTTGACAGCAAAATCTACATCCCCTTTAATCGTTAGCCTGAACTCAGGAAGAGACAGGAGACTCCCGCCTGAAGATCTCAAACTACACAAGGGATTATAAGAAGTTAAAAGATCCAAAATATAATCTGGAACCTTAAAAGTCAACAGGACCTTATAATCAATCCTAAAACAGACAGGGAGCCAATGTAAAGTGTGATGTGATTGTACATCTTGGTTCCGGTTAAAAGCCTAGCAGCTGAGTTCTGCACAGTCTGTAGTACTTACAATGTTTTAGATTGTAAAGAGTATTATGTGGCATTGTTTACTTGGTTTGACTTCCACTGGTTTCACAAGAACACTGAGCATCAAGTCGTATATTTCAGGAGATTGATAATAACATCATCCTCATCCAAATCACGAAAAACCAGGAGAAACAAGAAAACAAAGCATTTATTAAATCATAGTTCATAAAACACATTGGAATGTGATATTAATTCATTCAAACATGAACCATCTCTTTAAAAAAACAAAATAAAGTTGCAATTCCTTGTCCCTGCATCTCGCACGCCTTCTGTAGGTGGACACAACTTAAGTTTTATTTAAAGCATGTGTGTTTTAAATATCCAGTAATTTGGAAACCAAGTGATGCTGATTCCTCAACACAAGTTGGTATCGAAGCTTTCAAAGAAACTGAAAAATGTCAAACATCTCCCATCGTCATGCTTAATACACAAAGGCAAATATGACAAAAAGTGGACACACATACCATTCATTTATTATTAAATATGACCTTATGTTCAGACAAAATTAAAACCATTTGAAAGAATGTTTCCATAGCATCTCAGTGAAGTTAGCAGATGTAAAACAGCAGTGAACGGACTTCCTATGCTTTGAAGAAGCTTCACGTGGGCTGAAATGTTTCTCAGTTTAACCAAATTAAAATATTCCATACAAACTTTCAATAAATATTAAATTGATGAAATTACACTAGTCATTTCCTGTGTAAAATATGACAATCATGGTTTATTTCAAAAATGTCATGTCTTCTGTCCTATGGTAAATAAAACAGGGCAAAATATTTGTCAAAAGTCTTCTGATTTCAGCTTTCTCTCCTCCTTCTCAGTAAGGGGCTGCTGGGAGAGGAGTTTGTCATGCAGGCGGTGGTGTTTGCCTATGCCCAGCTTCGGCAGACCTCGGTTCAGCCCCTCCAGCAGCACGCATGACTTGCACAGAGCCTGGCTGGAGATGTAGCCACAGCGGTTGCAGGTTCCCTGCACAGGCATCTTCACCCCTTCCCGCACAGACAGGTTCTCCCCTGAGTGGATGACGTCAATTATGGAGCTAGGCCTCACACTCTCCAGGTCCTTTAAAAAGGTCCTTGCATACCCTCGATAAGCATTGGGAGAGTAGATACATTCAGTGGAAAAGTAGTCCAACTTTTTAAAGTAAGCATACAGAACGATCTCTTTCTCATACGCATATTTGAGCGGCTTGCAGCGCGGCACAACCCCTTCGCCTTCGCTGGCTGTGGAGATGGCAGTGCAGCGGCGCAGACGAGCTATGTCCCCACGCAAGATGTTCATCAACACTGTCTCCGCCACGTCGTCGGCATTGTGACCTGAAAACACAAACACAGATCCAGCCTTTGTAACACATTCAAACAGAACATTTATTCTTTGACATAAAGCCTAAGTTGAATTTCTTGCGTTTACATTTTAATAATGCAATTTGTAATTACCTGTACATATCTTGTCGACCTTCAGCATGATGGCTCCTCTGTCCAGCGCCTGCCTCCTGAACACCCCGCAGAAGGTGCAGTTATTTTTCAGTCCCACCTGCTTCACTATAGCATCCATAGTCCAGCCATACAGCTCCTCGTACGACACAATCTTCAGTGGCAGCTCATACTGTTGCTGATTCCTCTTCACTGTCTCCAAGGAGTCATCTCTGTACCCGGTGATTCCCTCATCCACCGAGAGAAGCATAAGTTCAAGGCCATAGTTGTACCGCTCATTTAAGAGCTTCATCACATGCGCGAGCACTGTGGAGTCCTTTCCACCCGAGGCCGCAATTCCTATTATCTCCCCGTGTTTGAACAGCTTTGCTTCTACAATCGTCTGATGCACCTCCTCCTCAAAGGCCCAGAAGAAGCACTCCTTACACAGCGAGTGGCCTGTCTTTGGACGTTTCAGCACGGCGCGCTTGTCAACACAGCTACTGCAATGGACAGGCATCTTGACTGTTTTAAAAGGAAAACAATGTTGTTTGTTATACAGTTGTTGTTGTCAAAAGTCTTTCCTATAAATGAAAACCAACCTACTGTAGTAGCTGTAGTAGAGCTGACCCACAGGTTTTAGTTAATGTCCTTTTCTCTTTCATCATCATTCACTTAATGTGAAGTAATCTTACATAGTTATATTAGCTAAAAAAAAAATACATCAAGACACAAATTCATGGACGTCAACGTGCAGACTAGAAATAACTTAACCCACAATGCATTCTGTCCAAATCGCCTACATACAAGAAGGAAGGAAGTAACATGTACAAGTAATGTTAGTGGACTATTAGTATGTTTTATAGGCATGCCGAATAAAAGAGTTGAACAAAATGACTCATAAAACGTCTTTAATCATTGTCTAATAGAAATGTACTTTTGGCAACAAGCAAACCTTGTTTAATTATCAACTTTGAAGGTGGATATTCGCTAGCAAAGAAAGATGTGAGGCAGCCCTGTTTGTTTTGACTCCGACAACACAAATTTATTGGGATAAAGTTGATACAGGCAACCCCAGAAACATTTAAAAATAACTTTATATATATATAAAGTACAGGAAAAACGCGGCTGTTAATTATCTATCAGGTTTGGCAGCACGATAAAAGTGCAGTGCTACGAAAGTCAAGACGGTCAACATTAAACATGTCTAGCTAGCCTAGTTAAGCTAAGCATTTATATTAGGTGACATTTTCATACCAATGTTTCCGACGCACCGAGGTCTGAACTGAGAATGTGGGGAGTAAATAGACTAGAAAACTGCTTTTAAAATATAACGTTTCTTACGTAAACGACGTACATATTACACGACGAAATAAAGCAGCATGTTTTTCATGTGTTAGCTCTTCTTCGCCGGAAAACAGGAAGTGACGGCATTTTTAAGCTCCTGCAGCACAACCTGTAGGTCGGAGTTAGCCAGTGCACATGAAACTGCTTTTTTGGTGCCTTTATAGACAATTTTAATAAAAATTCGTGTCCCTTTAAGATTTTGGCGTGCAGAGAGCGAAACAGAGGTAAATCACACAACCAAGTCAAATGTAAGCAATAAGGATTTATTAGTTTGCTTCAAAGAATGTCACTACTGCAACAGCTGAAATAGATATCAAAATGCTGTGTGGTGCAAATGGAGGACAAAGGGTGCTGGAAGGGAGCAAGGCTGCTGAGGTCAGGGTTCATGACAGGGAAGAGTCACAAGCTTAGTTGACGGGGTGAAAAGCACCCCTCTGGTGCCACTGCATGTCTCTGATGCGCCGAACCGACTGGATCTGAGGAATCTGGGCTCCGAACTCACTGCTGTCCTTGTACTCCCCCTTTTCAAACAGGTACTGATAGCCTCTGTAGCCTGGATACTGATAGCCCACCCAACTGGTGCACCAGGAGCACAGAGAGGGATAAGAGGCAGTTAGAGGTGTAAGGAAAGTGACAAGAGACTTTATTTGCAGTAGCACACAACATCTGCAGGGAGGAGGGACTCACGTGCCACTCTGAACCCGGACAGAGGAGACCTTCTCCTGGTAGCCGTGCGCATGAAAGCTGGGGACATCGTCATCTATGATTTCTATCTTCTTCCCTGCGAAGCTGGGGTTTTCGTAAAGGACAATCTTGTGCTCCTGGCTGTCCTGAAGGAGGGGCAAAGCATTAGCCCAGTGGATGATTTGTTAAGCAACTTATTGGGGGGCGGTGTAACAGTAAAAAGTGTATTTTCGTACCACTTTAATTGGGCGGAATGCAACAATGGTGTCACTGCGCCTGCTGTTGGTCCAGGAATCCCAGCGAGGATACTCCCCCTTCTCAAACACATACTGCTCCCCCTTACAGCTGGCCTGCTCGTATCCCACCCATCTGAGAGGACAGAAGAGAAAAAGATGGACGGATGTGATTGATTAAAAACTAGTGTAATCTGCTTAGCACACAATAATTTGTTTGTCAGGCCTTCTTCCTCCCTTCCATCCCCTACTCCCATTATCTCTTTTACGGCTTTTGGTTTTAAATCATTTTCTAGTCTTCTAGTCTCTGGTCCACACTCACGGTCCACACAGCACCAGTATGGAGCCCACTTTCTCCACGCCTGCTTCCTGGAGGTTGTTACAGGGACCAGTCAGCTCATGGCAGCGTCCCTGGAAGTTTTCCTGCTCATAGATAACCAGCTGTGTACCAACGGGAGAAAAGAGGAGACAAAGGGTTTTTAACTCTTGTTGCCAATCTGACATTTTGAGAATGCAGTGATTCCAAATAGGGAGTGCACAAGCGCTTACTCCAAGGAGGAAGTTGTAAATGGTAAGTGGATTGATTTCTGCATGTCTGTTGCATTTCCTCTCACCTTAAACGCACTGGTGCCTGGCTGCTGCTGCTTGGATGCAGGGTTCTGGTGGTCTGTGGCCATAGTGAATGGATCAACAAGGATGAAACTGAAAAGAAACAGACAAAATTATAATTTCATTGTTTTTTCATTAACTATCTACGGCTGTCTGCTGGATTTAAAACAAACTTGTATCATTATATTTAAAATACCAGCAGGTCAAACTGCTGTTAAATCCCACTTTCATAGATTTTGTTTTCTATTATTTTCTCATATGCATGTATACAAAGGTGCCCATCCCTCTCCCTCCAGAACATGTTTCTGTAGTCCACAGCCTTCTGAACACAGAAGTGCAGTTTGACACAGTTTGTAGAGATTAAACCTAAAACATAGAGGCAAAAGGAAAACGAACACTGATACAAATTTTAAATGTAAATGTTATAAAACACAGCATGGCGGACATGAACCTCTTACCAGTACCTGTCTGTGCCAGTGTGTTTGTGATGGCACGATGAGCTCAATATATACGGGAAGCCCAGGGGTGGAAACTCTGCCAACAGTACCCACAGTGTCCAAGCTGGCCTGCAGATCGGCCTGCCATAGGCCCAGCACACTGAAATGAGGGGTCACCGTGTAGCCTCCCCCCACCCCGGGGTGTCACACTCCCACAAAGTTATTTCATTAGTTGTCAGTTTTGTCCAGCCAGTCATTGTTCAATATCCACATGATTCAGCAGAAACAGTGCCAAGAGTCCCACACCTACAATGAGAGGGAAAGAGAGAGAGAAGGACTGTAAAAGATGGGTTTTACCGTGCAGGAGAGATTCAGACTGATTTGAATAACAGTCCAAATACTGCTGGAAATATCCACAAGTGTAGGTTTATTTGGTATTTCATTTCTAGAAAACACTGTTAAGGTTTCTTGTCAAATGTCGTTGCGTCTGCTGTTTGGAAGAAAGAAGCTTTCACTCAAACCTGTTGACTGCATTTGCCATCTTTCTGCCGTTGGCTGTCAAACCGTTCAGTGAATATGAAGTTATGAAGTGTAATAAAATAAAATGTAAAACAATATGCCGCTTTTTCTCATTTAATTACTTTTAATGATGTTGCATGTGCATGTCAAGAAGGACAGAAGTTAATATTGTCTTCTACTGAAGGAAAAATACTGAGTAAATATGGATAATATTATTTTTAAGCCAAGTGTACATGTAGACAGTAAGTAATATGAACAATTTAAATACAACTGGACTGAAGTGGGCATGTGTCACTGTTGAGGACAGATGAAAACTGTGGTTTGAGAGGTTTTGTGGTGCTGCAGATTTACAATGTAATTAAGTGCTTTTAATATAAGTGTGCATTAACAGTACTTTATTTGAGTATTTCAAGTTTGTGAGATTTTATGTTTACTCCACTACATTGCTTGGTTGCTTTTTGTTCCACTACATTTATTTTACAGTCATGAGTTACATGAGGTTTGGTCATGACATATGATGTAATTTAAACAACAACAGCAACCATTATTTTTTATATTTACACAGTTAGCTAAAACACAACAATACTGGTTTAGGCTATGATCACTTTTTTTTTACCTGCTCATTTGCAATGGGTAATGAAATGTTGCCAGAGACAAATCAATGACAATGTGAAACAACTATTCGTGACCGAGTAGAAATTTTAATCTAACTAAACTTTTGAAATTAAAGAATACATTTGTATTCATCATTATTGTTATTAAGTAAATATCTACAGGCGGTGTTCAGGCGGTGAGCAACAGAGTCTAAAATTACATCTCAACCGATCACTATCATGACGGTGCTGTACTGCACCCTTAAGAAAGCAAGTTAGCACCTGTATAGCCGTAGGGGCGCAAACCTGACCTTGTGCTGAACTCTGTGAAGAAATGCAAACAGATCAGTACATGAAGGTGAAGCAAGACAAATCCCAGTTTCTATGTTTTCTTGTAGTTGTGCTTGCATTTTCAAAATATGTCTGTTGGCTACCTCAAAGATCTGATTGATAGATACAACAGGGAGTGAAGAGAGTATATTACACTGAACTGACATACAATGCAAGTCCTAGATAGAGACTGTAGAGATCTTAGGCATAAATGTAGGTAACTGTATCTCATAAATCAGTCAATCCTCATTAATTCACAGCCAGAAATGGTTCAACTGTTTGTGATGCATTCAAATGTTGTTTCATCATTCATACTAACTGGAAACATCACTAATTGGCAATAGATGTGCAGGACTGGAGAGCTCTGCAGCTAGTGATTAAAACTGCTCATAAGATCATTGGTATCCGTCTCCCAAGCATCAGTGACATCGGCGAGGGGAGACTGTAGGGGTCTTACCCATCAATGTTCTTAAACTGCTCATGTTACGTTGGAAATGTAGATAACTGTTCCTCATACATTCACAGCCAGAAATGGTTCAGAGAATTGTTTGTGGTGCATTCAAATGATGTTTCATCATTTAAGCTGACTGGAAACATCAATTGGCTTGGGATGTGCATGGCCCAGGACCAGAGGGCACTGCAGCTGGTGATTAAAACTGCTCATAAAAGATCATTGGTACCCATCTCCCGAGCATCACAGATATCGGTGAGGGGAGGTGCCTACGCAGAGCCCAAAGGATATTAAAGGACAGTACCCACCCCAGCCACAGCCTGTTTACTCTGCTGCCATCTGGAAAAAGATGTAGAAATTTCTGCAGTCGCACCACCAGACTACAGAGAGGCTTTTCCACCCAAAGCTATGAGACTCAAATCCATCCTCAGCACTGCTCCATGGAATATAGTTTAAAGTTTGCTTCTGTTTACCATTCTGTGATTGTTTTGTATACTATATCCTGACTGCTATGTAGCAGAAGGGAGATAGAAACCAACATTTCATTTTACAACCCTGTTGTAATGTGACAATTAAACCTACATTGTACCTTGTAAATGAATCACACAGTGGAATTTATGAGAAACACACACAAGCAGGTGGTGACTGTTTTGTTGGACTATCTTGTGTTTGTTTCACTTCAGTACACTTAATTTCAGTTCAACAGACACAGGGAAAGCACAAGTTAATAATTTTTCTTGAGATTGCAGATTTGGTTGTACATTTCACTCCTCATTACAGGAGGAGAGCGACTCGAGTAAAACGGTGCCATTCATGACGATGCCATCTGTCAGCTTATGATTCAAAACACAGGCGTGAGCCTACATCTACTGTTTATGAAGAATATACAAGGTTGTGTGTGTATTTAAGAAGTTGAGTTTCATATTTTAGTGCAAGATTTTTGTTTACGTTCGAATTAGGACCTGGGCATTAGAGCTTATGTCAAGAAGGCTTTATGCTCTTAGAATATATGAGAAATAAACATAATCAATAAGTAGTAATGGCCTGAACTGACCCCCTAGCTGAAGGCCTTTCTGAGAGCTTCCTCCTCATGATTCAGGATTGTTTATGTTAGTAAGCTACAGACCTGAGGTACTTCAGGATCACAGCTGGCCAACAGCATGTTTTATTGCAAGTATCCATTCCTGACTGGTGGAGACAGACGGAGTTATACTCATGTTTATGTTCAAATGCAGGTCAGTGTCACTCTATTAGCTATTATATCCTCACTAAAGAGAAACATGGATGAATGAGCTCTTCTTAGTAACATTTTGAGGGGAATGATCGAATCTTAGACCTACATCGTGTACTAAATAATAGCCTGCGTGTGCAATTTTATGTCATCGTAAAAAGTAATCACATCTGCAGATGGAATTTATTTGGATTGTGCAACATAGATCTTGCCTCATTATTATCAGAAGACCTATTACTTAATTTACTTACCAAAACATAATTTGAATTAAAATATATTTACATGAGCATACTATAATTAGCCTGCCATTAGTTCCTAATGTTTACTTGGTGTCCATTTATCACGGGGATCACTAACTACCAAATGCACAATGATGACTATGAAAGGGAATGCAGTGCACTCTGTTTTAATAGCAAGCTTACATACAGTATGACATCACTTCCACTGATGTTAAGCAGATGCCAATCCACATATTCAACGAACAAATCATGTGCTCCTAATGCTAGATGAGGTTTTGAGCTGTCTGACTAATATGGGGAAACACAAGCAATAAAAGTGGCACACATGACTTGGAAATAAATTCAGTTCAAAACACATCTGCAGTTTGTCTTGAGGAAAGAGATTTGCCCATTGCAGGCTTCAATATATCCACATTGATGTCAGTTCTACATCTCTGATAGTGTTTTTCTTTCTCTAAATCTCTAGTATCTCAGTTAAAGCCATTTCCATCTTGACATACAAGTATAACATCACCAACAAACAGGGCCAACTCCAGGTCAAATAACTTTTATTCGCCACTGAAACATACATGGCACTCCTCACTGGGCACAAGCAGCGTTTGCCGTGGTTGGGGTTAGGCATTGGGTGGCTACTGTCGGCAGCCTGCGGGATCCTGCTCAGCTGGCTCCAGCTGTGGCGGGAGGGGCAGGAGGTGCTGGGGCGGGGTCAGGGTCAGGCCCAGGCCCGGGGGCCGGAGCTGGGTCAGGAACAATGAAACAGCCCCTCTTGTGCCACTGCATGTCCCGCACACGTCGGACAGACTGGATCTGAGGCGCAGGGGCCTCCCAGTCGTTCCAGTGCTTGAAATCTCCTCGCTCGAAGATAAACTGGCGCCCCCTGTATCCTGGGTACATGTAGCCGACCCATCTGGAGGGAGGGAAAACGGACAAACTTGTGATGCTTGTCTCACAATATCCTCAAAATACTGTTAGACAATCGAGTATTTTGCTATGTTGGGTAGGTAAATTAGAAAATCAAGAGAAAGTGACTCAATGAAAGTGGGATGTAGGGAGGATCTTACGTTCCGTTAAGAGCCTTGACACTCGCTACACGATCCTGAAAACCATGACCCCACAAACTGGGCACATCATCATCAACAATCTCCATCTTTCTACCAGTAAATCCAGGGTTCTCATAGAGGTGTAGCTTGTGATCAGCACTGTCCTATAGAGAAGAAACAGACACGTGGATACTTCCCAAGTCCTTCAAATGTCTCCAGTAGATGTTGATAGTGCAATAGTGAGCAATGACATATAGTGTGCAAGGAGGTCAGAATACAATTTGTGAAAGTGGCCAGCCACCTTTTGTGTCTGGTGTAAGTTATGGCTGCGGTGTCAGGTTTAATTTGAGACTAGTGACCCACCACTTTGAGTGGCCTTAGAGACAAGAGGGAGTAGCTGTTCTGACTGTTGGTCCAGGTGTCCCAGCGTGGATACTCGCCCTTCTCCAGAATAAACTGCTCCCCTGTGAACCCGTGGCGATCATAACCCACCCAGCTGAGAGGAAAAAAGGTACGAACACAGATGGAAAACATGACCAAATGATTTAGCAAACTATTTTCTTACTACATTTGGTTTCTAAATGATCTTCAAGACATGAATTCAACAATCCCTAAGAGAAGTGAAATGAGCATTACTTACGGTCCGGACTCAACTATCACAGATCCAACCTTCTCCAGTCCCTTCTCTGTCACATCTTTACAGTCTCCAGAAAACTCCGCCTTGCAGCCCTGGAAGTTCTCAAACTCAAACAGCACCACCTGGATAACAGAGAAGAGTCAGGTTTAGATTAAGGCCTTCATAAAGTGGTGCATATTGTTCACTAAGAAGACATTGTGAAAATACAGACAGAGGACATGACCACTTACTATAAATTCTGATGTCTGTTCACCAGGCTACATAATAAGCTAATGACCAGTAATTAGACTTTGTGGTTGTACTGAACCACCTGCATAAATGTGAGCCAGTGATCAATCCTTCCCTGATTAAAAAAACAAGCGTTTTCCTCTCTGCACAGAAGGTTTTCCCAGTACCTTATATGAGGCTCCAGCCCCACCCTGGCTCTTCCCAGCAGCCAGCTGCTCCGGGGCACTCTGCTGCTCCGACATCCTCCTGATCCACTGCTCCTCCACTTTTTGGCAGGAGCAGCACACACACAGACAAAGCAACATCCATCATGCGTGCATGTTCAAGCACACAAACACACAGTAGGAAAAATATAAAATGTGTAACTCTCCCTTGAATAAGAGGATTGTATTAATTTTGGCCTTAAGTGAAGTAGCAACCCTTTGCCTAGTATTCTGTTTGCCTTTCATCAACTGAATATGATACAAATATCCTTTTCCCTTCAAGTAAACAGTCCTTTATTTAGTTCAATAACAATGCATAAAACCAAAATCCTCCAAACCTGGGTCTTCACTTGATGCAGCACCATCTGACTCCATTGCATTGGAATACTTATACCCACTGTGTGTCCAGAGTGAGGTTTTTACCTGGGTATGCCTGCTAGGAAGTGGTAGTGTCCCTCTTTTTTCGGTGCCACTTGGTGTTTGGTGGGGTTGAGCCATTAGAGGGCAGGGACAGGGGGGGTATTTATGGTTTATTTCTGGCCACAACAGCAGAAAAAGGGGGAGCTGTTGATACAGCAAGTCTGTCGCTCACATTGTGTCCGTAACGTTGCCTCTCAATAGGCAGCTGTGTTGGCACACGCTGCCCTGCCCTGCCCGCCGTCCGCCTGGCTGCCAGCGAGCACTGTGTGCGGGCACAGGGACTGAGAGCCAAGAGGATTCAGCAAACAGCCCTGCTCAGCACAAACACACACACACTCTGGAACTACACCCAGCCTCAACCACACCAAACTTCCTCACACCTTTCTCTCAAATGTGGGTTAGTGCAATCAACAAGATCAAATACTTGCACTCACAGGTTTGACTATGAAGCAAAATTGCAGCAGTTGCGTCAAAAAACTTCATTTTTTCAAATTCATCAGTGATTTTATTCACAGGCTTTATGCTTATATAAATAAGACTTCCAGTAGGTGACTTCATTAAAAGTCTCAAAGCTTAAGACTTTTCAAAGAGTGCACACTACACTTAATGATCACAAACACTACACAGACACGTGCAACTCAAGTCAAGTAAATTTTATTAAGAATGTATTCACTTTAGGACACTGGCCAGTACAACACAGTGCAATATACATCTTTACTTCCAAATAAAAAAAAATGGACAAAGAAGGACATAAAAAATAAACCCTCACATTTTATCACAACGTAAAACGTCATGTACACAGAAACCAGGGACAATCGGGGACTCGATCAACACATTCACTTTGCATTGCATGAGCGCTCCAACAATACAGGAGACAAGACATGGCCAACAAGACGGGGCAGAGGTCAGTGCTGTAGTGCATCAAGTGACAAAGTGCTTTTTAGAAGAGCAGAGTGATTGGGTGGATGGATGTCAATCATGAGGAGAAAGATTACTGTTCATTTGTGAAGCCGGCGCAAATATCTCGGGCATTACAGACGGTTGTGTTGTTTAAACAATGTAGTGAACAAACCATCCCTCCACTGGAGTAGTGTGAGCCAACACCCCGACACTGAGCCAGTCAGTCTGAGCAACGCCTAGTTTGACAGCAAAGATTGTGCATGCACATCAATGGGGACAAAATAGTGGGAAATTGCACATTTGTTGGAGAAAACATGATGGCGGAGTGTGTGTGTGTGAGGGCTGCAAGGTGAAAGTATGGCTTATAATGAACCTGCAGCTACAATCATTCAATCTATTACAGGAAGGAAGACAGACTGATTAGCGTTCTCATAATAGTTGTGCTGATAAGGAGTGTTCATGATTGACAGAAGCTAAGTCACTTGGCCAAAAGTCCCCCGTCCCTCTCCCACAGTGATATTTAGACAAAAAAGACAAACAGTATGCAGCAACAATTGTGGAGTGTATCAAAGTAAAAGGCTCTGGAGCCTCTATGGTGGTGATGCACCTTAATGTTTTTCAAAACTAGCTCTCTGTCTTTGTTAAATCAATCATATAATACAAATATAACATCTCCTGATTACAGTTACTAACATGATATACACTCTCGCTGACAATCAAAAGTCAGCAGTTATTTGTTCTCTACGTTCAAGAAGGAAAATCATTAGCGTCTGAAATGTTATCCTATGGCAATGCTTGTATGGCTCCCATCAATAACCTCCACTGTCTGATAGCACACATCTATACGTCCCACGCAGACACAGCCAACTTATTAGCAGAGTTAGGAAACTAAATACATCTTGGCTGGATTGTCCTCCAGCATGTGATGAAGCACGACCAGGGTGAAGACGCGTCGTGGACTCACAGGTTAACCAATAATTGCCTTTTCTCCCTTTCCCACCCATCTCTCCTCCTGGTCCCTAATAAAGTGTCCATGTGAAGTGACTCCTGGTACAGAAGAGTGTCCACAGGTTCAAGCATGACATGGATAAAGTAGAGCAGCCTGATGTCGCCCCCTCCACCGTAGCTCATTTTTCCATAAGACAGAGACTCTCCATAACAATAAAAAAAACAAACAAACAAAAAAAACAAGGCACCATGCACATTTATCAACCCAGGCGGGAAGACAACAAAAACAAATAGAAAAAAAACAAAACATCAGCAGCTGTAGATTCAACTCTTCTACTCTCTGGGTCGAACGTTAAGGCTTCTGTTTCATATAGATTCATCTGTTAAGGCAACCTTAAAGGGAGGATGAGAGACAACAGATGATTATGAGCCGGTTAAAAATAAATAAAATAAAAATAGTGAAAGACAAAGAAAACTTTCAAAAACTATCTCACCTCATTATTTACTTAGCTCTCATTTTCATACTGGCTCAAGCGCTTCTTGGACTTCAGCTCTTTCAACCACTGGGGAGAGTCCTCCTCGCTGCACAAATACAGAGAGCGACAGCATTACCAAGCCGAAAGATAACGTGGAGACAAACAGCTAAACGATGAGCCGACAAGTTCTCTGTGACTTCTTCCCTGCTTACCCATTTTCTTTCCCACCAGGCGGGGGCAGTAAACGCGCTGCCATGGGAAGGAAGGGGGACTTAGGAGAGCGAGAAAGCTGGGAAGGAGAGGGTCCGTCGATTTGATTGTCAGAGTCGCCCCTCTTCTTCAGATGGGCCTGACGACACGAGTGGGACACATTTAGGAAACCTCAAAGTAAAAACTAAATGTATACAATCCATTACCAGAGAATAAAAAATTTTAAATACTCAATATACTACTGTAAGCAGTAACAGGACTAGTGAACATACACATTTTGTGAATATATCTGATAAATGCGATAAAAGTGAGGCTCACCTTTAAAGCTGAAGGGTCCATCCCAGGGAAAAGAGCGACCCTCTGTGGCTGGGAGGCGACAACAGGGCCGGCGTCAGCTCCTCTGGCCCGCTCCTCGGAGTCCGAGTCATCGTCCTTACTCTCAACCTTTGCCTCTGTCATAGGGAGAACGCAAAATATTGTCATGACTATGGATTAGCACACGCAGTAAGCAGGGATTGTCTGAGCTACAGAGAGAGCTGAAGGCGAGTAAGAAGTGTTTTGCGGTGAAAAAGTAGCTGCCTGCTCTCATTGGCTGGATGTCGAGTCGGCCGACTCTTCCAGATATTTGGCATGCTAGATATCTGGCAGACGTCGGCGATGTGTCAGAAATGTGTCGGGGAGCTATTTTGATGAGTCGTTGTGTAGTTCACACATAACGACTGGCGACCGTAGACTTGTAGTTAGACCTTCAGTTATTTAGATTAAAAGTGCATCTGAGTTCTGAGTGCACACCTGTTTAGTGTAGTATACTTCAGTTACTGGAGAAGAAGCTTGTCTGATGTAATATCAGAATCAGAAATACTTTATTGATCCACATATTCTTGTTACAATTGCTCACTTTGCATTGTGACAATCTGACTTCACGTCATCTGCCTATTTGAGAAAAACAAAGGAAGCATCTTACCGGCGGGGGATCGGAGCTGTGTGGTAGGAAGTTCGGTGGCCCGCGTAATCTTTTAATTAATAGACTAATGCTTTATTCACATGTGTTCCCCCGCACCGTAATTACTACGTCTTCTAGAGACTTAGAGGTGTTTGAGTGGAATAATTTTGGGTTGAACTGAGTTACTTTGATCAACGTTTTGGTGCTGGAGTGAGCTCTTGCTGCACGTTTTTTCTTCCTTGTTGTGAAAAGAGCTGAGCTGCACAAAGTATAACAATCCCAAGAGAAGTCAGTATATTTGTTTAGTGCTGACTGATTTATTGACGGTTTTCTTAATAGAAACCAAAACTGATTTATGTGTGTGTGGATTTTATTCAAGTTTTCCTTAAATGTGTCATGTTTTCTTTCGAGTATACTGCCGTGTTACACATATCCTTTGTGGGTGGGAATAACTTAAATATCTAAAAAAAAAAAAAAACAACAACGCAACAGCATGTCAAGATATTAAGGAACAGAAATAACAGCAGAAAATATAATGAAATATACAATCTAAATATAAAAGGAGTGTGGATATGTACAGTATTTTACAGTATTAACAGAAGTGTCATGATAAAAAGTAGAAGTGAATTAAATACAAAATAAAAGAACCATATCAAGATTTTAGCAGGTCTTTTTGGTGTCAAGTGCTCACCTGTGGAGTCTCGGTAAAGCCAGTCCTCGGTGGCGCCTCCCTCTCCCTCTGCCTCTGCCAGCGCCGCACTCTGACGGGCGGCCTTGGAGGGCCGTGTCCGCGGTGCTCGTTTCTTCCCCAGCTGGGCTCTGGAGCGAAGAGCGCTGGTGTCTAACAGGGCGGTCGGGGCCTGGTCGAGGGCACAAGTGTCAAAGCAGTCACGACGCACGTTTGTTGCTAAAACATACCTGATGATTGATCAGTTTAAAAAAAAAAAAAAAATACAAACAAAAACAACCGCATTAGACACGTGTGGTAATGTGTTTAACACTTACATCAGGGAAAGGGAGTGACCGGCTCTCAGATGAGGACGAGGGAAGGAGGCTGTCCGGAGTGTCAGTGTCAAACTGTGAGCCGTGGTCACCTGGCGTGTGTGGGGGAGTGGGCTTCCTTGGTGAGGGGCTGAGATTGCTTTCTGAACTGGGAGTGGCAGGTGTGAGGCTGAAGTAGGTAAAAAAATAAATAAAAGAAGAGGGGGGGGAGTTAGGAAACACTTCTGAAAAAACAACTGTGTGGTTTCTGTAACCACAGCTGTAATCAAAATTGAGCCTGAGTCACATCTTTCCTTTTGTTCCTGTCAAGACTGTGGGAAGCTATGATTTAGGTGACGCACCTAAAAAAATAAATAAATAAACAGTCTGCAAGATGATCACCATGACAGGGATAAACGTGATTAATAAAAAAAATATATATGTAATAAACTCCAATTTCCCTTTTTATGTTACAGATTTCTACTGAATTATTGCCCATTCTTATGTTGGTTAATGCTGTGATATTATATTCTGACCACAGGAGGTCAGTGACAGAATGCTGCACAATGTACTGACACTATCTGTGTTACTGTGGTAGTGATGGAGATATTTATATTATAATCAACAATTACCCAAAGATACTGAAACCAACAAACAATTCATCCTGCTACAACTATGGCTTAGCAGGATTAATTGATCTTTAGATTTTTTAATTATTAAAGAAAGAAAACAACAAAAAACAAAGTGCACAGTTCAGACATTAACTCAGATAGTGGCACATTACATATCACACAGCATAACACCACATCATTACGTCCACGGTACAGAATTTCTGCACACTGTTACTGATGTTACAAATAATGCTGGGCAACAATTAAAATTAAGTAATTAATTGCATAGTAATGCAAAAAATTGAATAATGAATTCTGAAGTAGTGTATTGTGCACTTTTAATTTAAATGGGATGGTGATGGCGCATAGATAAGATGCCTGCCTCGATTCCCACTGTGAGACATCCAGCATTGTGTCCCTGAGCAAGACACTTAACCCCTAGTTGCTCCAGAGGTGTGCGACCTCTGACATGTATAGCAATTAGTCCCTTTGGTAAATGAATAAATGTATATGTACTGCAATATACACAAAAGTGCAATAACACATGGTTTGCAAACACAAATAAGGTGCTTTTTACCAGCAGTATTCCCTTTACATAGTAGCAATAAAATTTTCTTGTAAATCTCAACTTAAACATTAATGTAATCAAATCAAATATAAAACCAAAGCTATTTAACACTTTCAGAGCATTACCTTTTATCTAGCTTGTTAAAACAAGCTACCATCAGATTGCAGAGCCACGATCATATCATCATCATAACCTTCTGAGCAACAGGTTTTTTTCTGAACAGGTATCAGCAGAAACAGTCTCTCTTCAGTAGCAAAGTGTCCCTGTTAGAGTGAGGTGAAGTGGTCGCCTCATGCACCCGCCCGAAGTAGAGTTGTCTAGAACTTTTGGACGCGACACGCAGCACAAATCAATGGAAGAGAGTTTGTGAGTTTCCAGAATCTATCACTGTTTACTAAATAGTTATCAGGACATCAAAAGGAAGGGGATTCGCATGGCACAGCATCCCCGCAAAACTAGGCCTATCAGGTAAAGTTATGTAACGTTAGCCTATAATTTTAACTTTAACTAAATAGGCTACAGCTGTGTAGCAGAAGCCGTTGCCATGATTACTCTCCATAGAGCGCCTGCTGTTTACTCGTGGAGCGCTTGCCTCCCTGCCTGATCACCGGAGCAAAGAGCAACCCCGCGGGGCCAAGCGACGACGACGTGATTTTAAGAACGCTCCTAAGACCGGCATCTTCCCCAATACTAATCAGCGTGCAGGGTGTAGCTACCCACTTTGCTGTGGCATTTGATCACTTGTCTTCTTTTTGTTTATCTACTTCTCCCACGCGCTGCATCCAGCGTAGTCTGCCGAAGTCTCCCTCAGCTGCTTGTTTGGGTGGCTGATCAGCATCCCACCCCTCCTGTGTACCATGGTTTGACTGGATGTGTATTCAGAGCCAGTGAGCAACGAACTTTCAAAATAATAATAATAATAATAAAAACTGCGTTAACGTGACATAAAATAATTGTCGGCGTTTAATAATTAACGTGATAACACGTTAACGAGCCCAGCCCTAGTTATAAATAATTATTTGTCTGAGTTTAAAAGTTGTTAATGTTTTTCTGAATATGAATCTGTGCTTCATCTTTAAAGTCTCAGCTGCAGAACCTCTGATAAATTAAATTAATGTTCTACATCCCAGCTTAACTGTACAGACACAGATACATTGACAAAACGCTTGTTGCTAAAGCCTATAGCCATGTTTCAATTAAACCCAGTTTAACCAAGTTATTCTAAAACCACTTATTCTCATTTGTTGTTAACATGGATGACATGTTTCAACTTAACAACCTACTTGCCAAATCGAAGGTGGGTTCAAATCTAGGGCAACAGGACTTTGTTGAAGACACTCAAATATGTTTCTCCTCTCTCTTTCCTTCAGAAATGAATAAGCCTCTTGGATCAGAGGTGAAACATCTTTAAGTATCTTCAACAGGCTCCATACACCCTTGATTTTAACTCATCTTGGATAACTATGACCTGGATGTCTGAGAATCTTCAACCTACTTACCGTAGGTGTGTTTGTCCTTCTGCAATGCAGTGGATAATTCTGATAGTTTGGGTTATTGTGTACATGTAAATAACAACATCTCTGGTACGTCTCATAGTAGAGACTGTGTAATGTGTGTTTACCTGTCATCAGTGCGCAGTCCTGTCTCCCAGGTCCCATATTGACTGTCATTGTCACGGACCAGTGTTTCTGAGTCCCTCCCCTCCTCTTCACCATTCTGCTTCTGCTGCACCTGGGAGCAAGAGGAAAAGAAAATTAATTAATGAATGAGGAGGGATCAATTGGTTCTAAGTTACATAACAGACTAGCTTAAGAGACACCAACAGCTGCTCTCGCTTTACACTTGACCTCTGAGCGTAGTGAAGTTTGGTAAATATATATGAATAGTCCATTTGTATTGCTAAGCCAAGCTAAAATGTTTTTAACTGGTCAAAAGTCCATTTAACCGACAAGAACGGTCTCCCATAATAGAAAATACAGTCGTTTGTTTATCAGGGTCATCGCTGCCACTGAAGAGCCAACAGCTAATGGAGCAGTAAGATGGGTAATGAAAGGTGAAGGGATGAGTTAATGGAGACAGGACCGGAGCGAGGACAAAGAAGGAGGTGGGTGGGAGGCTGATTGAGTGTGTGTTTGCTGCCTACTGAACCAGGCCTCTTTTAATGAGGCTGGTACAGAGGACATACTGTCTCAAAACCACACAGTGCTCGCAGAGGCACGTCGGCGCACGAACCGATAACCCTGGCCTATATAGGAAAACAATATCAACTCCCTCTGTCCTCAGATGTTGCCTGAGGGGTGGACAGAGAAATGTGATACACCTGGCCATGTAATTGCCAGGTTCTTAGACTATGAGAGCAGTTTACTAGAGGTGTTTATACGAGCGGCGACGGTAGATCAGAGATCCCATTCTCAGGGCTCCATGAATGCTATACTTGTTTTCTTTGTGTATGTGAGAGCAGAGATACAACAGCACTCCAAAGAGAGTGCAAGGGGATGATGAGATAGGAAGAACATTTGAGGTAGAGTGTAGATAGATAGATGGCTGAAGAGTGAGAAAGGAGAACAGCAGTGCGGGATGTCATTCATCGGCTAAGCCTTTCCTGACAGGAAAACAGAACAGTGAGATCGCCATTCAGCACTGCTCCCTGCATCTGAGAAAGCACTTGTACTCAAAACCTCTTCTCAAGAATTTACAGCACTCTCACGTTTCAAGTTGACATCACAAGGTTACACCACTTACCCTGCCGAAATACACACACTTCAGAGACCTGCTTCCACTGATAACAACGAACAAAACCTCTGATCAAAATCAGTTCTAAAAACAGCAGCCTTCATGGTCCTTTTATTAACAACAACAGGTACAATGGATTGTGGCCCAGAGCAAATGTACATAATCTACAAGGTTAAAGGCCTCAGTATGCATCATATTAAATGCTTATTAGATCATCCAAAGCCTGATTTATACTTCTGCGCTGAGTCTACGGTGTGAGCTACGTGCGTAGTCACGCATTTATACTTGTGCGTTGGTGTCTGCGTTGATCTGCAACTTCAACATCAAATAACATCCACTGTGTTGACTTTCGCAGGCTAACTTCCAGGTTTAGCCCTCTGCTACCTTGAATGGGGGTAAAATGATAATTGTGTGGCTCTTGAAGATTTTACAAATGTTATGTTATCACATTCTGATAGTGAAATGATTTCTTTATGTTATGCTCAAAAATATTGAAATACTGTTCCAGCCGCTGGTTTGCCCGCTAGTAAAATTTACTTCAAAGCACGAAGCACTTCCTGTGGGCTTGAAGGAAATACGGAGCTACCCAGTCGAACAATGGCAGTTGCTGCGGTCTGAGCCACCGCGAGGCATCGTTACATTTTTGGGAAGGTACACGTCAGGCTACGGCGTATGGTGTGTCGTAGATTCAATGCAGAAGTATAAATCAGGCTTAAGAATGTATGCTTGAAAAGAGGTATGCTTGAAAAGAACTAGTTTGTACTGCATGTCGTCAAACCCCGCCACACTGGAAGGTGGGGTGAAAAGCTGGCGGGAACAGAGACAGGGAGAGAGTCATTCACAGTGTTGCTCTTGGATGTACATACAACAAGTGAAAGAAATAGTTGTGGGAAGAAGTTTAAAACCCTGCCAACCTTCTCAGCTCTGCACGCCTGGCCAACTCCTGCATGACATGTATTAGCATGGAGGATTGTCGGTGTGAAATGCAGCTCCGGACCGTTTGTGCGGTGCACACAACGGAGACATGTGGTTCCTATTTGTTTAGCACAGACAGGCAGCTATTGATTGAGTGACTTCTGCTAGCGCTAGGCAGTTAGCGCTAGAAAACATCTCTTTAGACTGCGGTCTGGAAGCTGAGCTTTATGTTATTTGGCTGCTGTAAAGTTTGTTTGTTGTCATTCATCCACTTAGAGTACACAAATAAACGAAATGCTCTTTCTCAAGGCCCACGGTGCTCACATATATCACAATAATCAACTTACAGGACAAGCCACAAACATGTAACTACACTATATACGAGGAAGAGATATATTAAGGTGGAGTGAACGTGGTTTGGCTGGAGCATTGTAGTGCGCAGTTCAACACGTGTCCAACTATACTAACAACAGATGCCTCATAAATGAAAATAGCAGCAGAGGTCAGTTATAATGCTGTAATAATGCTATGCAATGTTAGCTACATTTATTTTAAGTAACATTAAATAGCTGCATTTCATTACTATCTACTACTTTGGATTGTTACAAATACTTTGCTTTACAAGTACCAAATAGTCAAACAGTGAGAAAAATACATCTTCATCTATCCAATTTCTTTTTACAATCGCATTGTTGCCCTCATAATCATAATGGAGGTACCTAGAAATTCCTTGAGGTGATGCCTCCGGGAATCGAATCGTTGACCTGATAATCGTAATCGAACAGAATCGTGAGACCAGTGAAGATGCACACCCCTAATCTCGCCCCTCTTTATTACGGCAGTCTTTTTGGCCTTTTCCCATGTGGCCATTTGGAACAGGTATAAAAACCTTTGACTTTAGAAATGGTTGGAAGACACGTGCTACAACCTAGTTAGCTGAAAGCATACTGAGATTTTAATTGATGATTAAAAAGGCCCAGTTTAGGGCACAATTGTGAGGGTTAACATGTAATTGCGCCATCCTCGGATCAGTTCCAGCTGAGACGCTAGTATTACGTCATCCTTCTCTGTTCAACCAGTTGCTGTACGTTGCCATCACTGTTGTCAAAATGCCAAAATATAAAATCTTACGACCTTGTAAAATTCTGGTGATAAAAATTCCTTTCCTATGTGTTCGTGTGTCACTCTACCAAAAACACACCCAGAACACACCCTCACCTGATCAGCAAGAGCAGCAACACTGCCTTTGCTGGAACATGTTGAGGAAAAGCGACATTATACAGCAGCTAAAAGAAAAGACTTATAGCAGGCTGCTCAAAGCTGAATTTGTAAAGCCTTTTAGAGACTCATCCGTAATCTCAGACCATTTATTATTCATTCAAATAGGGGCTTTTAACAGCCTCGCTTCACTTCAATTGGACTCTTTCTACTTTCTTTTCAGCTGCAGTCTGCATTAATCTAGAGACAATGCCAGGTTAGACAGGTTTATTGGCCAAACAAAAAGAACAAACAACTTTTAAAGCACACACACAGGTGTAGGTTCTGCTATCAACCACAAACATGGAGAATATGGTTGCTGAAGGAGGCCAACAGTTCAGTATCAAATGATTTATAGCTGTCAGGAGGAAGGCTTTTCCTTAATAACATTACCAATAGCCAGCTTCCCCTAGACAGGAAGGGTGTGTCTGTGGAAACAACATAACAAAGAGCGGATGAATGGAAGGATGAAGGAGAGAAAGGGCTGATCACTAAATGGGGTTTAGTGACAATCTGAGAAGGAAAGGGCTGGAACGAGGCCTTGGAAACTTCTACTTGATAACACACCGATCGCAGAGTGGCACACACACATGGCTCGGTGACACACTCACACAGGAGTCTATGGATTGCTCAACGGTTAAATGGAAAGTGAGTAATTGCATTGCTGTTTCCTTGAAAAGGGAAGGGCTTTACTATAAAGCACCTAAAAGACGGTCAGAGCAGAGAACACAGAGCCACCAGCTCCTGTAGATATAATAATAATAATAAACACATCATCCATGACACAAGCTTATGACTAAGGCCCCATCCACACTACTAGGTTTTAATTCTAAAACGCAGACCTTTTGCCGTGTTTGCACCTCCCGTCCAGACTAAAACAGTGAATCTGAATATCTAAAAAGGGAGAAGTTTCAAACGCTTCTGACCCTGTTTTTGTTTTAAAGCTCTGGGGTAGCGTTTTAATGCGGGCAGGTGAAATTGAAGGACTTTAAAAACAATGCTCAAAAAGATGCTCACGTTTGGCTTCCTGATTGGGTCTCAAAAGTCTCAAAAGTCACGCAAAGCAAAAACATGATGCTCCTGACAGTGTTTGTATTTTTATTAAAATATTTTGTACCTTGCAAATAACACTTAACCATTTCTACTGTGCATGTCGCCGTATTTGCTTTGCGACGACTCCCTGTTTGTTTTCCGCTGCCACAGATGCTACACCGGCACGCCCATGCCGTTTTAATGTAAACAATCAACATTTTTCAATATAGACAATCAATTCTGATATGCAGCTAAAACGCTGGTGTGGACGGAGATCGTTTTCAACGTAGTAGTCTTGATGTAGCCCCAGTTAACAGCACTTGGGATTAAGATCCCAATCAGTGCTGCAGTATTTACACGTCCGCATACCCAAACAACAAAATAGGTCGATCGTGAAGTGTCCCAAAACTACATTTATGACCGTTTCCCAAAACAGCATGTATGAGTCAGTCATCTACAAAACGTTATTTAACTTTAAACATGTCAACTTTGACTTTCTTTCCCATGGGACTTGAACCTTGGTCTTTGGAGTTTACTTCACTCATCCAACCACGTTCCCAACATCACCTGACTTCTTCTACCACGAGATGTTGAGGCCTAAGTAAAAATGTGAATAAGGGTCGTAATAAGTAAGTATAATGCTCGACCTATATGGCAGTTTTTCTGGTGAGGACAGGGTGGTTAAAATGGACTGTAACATGGCTCATGATCGTGGTATAAGCTTATTCAGGTTAATGTAAATGGGATCATCTCAAATACTAGTTCAGTCACAATGTTAAACTTGCAGTATGTGACCACTCCCCATTCTCTACTCATCTGCTCTAATAAATCTGGCTAGGGTGGAGTGGGAAAATATGCATTGCATGAACACAGCAGTAATCAATATCAATATCCTACAGATATTAAAAACAACTGCTCCCACGAGCATTAATCTCATGTCAACAAATGGGCATTCTAGCCGCATGTCAGAGGGCTTACATTAAGACGAACTCTGCTAGGCACCGGTATGTCTTTCATTACATAAGTGGTACTTACAGACAAAGCGTCTAGTAAGAACAGAGAGAAAGAATGTAAAAACCTGACTTGGCTTAAGAATTTAACTCAGAGAGCCGTGGACCTGACTTAAAGGATTATTCTCATTTCATTCAACTTGGTGTTTTTTGTCTCCTGGTATTCCTGGTCTCTAAAATGCACAGATCGATGTATCACCAATTTGTTGGAAGCTCTGTTGTCCAATACACACACCCCAAAGATGATTTGAATAACAGCAATACACTGCAGTTACAGTTACATGTCTATAAACAGCTGTAAATAAAATAATATTTGTGTTTATGTATTTCATGCTTGGGTCATTTTTATTTACATAAAAGCTTGACTTAATTTGCCTTTTGCAAAGATTGCAATACCTTTCGAATTACTTGAATTGGTGGTTTCCATATGTTTACTGCTTGCAGTGACATGTATCCCCCCACTCATGGCACCAGGGCAGGTAATTTCAAAGCATGGCCAACATGAGAAGTTGGCAGTTTATAGTTACACAACATTTGATATTACAGAAAGCCACTTTAAAAGTGCTTGAATGGTCTAGAGATTTGGAAACCTGTTTTTTGCCAAATCATTTTAGATTATCAGTGGCTGACCTTAACACACTTGTATAGCCATATGGGTAAATATATGGGTGTCATTACAACTATTCACAGGGAGATTCAAAAGGCAACAATAAAATCCAAGCATGACATTCAAAATATTAAGAATTCCCAAGTTCTCTGGTTACCTGAATTTCGGATATTGTCGTCACTCTGCTCAACTCAATAATGTAAACAAAGCCATTTGTCACTTTCAACTGTCATACACACCTCAGGATTTCAATTAACTGGAAATCTATTATAATGACAGCCAAAGCTATTCAAAGCAACCTAACAACAAATACACGACTGTGGTCACGCACATCAGAGCCACAGGAGACACTGTTCTGATAGGATATAAAACCAGACCAGTACTTAATACACAGACCCACATAATAGTTCAGACACCAGAAACATTTTCCACTTAGTCTCCATGTCTGGACATGCACATTTTGTCCTCCTGGAGAAATGGGAAGCCCCATCCCCTCCCTCATCTCACCCATTTACTGGCTACCTGGCAGCTTCCATCCCATTCAACCATTACTGACCTCTTACTGTCATTCATCCACTTAACACAGACCCAGTACGCTGCTCCCCCCGGAGACCACAACCACAGCTGGTGATGTCTAAACCTGACATCATGAAAACAACTCTTATCTTTAAGAGTTGTGACTCATGTGGTGTTACACCACAGCTCAGCAAACAGGCGTCACCTAAAGATAGGAACAACTTCACTGCAATGTGTCCATTTCCCTAAATGGATCTGTCCTTTACATGGAGCACAGACCAGGTCAGATGTCAGGGTGGAGACAAGTGATAAGAAAAAGCCACGAAATTTGATGTTTCTACAATCCGTCTTTTGTCGGACCTTGTGTCTGATTTTATAACTACAAACGCAAATGGTAGATGACATGATGACCTGCAGAACCTGTATAACAGCAGCTTTGCTAAAAAAAGAGGGGCAGACAAAGAAAAAGGTTTAGATTATGCCAAGGAAAATATAAGAAAGCACAAAGGAGATAGATGAGAAGCAGCAGGGAGGACAGATGAATAAGTTCTTGACATGTTTGGCTGGAGACCAAATAGCTGACAAACGAGCAGCTGTTAATGCAGAGCTGCACGGACATTGCTGCAAAAATAACTTGAATTCCACTTGTGCTTTATTTAACTTCAGCAGATGTTAAAGTAACACTGCTGAGCATATATTTACAGTAAAGAGTAGTGAATCTCATTGCTGCCTGGACCTCACTTCTGATTCTAGTTTGTGATCAGTGTCAGTGGTGAAAGGTGCTTCCCTGGTGTGTGTTTGTACTTTAAAAGGTGCGTGTTGCCTTACAGCAGTGGGGGTGTTGGGTGCGGTGCGCCTGCGTAGGGACAGACGTTGCTGGCTGCGCAATGAGAACCTGCGGATGGACTCCCTGCTGCGGGAGGCCAGAGAGCGCAGGGAGTTGGTTCGCTTGAAGTCCCCAGTCCCGTCCTCTCCCCTGCCTCCCCTCTCGACCGAGCTGGATAGAAGGCTGAATGCCCCGTGAAGGGAGCGACGGACGTTTCCTACCCATCCTGAAACCTGAGAGTGGGCCACTGATAGCTTGTCCCCCAGATATTCCATCACATACCACTAGTGGCAAACGCTGCGTCAGAATGAAGTCGGTGAACTGAGTTGTGACTCTTACTGTCCCAGCAGCGGGCAATCATTAGAGTCTGCTGATGCTGGAGAGGTGACAGTATTCGCTGATGTGTGTTGCTGGGTCAATATTGCAGCAGTGAGGAAAGGTGACTGAGAGAACAACAACAACCCAGCACAGTTAGTCCAGTGTGGTGCTGCTGGTGTTGTCTGCTGCTTACAGCACTGCAGCACAAATAACGCCAGTCAGTCCCCTGACCGTTACAGGACGGAGCTTCTCTTCAGTTCCTCTTCCTCTAAATGGCCTTTCTGCAGTGCAGTCCCCCTGGAGCCGTCAGGACTTTTCAGCTCATCACTCTCGAGGCTCCAGGCTGTCGGCCCCAAGTGAATCGTGAAGCTTTCTAATGTCTATTTCAATGCATGCAAGATACGCTAGCTGTGATTTGCTTGGCACACCAACCAAGCAGCCACGTAAAGGTTGTATAAGGCCAGCACTAACTATCAGAGGGCACTAGTCTATGAGGCACGGCTCTAGCTATCTACCAACAGGTTTCTCAGCCATGTTTCTCTGGCTTCAAGCCCACAAAGCACAAACAGCTACTCAAGCACAGAAATGACGAGCAAGAAGAATCACATCTTCAACATACTATTTATGTTTGGCACAACATTCAACTATTTCATATAGATCGACTCTGCTAATAATAAGAGTTGTTTTTCAAACAATGCTCTGTGACACCTCTGCCAATTCTCCAGGTAGAGATCTTCTCTGTCCTGATCCCAGTCTCAAATACAGCTGACCTGACAGCTCTCCCAGAGCTGCTGCTGCTGATGCATGTCCTCCAAAACAAGGCCCAGGTTAAAAGTTGAAAAATCCACCCATCCAACAAGGCTACATTCCCATGGTGCCCGATATTGTGCTACCTTCTGGCAAAAAGCTGCAGGGCCAAATGGTGCAGGAAAGCTGCTGTAGTCATTCATATTCCATAAGGAAAACCAGAGTGCAACCAACGCAGTGCCAAACAGAGGAAACAGGAGGGTGTACTGTGGCAGAGAAGTCAAATCCAGAGGGGAAAAGGGGGAAACAGAGAAAAATGTTTCCCTCCTCGCCTTTTTCTGCAGGTACGGGCAGGTAGGAGAAAATGCGTCAGAAGTGCTGTTCTCTGTGCTCAGCTCTATAGGACTCCCCGTCAAGGAGAAACTGGGTGGAGAGAGGGAGTGTGGAGCCGAGTCAGAGAGAGAGAGAGAGAGAAACAGAATGGGAGGTCCCTGATTCAGAGCTGGAGGGAGAGGGGAGGGTGATATATGTTCTGCGGCGCTCTGTCGCTTCAGCCTGATTCAGCTGCAGGGCAAGTCAGGGAAGTGTCACAGCCGGGACAGAGAAGCAAAACGTCTAAGAGATATACTGCGAATGTCGACATTACACAGCATCTCCATTCAAAACAGAAAGGGAAAGCTGGAGGGAAAGTAGGGATTAAAAGGAGTGACATAATTAGATAGAAATGAGTGCACCGTCCTGTAAAAGAGAAAACTATAAATAGATCAATTAGACGCGCATGAGAGAGAAGAGTGAAAAGACAGGTGGGTGTGACATTATAAGCTTACCAACCAGTTCGTCAGCCGAGTGAATGTTTGTTTAAATCTCACACCACAGAAGAGATCAGAAAACACTTTCTGATCTGCTACCAACTTAAACAGGTCTCTTATATGGTGCCAGTGAACTGGTAAATAAAGCCACAGCAGGCGACTCTAGACCCACTTCAGAGCGTTAACCCGAGAGCAAACTGGGACAGAGGGGGCTCATCCAGGCTGTATTCCTGATCACATATGCCCCCTACAGGTAATCTGGTTAACTTTTGTTTGTAGTGCTAAAGGCAAGTCTGCTGTGAGGTTCTCAGTTTTCAACAGTACACAAACAGACCTCTCTCTCACGTACTCCTCAGCCTGAAAACGTCTGCCTCTATCTGGGTATTTTGACAATTAAGGAGAAGGTAATACAGCCTGAAAAAGCTGATTTACTCATATTGCATCTGTCCCTTCAATATGATAATTAGGTTGAGATATTCCTCAAAATTACTAAAATGTGTTAATATTAGATCGGCAGAAAATAAAAAAAGTAGAAATTTACAATAAGATGTTAAACATTACCTACGCAAAAAAAAGTCTTGCTTGCTGGTTCCAGCTTCTCAAACTTAAGGATTTTTCTCATCGCAAATTGGGCTTTGAAAAGTTGGTAGAACAAAGAAAGAAATTTGATGACGTCACATTAGCCTCATTTAGATATAAAGCATATGAACAGCAATTAAAAACTAATGCAACAATGGTCAAAATAATAACAATAATTAGTAGCAGCATAAATTTTTTTTTTTTTTTAAATCATCCAAAAACGTAACATCGCTCCAACTAGAGCTCCAATGATTAATTGATAAGTTGTCAACTATTTAATTATTCACCAACTATTTTGATAATCAATTAATCAGTGTGAGTAATTTCTTTGAAAAAAATAAATAAAACGTGATTATTTTCTGGTTTCTTTACTCCTCAATGACAGAAAACTAAATATCTTCGGGTTGTGGACAAAACAAGACATTTGTGGACGTCATCTTGAGCTTTGGTAAACACTTAGGCATGTTTCACCATTTGGAGGACATTTTATGGACGAAACAACTAATCCATTTATCAAGAAAATAATCGACAGATTAATAGACTTTGAAAGTCATCGTTAGTA
Source organism: Micropterus salmoides (assembly GCF_014851395.1). Taxonomy (NCBI): domain Eukaryota; kingdom Metazoa; phylum Chordata; class Actinopteri; order Centrarchiformes; family Centrarchidae; genus Micropterus; species Micropterus salmoides. Next base: position 33,057,430 of record NW_024044459.1, on the reverse strand, counting down.
ACAGTACTAGTTCCAACATTTATCATGAACCACACTTTGCTGCACTAAGTTTCCTTGGTAGGAAGTATTTTCACAACTGATTTTACTAAAAGACAAGATAAAATTAGAGTTACAAGTCACAAGACGCAGCTTACTGAATTTCCATAAATGTCCTCCTTATACTAGACGTCACCTTCTGGGAAGTGACTCATGACTGCTCATTACTTCCCCTCTTCTGCTGACATCATGAATCTATGTGCAGAAACACAACCAGCGACAACGCAAAGGAGATGATATAGGGAGTAGCTAAAGTACAGACGGTATTCAGCGTAACCTACATTCAGTGTGTTGTTAAGAGCACCTTACAGAGAAACGGTGGTAATAAAAGAGTTGTGCTGTCACTTACCCAGAGGCAGTGTGGAGTCAGGCAGCATGACCACATGTACAACACACCGCTCAGCCTGGCGCTCATCTCTGCTCTGCCGCAATCAACAGCCTCACACCCTCCAACTTAAACCAGTGATGTGACCACAGAACTATGATCTCATCCATGAGTCTGATGATGCCAGTAAATACAATGTTGAAATGAATAATATCTTAATCTGCTGACACTGAAAGATTTTGGCTTTAAACATTATTTGTAAATTTCTCAACTCGCAATTCTGTCTAAATAAGTGTTCATTTTTTTGGTGTTGTTGTTGTCTAGCTTTGTTAATATATACTAATAACAATATGATTATATCACACCGGTCTTAATATGTTTTTGTGACTTGGTACGAATCCAAAAACATATTTTGAGTAAGGCTGAAACGATTCATGGATAAACTTGAATAACACTAATACTAAAAAGCTTTGTTTAATCCATATAACTATATACAGCACACTGTTTCGCACAGATGATTATTACTGTTGCACAACAGCTGACGCTGTGAACAAGTGAATATATATGATTTGATGGTGCCGATTGCAAAATAGTGGAAGAGAGATAAAATAACGAGGGACGAAGAAGAAACAGGCCAGAGAAAAAGACAGTGTCCAAAATATGGGATCATTTCAAGCAAGAAGAAAACAAAAAGTCTGTACAGTTTGTCTATTGTAAAAAATAACTAGTCTACCACAACAGCACGCCGACAACGCTTCAGCATCTGAGCAGAAAGCATCCGGTCTAGTCCATGGAGCAGACCCGAAGGTAACATTAACATTTAAAGTAAATCGTAATCGCTAGTGGACTTGAGGGCTGGCAAAGGTAAAGCACAATTCTTAATGTAAATGTATAAATGTGTGTTTGTGGTTATTGTTCTCCGACCGGTCAGTCCGCGAGTTTAGGTTGTAAAGTTACAGTGACATGAGTTAGACAGCTGATCCCGGTACCGGGGGCGCCAAGGAAAAGTATTTCTTCTCAGATTACATAATGAAATCGATGAAATAAAGTGTAGAATACTCGATTACTAAAATAATGAAATCGCTTAGCCCTCGTTTCGAGTGCCTGTAGAGCAGGTACTTGAATTACAAATGTCTGTAAAACAAATAATCACAGTCACATTTTTCCTGCAGTTAAAGAAGTGATCACATACTTAATAATACAACAATGTGCAGCGTCTAAAATATACTACTCACACATTCCCAGATGTGAAACCAATGAGAGGAGGGGGTTATAAAGTGTAATGCAAACCATTCTGATATTTCTTTTGACTGAACTATTGTAATTTACTCCACTACTGCCTCCTTTCAAAGCAGCACAGCAGTTTCAGACTTCACGCGACTGTAACTCGAGCTACTTTCAAAGCAAAAAACGAGGAACCACTCTGACACCAGGAAAGGGGACAACTCACAAGCTGAAACACAACCACTAGATGGTGGCAGTGATCTTAAACTAATGGTGACTTCATTGGAGCTCTGTATCATTGCAGTGTGCAATTAAGAGGCACAATATACTGCAACTCTGGCTTCAAAGTATAGGCCTTCAAACTGGCCCTACAATTACAGTCTAAATGACACCTGAACCCAACCCTGCATCTCTGGTGAACACTGTACCCGCCTGAATACAGAAGATATACGTATGTGTATATGTAATGTGAACAGCTGCAAATATGCAAACAAACTGTAGTCTACCAATTTCAAAAACAATAAACAGATGTAAACTACAAGGTTAAATTAACAGGTATAACCATTTAGCACCAGGGAATACAGACACACAAATATGTGTGCTTGCCAATTCACTTCCCAACTTTCCCTGAGCCATGCTGACAGGCTTCTGATGAATGAGAAGCGGGAACATGTACTCATTAACCGCCACAGGCCACAAACATTAGTCACGGCCCCTATATTACCGGAGCACAGATAGCATTCAGCTGTCAACGTTAAGTCAACTAACTGCAATCCACTTCTACCTACGGTCTGTTATTTCAATGCACGAGACACAAACACACACACACAAGTGTTTCCCATTAATTACAGAGACTATGGCGCCCCGCCACAGTCTGACATGTTCCTCACTAATATTTTCACGCTTCTCATAATAACATTAAAGACCTCTCGCACGCTCACACACACTTTGGCATCCGACTCGAGACGACCACTTTTCTTTTGAGGACACAACACCGTTTGTTTAAGTGCAGTAACAAGTGCCTGAAATGTGTTCGGGGTTTCCGACATAGATGGAGGGCAGGGGGCAAGAGCGTAACTTTGTGTTGAAACGTGACATGACGTGAAACATTTGTGAGCCCCTATGTCCCCAAACAGTGGATCACCTAACTGACCTTTTAGTCCCATACGCACCAGCACGTACCTTGAGATCCTCGGGCAGAGGTCTGTTGTCTGTTCCAGAGTCTCGACTGAAAACTAAAGGGGACAGAGCGTTTGCTGTCAGGGCCCCGAGGCTCTGGAACAGCCTGCCCGAGGAAATCAGGTCGGCTGAGTCAGTGAACTCTTTTAAGTCCCTTCTTAAAACATACTTTTATAGGAGAGCCTTTCCCGATCTTATTTGACTTTATTTTATCCCTTTTATTTTATTATATTTTACTAATTTTATATTAAATTTTCATGCTCTTATCTTTTTTTGTATTATTCTTTACACTTGTTAAAGCACTTTGTAACTTGTTTTTGAAAAGTGCTCTACAAATAAGGATTATTATAAGTCTGAGGTAAAACATTCAAAACTATTATGATTAAGTACAAAAAAAATAATAATTCAGTCCCTTTTCCTCAACAAAAAATATCTTAATAGAAAATATAAGTGCTGATTTGATTCAAATGAATTAAAGCAAACATTTATTAAACATTTGTCATATTGTTACTGAGGAAAATGATCTCGTGGTAATTCTCATTATTGTTTTATTGCCCAGCCCTACTGGTACGCACCATTCCAGTGGGGCAGGGTGTATTGGCCAGTACTATATTATACTATAAAGCTTACCACTAGTGTAATATTAATTCCAGTTGCACAGCAGTTTAATTTCTATAGCTTTTCATTTATTAAATCCTTCTGTAAGAAAATAAAAGATCTAAATTACATGGTGCTTTGTCTCTAATTAGTTAATGCTAAGTAATAACTCATCAATAATCATTCATGCAGAACAACGTGTTCAACATTTTAAAAGTTTGCTGTAGCCCCTCAAACTTTTTTAATGTCCCGCCCCATTCAGGCTGTGATATAAAAGTTACCGCTGCAGCAACTTTCGAGCACCCGAGCTTCTACTTGCTCCGTTTCTGCCGACAGAGATTAGATGAAAGGGCGAGAACGGATGAGCGTCACATAGAGCCCACCGGTACGCAAGAAAAGTCCCGGGTAAAATGTAGAAGTAACTTTCTCTGGTATCGGAGGCCCACTTCAAGCACTGCCTATCATCAGAATTGACACCACTCTGTGAAGCCGTAGTCTACCGGTGGATTACATTCTGACAAAAATGGCCTTGTTACGTTGGCAAAGGTCCAGACGATCCAATCCAGTAAAATATTTAGTCCAAAACGCATTATTATATCAATAAATACACGCAGACTGCAGTTAGCATGTAAACAAAAAAGTGACACCTTAATTGACCCAATAGAAACTTCCATGCCCTGTTCACAGCCTACAGACACCAATCAGTGTCCACGTAGTAGGAAAGTGCCAGTCCCCTTTCTTTCGTGTATACACCGACAGAGACGCCGAGTTACCAACTGTCAGAGCTGCCAACTTTTCAATTTAGTTCGGAGTGAGATTCGGTTTTGGAGGTCGGTTCATTTTAGGCCTTCATATCCCACCGAAGGGGTCGGGGTCCTCGCTCTTTAATCCTCAGGACTTCAACAGCCGCATATATGTGTAGATGAAAAGCCAAGTCGATATTCATGGTCAGATCACTGTGATCAGGATACTTGCCAACCTCCAGACATGATAGCCCTACCAAACCTAAGAGTCCCCCCCCCCAAAGGCTGGATTTCTTTTAATTCTGGAGAATGTATGGAATAATATAGTTTATAATAAGCAAAAGTGTAAGAATACAGAATATAGTTCAGTAGGCTTTCAAGCATTCTGTATTTCTTTTTCTTTCATCATTTAGTCCTCCCTCCTCTTTGTGTCTGTGTTTGGGGAAGTTCCTCTTTAAATGTGGCACCTTTTCACCGCAAGGATAAATACATTTTAATTCAGTTAGAAACTCCCAGACTGAATCTTCAAAAATGTTTGCACCTATTGCACATATCAGTGTAATCTGACATCTCCAGAAAGCTTTTTATGAGAATAACGTCATCATTTAATTACAATTCATAATATTTTTCTAAATCTCCCCGCCCTATAAACTGCTGTTCATTACTTGCTTTGCTGTTATGACAGAACCTGTTTGGGACTGTTTAGATGAGACCTGTGATAAACAAAACTAACTGAAAACACTTCACCACAAATCCACATGGTAACTTCAGCAGCTCTGTGCAGCTCACATTACCAACAGAGCCAGGCTGTGCTTTCAGATTATACATTTTTCTATAGCAAAACTCTACCAGCTACTTTATGCGACCACAAACTGTCTGCCACTCACTGGGTTCGCTTGATGTCAGCTGTCAGCGCCCGCCGGTGTCGCATCAGCTGGGTGGACGTTACATTATTTTTCCCAATGCGTGAGAAAACTGATGTATGGCGTGAGGGCGTGTGAAAAGTCTCAATTGCATGAGAGTTGGCAGCTCTGAATTATGCAAAGGAAGACTGGCGCTTCACACACACATATCACAAAAAACAGTCACAAAAAACTGCAAGAATAATTTCCACAGGCATATTTATATACTGTCGAATACAAAAACGCCCTGCGCTGGAATTCTACAACGGAGAACTTTAAGCCCTGCTGTAATGTTAACCAAGTGTATGAACAGTTTCGAGAGAACACGCTCAAGCTAGCCGCACCTAAATTTGGAGTGCACGAGTATTCAAGCCTTTATGGTTAATGCACTGAAACACGCACTGACAGGCAGAGTTAGCGACTTTATTCTTCATGTTGCAGTGTGAGAGCCTTACCTGAAGAGATGCTTGTCTTAACTGTATGCGATACAAATAACACGTACAATATAACTGATAAAATTGCGTCGGACTTGGTGAATACACAAGTGACAGCGTCTGGTTTTTACAGTATGGAAAAAAAGATTAATTGGATTATATTCACAGGAAGAAAAATCGTTATTTCTTTGGAGCGTAAAGGCTGATTTTTGCTCCTGGGGTGAAGTTGAAGAAACCTGATGATTAATTGTGTTTTAAACTTTTCTTTATGGTCAACACTTGAAGCCAAACAGTGGATCACTTCACAAATCGGATTATAAAATCTTTGTCAACAAATATGCATGAGCAAAATTAATAAAAAGCTTTTTTCAGTACTTTTTCCTCAACTAAATAAACATCTTAATGTAAACATTAAGTCCTAATTTGTGTATGATTCAAGTGAATAAAATCAAATATTTATTGAACATTTGTTATATTATTAAAAATTACAACACGATAATTACTGTTATTGTTTTATTGTCCAGCCCTAGTTGCTTGTGTCCAAAAGTTTTTAATTACTTGTTGGGAAAACATTAAATAAATTTGTTGACTTTTTTGCTGTGTCATCACCATTTCTATCTGTACAATGTGTTTATGATCAAACTGTTTACTAGAGCGCGAAATTGTTTACAAGAACGCAAAGTTCTTCAGACATCTAGCCACTAAATTTTGATCTCGAAGTTCATTTGATTAATGCATTTAATTTTAAAATGTACAAAAAGTCCATGGTCTGAGGCCCACCCACCATAGTCCATAAAATCCTGTGAGAAACACTGCGCGCGCGCACACACACACACACACACACACACACACACACACACACACAGCCGACCTCTAACAGGACAAAGTGCAGTACAGATTTCCCTTCCTGTCTCCACAGAGCTGAGAGAAACAGTCCAAATGAAAACAGCGGTGATCACAGCAAACTGTTAAACTGAAACAGCTACTGAAGACTGAGACCTGCAGCCTGACTCACCCAGCTGTGGCGGCCCTGCTCTCTGTGGGCGCTGCGACTCCTCATCCTGGTAAGGCTTTCCTCCACAGCACTGCTTGAAGGGACTGATCGCCGGCACATGCTGCGAGACCGAATCCTGTTCAGCTCCTAACAACACAAAGGGACCAAAGTGAGCTCCTCATCAGCTAATACACATCTTCCTTAATAGTTGTCCACTACCATGCTGGATGCTGGAGTGTACCGTGAACCTGTGAGAGAGATTCATATGCCACATCATCATTTTGACTGAACCCATTCAGAACTACATTTAACTACAATTTGTTGCTTTCTCTTGGTGGGTTTATTTTCTAAACACTCATGATACACAAACAGATATTTTGGCAGGTGACAATTGGAGTCGAGTGCAACAGCATCTGTATTTAATACATTTGAAAGGAAGGTGCAAACCGCCAAGATGGCTGCTGTTATTGTTGCGAGGAGACACAGCCATAATGAAAGAAGATAAAAATATTAGATATTATTATTCTATATCCAATATTTAGAAATAAAACTATTCTATTTATTTGATGAAATAATTTTTTTTTTCCATTTTCCTTGAAGCTTTGGCAATACTGTTGGCTTAACATTCATGCCAATAAAGCAAATTTCTTTTCGACTTGACTTCTTTTCTCCGTGAGATGGAAGAATTTACAAAGTTGCGTGCTGCTGCGGAGAGCCCCCAGCTGCAGTAGTGCGTAAAATTCATCCAGCCGGAGGGTATCGGAGAGGGAATGGGGGCGTTGGGGCGTACAGGGCCAGGGACAGGAGATCGCGGAGCGACCGGTCGGTGATTGTTCCCTCTGGCTGGATGAAGCACGATCTGCTGGCATTTCCTCCCATCTGGGTCATTCTGGCATGCTGTTTCTGCTGGGGTTTCCCAAAACAGTTTTTCAGATGTGCTGTCCCAAGTACTTAGTTCAATGTTAGGCAGGATGGGCAGGTACATACGATTTCCACATACTCAGGAAGCACTGGATAAAAAAAACCCAAATTTTTTACGCAGTGGCTGTTTTCCCTGCCGACTCTCCATGGCGGAAACCATTAAAACACGCAAAACCCTCATTTAAAGACAGCCACCTCCACTGTGTTTGCACCTGTTGTCATCTACGCAATAATTCTTAGTTAATCACCCATAACTGGTACTACAATTGCACATGCAATATTTTACAATGCACACACAATTTAGTACTCTTTATTCAGGATGTTAGTAAATCTGGCCCATAGTGTACACAGTGCACTGCATGTTCATCTACTAACAGAAGAATCGAAATGAGACATGTTATGGCAGAAAATTGTGTCCTCTTACATTTAATCTTTTATGTATGTTCTTTTACTATTATTACTACTACTACTATTATTGTTAAGGCTTATAGATATAGATGTATTATGTTTTTTATCCTTAACCTTTCCTTCTTCTATACTCCTTATGTTGGTATGGTATTTACTAGGGTTTAGGTCAGAGCTGTGAGATTGTTTTGGTGTTTTCCCCGTCTTGTTGATCCTCTCCTCTCTTGGAATGTACATTCAAGGCCGAGAGACGATCTCTGTTCCCCAAAACATAGAAACCTAGACTGTGTAAATGATTATGCAGCCCTTTGCTCGGCCCCAGATGCCCGAAGCCGCCATAGGCAGCAGGTCTCTGGACGAGCAGTATATGTGTTTTAGTACTTTAGAACTGGAGAGACAAAGCCCACATGTCCATGGTCAATCTTTCACTTGCTCAAGTCCCACAAGGAGCAGAATTATGGTTTAGCCAACATTAATAATAACATCATCATGTATGGTGATAGTACATCGTCATGATCTAACCTCTTGGTTCACACCTCTAATTTTAATCTCTAAATACATTTGTAGTGTTTGATGTGAACGTACTGAGACTCCGGTACTGAATGAAAACATTACCCACATGAAATTTTGTGCCTCTGATAGCATTTCATGTCTATCTCTGACTCACCTGAGATCCCTGTGCTCTCCTGTGGCCCCGGACCATTCCCCTGCTGTCTTGAGGCTGTGACTCTCTGGGGATCCATATCTGCTCTGCAGTAGCGCTGATGGGGACTCCACCTGGAGACCCTGCGGTTTTGTCCTCTGTCCTGGGAATAGGGGCCAAACGCAGTGGCTCATCCAGCACAGCAGACCAGTGCCTCTGTGGAGCTGGGAGCCATTCCTCCGAGCTGAGCTGTTCTGGGCTGAGTTTGGGTGGTTGTTTTCTGGGTTCAGCCACAGGTTTGTCCACAGACATCTCAACAGGCCGCAGCTCCCACGGGTCCTGAGGTGACATTGTCCATACTGGGCTTGTGAAACCTCCTGAGGTCTGTGCAGGCACCTTCCAGCTAACATCTCTCTCAGGTGTAGGCTGTGATCTAGCTCCAAATCCAGCATCTACACCCTGAATACCAGAAACAGGAAGCACGTCTTTACTGAGAGAGAACTGTGCTTGAGACGTGAAAGAGTCTATGTCAAGGATAGCAGGTCTGTAGGACTCTTCTGCTCTCGGAGATGGCTCCTTCCATCGTGTTGCAAAGTCACTGCGCTGAGGAGTAGCCTTGGAAAACGAGTCTTTTCGGAGAACCGAGTCCAGATCCACCACTTTAGGCCTGAGAGGAGAGGAGTCCAACCATGCCCTCTCCTGTTCCTCTTTCTTCTGCTTCTCTTTTAGACGCTGCCTTTCTGCTTCATACTGTTTGGCTATCTGTCTCATTTTCTCTGCCTCCTCTCTTTCCATAATCTCCTTCAGTCTGAATTTCTCAAGCTCCGAATTTAGTTGTCTCTCCCTCTCTGCCTGCTTTTGCTTTTCAAACTCCAAGAGCTGTCTTCTCTCCATCTCTTTAATTCTCTCCAACTCCTTCCTCTGCCTTTCCTTTTCCTGTTCTCGGTGTCTGAGCTTCTGTTTTTCTAATTCCTGTCGCTCAATATCTAGTTGTCTCTGTCTCTCCCTTTCTAAATCTTTTTGTCTCTGTCTCTCCAGCTTTTCCTTCTCAATCTCTTTCTGACGCTCCTTCTCCATCTCCCTTTGTCGTTCCCTTTCTTTTTCAAGCTCTTTCATTCTTAACATTTCCTGCTCTAATGCCATCTGTTTTATTTTCTCAGCCTCCTCTCTCTCCTTCTTCTCTCTAAGCCTCTGCTTCTCGAGCTCCATGAGCTGCTGCCTCTCCTTTTCTTTCTGCTTCTGTTTTTGAAACTCTAAGAGCTGTTGTCTCTCCAGCTCCTCCATTTTCTGTTTCTCCCTTTGAATTTCCAGGAGCTGTCTTTCCCTGTCCAGCTCTCTCTGCCTCTCTTCCTCCTTTTGTCTTAGCCTCTCCTGTTCACGCAGTCTTTCCACTTCCTGCTCTCGCAGTTTCTCTCTTTCAATCATTCTCTGTCTCTCCAATTCTCGTTTTTCTTTCTCAAGTTGCCATTGCCTTTCCAGTTCTCTTAGTCTCTCTTTCTCCAATTCTAGCATTTTCAGTTTTTCAAGCTCCATCTGTTTCTGCCTTTCCAATGCACGTTGTTTCTCCTCAAATTCCTGCTTCTCCCTCTCAAAGGCTTTCTGTCTTTGCCTTTCAAATTCTCTTTGCATCTCCCTCTCCTTCATTCGTGCAAATTCTAAATGTGCTTCTCTCTCCATTTCCAGTTGTCTCTGTTTTTCCCTCTCAGTCTCTTTCATTTTAAGTTCTCTTTTCTTTTCAACTTCCATCATTTCCATTGTCGTCTGTCCTTCCAGCGCTGATCTAATTTCCCCGTGCGACATGTGACCCCTCATCATCAACTCCTCAACTTGATCTTGAGAGGTTTGTCCAAAAGCTTTATCTAATGACGGATTCCTCCTTAGTGGAACAATCCTCCCTTGAGAGCTGTCCAGTGCAGACCTCACAGAGAAGTCAAAGGGCACAGTCGTGTCCCCTATTCTTGCCGCTGCATTGACAGGAGAAACTGGCTCCTGAATTTGTCCAGTCAAAGCAAAGTAGGTTGCCCTGGGTTTCTGCTGTTCTTCTGCCGGCAGCATTTTGAAACGTTTAGGGGCTGCAGCCACTTCCTCCCGTTCCGCCTCTCTCTGCTTGTCTCTGTCTTTATCCAAAGGTTGCAATTCCTTTAGCATCCCTTTCTCCGTACTTGCCTCTTGTTCAAGATCTGTAGTGGTCCATTTCTGCAAAGCTCCGACTCTCAGAAATCGTGGCTGCTGTTCTAGCGTCACAGCCGCAGCTGGTTCACTGCGTGCTGAACCAGTCCTCTCTGCCACGGGTCTGCTCCCTTCTGAGCGCCTGGAGCGTAGTGTCATGGCCTTATCTTCCCGCTGAGCCGATTGGATGTCCTCACTCACTGCCCTGCTCTCCTCCACTGCCGGCACAGTGTCAAAAGCATGTAACACCCTCAGAGGGCTTGATGGAGATATGGGCTCTTTGTAGGTGGCAGTGACCAGAGTTCCACCAACCTCACTACTTCCTCCCTTAAATGACAGGCTTCTAAACAAATCCTTCGCCTTGTTTACAGGCTTGCCCTCGTCCACCATCAGCACATTGTGCCGCTCCACAACATTTTCAAACAAGGATGCTCTCACAGTCTGCACGTCACTGCTGGGAACACCCTCCTTGGGAGTGGCACCAAACATCTGGCCCGCCTCAGGCCCTTCAGGCGTGGAGGCCTTTGTGAGCTGTTCTTGGGGATCTTTTAAATCCACAAAGGTCGTCTGGTCGCTGGGGGTGAAAGCTGACTCTTCAATCTAAGAAAATTCAGAGATATACTGAGAACTGTTAAGTGATAAGAGCAAGCTTTCAAATTATTGTCAATTCAGCTTTTTAACCCATTTGAACATTATGTAACAATAAACATGAAAACATCTGAAATTCATGAAACTACCCTGAACTGAAATACTTTTAACTTCAAAGCCAGAGATCAGAACACATGTGACGTGAGAGGAAAACAGGAGAAAATACAGCACACAAAGGAATTTAAGTGATTGAGTGAACCACTGTCAGCGTAGAAACGGTATCCCCTTGTTCTATGTTGGCCTCATAACGGCGGGTGTGGTGCAGAGGTGGAAATCAAAGCCTCTCTGTGTTGACCTTTTCCCAGTGATCTCCTCTCTGTGTGTTTCATAACTGGCAGCCACCGGGAAGGATTAATTCGCCGGCTGTCTTAGGTTTCACAGCTTTGTAGCCTGCATCTACGGCAGCGACAATTCTTTTTGCTGCAATGCCCCATTTCCTCTGGGGAAATGTTCTTCTAAATGCACAAACACAGGGGTCAACAGCAAAGATGTATTTCACCATGATTTACCTATTAATGCCTAATCTACTTCTCAGACTTTCACTGTATTACGTTCATGTGCCCTCTTTAACTCCATTTACGGGATAGCATGTGAGTTCTGCTCCCGGCAGTGAGCTGTGACACTGCTTCTTATTGTTATTCTCATTTGCCTGTTAAACATCGACTGAGCCAAAGAGAAACCAGTTCCTACAAAGCTTTGTCCCTTCTCTTACCCTCCACTGGAGATCTCTGCTGATCTCATGGCGGTCTGCTGCCTCAAGGTCTGGCGACCGCTCAGATGAAAACCTGATGAACATTCATCACACAAGACAAAAGCCATGCATGACAATGGAGCTCCTGCACAAAGAAATAGGACAAAAGCAAGCCGGGGAGACACATATAGGGCTTTTCCACTGCATGGTACAGCTGATCTCGACTCTACCTGCTATGTTTTGGTTTTCCATAGTGGATAGATCTAGGATAGATAGTACCTGGTACCCTTTTTTTAGTTGAGGTTCCAAGCGAGGTGAGCAGACACTAAAAGGTGACATGAAAACAGTGCAGACCGCTGATTTGATCATTTTTTAAATAGCCAAGCTACCATCAATAGCAAGTGCAATGTTTTAATCGGTCAAAAATGGCAGCCCGCTAAACCCCGCCTGTGGTCAATTAACAAAGTGCAGATGGAGCAAGAGCAAAACCCTTTCCCTTCCTCTGCTATAACAGTGGCTTAGCTAATTTTTTTGGATTTGTGTGTGGCTACGCAAGAGGCCGAGTAGCAGAGTGTGACACTTTATCAGTGACTAAAGGCTGCAGCTTTTTAAGACCAAAGTAATAGGTACGATGATCAGCGTCGCCTACATTGAGGGGTACTATCTGCAGTAGAAAACAAATTGGAGGTACAAAAAGCACAGAGACTAGAGTCGAGCCGTGCTATGCAGTGGAAATAAGACACAAGAGCAGCTCTTACCTTTTAGTCAGGTCGAGGGGCAAGGGGCGGGGCTTCAGAGATGGTTTCAGAACAGGGCTCTGAGTCGGTATCGTGTCCTCTGTCAGCTGCTTGATGAGCTGTTTAACGCCTACTGGTGGTTCGATTTCAGGGACTGGCTGCACTGGAGATTGAACATCTGACCCTTGGCCTGTGGCACCTGCCTCAAGAGGGGAGGACTGGAGGAGCAGACTGATTCGAGACTTGACGCTAACCGCAGCCTTATCTTCATCCGTCTCTTTAACTTCTTCTGTCTTGCTTTGGTCTGAGACAGCAGGCTTAGCTACACCCTCGGTACTTTGTGGTGTGTTGCTCTTAGAGTTTGTCTCCTGCTCTCTCTTCTGGGGCAGTGCCTTCTCCTCTGGAGTGTTCTCCTTAGTGTTTGCCTTGGGAGTTTTACGGTGCAGTGAAAGACCTATAGACTCAAACTTTGATGTGAGATCAGCGGAAAGTGGCCGTCTCCTGGCCACGCGAGGAGCAGGAACTGGTGGCTCCGTCTTGGTTGGAGTGTGAAGGAAAATGGCTGATACAGGTCTCGACTGTCTCGAGACTCTGGGCTTGGGTCGCAGTGGCACTGCTGCCTCGGGATTGGCTTTTTCCTTTTCTTCTTCTTCCTCCCGCCCTATCTGAGCAAGAAAACCCATGGACTTGGCTCTGGTCATGGAAGGCTTACCTCTGCTGGATGTCATCTGGTCCTTCTCATCTTCCTTTTTAGTGGTTCCAGACCACTCTGCTGCTGGAAGCTGTTTAAGGCTACAGGAATAGGCCAAGCTTGATGCACCAGATTTTCGCCTCTCCGCTGGAATAGGCGGACTGGGTTTCCTGGAGTCGGGGTCAAGAGGAGGGGCTGGTTTAAATGGCTGGACTACTGGCTTGGTTGTTTGTCCAGTGTTCAACTTATTAGATGTTTTAAAGGAGGTTGGGGCTGGACGGTTGGAGTTGGTTGACACCGACCTGGGTTTGTCAGCGTCAACTGGTTGCTGTGGTGTCACACTGCATGGAAGCTCTGGTTTGTATCCTACGAGGCGAGTGGGCTCTGGCCGGGGCTTGGTTTGGGGCTTAGGGGCAAGTATGGGCTTAATAGTGGGGCTTTTCTCTAAAGCAAAAGGTTTAGGAGTGAGCCGTGGCTTAGGGGCGGGGACAGGTTTGTTGGGTTCTGGAGTGATGATATGGGACTGGTTGACGGAGGGGATCTCGATGAGGCTCTTATTGCTGGAGTCAGTCAGGGGACTGAGGTGAGGCCGAACTCCCACCACTGTCCTCCCTACCTCCCCAGCCTGAACCTCCACCTGAGCCATCCTCTTCAACTGCACCTTTAAGTAAAAAGACAAGGTTCTCCTCAGAATAACGGAACAAAAACTGATCTGGTCACTTGTATTATTGAGGTACTCCACCACAGCACAAACTCACGATTAGGCTCGTAGCACTCACTCTATCTAGCCATTACTGTGGACTTTGTCTTGGGAGTGCCTTACACTGCTGCAAAAATACACACCTGGGTGAGAAAGATATTTACACAGTTATTGATCACTGCAGCAGGTTAAAGGGCAATTCCGTTATTTTAAAACATGGGCCCTATTTTTACATATCTTGCGGCCTAAATAACAATAACGGCAGCTGTGAAACGGGTTTCAATGGCTGCGACACGCACCAATAAGTGCTTGTTTTTTGCCACCGACAGGCTCAGATTGTTACTCTAAGTGTCTGAGAACATTATATAAAGGATCCCTACAGAGATAATAGTAAGATGACTTACTGACTCATGTTTCCACCTCTACCTGCAACAATTCACCTCTAAGGAGAGTTCAAAGCGAGACTTGTCTTTGAGCGAGACTCCTGTTTCTAGTTGAACAAAAAGGATCTTACTCTTTAACAGAAGGGTCTGAGTTGATCTACTGGACCAATTCCAAAAGGTTCTGTACCCATTAGTCATTCGGACCCCAAAATATGTAACATATAGGGCCCTGGTTTATAATAATATAATCCTTATTATTATTAGTATTAAAAATACCCTTTAAAGCACAAGGCACAATACAATTAATGAATGAATTGTTTCATCAATTATTTGACTTTTCTTTATCCTCCACATTCACACTGATAGGCCTTTATCATTAAAGAGATTTCACAGTAGGAAAAGCACAGGTGTAAACACTAACATTGATGGCTAAATTCCATTCAGGTGCAGGGTTCTGGTATTGTGCACGCTGACTCACTGTCACAACTTGACATCTTCAAATGTTATTAGTAACACGGTGTTTTTCTGCTATGATAAGTAAAAATTGTCTGATGTGAAAAAGGCCTACCGATATGAAGGTTAACAATCAAAACGGTCACCATTTTTAGGGCATTTAGGATAAAAGATCTCACACCATGTGGACACAATACATGAAGCGCTCACTACTTTTATTTAATCAATTCATATTTCCTCTAAATAAGATTTTCTTTTTGACTTATTATAGCAGAACAAAGCACTGGCAGACTTGAAAACATTAATGTTGGTTCAGGTCCATTTAAGCGTCCCAGTGGGTCAACATGCAGGAGCCAGCAGCCTGGAACTGGCAAAACTAAATGGGATGCAGCAAAATTATGTTATCACACCTGTGACACATGAAAATGATGTTAAAAAAAAAAAAAAGGCTCTTGTTTCAGCACAAGTTGCACACTGATACGTTTCAGCTGTGTCAGTTTAAGTTTTAAGCTTTATTTGTTAGGCTACATACTTTCTATACTCAGGTTGTAATTCCAGTTGCCATTAGTTTGTTTTTTTAAACTATCTGTTACAATTTGTTAATCAAACGATGTTACTTCATTTTTACAAACAATGTTCAGTTTAATAGTGCGATATATTGTGGCTTTAAGTCTTTTGACTGTCAGAAAAAAACAAAAAGGAGTCAATTCAATTATTGCCTTTGCTTGACTTACAAGCAAAAAGGTGTGTAATTCACTAAGCTGAATTACCGGTGCAGTAGTGATCAGGACTGTGTGCACCTTTTAAGGTGGATCCTGTGACAGGGGAGGGGCTGGACAACTGTACAATGGCATTGTTTTCTTTTTCATGTTGTGCATCAGGCAAATCAGGCTTACACAGTGAATGGGGGATTCCACTGAAAACTCACGCCAGACTGCCATTCAAGATTCAGCTCCTCCCTAATAAACATTAAATACCAATAAGCTGACTCTTCATTCTAAAAGGAGGTAGAATAAATATGAAATAAGGAGTCCATCTGACTCTGTTTGTTAGTTGAAAACAAATATTAAAAAACATTACAACTCGAGCTCTGCTGTGTTGGCCCTTTAAGAGGCTCCTTCTTCACACGTGATAATGCTTTCCACATGTCGCAGACAAGCAACAGTTCTTTTGGTAAAACGACATGCTGGATCAAACTGCTGCGAAGCATACCTTACCTGACCAGATGTCGACCGCCTGCTGCCGTAGAGCTCTGGCTTCTGTTGTAACCAAGCACCGATGTCATATCACACAACAGGAAGGAGCCTAAGAGGAACACACTTTGTGTCAACAAAGCAGACGAGCTGTTTACCCGTCAAGACTGCTGCGGTTAAAGGCTGTGGTAGACAAATCACAGCAGAGCTCCAAATGTTTCTTCACTGCGGTGTTCTCACGCCTCCATATACAAGCAAATGGAAGATAATGTTTTAACTGACACAGACGTGAGCAAACAAAGGCGCACCCATACATGTGAGCTGATAGCATATGTCCAGGTGTAAAAGAAAAAACAACAAAATGCATGAGGAAAGTCATAAACTGAACGCCACTATGTGTTTACCTTTTCCTGTTTCTTATATTTGCATTGTGCCCTGCTCACATGCCATCACCCACGTACTACTTATTATATCTATGTAAATTAAATCTCCGAAAGCCACGTCTTAGTCTGCGCTTTTCCTGTGCTCATTTCATGTAGTGTTTCGAGTTTCAACACACATTCTTCACTGTATCAAAAATGGGAAATGGTGAGAGATTGAAAAGTTGAAAAATTTGAACTTTGGATGCTGACAGGAAACGGCTTCGCTATGCTGGAATGCAAAACATTCCCTGTGCCGGCGGGTCGAGCTGCACAACAGGGATTTTTGGAAGTGTCTGCCTTATATAGCCTTAGACATACGAGTACTCTGCATTACTGAAAGCCACAAACAACAAAAGTCAATAAAGTCCAAGATCTGTGCTGCTTCTTGCATGATGTGTAATATGTAAATTGCATAGTGAAAAACATTTAAAGACGTTAACTTAGTATCAGACACATTTGATAGATATCTAACAGGAAGCACATGCAGAATGACGGTAAGGGCACGGGGTATGCCAGCACAGTGTTTTGGCGCAGTGACAGTAGCCAAAGCGATCAGAGTCAGTGACCTGGTTCAGCCAGTTATACAGAGGAAATATCACTTCACAGGCAACATACAACTTGATGTCCGCTGATACAACAATATAAGCAGCATAGTCTCTGTCAAGTGAGTTCTAACAGCTTTAAATTACAATCCTCAAACATGCAATGTACGTTGTCTGCTGTCATCCAAGAATACTTCATGCTTTGTATAAGTGAAATATATTATTATATAAATATTTATCAGTAATAATGAGGTTTTTCTTGGAATCAGAAAGTACATAACAATAAATTAATCAAGTCTGTGACAGGGAAAAGCACAACTGAACATGAAAATGTGTTGGATAACCAAAAGGTCGGGCTGGGCAATAAAATTATAATAATTATCGCAATATAAATTTCCTCACAAACAATGTAACACATGTTCGATAAATGTTTGATTTAATTCATTTGAATGCCGCAAAAAATTAGCACTTAATTTTTTTCGATTAGGAAATTTGTTTTGAGGAAAATCACATCATAATACTTTGGAATGTTAGTAAGTGTTTGTTCTGACATAAATAAAAGTTTAAAACCACAATTAACCATCTGGTTTCTTCAACTTTCACTCAGGAACAAAAATCAGCCTTTAAACCTGAAAGAAATAATGATTTTACATTTATCGTGATAATTATCAACATCAAATGATGTTAAATTTTTTTCCATCTTGTTAACTTTTTTGGCCATATTGTCCAGTCCTACCAAAAGGCTACTTAGATTTAATGTGTACCTGTCAAATTTCTACAAAGACCACAAAATAACACAATTACAATACATGCATGTGATCAATTAAGAGATGTGAATACAGATTATTTGCAGATTCAAATCAAACAGAGGCTGATTTTTATTAATCAATTACTCTGAGGTAATTTAATGATTTTCTATAATAGCTATTATAATTAAAATCAACCTGTCCAAGTCTAGAATTTGCACCAAGTGTGAGCTCTTCAGCCTGCTGCCTTGTAATGTGGACAGTTTAACTTACCCGGCGTCCCGTAACAGAGCACAGGTGTCCCTGCTCAGACCAGGAGTGAATTTAAAACACAATAACTACGCGATTGAATGAGAAAGTTGCAATCATAGAGTTCAAAGTGCCTTAATGGATCCGGAGACTTGAAATTGAGGGAGGAGGAGGAGGGAGAAAAGATGAACGCATCAACAGCTTGGTGGCTAGCAGCTAAGCTGAACTCGCAAAATGGAAACACTTGACTGAAGTCTTTGACTGTTTGATCCGAACCGGAGACAACTTACCAAAACAGAGAAGTCCGTGTTGCTTCTTCTCTTGTCGAAACAACTTCACACGCATCTACCCGACCTCGCGGAGTTATAAGGACTCGTGACACAGTTGGTTAACACTTGGGCTAGCAGCGTAGCAGCGTAGCTAACTTAGCTGGTTTAGTTAGCAAGCCAACTGGCTGGCTACCCCGTCTCAGGTTGCAGTGTTGTTGACAGGCTGGACTAGAGACAAGCCGTCTGACTGGTTAGACACCAGCCGCAAGTCCGCCAGCACGAGGACAGGTGTGTTCCGGTTAGTACTTCCAAAATAAAGTGGAAGCACAAACTGAACTACCACAGGAGCAAAGCAGTTATTTGAACCTCTCAAAGCAGCATCTGCGCTCACAAACTATTACCGCAGATTATCTCTCAAAACTTTTTGCGCAAAGAATCAATTAGGAGTTTCTGAAAGGTGCAGAAATGTGCACAGTAGGAAATAGGGTAGTACGTTATAATAAAGTAACACTGCACTAAATAAACAATCAGTTTAGATCATTATAATTCATTGATCAATAATGAGAAATGTCTTGGAATAAATTTAATTTAAATATATAGACACTGTGTCTTTTTAATCTTTTTTTGCAACTTCAAATTGTAATTTTTGAAATTTAGAAATTTTCCAGTGTTCCACTTTCATCCCTTGTATTGAACATGCAATTTTTAAAATTAATTATTTCTGTCGCTGCCTGGCTTCCCCACACCCAAGAAGAGTAAGCAAAGACTTTTTTATATTGTGGTTGAGTTCAGGGTTTTATGCTGTATATAGCTTTGTATATATACACATTTATTAAGCTAAAGCTTCTCCCTTTGTTCTACTATATTTTATACATACGCACTGTCCTGCCACATGTAACTTTTAGATTATGGCTTATTGTTTGGATGAACTTGAGTAATGAATGTCTGAACACTGTCTGCAAACCCTGAATGATACTGCAGTTTTGCTCCTCTGCTCTACTTTTTTGATAGCGAAAGTGATTTCAATGCAATAAGAAACTAAATAATTCCAATTTGGCTTTTATTAGATTTTACTCCAATTTTCATCTTAGTCGAGGAGCCAAAATAAACCCTCGGTGCAAAAGCACCTCACCCTGACTTCCGGGTGATGTTGAGCTGAATGCGGCTCACTTGACGCACATTTAACATGCTACACTGAAAATGGGATTACCCCATCTCAGCTATATATATTTATATTTATATATATATTTATATTTATTTAATGTCTATTTTCAGGTGTATATACACACATTGGGACTAACTGCCAGTTTCAAACAGTTTAGTTAATACCTGTGAATGTACAGATCTATTGTCTTATGAACAACAAAACCCACATAATCCATGTATTCCATCAGCTTTCTGCATTCAATGTCTGGACCTGCTCCTAACGTGGTATTAACCCAGGTATATATTGGCTCTGTGGCTGGGATAACTTTATAATTAAGGGATTGTGATAATGAGGTCTGTCAACCCTACCCTCATGTGGCGGAAAGTAATTACTGCATCTAAAAAATGGCAGCCAGTGTCCTAATTTGATGGTGACTTCTAGTGTTTGACCTTACCAAACAGGATCCTTCACAGTCCTTGGTATTCGCCAATTGCATCATCAATCAAACACTCAATTCTTTGGTTGTGCATATTTGTTTATTCATTTCAACAGACTAGTTATGTTCACTAGTCTATAAACTTGCTCCAAAGTAAAGGCAAATTAAAGAACTTTCCAATAAAGTAAATTTCCAATCCACTTTTCTTCAGGTTCCACAAGCATTCTTCAAATGCCAGCAATTCTCTAACTTCACACATTTTAAACACTGAAATTAAACTGGGGGAGTAAAAGTTAGTAAACAACAAGATGACAGAAGGAGGAGAAAAGTGCATATTTATGGTTTAGTCTGGCAGAATATACTGGAGCTCAGTTGAACAAACATACAATATCTCTGTAATACAATACTGTGTTTTCACTTCCTTACAATGGTATGATGTATTCTTGTTATTACAAAATACTAGGGCATTGATCTCAAAGCAGCGATCCCCAAAATCTAACATCTTGAAGGGCGATGAAGTGCTAGCCCAAATAATTTCCTACGATAAACACTGGAAAGAAATCAGAGTTTACTTGTTTCCATCTGTTCTAAAGGTGAAGTTCAGACTGATAACGTCCGAGCACTGAGTAACCTGGAAAGATTTAAAGGTGCAACGTACCTGCAGCTGGCTGACTGCTACTTTAATATAAAGCACCCTAGAATTATCTTATCCATATTACTCTTGGATCCTGATGCAACGCTCAGGGTGAACTTTAGGAAAGTTGGACATCATACAGCAGCCAGATAGCATCGGCAATCTGGAAGCCATGGGAAGCATGAATCATTCAGGATATAATAGCCTCTAGGCTTGTTTTATCATTTGCTTTACCTAAGCATCAAATGCTTTCAGTGTGACAGGAGTTTGCTGTAAAGTTTTGAACAACGAATTCCATGTAAATGAAAATGATGGGCACGCCACCTAAACTGTGGACCGAACCCAGAGAACACTGACTAGAAGCAGCATGAACTTTGGCTACACACTAAAACCTATTTCTATAGCTTATAGTTCCAAGAAAGCTCTGCATGGGAGTAAAAACACATCAGTGGAAAGATCAACTCAAGAAACAAAATGATTAAATTAACTTCAGTGTCTACTTTGTGTGAACCATGGATGTGCTAAACAGAAGTTTCTGCTTTTTCTTCTTCTTCTTTCCTCCTTTCTCATCTGAAAGACAAGACACCAAAGATGAGTGCAAGTCTCAGAACAAACACTTTAGCTATAAAAGAAAAATCCAAGGTGTATTTACTAGATACAGTTAAATCCACAGATGCCAGACCTGGGTCAACAACAGGTTGTGGAGAAGAAGCAGGACCATTGTCCAGCTGCAGAAGTGCCTTCTCAAAGGCCTGGCTGAAGGAGTTCTGAAAGCTGGGCACGGGAACTCGGTCCGAGCCGTCGCTCTCTCCGTCGCTGTCTGCTGCTGGGGGAGCAAGCAGCTGATCTGCACGGCACAAGACACAATACTGACTTCAGGAAGCCTTAACTGAGTAATGCTGCTCAACAGCGGAATAAAACAAGTTTTACAGGAAATAATACACATCAACGCCAGTAATTTCTCCCACACACACACTTATCAGAACAACTTGCACCAACTGACAAAGAAACACACAGTACAGAGAAATCTACAAGTATAAGAATGTATTTATTTATTTATTTATTTTAGTTATTTGTTATGATAAATTGCAACAGATATCTCAAGAGTTGAAACTAAAATACTGACTTAGTCGATTTACGTCATTTTACAAGGGACAAGCTGTTGTCAAAACTCAAACAGAGGAACAGAAATAAGGTTAATTTATAAGTTTAAGTTGAAGGTCATATAGCTGAACCATAAGTTAAGTACAGAGCTTTTTAAATCACACTGCTTTTAGTTTCTTATGCATAAAGGATGTATGAAAAATATATAGACTTATTACTTGGCCTCTGGGTTAACTTGAAGCAACCTCAATTTAGTATTCAGTTAATAGTCTGATGCAAGTTTTGCATGTTAAGTTAGTTACTTCTAAATTAAAAGTTTTTGGCTGTTAAAATTGCATCATTAAATTTCAACACAAAATCTATAATCTTGCACTACCTTTCTTTGGAGTGATCCTGGGCCCAGCATCAACTCTGGCCTTCCCATCTCTTAGCATCTACACAGGACACAGTCGGGGTCACACTATGTCAAGTGTAAACATTATGTGTGTGTGTGTGTGTGTGTGTGTGTGTGTGTGTGTGTGTGTGTGTGACAGTAGCACTTTAGTTATATGATTCATTCCCCCCTGTGACAAAGGCAGTTAATAATGTTGCTAAGCGGGCATTTGTGTGTTTGCCATACACACCTGTGCAAAGGACATACAGTGGGAGTCGTCCTCCACACTACCAACAATGGGTGAAGAGCTTTGACCATTCAGACTTGGGAATGTCATCCCATCTAAAAACAACAAGAGGGATGCTCAACTCAAACGCTTCAAGCCGTAAACAGCCGGAGATGAAACTGCCAGCACTGAACAATGAATTGCAGGAAGGAGCTGCTCTTACCAGAGGAAGGGCTGCAGCTGAGGGGTGAAGCGGGGGCAAATGTGAAGTCAGGCTGAACTGGAGGGCTGCTGTTGGGAGGCGGAGACCCGAACGCTGGGAAATGCTGGAGGTTCTCTAATCCAATATGCACCTCAGGATCTGGGGGGGGACATACGAGTGGAAACACAGTTACAGACCCTTAGTGTTAAATCTCTCAGAGTCGTGTACATGTTTCTGGAAGTAAAATTTTCAGCTGTACTTACATTTACCCTGCTTCTTGTTCTCCTCAATTTCAATCCGCTTCTCTCTGCGTTTCTCATCCCTCACTTTCTTCTGCCTCAGGCGCTTTCTCTTCTCCAAGTCATCTAGTAGATTGGAGGAAAATTAATACAATCAGCATTTACAGTCTATGAAATGTCCTTGCTACAACTGTAAATCCTGAAAACAAAAAAGGCAAAAGGGCTCTAACCTGCGAACGTGTCCAGAGTTTCTTTGGACACGATTGGCGGCTCTAGGGCTAACTCACAGATGCTGAACTCGCATGTGAGTGGCAGATGAGCCAGATAGCGATGCCTACGACGGATTTCCTGCAACAAAGCCATGCGTGAAAAATCAGTTAAGTGAAAACTGTTTACAGTTTCTATACCGGTAAAGTTAAAATCTAAGCCAACAGGATACCAGTTACAGTAGATTGTAAAAGCAGCTTATGAAAGGAAAACACTGCCTGAAACGCCTGTCAAGCTCTGAAATATCTGACCACTACGTGATTTGTGTTTCCTTGTTTGCTGACCTCAGTCACCGTCTGCCCCACAATCTCCACCACTGTGGCAGTGATGGAGTCCGGACTGGCCTCCAAGCTGCCGTATTCACGCAACAGACAGCGTACATTCACAGGATGCAGGAACATCTGCTGGCAGTCGTCAGCTGGAAGGAGAAACATTGGAGAGGGAGGAAAAAGGTAATGAGACAAAGTTTGAGCCAACACTGAAACTAAACAGGCTTCCTGCAGGCTTCTATGACTAATATGTACAAGATAGATTTAAAGCATGATAATGTTACTCAGTTCTGATTTTTAACAACCAAGCAGGATTAGTCAGTTGTTGATGGGCAGCTGATTTGTCGCATGTCTGCTTTAGCTGGATTTAACTATCTGTTGGTGTTTATTTATCCAGCAAGTTTGCAGTTCACAGTTTCCTCAAACCCCTACAAGGCGTAGGGAGGAGTGCATGGAATTAGTGATGCCAGTGCAACACTGAAGCTTTGATACACGCTTCAAACCCCTGGACTACAATCCTATTGAACCACTGCTTCAAAGCTTGCTTTGGTGCGAAAAAAATAAAAATAAAATAAAAATCACGTGACATGTGACGTCCGAAGCAGCAACTGCTTCACTTACTGAATGAATCACCGACTGGTTCGCGGTCCAGTCACGTGATTCACTGGCACTGCCTCGATCGTCTCGAAAGCTTTGAGTGTTGTGCACCCCGTCTAACACATTCACCCCCTGTCATAGTTACACAAGCACATCCAACATGTGCCATATTTCCCAGCACTCTCTCCTCAATAACAAAATAAATGCATTCATCAATCTTTAGTCTTAAAGTGTGTACATCAAAGAATTTTCAAAGTAAATATACTTTAAATCCAAGGGTGATTCAAGCAGAGATGCTTTATAACTAATGGTCTTTTCTACAAAAGTAAAGTAGTTTCATCATCACTGCTCATCGAGGGGCGTGCGTGTATGTAATTAAAAGCCTCCTGTCCACCAGCTAGCCTGTCTAATTTGCCTGCAGCCTTGAACTTCGCCAGGAGAGGTCACTGTAACTGAAGCTTCGAGTAATGAACCCATTTTCAAAAGAGTTGGCTCAGGTGGTTCGGTGCTTCACAAAAGCTTCATTTGCCCATCACTACATGGAATTACCCACCTTGGTAGAAATAGTAGTAGGGTCCATGCACCACACCGGTTGAGGGGCGACCTGGCTCTGCTTGGCTGGTGGGCTTCTCCTCATCAAGCTGGGGCTCTGGTGCTGCATCCATCATAGCTTCTGGAGGCTCCTCCAGAACACACTCCAAAATACCTTGAGGGAAGCCTGGCAGCTCTGCAGCGGCATCTTCTGGAACCTCCAGCACCTCCAGCACCTCGTCATCAAATGCAGAGGAATACTGCAGCACAGGCTACACAGGAAAGAGACTGATCAGTAACATGACCCCAAAGTAGAAGAAAACAACTCGAATCATTTGATCCCATCACTAATACATACAAAATAGTTAAACAAGACTGTTGAATGAAAAGATGCGTTTTTAGACTCACCTTGGTGCTGCTGGTGTTAGTGACCACTTCCTCCACAGGAGAAGAAGGTTCTTCCAGAGTCAGAGAGGACAAGTCAAAGCCGTCTCCTGGGTTTGCCTTCTGCTGCTTGAGCAGCATTTCCTCTCGCTCCTAAACCATAATGACACACAGCTGATCAGCCTTCAGATGTTCAGGGTCATATTCTGAGTGACAAAATAGATTTTACTTTTATTTTACACTCAATGGCATAAACACTTGCTTGTTAACCGCTATCAGCGTATTTCAGTATTTCTTTTCTTGTCTGTTTGATTTCTATATTTTAAATGCACTTGTTTCATACAGTGATTTCTTTCTTCACTGGCCCCTCTTATGACTACAGACCGGCATGTAGCTTTAGTTACCTGCAAAAGACAAAGGGCACTCTGGATGAAGCAGCCTTGGGCGTCCTCTTCCTGGCTTAGCTGAACCTGCAGGACAGCCTTATCCTCTGCCACCAGGTTCAGGACCTGCGCTGGGGAGGTCAGCAGCAGCTTGGAGTACGGACTGAGACACGCATCTAGGAAACACACGACATCACACGATGATGAATGGGTATTTTATTATTTGTTGCATGTTCATCCCCTTTAGGAGTTACACATGTATATAACACTGAAAATGGTTTTCTTGTATTCCTGTCTACAAAATACAATAGTAAATCTTCCATTACAGTCCAAGATACACAAATTCAACAAAATCCCCGTGAATTCAGCGAAGTTTGCACCAATCACTGAAACTTTTCCACAAATTTCATTGCAGTTTCCTGCAAAATCTTTTCATACAGCAGCTTCTCAGTTTTCACTTATTCCCACAATTTCATTGCTAAAAACATCATTTTCATCACAATTTAATAGAAAAGCTGCTGCAAAATCAGGCATTTTAAACCGTGATAGTCACTAAAAAAAGGCCCACGAAATCCTGGAGGGTCTGACATAAATCAAACTGTTTGGGGACATAAACAAATCTGTATGCAGAAGTTGCTATTCAGTAGAATTATATTAAGCCATCTCTCACCTCCAAAGCGAACCGGCTCCTCCACCTTCACCCACTGAGAGCTAGGCATGGCCACCAGAGCCCCCTTCTCCCTCCGCATCAGGCGCATGGTGATTACATCACCTGCCACATACTGCCTGGTCTCCATGGCAACCACACTGGAACAATAAGAAACAAAATGTCCCGACCAAACCAAAATTTATTAAACTGCCTCCATGTGAAGGCTTCAGTCTTTTACTTGTTAAGCTTTTTTTTCCCTCCCCCCTCAAATAAATATTTACTACTACAAAGCTGTATAAATTTCTTCTTTACCTCTTCAGGTCATCGGTGTGAACGGCCTCATAGCAGATGGGGCACTTGGACCAGCTCTTGTCGCTAAGAGAAAGGTAGTGCAGCATGCACGGCCAGCAGAAGATGTGTCCACACCGGGTGATGCGGGCTGCCAAAGGAGGGTAGAGGCAGATCGGGCAAGACGGCACCTCGTGACTGTAGATGCGCTGTGAACGTACACAAATGGGATTTTAATGACGTGCATCAGTATGTAAACCAATGTGGGCTTTACTTCTTATACAGATGCACTGGTAGCACATCTCCAAAGATAATAAGCACCCACCACTTGCTGCACACAGTCCCAGTTGACCAGAGTGTCTGGATCAGTGAAGTGAGCCTTGTAGTCCTGGTCATCCGTCACCACAAACTGGCAACTGAAACACACACTGTTAGCTGACCGCCACATTTTCAGGCTCCCTATTACATATAATGAACTGTTAAGGAGGGGCTGCTTACTTGGCCTGCAGAAAAAGCTCCTTGTTGAAGGGCTTGTGCTTGTGACCCCATTTGTTTCGGCGGCCCCAATAGGAGTGGCCACCATCTCCGACGCCACCATTTCCACCACGGGGTTCAAAAGTGAAGTTCAACAGGTGGTTCAGGCTTATTTTTTTCGGTCCAGCAAACTGAGCCGGGCTAAACTCAGCCCGGCGTGTCTCGGCTACCTGGAGAGGCAGAAGTGGATAAGAGTCTGTAGAGTATATTTTAACTTAAAACTGATGCTTCAAAAGTTTTCTTTATTACTCACATTTTACTATTATTATATTTTAAAAAGGAGGTGACCCCTTACGAATACAAACCTCCTCACGTCGTCCTCCACCTGCAACTCCATACTGTCTTCCTCCACCTCTCTGAGAGGGTCTCTTGTCAAAATTCTTGCTTTTCTGTGAATTGGTGCGGCGAGGGCCTTGGAAACTGTCCGTTTTAGGAAATGAGGGCTCGCGCTTGCGGCTGTAGCGCTTAGAGCCTCCATTATTTTTACCTTCTGAAATAAAAATAAATAAAAAAGTATTAGCTACATGAATACAGAAATATTAATCATTCCATAAAATCATCTTAATTTTGATTATGCTTGATTTGTAAGTTGTTAACCAGAAAGTGCTGAAAGAATTAAGTGATCTGTGGGGTTTATTGTAGGTATGTGAGTAAAGTGACCCGGAAGTATCTAAGTGGCGGTCGTGTCAAAAGCTGGTTGAATTCTTATACTCTAAATGCTCAGGAAAGGCGCTTCAACACTTCCTTTCTTATCTGTTTTAGCAAAAAGGACCAACACTGGACAACCCCTTTAAGAAAGGAAAGGAAAGGAAATAATGCCGTCCCAGCATTCCTTGCAGAGGCAACATTTAAAGATCATCACGATCCAGAACTTATCGAAATCCTTGCATTAATTGGCTGAGCTCCAAGAACAAGGAATTTCATAACAAAATACTACATACATAAATGTTGTTTTGCATTGTGGAATACACTAAAATTTTATTTTCTCTACTTAAACTGTATAAAAAACATTTAACGCACTAATGCCAGGAACCTCGATATATTTATGTCTGAATATCATTTGCTCAATTCCTTATTTTTATTATTTTAATGTCTCATCTTTCTCTACTTGTATGTTCCATTTTTTTTTTTTCAACATTTAAATCCTGTTTTTTAATTTTAATTTCAACAATATTTATTTTGTTGTTCCTTCCAATAAATAACTGACTGTTAAACATACCTTATGTGTACATTAAAAACATCCTCTCTTCGGTGTGTGATTCTGTGTGGGACAGAAAAGGTCTCTGTTCTTATCGTCCATGCAAAGCCTAGTGTAAGTGCAGCAGTTGTCTTTGTTTAGGAAAGGACATCGTAGGTACGTGTTTTGACTATTTGACTGCAGCCTTTAGACTCTAGAAAAGTAATTTAAGTGGATTTATTCACACATGAGATGTCAACTCAAGCTGTCAGGGCCCCGAGACTCTGGAACAACCTGCCAGCGTCTTCTTTTAAAAATGAATTTATCGGAAGGCATATCCTGATTTCATCTGAATTTTTTTTTTTTTTTTTTTTTTACCATAAATGAGCTATTAATTCTAGTCTTATTTTTATAGTCTGTTCTACTTATTATATTATATTTTGTCTTTAATGTTGGTGTTTCCTGTCCTTTCTGTCCACCCTGTGTATCTTTTGTGAAGAACTTTGTACATAAATATAGCTATAATTATTATCATCAGCATCATCATGAGCAAGCATGGAGATAAAAACTTTTATTTATGCAGAAATTGATCGTTAAATTGTGCTAATATGTCTGTGCATCCATGCATGTGACACCAGTGGTGCATAGTATAAGGCACATGGTATTACAAACAGTGTGCACCTCTTAGCTGCAGTTTGGGGGGGTCAAAATGTTTTGACAGCGACGTCAGCCAAACAAGATAAACAACCTCCTGCGCTACTGCTAGGCCCCAGCAGGCCACAGGGCAATGTTTAGCTGAAAGTGCACAGGCTGGGTTTGACAACCTCAAGGGACATTTATATTGTGCAAGTGTTTATTTCTTATTCACCTGTTTTGGGTTTAGTTTCGCCCGGTGTTGGGCCTGTAGAGCTGGAGCGGGGCGGAACCTTGGTGCTGCTGCTGCTGTTGGGGTTTTTCTCCATGTTTGTTGTCTCCGTGCGGTGAGTTGTGCTGAGGCCGAGCTCGGGGCAGAGAACAGTTGAGCTCTCTAGCATCAAACAGAAAAACGGAGCAGGAAGGCGGGCTGCAGTGAGTGCGGGTCAGGCGGCGAAGGCCCTGATTCATTTCTGTCAAACGCGGAGACTCCATCACGGCGACATCTTGACAATAAAACAAACCCGAGAAAAAAAGAAGAGACACGATTTCGGCGTCTCAAGTTATGGAGGCTGTTGGAAGGGAGGACGAAAGCTCGCCACACGGGGCCAAGACCCCCGAATTTAAGGTTTTTTACTCGTTAAGGAAAACAAAATGCCTTTAACAAGGCGTTAAATGTTTTCCACAATCTGGAAAACTTGTCAATTTTAAGATTTTAACCAAAAAAATACCTCCGTTCCTACGAGCTCGCAGTAATGGCGACGGGTCGCCAAACAGAAGCCTGAGACCCGGATGTTGCTTATGCTGCTTGCAGATCAGCTAGGCATCATGGGAAATGTAGTCGTAGTAGCTTTGTCAGCCATGAAGGTACAAAACAGGTAAAGTTAAAATAGGTAAAAATATAACTCTGCTGATTAATTGACTGATGTTTCTTATGTTGCCTACAAATCAGCTAGGCACTGTGGGAAATATACTCAGAATAGTTTTGGCAGCTATGTAGGTACAAAACAGGTAAAAATATTTTGTTATTTGACTGTTGTTTCGTGTGCTGCCTACAAATCAGCTAGGCATTGTGGGAAATGTAGTCGTAGTAGCTTTGTCAGCCATGTAGGTACAAACAGGTGAAGTTAAAATAGGTTTAGTAAAAATATAATTTGATGTTACTTAAGCTTCCTTCAAATCAGCTAGGCATTATGGGAAATGGCAGCTATGTAGGTACAAAACAGGTGAAGTTAAAATAGATTTAGTGAAAATATAATTCTGCTAATTATTTCACTGATGTTTCATATGCTGCCTACAATCCAGCTAGGTATTCTGGGAAATGTAGTCCAAATAGCTTTGGCTGCTATGTAGGTACAAAACACGTGAAGTTAAAGTTGGTTTAGTATAAATATAAAACTGTTGACTATTTGACCGATGTCTTAAAAACACAGTAGTGAACCAAAACAAAAAAGGTTATGCAATATCAGCAGATATCGATCTTTAATAAAATATGTTTACTAACTGTATACCACCAATTTTGTTAATGTTTGGATGGTGCACATAAGTGTGTGGCAAAGTAATTTTTAGGACACCATGACAAACACATTATCTTCAAAAGTAGTGCTTTTATTTCTAAAAAAAAAAAAAAGTAAAAAAAAGAGTAGCACAAAACAGTATAAATAAAAAATAAATTCATTAAACCATAACTATGTTTGTTCAGAATTAGGCCATAATCTTTTTTGCGCTATGTGATTTATATTTGTTTTATTTTTGGTGACACTTTTCCAAAACAGCCACAGGATTGTAATTCTGAGAGTCAAACAATTGAACTGACTGTTAAACATTATTCATGCTGACCATCAGGCCACAATACCAACCCAAATTATTTATGAGACAAACATTATGCAATGTGTCCCTCTGTTGAACACAGGCATACACTCAGTCTGTTTTCTTTAGTAGCAAATCCACGGAGCAGCTGCAGTAAACCACCTTTCCACAGAAAGGATGAAAGCATGTACTTTTTCAAATGCTTCACATCTTCTTTTGTAATCAGTCCCTTAAATAGTCAGAACCAGACATCCAAGGAGAATTACACAACTGTTGCCTTTTTCCTGCATATTGTGAAGTCAATCTTCTCCATCATCTTCCTCACTCTCTGATTCATCTTTAAATGCTTCCTTCTTTCCTCCGATGAGGGAGCAGTTAAGAATTGATTTGCGAACCTGTTTTCTTTCTTCTGCAAATGAACAAAAGAGAAGGAACCAGTGAAACCAGGCATTTTTTCTGTGTTCATCTTAAATTCAATGTCGTGCATTCAAATCTTGTGGTCTCCATTAAACTTCAGACCACAATACAAAATTAGATAAAGGACCCTAAATTAAATTAAATGCTTCAATGCATCCTGTAAGATGCATGTTCAACACTGGTAAACATTTAGTTTTATTATAAGTTATTATTATAAATCTATTTATAAGTTAATATCAGCGAGTTAAAAAACATGAGCAAATAACTAAATAAATGGACAACAACCAACTGTAATCGCAGAGTTCAGTATAAATAATATTAAATGGCATAAAATTAAATCGTTTACCTTCATTTTTACATTGAGGGAGCATTCGGTGGAGCTGCTGGGTGTTGTATCGGATCAGAAACTTCTGACATGTTCTTATTGTTCCTGGAAAGAACAAATACCTTTAATTAGTTTTCAATTAATATTTAACATGAAATAAAAAAATATATATATGTCTGATGCATTATGATATGTATGTTGATGTTTTTCTTACCTCCCACGTGCAAACAGTTCAGGAAACAAGGGATTTTCTGCCCGCGGGGTTCAACACTTGTAATGAAAGGTAATGCAGACCATAGGAGTTTGTAAGACCTTTTGGGGAAACGCAGGAATACTATGCCAGTGTGCGCATTAAGATACTTCACTAAAAAAGGAAGAAAAAAACAGAAATATAAGAGCTCAGTCAACAGATAATATCCTGAAAGTACCGTGTAATCGGTGATTAATTGTTAGAGTCGGGACCAGTATCATCCCCTAAGAGGAACCTTTAATATCCTCTAAAGAGATAGAAATGTGGACCTGTGAACCTGCTTTTAATGTGTTTTCAGGACTTCAGCACTAAAGCTCTTCTAATGTATCTTACAAGCTGTGGTGGACATTTATTTAAGTAATGTACTTTACTTGAGTCCTGTAAAACTTCAGTTAAAATGCCTGTAGTCCCAATTAGATGCCTGGTGGATATGATTCATTCTGATTTACCGGTATGATAAATACAGTAAAGAAAGCACTGACTCCCTACCTTTGAAGCAATCATAAAGTCTGAATATGTGTCCATTCTTTGATTATTTATATTCCTTTAAGTCTATAAGGACAATCAAAAGAATCAAAATGATTTTTAATAAAAAGTATTCCAAGTTGAAACAACTATGGTAACATTTGACTTTCATCCTTTCTATGGTCGGCTACGATTTCGCTCTCCACTAATTTTTACACAATATTCATACTGGTTTAATAAACAATTTGATAGCAGTCTATTTCCCATCTTTGCTGAGCAAGAGTTTTGTGGGAAAGGAATTAAAGGTCCCAATAAAAGATAGGCAGGGTGAGTTCAGTGACTGAAGCAAATAAAACCCAGACAGTTCATTTAAGTTTTTATACCAGTTCAATTGATGGTACTTCTACCTCACCAAATGTTTTACTTTGTTTTTACTTATTACTTTTAACCTATTTGACAGCGTTGTTACTTCTTACTTTGCAAATTAAGATTTTACATACATTACATATGATCCGTATCGTTTTATAAAATACGATTTAATATCCATCTACATGTTTAATATACAGGCATCTAAATACTTCCTCCACCACTGCTTACCAGCGAATCTGATGCTGCAGAGAGCCGCCCCGTAGTCCCCGTGTGTGCGGGCCACCGCTGCCTTCACTGCCGCAGCAATAGCTCGGTCATCCAGCAGCAACAGGCGGCTCTTGTCCGAAACGTTCACTTCGCACAGTAAATACCTACCGACAGAAGATTAACTGTCAGACATCAACTGTAAGCACACGCAATGTGAGGACATAGTACACGAAGAGCACATTTTACCTCGACTTCGCCCGCACCATGGCTGCAGCTCCTCTCTTCTTCCGTAGGAACTTCCGTCAACAAAGCTGCCTGCTAGCGCCGCACGCTGGACGTTAACAACGACGCTGGGTGCATTTGATAGTAGACACCGCGTCGCACGGATTTGTAGTCTGTTCATCAACGCTTATCTTATCAAGACTGTCAAAAACACCGACTGTTAATATCATTTCACAAAACGGAAGAGATGACCGACGGTAGCTTGTGGACTGGATGAAATGGGCTAATTTAACCTCAAAGCGTTCTTGCAACACATTAAACTAACACACGCAAATCGGGCCGGCCTGGGCTTTAAACCATTCACACCCTCTCGGTAACTATAACAATCTCCACCGTTCACAGCCAATCACAATCTCACTTTTCCGTCTCCCACACACGTTTTACGCCATCTTGAAAATACACCCGCAGTTTGTGGATCCGCTCTGAGACCAGAAAGCACAACAACTCTGTTTTCCCCTCCTCCGTTAAGTTACTGCTGCTGCTGCGTCCCGGTATGAACAGAAACAAACCGGCACCGAAAGTCAGCAGAGGACAGACGGAATCAGACACCGGCTCGGAAAGAAAGACCGGCGGAGGAATGCTGAAGAAGCTGAAGTCGAGGCGCAGTCAAACGGATAAGTGGCCTGTGGTCACGGAGGATGAACTCCGGGCTCTGGGGAGAGAGATTTCCCCGGACCATGTCCTGGGTCTCCGGGCTGTCACGGAGGGTAAGCTATGTGGACGCGTTACCTTTAATTAAAAGTAACGGTGAAATCACACCGCACCATTCTCTCTATAATGAAATGCTAATTGTGGCTAAGTGACTACTTTTTATATGATCAGTAAGTCCACTAAGTTAGCGTAATGAATACTGAATAATTATCTAAAATTGGTCAAACAGATAACAGCATTTGTCTAAACTGTATTTCTAGTTAATTATTTGGCGTTAACCTAAGATGTAGGACTTTCCAGGGGCGCAGCAACGAATTACAGCCAACCAGAAGGGATATTTTTCTGGGCCCCCCCGGTCCTTAACTCATTTACCCATTTACTCATTTGGCAGATCGCTTTTTCCAAAGTGACTTAAATTCAGTGTAAGTTACTCAGAAGTTACTTTTTACTTATTACTCCTTAAAAAAAACATAACTTATAACTGGGTATTAAAAATAACCTGTTACACAAATAGCTGGTCGTGCAAAGTTTACAACGGACGGCAATGTTTTTGCTTCTTAGACTGTGACACAATAATGGCAATACTTACAGCTGTGGAAACAACGTTCTCCATTCTTCCTTTAGCTTTTTAGTTCATTAACGCAGTAACAATATAATAATAATATTATTACTGTCTGGAAATAGTAATCCCTTAAGGCTCATGCAGACTACACGACTTTCAGCCTCGGCTGATCGCCGTGCTACAAAACTTAGCATCTTGTGACAGGAGTCGTGGCGTTCACACTACGTGACTGATCTGTGACAGGGGGTCACACAATACCCGAGATGACAACAGCTGTGTTACCCAACGCTGGTCTCCAAACCACGTTTTGTCAAGAAAACACATGTGAAATGTGAAACGGGAAATGACGCGAACCTACAGACAAAACGGCTGTTGTTTGTTATTATAAAGATACCAATTATGTGTAGTGTGAACTAGGCTGCTAGTTACTGCGAAAAGTAATAATATTAAAGTGATGTGTTACTGCCGAACACTGCTTACATTTGAGGAACAACATACAGGAATCAATACAGTACGAGATCTACATGTAAGAGCGGCGTCCGTTAAATCAGCTGTAACTGATTATTTTTTTGCCACTTGGGCGAAGACGAACAGGTATAAACACAACATATTGTGATCTAATGAAGACATTTGCTGTTATGTTTCTTTCCATCTGATGAATGTCTGTTCTAAACTAAACTTTTAACTTTGTTTTGGTCTCTACCTACTTGTGAGGGAAATGGAAATGGCTTCAAAACAGCTACCTGCTGCTGCGACCCCTTTCACATTACACATACTCATTTGATCCATGGTTATTATAACATGGTTTATTACCGCAGCTTTAAGTAATTTAATTTCCCTTTGGTAACCCCACTAGTAACTGCCCTGCTTGAATCCTCTGAGTCAAACCCCAGGGTCTGTTATTGGACACCCGGTCTACCACAGTTGCAGCTAATGCCTAACGCCTCCCATTGTTTTTGGCTTTTTCCCGGATCAGACAACAATGGCATTACTTCTCTCTCACACACTTTGTTGAAAAGCTGGAAGCCCGTGCCATGGCATTACTCACCACTATTGCAAGGTGCAGGAGCCAGAAAACAGATACTGAAACCCTAGTTGCTCATTGAGTTCTATCTTTTAACTTCTATTGGTGTTTTATCTTTTATTTTGTGACTTGCCTCAAAAGTACTGGCAAATCTAATTAAATGTCAATGTTTGTCTTAACACTCATTTCACATTCCAGATTATCTTTGCAAACCTGAAGACAATATCTTCAACATTGACTTTACACGTTTCAAAATAAGAGATCTGGAGACAGGAACTGTGCTGTTTGAGATAGCCAAACCTCCGAACAGCGGTAAGTGACATATTAACTCTTGTTCCTCCACCAAGCTCAGTTCAGTTATAGCCCTCAGGTGTTGTACGGTCAACAGAGCGCTGTTATTACCAAGCATGACAACGGCAGCGTTTCCCAGGGGTGTGCCGCGTAAAGCTCTCAACTCATTGTTATATACTCTCGGTTATATTTATCTCCAGAAATATTTATATAATAGAGCAGTCAGTCATTCTTATTACGTCCCTTTTACTTTGTAACATACATTTAACGTTCAGATTTTTTTCCAGACCTTTTTAAACATCTGAATCAGATTAATTTGCCACTGCTCTTACAAACCTGGAAGCAGCTTTACCACTGCTATTTTAGAAAGATAATTTAAAGCAATAACATGCAACTAATAACAGAATATGTATCTTTAAAAATAAAAGTATGTTGATGCATTTTTACTAGGGTATTTTACAGTCCATAAAAGTTGCACTTATCTGCCAGGACCTTCAGTACGTCAACAAAGCAGAGACTACTTCTGTTAACATTCCTGGACCATGGCAGACTGCAGCAAATCAAAAGTTTGGCTTTGCTTTACTAAAAAAAAGAGAACAACAAAGCAAAATGCAACACCTGCAGTAAGGAGATTTGGTGCAAGGGAGGAAGCAGCTCCAACGTGACGAAGCATTTACTTCCACACGGTGTGAATCTGAAGGAAAGCACCGTGTTCAGTGTGTCGCGCGCTCTCAGATACAGCTCACGCTAACAGTAGCAACATCTCACACTCGGGTACAAAACACAGGTGAGCTGACATTCATTTACAGTGAAGGGAAACGAATATCTACAAATTATTCCAGTATATATTTTTCTTAGATACGAGTCCGCAGAGAGGCCCCTCTAGTATAGACTCTCCTTTCACTTTAGCCATGAAGGGGAAAATGAGCAAGGAGGAAGTGGCAACGAGCGTTGACAAGATTTGTGGTGAAGGGGTTGGAATCAAAACTGAGATTCTATAAGAACCGGATTTGATAAAATTGAAACAATACCCAACCCTAATTATTACACCTTCATTGTCTGTATTGCCTATCCTGTGAATACTGGATGCCAGTTAGCTAAACATGTTTTCTGTATAAGGTACCGTGGAAGGTGAAGAAGAGAGTGGAGACGTAGACACGAGTTCAGGGCGTTTTGTGCGATATCAGTTCACACCAGCCTTCTTAAAACTGCGTACTGTTGGTGCAACGTAAGTAAATGACCCATACATTTTTGACTAAAAATAGCAGAGAGAATAAAAATCAAAATCAACTTGTTTTAAAACATTTTGTTACAACCGAATTGTAAATGTTGTCTCTCTTGTTTCTGTTTCTAAACCTCAGTGTGGAGTTCACAGTGGGCGACCGGCCCATCAACAACTTTCGTATGATTGAGAGGCATTACTTCCAGGGACGCCTTCTCAAGAACTTTGACTTTGACTTTGGTTTCTGCATTCCCAACAGCCGCAACACATGTGAACACATTTATGAGTTTCCGCAGCTTCCAGACGACCTCAGTGAGTCTTTTTTGGTCAGCCACGAGATGCTGTTGCATGCATATTTTCACATAACAATCCATATCTTCATTCATCTTGTTCATCCTTCCTTCCTTCCTTCTCCCCTTTCAGTTCGGCAAATGGTGGCGCACCCTTATGAGACCAGATCAGACAGTTTCTACTTTGTGGACAACAAACTCATCATGCACAACAAGGCAGACTATGCCTACGATGGTGGTCTGTAATGCCTAAAGGGGAAAAATGTGTGCAGTATTTCCCAGGGGATTATTTCGTGGATCACCTAATACAAAAGCTTCTTTTTGGGTAACAGAAGTATTCTTTCCTTGGCGGACAGTCCCTACAAACGTGACAGCATTCTTCAGAATCAACGGACCGCATCTGCCTTCATATAAAATCATGGATCCATTCATCAGTACCTCATAGAGCTCAGTTTCTGGGACTCTCGAGGAGTGTTCTGTTAGATATTTCTCCTAGTGAAGCATTTTTTTCTGATCTTTTCGGTTTGTCATACGTATCATGTTACTGCTTGAACTCTTTTGCCTTAAGTTTATTGCAGTCTCTGCTGGAAAGGGACCCTTTGAGTCACAGACCTATTGTGGCAAAGTCTTTAGACTTTAGTTATAACTTTGTGTATTAAGTATGTAGACTTATCAGTTGCTGTTTATTTGAAGTGACAATTGTGTTTCCAATATGGAAATTGCGAGCATTAACTAGATGCTTTACAATATTGTTAGGTCATATATGATCATGTAATACTAGTTGACATTGTTTGAGTTTCATTCTTCCTTAAATATATTATATATCAGTTGTGAGTTGGGACTGTTTGTGTCATCTATTTGAGCTTGGTCTCAACTTTTAGGCTGACCAATCTTCTCTTTCGTAGGACCTCCTTTTAGGTCAAGAACGCCGTGAGCTCTTCTCATGATCCCAGGTTACATTTTGGCTGTCGACTGGGAATCTAGTGTTTGTTTTATCAAACTCTGTATCCTCTACACACTGAGATACATAAAAATGGACAAGCTAGCAGCAGACTGTGCTTTCTTTATATGCCATCCGTGTCTGATGATCACATGGATATTAAATCCCTTGAGGTCTGTCTAACTGGTATGTTTGGCACGACAGCACTGTGAATCCCGCTACTTAGAAGCCGAGATGGGCCAACAGTGTGGTATACCTATTAAAGCGGTTACTGGGTGTATCCTCTGCTGCTCTGCGCTCAGGTTCTCAGTCCTACCAGTGACATACCACAGTAGCATGACAGTGCAGAGTGATGTAGCTTGGTAGTTCCTCTATTTTTAATGAGGCAGTAGGGTGGATGCAGAAGCTGACCTGTTTTTGCCCTGTTTTAAGGACTATACTAGTGTTTTTTTTGTTTCCAGTCTATTAGAAACACCTGTACATTCAACAGTCCTGCAGTAAATCCTGCTTTAGTTGAGCTCGCAGTGCTCTTTTTTTTTTGGTGACTGTATCAGAGAGGGTGTGGATTTGATTAAATGGACATTTAAGAACCTGTGGTGCTGTTGTTCCTGAAAGGTCCATAATAATAATAATAATAATAATAATAATAATAATAATATTTCTGTAATTAATTGAACACACTAACAATGAAGACTTTCAGAATGGTCTCTGCTTGAAAGGTCATTTCCAGTCTAAATATCCATGCTAATTAGCTTTGATTTTTATATTGTACAGACATAAATGGAAATCAGTGGCTACCTGTGTGGCAGGAAATAATTTTAAAACCCTTGTAAATGGTCAGCTTTAACACTATTATGTAATTCATATTTAAATCATGCAAAACCACTGGAACAGTGTGGAAGTCATTTTTCAATGCACAAATGATCTGTGCTTCTTTTTACTGTATATTGTAACTTCAACCATGTGCCTTACATACAGGTCTTTTATTTTTATGTAAGGGCTTTATGTTTGTGTGTCATAATCTGACCATCTTTCAGTACTGCCTTGTGTGAAACGGGGTGTGTTACGGGGGCTTCTGTACGCTCATCAAACTCCATTATGTAGCCCATTAACAACCAACGAGTGTGATATCAGGCACGCACTTGGACAGCCGTGGCCTTTGCTCCGTGACACTATACAACCAACATTTTTTTGCCATTTGGACTCGATGGATGTAAATCAGCATGACTGCTGGTTTGTAGCTTGTAGGTTTGTACATTCTTTTGCTATACAGTATGAGTCAGTGGTTAAAAATAAATCTGATGATCTAAATACCTTTTTTAATACACTTTGTATGTCTGCACAAAAAGAGTGTATGGACTACTCTTTTTATGTTGGCGGATTTTTACCAATGACACATTCATGTCGCATCAGATTAATTGTAAATAAAAACATCTGACTGCAAAAAAACATTGTCATTGCAGTCCTAGTGCTGATTCTAATATGTTGATTATCAGGGGGGTTAATTGAAGTGTAAACAAAGCAGGTGATCTGATTATGTGACCTGTCCAAGGTATGTGTACCTCACGAAAATGGAGCAAATTCTTCTGACATTCTTAAAGCCACACACTTTTGGATAGTTGTTGCAAACTAAATATGATCCCATTCAGACTTTTCGATATGACATGAAAATGGCATCATGTTTGTTATGTTTTGTTTTGTCATTTAATTCTAATCCGCACTAGTCTATGTTGGGAAATCTTAATGTATGACAGTTTGCACAGCTTTTATCTTTGACTTCCTCTGTGAGTCCAGTGAGGATGTAAATAGACTAATTAGACTACTTTTTATTATTTTTATTTTTTACTCAGATTTAGTCTTGTTCAAACAGTTTGTTTCTCAAAGTTGTATGAAGACAGCGATGAATAAAAACTATATAATATCTTGAGTAAAAAGGCCTGTTGTGTGTCCACCCTTGACGAAAATACTACGTTACCCACAATCCTCAGCTCAAAACAGACAACACCAGCAGCACATGTTTCATCATGGCGGCCACCGCTAAAAAGATGTCTGGTGTGTCGGACGACTCCAGCAGCAGTGACGATGAGGCTCTCAGGAGATGTCGGGAGGCAGTTTGGGAAACAAGAACCGACAAGAAGAAAGGTGAAGGTGTTTCTGTTGTGACAGTAAAGCGGGAGAGACAGCTAGCTCAAAGCGCTGAAGTTAGCTTCTGCTTCTGCAGGGGAAAGTTGGGGAAGGTCCTGATCCAAAAAAACCCCACTTAATTCTGCACTAGATTTTCCCAGAGAGACTGAAGTTTCTTTAAAACATAGTTTCAGATTTGTGAAACCTTTATTCTATTTGTGAAAATGAAAAAAGGGCGATTTCACTGTTTTGTTAGCTTGTAGATCACATTTAACCAGGTGCAGATAAAAAAAACACTATGCCTAGAGCTGTCACATCTGGACTAGATCATTCCAGAGAAGCTACGTTTCTTTAAAACCTAGTTTCAAATTTGTGAAACTTTTATTCTATTTGTGAAAATGCATTGTTGTTGTTTTTTTTTTACATATAGACCACATTAGACCAAATAAATCGCCTTTTTTCATTTTCACAAGTAGAATCAAGGTTTCACAAATCTGAAACTGTGTTTTGGAGAAACTTTAGCCTCTCTGGAATAATCTAGTCCAAATGTGACAGCTCTAGACAAAGTAGTTTTCTATCTGGACCAAGTCTAAAAAAAAAAACAACATTTACATTTTAACAATCAAGTGCAGATTTGACAGCTCTAGGTGTACTTTGATCTGGACCCGAGTTTCCCTTAATTTTCCCATGGAGATGGTCCTGGTGAGAGGTCCACCCCTTATCATACTTCTAATTTAGACACAGAGGTAACTTAGCAGCTGTAATTAAACATTGGCTAAAGTTACATGACTACTTTGCTGTTTTCCTTATTGGAATTAAGAGCTCATTGTGTCGCTCGCAGCGCAACGTTACTGGTGTTAACTTTCAACCTCATTCAGACAGTATTGCATCAAATGCGTTTTACCCAATGATAACTGCTGCTAACTTTCTTCTACCTTAGATGGGGACAGCAGTGTGCAACAGTCAAAGCGGTAAGTGTCAAAAGAACCAACTGTAAACCATTGTTTGGAAGTAAACTGCTAGTGTAAAATAGTTTGTGCATCTCCTCACAGTCTCAGTAATGTTAGGATATAAGTTATAACTTTAATAGTACATGTGCAGCTTTATGGTGCTGGATATTGTCTCGCTGTGCAACTAGTGTTGTTGTCGCTGCCCATGAACATGATGGCAACGAGCTCCAGGTCACCCAAGAGTTTCGAACACACGTCGCCAAAAAGTTGGGACATCTTCTTGACAGGTGAATAGTTTGATTATGCAGAAATGTTTAGCATTTTAACGGATCAGTAATTTTGTTTTTACACCTGACACTTTAAAAAATGCCTGTCACTGTCAGTTGCATTACAGAGATGCAGAACGAAACCTCATCCAGTGTGAAATCAGCACAATTTGATGATAATGATGAAGGTGAAGTTACTCTTTATTTTGGTACTTTTATGGGGATTCTTCCATCTTCTCTTTAAATGTATTCATATCCATTTTTTTTTTCAGGATTTCTTCTGTTTTCAACGTCAGTCCCGGGACAGACAGCTGTGGATCCTCCAGCTCCTGTCAGGCGTCGAACTGTCCCAAGCTCAAGGTTCTTATTCTTCGTGTTCTTATTAGTGTGTGTGTTTTGTTCTAAACAACTCGATTTGTTTGTATACTCATTAATTTAACATAATTTCTCTGTTGGTCACAGTGACAGCGACAGTGAGATGGAAATGAGGCTGAGGGAGGCAGCGGTGTCTGTCAAAGACCTCTTACCTTCATCGTCGCTGCCCTCTACACTCTCAACTCCATCATCAGAAACAATAGAAAAGACAAAGAAGAAACTGACAGAGGAAGGGGAGTGCCATGTTGTTAAGAAAAAGAAGAAGAAGAGGAAACAAAAACAAGGAGAGAGTGACTCTGCAGGCTCTCCTCTTAATGCTCAAGGCAATGGTGAGCTTGGGAGCTCTGAGCAGGAGCACACGCAAGTCAAAGTAAAACGGAAAAAGAAAAAGAAGCGAGAAGATGTTTTGAACTGAATTCCTCATAACCATTTTGGGATGGTTCTCTGTTTTCCGTCACTGTCACAAGCTTTAAAATGATTGAAGATATGTACATATTTTCCAAAACATGTCAAGTATATTTTAGGAAGCCATGTGTTTTAGGACATGCAGCACAAACACGAGAGTTCACTTCTTCGTGAAAAGTCTTTTTATACCATTTCTCATGGCTATTTTCAAAATAGTCTTTTGTCATGAAAGATACTCATTAAGAGTGTTTAAAAAAGAAAAAGCATTGCAAGGCAGTGACATAAAAAAATGCAGGTAACATGCGGTTTAAAAGTTTCAACTTCATGTACAATATCTGAGTATCACTAAACATTTGAATAAAAAATACATTTTGATGTGGATTTTCAGTTGATTGTTGTATCAAAAGTGAATCTTCTCTAATGTCGATACTTGTTCGTATTACAGTGGTACGGCATTTTAGAGAGTCTTTGAAACTCGTCCCTGTGGAGTTCACACCAGAGGTAGCTGACAATCCAAAACGCCGCCACGCTCCCGAGTCCAGACGGTGAGGAGACGCTACATTGCCAGAGCAGCTTCTACTGCGCTGTAGAGACCATTTGTGTAGGAATGTAGGAGCTGATGTCTGTTGGTGAAGGCGAGAGCAGGTGAGATTGATGGCTGTCTGTCGGCTGAGAAGCGGGATACAGCTCTAGGCTCTCAGAAGAAGCTGTTGGCAAGAACAAAAATGGAAATGATGTTTTTCTGGACGGCAATGCTTTTAGCAAAGTTGATATTTTTCCGCAGCGCGCAGGCGTAGAAACCCTAAAGAAACATTTAGTGCATAGACCTCATGACTTTCCTTAGAACATATGCATGTAGAGTTCAGGCTGTAAGGGTTTGAATGTTTGTTTCCTTTAGGTTCCTGCCTGTGGACATACTAGCCTGTCACTAAAATCACCCACTACATACAGTTTCCACTGAGTTAAGCTGAAAGCATGAAATGAATTACTTTTACTCATATGATAATACATGCATGCATGGTAAATATGCACATTTGCTTTCTTTTCAAGAGTTAGATGAGATTGATACCACTGTCAGCCGCCACCTAGCTTAGCATAAAGACTGAAAACCAGTGGAAACAGCTAGCAAAGCTCTGTCCGAAGGTACAGATGGTAGACAAATTAAAGGAAAACCATGCTAATGCTCATGCTCCTTTGCAAAGTCTACAATAGCAAGATATTCCCTCGTTTATATACACCACCTTTATTTTATCAGGTCATCTCATTGAGACATGTCTGAGAGACCCGAGTACAGCACATAGAAAGAAAAACAAAAGGACATATAGCACAAGAGACGGTCACAGATGTCACTAATTCGAGTGGAAGAGGATAGTTTATGGTCTTATGGAGACAGTACTGGAGAGCATTGTCTTTCAAAATCTTCTGTAGGTGTGAAAACTGGTGACTATGATGGCCACAGCTTTTTATTCACTCAAGTGTGTGATGTTTCTCAACTCTTTTGTTCCAGTTTCCTGTAATTTGTCCCCCCATCTGTGACCAAATTCAGTGACTTCTTCTTGTAGTCACCTTGAGGTTGTCAGCTAAATTAATCCAACTAGTTTATTACCAAATTCTGAAGTCTTTGTGAGCCGTTTATGTGATCCAATGTAATTAGTGAATGTCACTTCCAACAAAATATTATTATATTGCAGAACATTACAGTTTCTCAAATTCATCTAATACGATTACGCCATGTGGTTCATTTCACCCACCAAATAATTGCTAAGAAGCAGCTCACAGCAACATTAATGCATTCAAGCCTGAGTGTGTGATACTTTTTGGTAAATCTGGCTCTGAAATGGTCCAAAGTCAGTAACAGTTAGGTCGTGAAATTTTCAGAACTAGAATGATGTCATGTTGTAGTAGGATGTAGATGCAGGAGTAAAACTGTATTTACAATTGTGTACCTGCCACAGGTGTGTGCGGCTGCAGGTGTAGAGAGTCTTCTAAAGGTGGATCCGTCGGTTCATCAGATTCTGCTGTTAGAATCTACCCAAAACACAAATTAAGAAGGTTTTTTTAACCAACAATAGGATTTCTAATGCCTTAACAGGCCAATCACCCCATCAGAGCTGTCAGTTACCTGTCGGACAGCAGCGAGGCTGGTCAGCGTCCCCAGGCTGCTGCTGTCAGTGATCACCATGGCTTGAGACAGCAGACTGGACGTATGGTACTGGGGCGAATCCGACTTGTTGTACACTGTAATGAGGAACATGTGAATGGATCTTTACTTAACACGTTAAACTCATCGTTTTGATGCTGTAGCCTTACTGTGACACGGCAGCTGCGCCATGGTTGCCATGAAGGGACTGGCACTCATGTGGCTCTGGAGCTGCTGTGATATCGGCTGCTGGTGAGAGGCGTGGAGCTGCTGCTGGAATGAGATTGGCTGGAGAGTGGTGAAAGCGCCTCCAACGTTGTTGATAACGGGCACGGTCTGAGGCGGCGTGGAGGCTAAACCTGTGAATCAAGACATTGTTCTCTAAATTCCTCTTTTTTTTCTTATATATATATATATATATATAAAAAGAAAGGAGACCAGGGAACCGATGTTACCGATGAGAAGTGAGGACTCCCCCAGGCTCATGACGCTGGGCAGCGAGGCCATGATGAGGCTCTGTGAGGAAGCAGTCGAGGCAGACAGACTGTGCAGCGAGGTCAGAGTGCTTACTGGGGGCAGTGGACCACTGCTGGACAGCTGAGACCAGAGGACAACATGGTCATGATGGTAGCAGTGCATGCAGGTTACAATAAAGTGAGTGACCACCGCACATGCTCTTACCTGCTTGTGGTTATGTGTCTCGAGGAGTGTGTGGCTGGGCTCCAGTTGGATAGGGCTGACTACAAGACGTCCCACCCTCTCCCCTCCGTTACCTCTGGCTGAGCTCACGGTGTCACACAGGATTTGGTGGCTGTATTTCACTCCTGGAAAACAAGATGTCAGGTCCCACAACACTGACAGGGTTCATATTTTACAAATACACAACACAGGTTTGGTTGATGGTCTCAAATGGCAGCATGAGGTAACTGGGAAATATGAGCATCAGTACCAGAACCAGTTCCGGCATGCCGACAAGAGTGTGCAGGTTTTTAGTTTTTACACCAAAGGTTAACAAAGACAAGACAAGAGATTATTACCATGCTCAGGACTTGGTGGGAGGGCGTGGTTAG
Source organism: Micropterus salmoides (assembly GCF_014851395.1). NCBI lineage: Eukaryota > Metazoa > Chordata > Actinopteri > Centrarchiformes > Centrarchidae > Micropterus > Micropterus salmoides. Next base: position 33,012,627 of record NW_024044459.1, on the reverse strand, counting down.
AAGAGGAGGCGGATTGGTTGGGAAAAGGTGTGTCCAGAGCCAGTTTGTGACGGAAGGCCTCTTCTTTGCGGCGGTTGGCGAACCAGTTGTACACCCGGACCTCAGTAACCAGGTTGGAGCCCAGGCCTGCAAGCTGGGAGGGAGACACCCCCCTCTGGATACACTCTGCCCTGAGGGAGGAAGAGCACACTCATACATGGCTTTACATTTGCATGCACTGTCTCTATCGAGAGTGTGGTCACCTAAATTACTATTTAACTAAAGGATTTTAGAAATGCTCTCCAAACCTTTTTTGAGGTTGACCAACCACCCACAGGTACTAAACATGCCGTAGGTGTTAGCATGTACAAAAGACAAACACACCAGGGAGCAGACGTTTTTTAATATTACATTACCAGAAGTACACTGTAAAAATTACTTAGAAGGCTCAGCGGTCTTGGATCAAATTATAATTTAAGGATAATTAAGATACGGTAAAACTTTACAATTAACAGTCCAGACTTTTATTTACTTTAATCACAGAACTCACGCTGCCTACATTTGGGACCGGCGTCTAAATGGGACAGGCCTTTAATTCCTTTCACACAAAACTCTTGATAGAAAAATGGGAAATAGGCTACTATTTATTTCGGTTCATATTGAAACCAGTATGAATATTATATGCATAAAAATTAGGGGCCTTAAGAGTTTTTATACATCCAAAGAACTTCAAAACAGGCTTCTAATTGAGACTTTTATTTATATGTCAAAACGTGTAGCCACACCAGGCCAGTAAAAGGGACGGGCATCTAATTGGGACTCGTCTTTCAATTGAAGTTTTACGGTAGCTGAAAGTTATAAAGAAACAATATAAAGTGTCCACCGGCGTGCTAGCAGCTGTGTGAGACTTGTGTACTTTTACACAATGGTGCTTTGACCTTAATGCTAACATGCTCACAGTGACAATGCTAACCTGTGTTAGCTGTTTATATCAAAGACCTTGTAGGCAGTAGAAGTAAAACAGACCTTTACGTAAGTGGAACCACATGATTGGCTGAAAAATGTTTCCCGCTTTGGCTGTTAAAAGCAGACGATTGGCTTTCTAGCAGCCGTGATGGGCTTTCCCCATAGAGTTGTATTGAGGATGTGATTGAGTGGCGTGTCTCCTTTTTGGTATTAGTCTGTTAGCATCATGTTAGCATATTAGTCTGTTTGCAGTATGAATTTTTGACTGTTGTATGTGTACATATATATATATACACCCTTTGGTTGTCACTAATTTTGTCATAAATAGATATTGAAATAGAGCAACACAGAGATCAGATGCTGATTTTTTTGTGGCTTTAATGAAAATAATACAAAACTGACCTGACCTCACCACTCCCGCCCATGATTTGGATCTGGTTGGGCCAAACTGACGCATCAGCAAAGCTGTAACAAATAGTCACGTTTTGTCCTGGTACCATCACTATGTCCCACCTGTTACAGTCCTCCACCAGCCCCTCTCTCTCCTCTTTGCTGGGGTTTTTCTGTCGTTCATAGGCGTGGAAGAGGATCTGCAGCGACGCTGGACCCCATTTGAACCTGTTCCTCCGTCCTTTCCTGGTGTCCTCTCCTTGCTCCTCCCCAGATGCAAAGCCATGTTTGGCGTTGGTAAATTCTGGAAGGGAATGGGCATTTTTAAAATGTTCCTCTTTTTATTTTATTTTTTTTTACACCTGTCTTTTAGTCTCGCACTCTTAGAGAACAGATATTTGGTGCATATTTGAAAGCAGAGATTAGGGACTTTGTCAGCGCTACATCGGCTTGTGTACTTACGCTGGCTGATCTCCCATTGCTTCTTGACGTACCAGGTGTACAGAGCGGCTCTCTTCTGGTTCTTCATGGGTGTGCCTTTGTTGAGGTGCTGGGAGAGGTGGGACTGGTTGAGTCCTGTGGACTCCACAACCTCTCTCTGAGGGAGGTTGTGCTGCTGCATGTAGCTTTTTACCATTTTTGCAACGTGCCAGGGATCCCCCCTATTAGACAAAGACATAATTCTTGTAGTTGACTACTTTATGTTTTTATGTATTCTTATTTATTTGTATATCTCTTTTTCTTTTCCCTAAATATTTATAACAGGAAAGGGCTTAACAGGCACAGTTTGTCACAACATTAGACATAAAGCATGTCCACTCAGAGGGAAGTAGAGACAGGCTTATTGACAGAGAGAGATAAGGGAAAGTACACAGGGGCAAAGTCCAGGCCTTTCAGATCACTGGAGGGGAAAAACATGTAAAAGGTTTATGAGCCCTAATTTAACACTTTCTATCAGGTTGGAAGCAGATAAAATACACCAAATTTCAAAGGTTCCTGACTTTACTAGATTCAAATTCAGCACACTAAACAACGTTTAGACATTGCTTAAGACAGTAAAGTTTAAAAAAACAACAAAATAAACATGTTTTAAACAGCTAATTAACGAGTATTTGAATACTCTCCATAAAGTTTACAGTTGGACGTGCACAGTGTACTCCAAATATCAGAAAATGGGCCTAACAACTGCATGTACAAATATCACTCATGTGTTGAGTAAACACAGCCTCACATGACCAGCCCTACTCCATTAATCTTCACCTTTGCATGTAACTTATTTATTAAGAAATGGCCACAGAATAATGATGGGGGTGGGTAATTAGTAACTAGCAAAGGAGGAACCCTCTTTAAATTCGCCTCAGAAGCCAGGCTGCAGAGAGAGAGGGACAGACAGAGAAGCAGGAGAAGGAGGGAGGAATTGGTAAAGAGAGGGGAGCCGAGCTTAAGAAGAATAAAGGAAAAGAGGGGAGGTTATCAGGTAAACTGTTGTTTCGACTCTCGGGTGATTAGTTCTGAAATACAGGAGATAAAACAGAAGAAAGGGTTCAAATACAGCGTTGATGAAGTGGTCAAGGTATTTTCAATTTTGACCTGATCAGTTCCGAGTTGGGAGGCACAGACAAAGTGCCGTGTGAGAATAGCAGTTAGTGAGAGACCAAAGTGATTTTGCTGTGGAGCTTCCAGAGAAGCGCTGGGATCTACTTACTGCAGTAGCTGGTCAACTTCAACCCTCAGTTTGGCCGCCTCTTCTGATGAAAGCTTTTCCAGCTCTCGGAATATAGGCGGTGGGAAATCCATTTCTCCTTCCTCGGAGCTCTCTCCATCCCCCCTCTCTACCTTCTCGGGGCCAGCACTCGCCCTCTCTCGCTCCAGCTCACCCATGGCTTGGACTAGGACGTCCTGGGACAGTCCAGATCCCAGCAGGGCCCAGACCAGCTGCTCCTGAAGTGCGGTCAAGCGGCTCGGCTTCGCCTTGGCTGCACTCTCTTCCATTACTCTGATACCTTACCTCGCTACAGCCTCGCAAACAAACTCTGCTCTCATGTGCCCTACCACACTCAAATGACGGCCAGACAGCCAGCGTTGGGCTTCATTATATTTGTAGTCCCTCTTCAGCTCAAGAGGACGTATGCTTTCATTTTCCTTGGGTTGAATTTCCTTCTGATGTGTCCGGAGCTGCCTGGCTTTAGCTCTCCACCTGCTGTTTTGCTTTCAAAGGTCAATTTTCTTTTTTTTAACCTTCCTCCTCTTCACCCCCTCCTCCTTACATGCGCCCTGTGAACTTTGTCCCCACTCCCTCAGTCCCCAACAGTGACCAAAGTGCACTTTAAAAACAATAAATAAACATAAGGGGATGTTACAGTTAAATGCATGACTACAGAGGCAACAGAACACCTCTCAAAGCAGACAAAGAAAACAAACAAAGAGAGCATGACGGAAAAGTTTTACGGTGCATTTATATAGGGGTGGATCTTTCTGATTTCACAGTGAAACATGTTTGGGACACAGAGAGAAGCTTTTCTTCCCCTTGTTGTTTTATTAATTATGGATACTTCAAACTTTAATGTTGAAGCATGTAGTTAAAAATATCATAATAAATGCACAGACCAACGTTACATTAACTGAAAACCATAGACTGAATGGCTTGATTTGTCCTACGCGCCACTAGAGAGCGCTGTTGTGCTGTTTCTATGTAGAGCGTGAGCTCCATCTGTTAAGAGAACAAGAGAGGAGCAAGAGATCAACATCGTGTCACTTCTGAAGATGTGTTTATATAACTTATTTAATTATTAAGATCTTTTACTTAAGTAAAAGTACCAAGACCACACTGTAAAAATACTCTAATACTCTAAAAATACTGTATATATGTATGAAAATCCCCCTCTCACCCCTTGCTGGGTGTATGTGTCATCCTCCAGCTCTGGTCCTCTACCAGAGGCCTGGGAGTTTGAGGGTTCTGCGCAGTATCTTAGCTGTTCCTAGGACTACAGTCTTCCTCTGATGTTTTACCTGGAATCTGCTGTAGCCACTCTCCCAGTTTGGGGGTCACAGCCCCCAGTGCTCCGATTACCACTGGCACCACTGTTGCTCATACTCTTCACATCTTTTCTAGCTCCTCTTTCAGCCCTTGGTATTTCTCAAGCTTCTCGTGTTCCTTCTTCTTGATGTTGCTGTCTCTTGGGATCGCCACATCTATCACTGCAGGCTTCTTCTGCTGATTGTCGATCAACACGATGTCTGGTGTGTTAGCCATCACCAGTTTGTCAGTCTGGATCTCGAAGTCCCACAGGATCTTGGCTCGATTATTCTCAACTACCTTAGGAGGTGTCTTCCATTTTGACCTTGGGACTTCCAGCCCATCCTCATGGCAGATGTTCCTGTACACTATGCCAGCTACCTGGTTATGGCGTTCCATGTACGCACCTCCTGCCTGCATCTTACACCCTGCTGTTATGTGCTGTACTGTCTCAGGGGCATCCTTGCACACCCTGCCTCTATTGATCTTGTACTGAGTGCCTGTTCTTGTGCCGCCATGATTAGTGCTTCTCTGCTGTCCTTCAGTCCAGCCTTTTCCAGCCACTTGTAGGATTTCTTGATATCAGCCACTTGTTCTGTTTGTCTGTGGTACATGCTGTGCAGCGGCTTGTCTATCCATGAAGGTTCTTCGTCTTCCTTGTCCTCACCCTCGGGTTTCTGCTTCCTGAGGTATTCACTAAGCGCTTCATCTTGGGGGCCATCTTCCTGATGTACTCCTGGATCTTTGTATTTCATCTTGGACAGTGGTCTTGACACTCTCGCTCCGCTTAGTGTACAGTCTCAGGGTGCTGGATTTGGGGTGAAACCCTCCATGCATTGTGAGGAGCTTTCTTGTCTTGATGTCAGTGGCCTCTATCTCCTCCTTTGGCCAGTTTATTAGTTTATTATACCAGCGGGGTATCTGATGACTGGCAGGGCATGTGTGTTGATGGCTCGGATCTTGTTTTTCCCATTCAGCTGAATATATATATATATATGTGTATAAAGTACTGCATTGAAAAGTAAAAATGTCCCCTGTGACTGTTATACTATTATATCATTTGAATATTACAATTTTCTGTCTATCTCTTTGGTTTGTAGAGATTCTGAAACTAGTTAGAAATGTCGATTGCAAATTAATATTCTGTCAATTGTCTAATTGATTAAACAACTGATCTTTTTGGCTGCACTTTGTTGGGTAGTTTAACTTATAACAAAAATGTAAAAAATCTTAATTTGTAAAGTAACTTGGATCTAAAAATACAATATGTACCTCTGAGATGTATTGGAGTAGAAGTAGCAAGTACCAAAACTTAAGTAAAGCAAGTGTACTTAAGTACTCAAATTTGTACTTAAGTACACCATTTGACTAAATGCACTTAGTTACTTTCCACCCATGGTGTGTATTTATGTGTGTATGCAGATACTTAATGACACAATAACACAATGTAAAAATTAAGTCCTGCAGTTAAAATCTTACTTCAATAAAAGTATTATCATTATCAGCAAAAGCATTATCAGCAAAAAGTAGCATAATTGAAGTAAAAGTACTTGTTCCAAAGAAATTTTGGCTCCTGTGACTGACACATTATTAAATATTATATTAGTAGAATGTGAAAATGATAAACTGATAAATTAATGTGAATACTCCAAAACAAGTCAAAGTCCTTCAGTTAAGATCTTACTTGGAGCTACTTTAAACCACTTTATATGCATTTAAAAGGTTTAGTAGTTGTTCAGACCTAAAGGTCGGGCCTCCTCCACAGGGTCACAAGATGTCTGTATTCATTTTTTGAAGTATCTAACTTTTAATTTTTAGTGAAACATTGGAGAGTTTTAGTTCTTTGGGCCTCAAACTGTTATTTAAATGAAACCATGTGAGAAGTTTAGAGGGGAAATGCCTCTTTGGTGGAACTGAAAGAGATCGGCAACGTGACAAGGAGCCCTGACGAGACACTAGTTTAATATAAGGGTCTGCAAATTACTGGTTTAACCTTAACAATTTTTAAGTTTATTACCGTAAAACTTAAATTAAAAACTTAGTCCCAATTAGACTCCTGTCTCTTTTACTGGCCTGGTGTAGTTCCACATTTTGACAAATAAACGCAGGCCTCAATTAGATGCCTGATCTGGTTTTTAATAAAGAAGTTCTCTGGATTTATAATACCTCTTAAAGCCCACCAGGTGGCCCGATTGAGCTTGTTCTAAGCTGCTTAGATCACACATTCAAGTATAAATGTTAAAACTTTTGTAATTTTATGGAGACAATTCAGATTTACCAGTATGGTAAACACGAGCTATGAAAAAAGCCTAATTGTTTATACAAGTAATATTCATACTGGTTGAAATAGACAGTTTAATAGTAGCATATTTCCCATCTTTACTGAGTTTTTTGCGAAAAGAATTAAAGGCCTGTCCCAAATAAAAGCAGTGACTTAAGCAAATAAAGTTTCACCATATATGTAAAATTTAAATCCGAAGGGTGACTAGCTGTCAAGTAAATGTTGAGTAAAAAGAACAGTGTTTATTATTAAGTGTAAAGTAGCATAACATACTGAAGTTATTGTAAATACAAGTACCTGTAATATTAAGTAATTAAGTACAACTAAGTTACTTTCCTTTACTGGTAAGATGTGTGTTTGTACATAAAGATTGATCTAAATTTCTATTCTCACTTTGTATATGTAGTTTTACTTTTTATTGTCCTTGTTAAGCACTTTGTAATCTTTGTTTTTTTTTAAAAGTGTTACATAAATAAACTCACCTGTTGATATTTTAACTATGTTTATCTCACTCTCATGTTTATTTTACCACTCATCCCCCCAAAGACGCATCTTTCCTTTTACTTTCAATCCAATTAATGTTCTTAAAGACCCGCTAACTGTGAGCATGTTTCAACAGGCGGTGTTGGTGTTCAGAATTGTTTACACAGACTCTTTATGTTATGTTAAGTTTATTGATGTCCAAATTCAAGATTTTTTTTGTCTTGGCAGGAAGTTGGCAGAAATGAGAAGTTGGAAGTGGACTGGAAAGGAAAGAGGGCAAACTGAATGGAGGGGAAACCTTTGAGAGTTAATGCAGTCCTTTATCTTTTCTCTCTCTCTTTCAGTGTAAAACGCTCACTTTCTTTGCCTGGGATCACCTTATACCATTCTCAGGTTCAGCCTATCAGCACCTTTTTGTGTAGCGCTCTTGTTACCCCACCCCACCCTTGGGAAGATGGCATTATACTGTATTTGGAAGGGTAACAGAGCTCCCTCTATCTCAGTGAGACATGCCACTGACCTGTAATTAAGTCCCATTGTACTATTCAGAGAAAACTCCTCACCAAAATGGACAGAGGGCAATGTGTGTGGATTTCCAACAGCTCAGATAGCGCTGTGACTAATGCTCCACCACACAAGCTGGGTTTATCAAAATGGACCACATGCAGTACACATTAGAGCTCGCATTTTCCCTCTCCAGAGAACTCAAAGCTATGTTGATTGGTAATGAGATACAATCCACACTGTCCATCTCTCATTAGTGAGCCATTGCTGGCTTTCTCTATCTGTGTTCTCACCGCTCGCTCTGTCTCTGCCTCAGCCTAGTGGTCCCCCTCTCCACCCCGTCCCCAACCCTGCCATTCAACCCCATTGATCATGCATGCAGAAATTTAACACACCCCTTAATTCCTGTCCAAATAGCCCCTCTGCCACTTCCAGAGCTTCATCTGCCCGCCTGTAGAGGTTAGAGTATGCCTGTGTGAGGGGCAGGACACTGGCTGCAGCACTCAGCGAGGATAAAGTGTGTTGGAGAGGACAATCACAAGTCTAAATCTGTGCCCAAACATCCTGCGTTACACGCTCCGAGCTTGTAGTGTTGCTCTGATTGATCGTGTTACAGGTGCGTGTGTGTGTGTATTTTGGAGACAAAACCAGCACTTTGAGTGCGTTGTAATGTCAGTATCCTAATATCCAGACGTCACAGTCCAAACATTTGCACCAAACTCGGAGCCTCCATTTTACACCCACCGTAAGTCAAAGCTGGCATTGTCTTTGAGTGGCCCAGGCCATTGATTGGCCTTAACATTGGTTACCAGGTCACATGTTGAGTCAGTGTTGGGAAGATTAGCGGGAGCTGCTGGCTTTGGAACTAATTAAATACTTAAACCCCAGCAATGAATGAGCACACAGCGCACAAACCTCCTGTTATACCACATTGCATAAGCTGGTTTGCAGAATGCAAGGTGTCTTAACACAGACGAACATGTTGCTGGTGATATCCAGCACTGATACAAATTAACTTGATTACAGTTAAGATATTAGTTAATAGATCAGTGATACAAGAGGAATGGAAAATACCACAGAGTAATTGTATAACAAACCATTTGTTATTCAGGCGCCTCAGACACTTTTAGAGCCTGTGGGTGTATTAAAGGAGTAGTTTGACTTCATATTAGAGAAACATTTGCTTCATTTTGGCTTAATAATATTTAAACAGGCTACTAGAAACTTGGCGAAATTTTCCATGAACACTGCACTGTAAGGACAATGTAAGATTTATAGAGTAATTGACAAAATTGCCTGTTATAAAACTCGTGTCTGTAGTAACCATGATTTTTTTTTAGATTGAATTAATAGCACATGATATTACTTTCATGAAAGAAACACGTGTGTCAGAGATGTTTGCAGGACTTTTATTGCAATCTTTTTTAATGTTTGCCATTTTTAAAGACCTCACAAAACAGGTAAAGAGACAATTACAGATTAGTTGTTGTCCCTGTAAACTGTCCATGTTGACCCTTCTTATCTGAACGAGAATGGAAATTGTGTCAAATTAGTCACAATTAATCAGAACGTGAGAGGAAGTAAGGAGATTCTGCCTTCACAATAAAGGCTTAATGAAATCTTAAAAAAGTACATTGAAATCTCAGACTCAGTTTTAAATTACTTATGGTTCAGATTGTATTTTGACATCTGTAGGACTGTTTTGCAAGTGTTTCCTTTCAATTCAGTCAGTAAAGCTCTTTGTAAAATATGTTTTTACTCTTTATCATTATAAAAAGCTATTTTTTAATTACATAGCATCATAGGAATATTTTGTTGATATAAACTATTTATAAAATATATTTTATAAATAATAAACTTGTAATATATTGTGTTTTGAATACATTAATATCAGAATGGGACAACTCTGTGACTTTGCTTGTTAATTTATGTGAAATCGGATTCTGAAATACTGTATTTATAGGTTTATTAATCAGCAATGAAGAGTAGAAAAATGTCTCTTTATATGGAAAAAGGTCTTCATTCACTGATTGACTGTTGGATACCTCATATTGTTTCATAACAGTTAGTTTACTCATTTGGCAGACGCTTTAATCCATAGAGACTTACATTTGAGGAACAACATACAAGCATCCATAAAGCATCAATAAAGTCTACAAGTGACACTAGATACTACTAAGAACAGCAAGCTATACTGTGAAATTTAAGTGGCTGTAATGCATTATGCTAGTTACTTTCAGATTGCTTATAAATATGTTAGCAATAAAGAATACTAAAATTTTAAATGTGCACTCACTTTCGGCATTTAGACGCATGCAGTTCAGTTGATCCAGTAATGCCTTTCACTTTTCATAAATATCATCACAATATCTTTTTTGACATTTCTGTAGAAAGACTTTACAATTACTACCCATCCCTAACTATGAAGGCCTATGTGGTCTTTACTATTAAATTATAACTTGGTATTTCTTTTTTATTTAAACCATCCATTCGTCCATTCATTATCTATAACTGCTGATTATTTATAGAGGTTTATGTCTGTTGTTGCGCATCTAGTCACCAAAGCAAATTCCTTGTTTGTGTAAAAACTGCGTGGTATTAAAACTGTGATTATGTTTCGTCTCCATTAAACTCTCCACCGGGTTTTTATTTTTGAAAGGCTTCAGCGGAAGCGATGCGTTTGATATCTGCAGCCTTGACGCCGGCACCGGTGGTGGGATGAGAGAGAGGCAGCAGCGTGGGGGGGGGGGGGGGGGGGGGGGCGGCTGACTGGAGGAGGAGTCTGTCCCAGGCTGCATCTGGCCCAGCTCCCCTCTCTGCCACCCCGGGCCAAACCCGCCCAGCTCCTCTCACTCATTCTCCGCCTGTTCTCCCGCACGGCTCGGCTCGGATACACGCAGCAGCACTCTCTCACTCATAACGCACAGCGAGGACACGGAATGGAGACGGAAGGGAGCCAGAGCAGCCTGTCCACCACGGACTCCCCACACGACCCCTGGTAACGGAAAAACTTTTTTTTTTGTATTTAGGGAAAAAAAACTCTCTTTCCTACCTCAGAAACAAACCTGCTATTCTGTGAGAGGACTCTGGTCCGCAGGCAGACCCGCTCACCTCCACACAGAGAGCCTTCATATAAAATCAGAGATGGTACTCTCAAAGTCTGCCTTTACCTGCAGGCTTACACTTTCAAAACCTCAATAACAAGTTTCCACTACAGTGTAAGCCCGTAAATGTTAAACTCCTTTATTATGTTTTATCTTTTTTTCCCCTCACAGCAAAATGTTCATAGGTGGACTCAGCTGGCAAACAACACAAGGTACATCTTTCTTTTTTTTTTGTTAATCACCACCAGTTCTCATAAAATGCCACTATGTGTTTAAAAATCCTGGCATGGATCAGATTGCACTAAGAGAAACTTATTTGGAAAGCTGTATTTCTTAATATTTCTGTTTGCTTACATTGAATTTGTTTATTTGTTTTTGTTTTTTTGAACATGAATCCTTCTCCAGAATGAATGCGCCCATTCAGAACCACCATGGAATGAATAAGGGATTCTTTTAAGCTCATTAAAAAGAAAAAAAATTAACGATTCAGTTTGTTTAAAAAAAAAAAAAAAAAAGCTAAGGGAATTTCAGTTTGAGTTATTGTGTAATTTGTACATTCATCACATGTAATTTCATGTTTGACACATTTAATTGAAAAATGTATGAACTTTGGTGAGGGAAATCTCAGTTGGACTCTGTAGCCAAACTCCTTGCTAATTTTCTGTTAAGAAAGTTGTCATTTCTTGTTAATCTCCTAAATCATCAATGAATGTGTCTTCTTCTCTGCCTTGTTTCGTTTTATCAGAGGGTTTGAAGGAGTACTTCTGCAAGTACGGCGAGGTGAAGGAGTGTATGGTGATGCGAGATCCGGTTACTAAGCGCTCGAGGTGAGGGAGCTGCGAGCCCGGCTTCTCCGCCGGAGCTGAAAGTTTATCTGACCTCCTTGATTCCTCACTGCTCATAACGTATCATTACATGTCAACATCAGTTTCTGTGTCATTAATACCTCTCTCTCTCCCCCCCCCCATCCCTGATGTCTACAGAGGGTTTGGATTCGTCACCTTTGTTGATCAGGCCGGCGTGGATAAAGTTTTGGCCCAAACCAGGCATGAGTTGGACTCCAAAACAGTGAGTTCTCTGTATTTACTTCCCACCACCGGCTAATCCCATTGCTCAGTGTTTGATTAGTGGATTTTCTGATAATCCGCTAGAGAGGCGTAACATTGCTGCATTTTAGTATGTTTACTAAGGTTCCACTATGCTGATGATTTTCTCAAAACCATGTCCGTGTCCGCTGCCACACCTCAGATGTGTGCACGATTCAGCCAGTAGTCGAAAGTGGAGACACAGGGGGAGGATGTGCTCTCTCTTCGCTCTTAAGAAAATCTTCCCCAGTGTCAATTTCCATAGAAACAAGGGGAACCGGACAGGGTTGCTCCCACTGCCTATCTTTGATTTGGTCTGTTGAAACAGTGAACCAAAAGTTTCTTTCTGCTTTTTTGTTTTCTGTCTCAAGGGGGTAGAATTATCCCCCCCCACCTTCTCCCAAAAAAAACGCCTTTCAATAGAACCACAAAATGCAACCTGAAACCATCAAGGTGTGAAAGCAGCATCGAACAAACTCCCCACAGCTTCCTGTTGATCTCAGGAAGAACTGAGAACGTAGCGATGATGAAGTCGGCGTCAGGCCCCTTTCACCTGTGTGGATTGTAACTTAAAATGTATTAATCGCCCGTGTTGCAGTGTGTGTGATTGTGTGTGTCTTTTTGTCAGTAATGAATGTGGGCCAGTCTGGGAACAATGTGGCCCGTTGGTCACCATAGGGACCACTGCCCCCGCCTCTCTCCTCTGTGGGAGTGGTGATGGCTGCGGGTTAGTCACTGTATTGAAATGAGGGTTAGGCGATTTCTTCTTTCCCCCTTTTGTGCTCTGAGCGATGCGCCTTCTCCAATCTATGGAGGAGAAGTGAAATAGCTGGAGAAGGTTGTTTGCCGCTGAAAGTTGCAAGGAAATCGGCATTTTTAAAATCAGCAATGGTGGAAGTTGTTCGATAGAAGAGGAGTCAAGCTGAATTAGTTTTTTCTGTGGTTTCCCCAGTGCCCTACTGCTATAGTGTCACTTGCAGGCACGACAGCTATGACAAGTAGCGCCACCATGGTTGGACGCCACTAACTCGCCATGGGGTTTGTTTCCATAGTGACTCCCCCCCCCACACACAGTTGAAGAATGACTCTGTCACAAAAGACAAAAAAGGGAAGATAACAATGCACATCATTTACAATCATTTCTAGGAGACCAGAAGTCAAGACATGATTACACGATACTGACTGTTTACTCTCACATCGCCTCTTCTGACAAGCAACGAAGTTTATTCACGGAAGACTCCACCCTCTTTTTAATTTGAGCTTGTCCGCTTCACTTGTGCATGTGCGAACGCCGCGCAAAGCCTCGTGGGCCGTGTGGCAGGGCCCCTTGTGGCTGGCAGTTGGGTGTGTCGGCGGCGTTTGGTGGGGGCGGCCTGAGAGAGAGTGTGTGTTTGGCGTGGAGGGCTCAGTGATCAGCCACAGGGGTTTGGATGGTGAGTAGAGTAGTCCTTTTAGACTACTCCCCCTGCGCCCCCCCCCTCTCCCTCTCCCTCATGCTAACAGGTTATCCTGTTAGAGAGGGGAGAGAAAAGTTCTCCAGTGGCAACAGAAAGAATGTGCCATGCTGTGACCGACTGAACCGCTCCGGCACTGGAATTAACAGAGTTTCGCACAGCCCGAGAGGCTAAAGAGCAAATACAGTGCTGCAGAGGAATTTATTGGTACTTATTGTGTTGAAGGACAGATGCGGCCCGGTTTGGACCGGTATAGGAGGGCAGGTTTTACTGTGATTTATGTAGCTGCTGCTCTGTTAGTTGCCCCTCTGGATGCCCTCCCAGCTTCCTGCTATCTGTAAAGTTAGTGACCGCCAATGCAAACTGCACCTTTGTGGGACAAAGTTTCCATTCAATCGCAGCTTTCGAGGTGCACAGCAGAGAGTTTTACAACAAAGTCACACAGCTCTTTGCAGAGTTGCATCAGGCATATTTACCCCCCCCACCCACCCCCACCCCCTCCTCGTTAACCATTTCCATGCTGACCTGAGTGGAAAGAAAGAGGAGTGGGGGCAGGATAACCCCATCTGTGATTAGTATGGCTCTCCTAACTAATAGGATTGGAGTCAACAAGCTTGAGTTGTTCCTCGGAGATTTTGAGTGCTGCCCAATCGTCATGTTGCGTTAAGTGTGTTTCCAGCTCAGGCTGTGACAGGCAGTGCGCTCGGCCAACTGTTGCATAGCTGGGATGTAGTTGGTCAAAGGGGATTGCCCTGATTTCATAAAGCTCTCTTGGTATTAAGTTCAGCTTCTTCCCTGTTACCTTGCTGTGAGCGCGGAGAGGTTCACATGTCTTTATATGGGTGTTTTTTTAACCTCCAGATTCCCTCCAGACACGTTTTATGACTCTGAATGGAATAATAATTTGTTTCTGGTATGTTTATTCCACAAAACAAAGTTAATGTACTCATTTAACTTCACACATGTAGAGCAGCTTCTTCTCTCTTTTTGACAAAATCCAGAATCTGTGAATGTGCAAGTATCAAAGGTGTAACTGCTGGGCACAAGATGTCTCCTACTTTTATTAAAACGTCTCAGTGTATGTGGGCCCGAGGTTTCAAGTTTCTGCTGCCAGACTAGTTGTGTCAGTAAATCATGCTCGTACATAAACGTCTTAAAGTCAGATTTTAGGTAAGTGCAGGGAAACTTCCGGCAGATGAAATGTGAAAACAGCTTTTTAGTGTCAATAAATAACAATAAGAAAAACGTATTTTTGAGCGGAGAGGCACTTTAAAAGCATCTCTTGACTATAATCCACATTTTGTTCGCCCAACGAAACAAAGCGATTTCATTTATACAGCCACTTTATCTGTTTAATGTCCACAATTTCCTCCCCAACGGATGTGCTGCGTGCTACCATGTGTTTGATTTTGTTTGTTTGTGTGTGTGTGTGTGTGTGTGTGTGTGTGTGTGTGTGTGTTTGTTTGTTTTTTTTGAACGTGCACAGGAGTGTTGGACATCAGGAGGGTTGGTGACCGGAGGTGACTATCAGAGTAGTCTAGCCACCATAGAAACTAAACAGTAGACTCTGCATCTGATCCTCCAGTCTTAGCCTATAGTCTTCTCACTCTGCTCTCTAGAACAAAAGACAAAAGACAAAAAAAATAAACAATACAAACTTTCGGTGATCTCAACTCTTATTCAAGTAGAAACAATACTGTTACCCTTACTCTGGTAAACGCATGTGGTTTACCATAGAGGCTCTAGCTCTCTACTGTAGTTCAGCTCTACCCTCTCATGGTTACGGACTAATCTTAGCGCTGTACTGTCTCACCATCTGTTAGTTTAACTGCAGTACAGTGTGGAGTAGTCTAGTTGTTCTGTAGCTCTGTTAGACCAGCATAGACTAATATAGCGGTCTCAAATTCCAATTTTACAGCCTGTCTATGATTGCATCCTCGTGGCATGGTGTGGTGGTTCTCTCTCCAATCTTAACCTTGGTGACGTTCAGTGGGCTCGCCCCCCATTATGTGTAAACTTCTATAGTATTTTGTTTGTTTGTAGTTGTAGAGTTAAGACTAATATAAGAAGTTACGCTGGTCCTTTTTCCCCGGGTGTAAACGTCAGGAACTGCAGGGTAGAGGACGATCCGGATCTACCTGAAAGCGTACGGGATGATGATCGGTCCCGTGTTGTTGTCGTCACTCCCGTCACAAGCTGAGGGGTGGCAAACGCAAACAAACACAAACAAACAAAAATCAGGGGTGGATCAGCTGCCGTTGTGGTTTGATTGACAGCCCCCCTCTCCTCCCGTCCCGTCTTCCTCCCCACTCCTTGGTCCTCTCGCGCTCTTTCCGACACACTTGTCCTCCCCGCTCGGGCTCTCCTCGCCGAGGTGAGGTGTGTTTGTGATTGTAGTGCCCGTGTGAGATTCCAGGAGATCACATGTCACATGGTGGTGACGAGAGAGGCATTGGTTCGCTGGACATTCCCAGGCATTCCACCTGAGCACAGCTGCACACACACACACACACACTTGTGCGTGTTTTTTTACACACAAGGTTGTGACCCTAACCCTAATACAAGTATGTGTAGTAATATTTCAGAGCAAACATCACAAAAGGATGTAAAGTTTCTGTTTTATAGAGTTGTTTCACCCAAACGATGGAAAGAACAGCTGGAGAAAACTAGCCACGCAGGAAGTTTTTAGTTTTCCTATGAGCAAGTTATGAGCATCTGTCTTTTTGATTTTTGCCTTCAATCAATAAAATGTCATTTGTGGTGCTCACAACATTTAAAAACTGACATTTAATAAAACAGAAGCGTTGCCTTTCCAGAAACAATGTTACAGTTACTTTGGATAAATCACATCATTTTCATGTCAGCTACTTTAATGTTCCTATAAAAACCGCTGACAGCGTGCTGTTCAGATAATCCAAAATAATCCATTGCTTCTCGAGAGATTTTTTAAAATATAATTTGTAAATGTTGATCTCTCAGAACCTGAGTAAAACAAAAAATATCTGCATCTAGATACCAGTAGTGAAACATTTTGTAATGTCTTCCATTGATAAATAATTAAAATGCATTATCACCTACTGGACGTCAAATGTATTCTCCTTCATGTCATCTCAAAGCACAGACACTGACATTCAGACACACGTATATGAACAGCAGCGGTGCCTTCAGACCAGGACATAGTCAGAACTTGGTCTACTGTCTGAAGCAGGTTATAATAGCGACAGGTTGCTGGTTCACCTGTGTCATGACACAACACTAACCAGGCCTCTCTTTCTTTTCTGTATTCTCTCCTGTAGATCGATCCAAAGGTTGCATTCCCTCGCAGAGCTCAGCCCAAGGTGAGTCAAAGCGCCTTCTCGTGTGAGTCGTGCGCGCATTGTTTGCAGCCGTTTAGTGTGTGGTGAACGTTTCAGTCTCTTATCGGGGCTAATTCCTCGTAATCTGCTGACCACAAGCAGCGCTGACATCACTGAACTATGTTATGTGATCGTGTGTTAACAAAACGTTCACAAACTTCAGAGACACTCATTACTGTTAAACGCCTGTGTTGTAGATCAGGTACGGTGATCTTAGCCAGTTTGCCTGTTCTGTTAACAACAGCACGGTGTGAAATAGGCAGGACAGCCTAATGAGGCAGGAAGGAATACTGGTAGTGAGTTTGGAGATTTGTCTGTAGCCTTACAGCGTTTGCTTTTAACACAACAGATATGCAAAAATAAATAAATAAAACCGACTGTGTCACAGGTTAGTGCAATGTGTGAAGTGTTCACAAGAATAAAATGGCCAAATGAATAGTTCATAAAAGACCGACATGAATCACTGAAATTGCTTCATTTTTGAATGTAATGTTCATGGACGTCCAATAATGCAGTGCTCTGTGGAAATGAAAGAATGAATCATAGCTGGATTCAAAACAAAGAAAACAAAGATATTAATAAATGGTAATAAATTCTTGAAAGAAAAATATTTAAATTTGCAATAATGTTTTAATGTCACAGTTTGTATCCTGCTAGCACAAAACAGGTTTTCCTTGTATGCTTACTGACAAGCAACTGCATTATACTGTATATTGCATAGTGTCAGTTAATATTGTGATGGATCTCAGACACACGTCCAGTGTTAATGGGTGTAAATCTAGCTGACAACTTGTTTCTTCGTATCTGATTCCTCAGTAAATTTAACTCTGAATGAAAACTGTGCTGTTACATGCTGCTTGGATTCCCCTTTGTGTGGCAAATGTTTCTGTCTTGTCAAAAAGTTGCTATGAAAGAAAGTGGAAGGGATGCAAAAGTAATTACAGGTGCCAAGTGTTTGCTGCACCCAGAATAGGCTTTTTTGTTTGTGTCCAACATGGGAAATTGTGCTTTTTATCCAAATAATGTGTGCGCTGTAAGTCAGCATAGTGAAAGTGCTTAACGCTGCAGTTTACAGATAATGAATAGTACCTGTGCTGTAAAAACACTTTGACACATTTTATTGCTCAAAACAATAAATTTCTCTGATTTACGTAGCTAAAAATATATGTACTGTTATTTGAGAGCTGTTATTTCTTCAGATACCTTTTCTGGGACTTTGTCATTCCTTACACTTCTTGAACTGATGCTTTCATATACACTAACGTTCAAAATTCAGCATAATTACAATTTCATTTGGGTTGATTATCTGAAAATTACAAACACAAAACGTTTTTATTGTCCAAGTTTAGGTTCTACCTAAGAAAGGGAATTTTTCTGCCATTACTCCTCTAAATTAGCTTTTAACAGGAGCATAGTGAGTATAATGATTGTAATTTTGTTTTTATAATTGTATTTCTGAGAACAATTTCTTTTTCTGATTTTTGTGTAGTAACAATTACCGCAGCAGTACAAATTAGCACTGGTGTGTTACTGAGTGATCATTTGGCTACACTTCAGACTAATAATAGAGTAGTTTTTTCCCGGAGTATTAAAGTAGTAGTATGACCTACAATCGTATGTAATTATTGTAACCTTTACAGTACATTTTAGGTCAAAAATACAAGTCGTGCCTGTTGGTGAACTGCTATTTTAAAAGATATATCATTTAATTTAAAATGCTCAGGACGATAACAGATGAAACATTTGTTCATCAGTGCTTTTCCTCCTCTTGCAGTTAGTGACTCGAACCAAGAAGATCTTTGTTGGAGGCCTTTCAGTGAACACAACCATCGAGGACGTGAAACAGTACTTTGACCAGTTTGGGAAGGTGAGTGATGTTTAAGAGAGTGTTGTTGAAGATGTCTGGACACATGTGGTGAATTTGTTAGAGGGAATAGCAGCAATAATGATCAGAATCGAAATAATGGATTTCTGTGTCCGTTTATAACGGACTCACATACGTTTGTCTTGTCTGCATGAGTGCAGAAAGAAATCAACAGCTTAGAAACACGTAGTACCACATCCCACCAGCTCAGCCGAGTCTGATTCACCGCAAATTCTCTGAGAAAAACTTCACTTGGATTCGAGCGACCGCCTGGAAGTGAAGGGGTTACCGCGAGGAGGAGGGCGAGAAAACGCTTGGAGAGGGTAGGAAGGGAAAAATAACGAGGCTGAGAGGCTCCGGCAGCAGCAGGCGAAGTTCGGGGGACTAGAAGAGGGAGCGAGGAGAGAGAGAGAGAGAGAGAGAGAGAGAGGAGGGAGGGGGGGAGAAAAGTTTTGTAGTGAGTGTGTGGTGATGGAGAGGAAGGAGGAGGGATTATCAGAATCTGAATTAATCTGATGTAACAGCTGCTCCTACCCACAACCCCCTCCTGGCCCGTTACCGTGGTGACCTGGCTTGCCCATTGTCCCCCAAGTAATTCTGTGGGTAAGGGGGTTTTGTTCTGAAGGAGGAGGGATGAGGTGGTGTGTTCGGCTAGGGTGGAGGTGGGTGGGGGGTGGAGGTGGAGGGGGGTGGTTAGCATGAGTGTTGGATTGGGGTCAACTAAGGAGTTTGGTAACAATAAATACAATGTTAAAAAAAAAAAAACTGCAAACTTCAGCCTTCATTTTCTTAATGCGTTTGTTTTCCGTATAAAGTTTTGTCCAAGTTTTTGTATTCTGAAAGACACGAGGCAGAGAACAGATGACGGGCTAACAAAGGCCCCAACAAGGGAGAGAGGACGAGGGCCTGATTGAGAGAGGTTTGTGTAGGCGTAAGAGAGGGAACTGGGGCAAAGATGGGGGGTATGTGTGTGTGTGTTTGTGTGTGTGTGTGTGTGTGTGGTGGGGGGCATTATGCCTCTGTACAAAGCTAGACAAATATTTTGCTCAGAAGTTATCTGCATACTGGAAGTTTCTGGGTTGTTCGCACTCCTAAATGTGTCTTCTGATGTGAAACTGACCGTCATGTGTGATTGAAGTGCTGTGTGAGTTTTTGGTTGATCTTGTGCAAAAAAAACAACAACAACAACAAAACAGAACAAAAAAACTTATTCAGAAAACTGCAGGTGGACAGTCTCCACCTCAAGCCCTTGAAACTTTTAAAAGTCTTAACGTGTGGAGCATCTGTTTTAGCCGCCGCGTTTCCAACTGCGTGGCACTTCATATTCAGCGGCGAAGCTTTGGCCTCGAGTTTCCCTGTGCTCCCTCCTCAATCATAATATCTAGATGAATTTTGCCGAGAGAGATATCGAGGGATGGACGGTGAAATGTAGGCTCCAGCCATCCATGGAAGTTCCTGATTAGACTGCCTCACTGGACCTTTTGTGTCCCATCCTGGTGAGGACAAAGGAGCGCAGAGAGGGATGGGCAGGGGATAACAGGGAAGATGAGAGGTGGGGAAAAAAGGATAAGAGGGAATATTGTCCGGCGGTACGCCATTAAAATGCCAAGTGTTTGAAATATCAAGCAATGATGTGCAATTAACTCAGTGGGAAACACCAGCGTTGATGTGATGTTTTGATCGCGTCCTCCAGGGCGATGGTGAGTCGTTTCAGTTCACGTTGGGATTGTGTAGGCTCCTGTGTGTTTGCCTTGTTAAGTAAAGGATTTTAGCTTGAATTTAGATCTCTAGCATGAATCACAAAGTGCGCTGTGGGTGTTGCTGTCTTCCTGACCCCATGCTCTCAATCTGAGGAGTCTCTACTGTCAGGCCTCTTGGATAAAAGTGTCAGCTAAATGGCGAAAATGAAGAGTGTTTTCGCAGTGACAGAGAGCTGGACATGTTGCAGGCGTCCAGCAAATGTCAGGCTGGAAGGAAGCAGTGACTTGAGAGGCATCAGAGTAACAGGTCCCCTTTCACACTGACACTCCTCACTCACCTTTGACCTTTCTGTAGGCAAACTGCCCTTGGGGGTCCACACATGCACACAACACTCACACTGAGTATGTGTGAGTATGTGACTATGACAAATTGTTCAGTGGACCATATCCAGTAAACTTATTATAGACCAAGAGCACAGATTAATTTACCAAATGTTTATTTGGGCCTCCGTGTGCAGACTGGAGTATAAACATGTCAGCTTGTGACAAGAGAGAGGAGGAGAAAAAAAACAGCACAACTTTGACATAAGAAACTGTGTGTGTGTGTAGAATAGGCACCTGTGTCTTTGCGCTATAAAAGGGAGGCCGGGCCGGAGGGAGAGGTCAAAAGGAGAAGAGGAGGAGGAATTATGGCTGACTGTGCCAACAAACAAAGCCTCCAGGCCTCTTTGTTCTCCCTCTCCCTCTCTCTTTGTCTCTTCTTTCTCCTCCCTTTCCACTTTGACCCAATCTTTTTTTTTTCTTTCTCTCTCTTACAGAACTCTCTGTGCTCTCTTTCGACATATCTCCACCTGTCGCTATTCCTCCCGCTATCAGCTCTCCCCTCTCATCGAGTCTCCACCTGCCCACAGGATTCACCTTTCGGCTTGTGACTGGCTGCTTTTTTCTTTGTGTGTGTGTGTGTGTGTGTGTGTGTGTGTGTGTGTCAGTGTTTCTCTCTTTGCTGCCCTCTTTGTCTCACTG
The DNA here is from genome assembly GCF_014851395.1 of Micropterus salmoides. Lineage (NCBI taxonomy): Eukaryota > Metazoa > Chordata > Actinopteri > Centrarchiformes > Centrarchidae > Micropterus > Micropterus salmoides. The sequence goes on along the minus strand of NW_024044459.1, from coordinate 32,991,422 downwards.
GCACTCTCCCACTATTCATAAAGCATATTTGATGTTGGCTCGAGCTCTTTTATATGGACTTTTTGTACAGTTGCCATGGGAATGTCAAACTTTGGAGGGGAAAAAGGCGGCGGATTATGGGCTGTCTGTGAGAAGGATTGTGACCAGGGCAGTTTAGCAGCAAACACAACTTCCATGCCACCCATTATGTCTGTTAGCCCTACAGCACCAGGGCTTGCTGTACAGTATTTCTTCGTATTTTCCTCTCGCTGCCCCCTCCGCCTCCTCTTTGTAACCTGTCGCTCGTCTCCAGTCCCCTCCCTCCTACCCCTCCTTTCTGTCCATCTGTTGCCGAGCCTTCTTGCAGAACTTGAGAAGGGCTGAGGTCAGGCAATATGCCGCGTGGCAAGAGAGATACAGAGCGCCGCCTAAAAAACTGTGTTGTTTGTCTCCCCCCCAGGTCGACGATGCCATGCTCATGTTCGACAAGACCACCAACCGGCACAGAGGTGAGTCTGGACTGACCCCGCTCTATGTCCATTCATTCCCTACACCTCTCCTTCTCCTCGTCAATATGCTGCTCTTCCTCCAGTCCTTCCAGGGTATCTATTGATCCCCCTCCACCGCCCCCCCACAGGCCTCCTTCCTGTGGGCTGAGCTGGAGGAGACGAACAGGGCTAGTCTAATTAGCCAGTCCGTTAATCTGGATCAGGATAAAGCCTCCTCAAGCACCTCCTCCCCTCCCTGGGACTGATCGATTATGACAGCCTACCAGCTTCGCTCTGGGCCTTCTGGCCAGGAAGGGAGGGAAAAAAGGATGAGTGCAGAATAGCGGCATTGAAAGGTGGGGGGGAGGGATGGGGGGGGCAAAAGTGTTAAGCGGCTATTACAGCACTGATTACTGGAGACTATTAGCTGCACAGAAAGGCCTACTGTCTGAATCCACCATACTGTGTCAAATGTTCCTACTCATGAACTTGCCCTGTCCTCACCAGGGTTTGGCTTTGTGACGTTCGAGAACGAGGATGTGGTGGAGAAAGTCTGTGAGATCCACTTCCATGAGATCAACAACAAAATGGTGAGCAGCTTGATGTGCGCTCTGAGACGCTCCCAACACCGCCACCTTATTGAGAGACTAGAAGCGCTGATTTTATTTTTTGCCTGGAAACAGGTGGAGTGCAAGAAAGCTCAGCCCAAGGAGGTGATGTCCCCCACGGGCTCAGCCAGGGGGCGCTCTCGTGTGATGCCCTATGGAATGGACGCCTTCATGCTGGGCATTGGTATGCTGGGTAAGGCAGTATTGATTAGGGCAGGAAGGATGTGGCTGCGCACATGAACCTGACAATAACTATTCCTGCACTAAGGCCGCAGCTGCCTTAAAGGTCACATATGGCCTCATGGGGAGAAAGCTGACCACTTAACTGGGCTGCTTGACTCAGCTCTCAGCTCTCCACCTTAATTATCTAGACCTTAGACTTTAGATGTAATCAAAAAAATCTACTGTCTGAGGGAGTGTTTTTTTTTTTTTTTTTTTTTTAAATTGTCAATATCTGCACTACTAATTAGCCGGATACGTTTTAGTTAATAGATACTGCTTGATTCACTCTCCACCTGTTTAGTGTTGCACTTCCAGATAGTTTTGGGACTCACAGGTGCGAGATTAAAAAACAGAACGGTTAAAAGAGACACATCAGAAGCCGAAATGATCCTGACTCTTGGTCCGCACAGTTTGGGTCAAGCTCCAAAAACTCTGGTTCCTACATTACCCATAATGCAAACCCCAGAAACACCATACCTCTAGTAACGAGGGCTTTCTGTTCAAACTTTTTAACTTTGGAAATCTCGCGCCACATGTTAGAGTCGGTATTTCCCATGACGAGTAAAGTGTGAAGGCCCTTTAACATTTCTGGCTCTTGTCATCGCCTCGAACATAATCCTCTGTGTGGTCAACACTTATATTGTACTCACAGTAGTCAGGACCTGATTGTGCATGTGAAGCTAAACTTGCCACGCCGATGCTACCACCTACCGTTCAGTCTGAGAACAACACTTTAGTATTTAAGAGCTTTGATTTAGACAGCGTATATTAGGGGATGGGCAATCGTACTTGTTTAAATTATTTGTGGTACTCGTAATATGCTCAGAGGTCAGTACTCCAGGTGTTATACAAAGAAAAGAAAATCCCTGTGTAGTGTGCACTGCTGAGAGTGAAACAGGAGACAAAGACAGTGCAGCTGCGGCAGCTCTGTTCTTGTGAAGAAATCCAGACCACAGGTGTAGAATATCACCCACCTGCATGTCACCGACTGTACCACGCGTCACTGTTAGGGGGCAGCACAGCCACACACCTGTTACTCTCGTTTGTGTCAAGTATTTCCTTTTTGAACACCTCAGCGAATCTTGTTTGTCTCCTAACTCTGCATATGTGCAAATGTTTTTTGTGGTGTTTTCAGTGATCCAGATGTTAACAGTGATTTTGCTTCCACAGGTTATCCAGGCTTCCAGACAGCAACCTACACTAGTCGGAGCTATGCTGGCATCACTCCTGGATATACCTACCAGTTCCCTGGTAATCACAGCACACTTTCTGTTCCTGATACAGTTGTTTCTGTCACATTAACTGAGAGAAAAATACACAGCCATATTTAGTTAGCAGGTGCAAGTGTTCAAGCAGTGATGGATGAGACATAAAAGAACATTTGGAAAAGGAGGTTGCCTCTTTTTATGCAATAAAAAAATCATCCTGGTGTCTTTTATAGCCTAAACACATTTAAACATACATTTAGTGATTGAAGGGAGTCAACATTATTTAAAGAAATTAATATGACACTTGTGCACGCTGTAAACTTGATTAAACTTACATGGCTCCTTGTTTCAATAGGAAGTAATGTTATGTGCGGGGAACTGTACATAGTTCACAGCTATGCTAGCAGCTTTGTGTGGCTGTGCTTAATTGTAAGGTCAGTATGCTAACATGCTGACGTTTTGTAGGTAATGTTTTGAAGGTTCATGTTAGCATGGTAACATTTGCTAATTAGCACTAACCTTCTTCAAAAAATCCTTCAACCTCGTGACGGCGCTAGAGTAAACCAAAGTAAAGTCACCAAAGTCAGTAGGAGTCACCCTGTTGGAAACATGCATGTTTTTACTAAATTTCATGGCAATCCACCTAATAGTTGTGGGAATAATTCAGTGGTGGACAGACCGACAGGACCATCCATAAAGCCACGATGCAGCGTGGAGAAATATATTTTCATTCCCTGAGCAGCAAATAAAAACATGTTAAATGAAGTATAGCCATTTCAAGTGAAAAAAGGAGGATTTTGGTGCCAATGCTCTTACGAATAGATAAATAAACTTAATCCTGGGTGTGAACTGACAGTAGAAAATACAAACATGTCACAAATACAAACATGTTTCCATAGAAGCACGAGAAACACTGAGTGTAAATGGCTGCTTGTAAATATCAGGGAGTGGAATTGCATCTCTTTAACAAGTGTGTGTGCGTGCATGAAGTTAATCTGTCAGTAAATTTTTTAAATTAAATGTTTTACATATTCTTAAAATCAACACACACGCTTGAATTGACATTATTAATTTGTGTGACAAAAATTGTAACATCTGCTGTATTTCTTGCTATTCTGTAATGATTTTTAACGCTACTTTATGGACCATAAAAAACGTTCTTCCATTCCTGTTTACATTTCTCAAACCCTGTGAATGCCTTCATGTACTCTCCATACCTCCAGCCCTCACCTCTGAGGTGTATCCCTGCCGGTGTGCGAGTGTGTGTGTGTGTGTGTGTGTGTGTGTGTGTGTTCTCCTTGCTGGCGGCCGTGGTGTGTGTCTCAACAGCACTCTGATGTTTCTGTTTTAGAGTTCCACTTAGAGAGGACTCCCCTTCTGACTTCACCCCACCCCCCTGAGCTCACAGGTCAGTCAGTCCCTCCTCTGGACTTTACAAGCAGCATGTTGTCAGTCTGCCACATGCCACGTTAGCACCAACACATGATCACTCTTTGGTCTGCATGTTTGTGTTTGTCAGTCCTCCTCGGTCTCTATCTGAAGGCAGGATTGCTGACAGTAATGAGGAAGTTTTAATCGCTCACTTTAAAGGCTCCCTCCGGTGACCTCATCAAACGCTCTTATAAACAGTACTTTACTTCTACGTCCTTGTATTCACAAGGCTTGGATGAAAGTTTATGGGGTCACTGGAGTCAGACTTTTAAGTTATGTTGTTAGTTAGTGGTTAACTGTTTGCACACCATCATATTTAACATGAATCTTTTCTTTTATGACTCTTTAGCCATTCCTCTCACAGCATATGGACCAATGGCAGCGGCAGCGGCAGCAGCAGCAGTAGTTAGAGGTACATCCCACTTTAAACAGAATCACTTTGACATTGTCTGACATTTGGGGGCAGTGGAATCAAGCTGGAAAAGCAACACAGATAAACTGTATTATCGCCTTTTGAGTTGATAAAGGCGAACAGTTGCTGATTTCCACATCCCGCAGATGCAGAACAACATTATTATTCATTTTGAGTCATGTGTCTGGCCAACTAACAAATGAGTTAATTTTCCTTTTAGCTTCAGTGTTGGTCTCCAACAACTCCTGAGCCTACACCCACACAACTACGTTTTTGTTTTAAAATGCGTTAACGCTGCTGTCCACCTGAGAAGTTTGAAAACGCTGCTTCCCCGTTTTCGTTTTAAAACTTCAGTGCAGCGTATTAGTGCGCACAGGCGAAAACGTGGTGATGCAGACACTCACCTTTGGCTTCCAAACTATGTTTTTGTTTTGGCATAAAATAGTTTGTACTGTGTAAAATAGCACTACTGTGCATGTCACCCTATTTGCTTTGTGACTTTGTGTCTGTTTTCCGCCGCTATAGTCGCTTTGTACTCCCGTGTTACTTTCAGTAAGAGTTCCACCTCGTGGTCAGCCCCTGCAAAAAAATCTCTGGTGTTGGTTTTCGTCATTGCTCTTGTAGCACTGTCTTCTTTAGCCAAATCTTCTGCTTCCTGTATACCATGTGCATGCCAAGAGATCGGTTCTGAGACGCAGCTGAAACGCTGGTGTGGACAGAAAATGTTTTAAAACAAAAACGTAGTAGTGTGGATGTTGCCTGAGGGAAATATCGGGCTCTTTAGGTCTTAAATGCTCCACTATCTTCCACACCTAGCTGCTAACTTTGTCCATCAGCCATTAGATGCTAGGCAGGCAATGTCAGTTTTTAGAGCTTTTACCGTGACTGAAACAATGCTGATGAGAGGAGTGACATTGAAACAGAACAGTAAAGTTCCCGTAAAACCAAAACAATGACCTAAAAGATGCTGAAATGCTCCCTAGAGCTGATGGGATCTACACTGTGACACCTTTGAAGCTACGTTTGAAACCATTGTTATTATAGGAATATTTATTATAGCTAATTTAAAAAGGCATATATGTATAATCATTCACATATAAAGAATTTCATGAATTTTATATAAGAAAACGTAAGATTTATTGTTTGTAAAGTATCTACCTATGAAGCCCTTGAGCCTTGTGGATGTTTTAGCAGGTAAAACTTTACATTGTTGTTGTTTCTTTTGTTTTACTTTTAGGCTCCAACCGGGGCTCAGCTGGATTTTTAGGTACAAGCAGCCCGGGCCCGATGGCAGACCTGTATGGCGCAGCCAGTCAAGAGTCTGCGGTCAGCAGTTACCTCAGCGCTGCCAGCCCCGCCCCAAGCACTGGATTCAGCCATAGTTTGGGGGTGAGATGACCTTTCTACTGATTTTTTTATTTTCATTTTTATATGGTGGGGTAGGGGGGCTTTCTGGGGCAGCAGAGGAAATTTAAAGCAATAGTTTAACATTTTGGGAAATCGCTTTCTTGCAGAGTGTTAGCTGAGAAGATTAATATCACTCTTATATTTCCTTTAAATATGAAGCTACAGCCAGCAGCTGGTTAGCTTAGCTTAGCATAAATACTTGCAACAGAGGGAAGCAGCTAGTCTGGCTTTGTCCAAAGGTGACTAAATCGGCCCTCCAAGCACACGAGCAGAGACTTCAGGGAGTTACTTTGTCCGGTTAAAAAATCTAATAAATAAAAAAATACTGAAAATCACAACCTGTCACTTTTACACTTTTAACAGATAAACAAACAAGATGTGATGTTATTTGTTGGAAGTGCTGGAAGGCAGCATTTGTTACCTTTGGACAGAGCCAGGCTCGCCGATTCCCCCCATTTTTGTGCTAAGCTAAGCTAACTAGCTGATGGCTGCAGCATTATATTTAACAGCTAATAACATGAGAGCGGTATCGATCCTCTCATCCAACTTTCCACAAGAAGCCTAATGAGCCCAAAATATCAAAGTATTGCTTTGACATTCGTGCTGTAAAAAAAAACAAGAAGAGCAAACATTTATCAATACATTTTCCACCATGGCCAAGTGTGAAACCTTTTTTGTTTGTCAGCTTGAATGCTTGCTCCCACATAACTATAAATGTGTACTAAATTACTAAAACTTTTTACTAAATTACTATACATTTGTACTTAATTGTCTTTTTTTTTTTTTTTTTACTAAATTACTAAAACTTTTTACTAAATTACTATACATTTGTACTTAATTGTCATAATTTGTTACTAAATTACTAAATTACTAAAAGTTTGTACTCCCACAGGGCCCTTTGATCGCCACGGCCTTCACTAACGGCTACCACTGAGAGTGTAAGTCATCTTCTTGTTTTAAACCTAGCGTATACGTTTCATTACTGACTAACCTGTGAGTAATCCAGGTGGTTTCTTGTGTCAGTGCAGAGCTGTAGACTGAGAGCTGGAAGGAGTTGAAGCTGCTTTGGAGCTGATCTGGCCTGTCTCGGTCCAGTCCACCTCTCTGGCTGGGGCAGCTGAACCCCTCCACCCTGGTGTCAGCCTGAACCCAGCCAACCCTACTGACGCCTCACTAAACTCCACCTCCTGAGAAAATAAAAGAAGAAGAAAAAAACGTCACGAAAGGAGTGAAAATGGTTATCACTACATGTAATAGCAACACATAAAGATGCTGTATTTTTAGTGTTTTGTTTTTTTATGTTGTTATGTTTCACCTTGCTGTTTTTTTTTTTTTTTGTGATGGCTGCGTTGTTTCTTTATCTGTTTTGACTGTGTTTTATTGGGTTATTTGACCTCAGAACCTGATCTCTCTGAGAAAAGAGGAGAAAAAAAATCTCCAAGTGAAGCTTGTTTGAAGGTCAGGAGCTGTACTTTGTACTGGAAAACTGTATATTTGTCACTAGTTCATACTGAATTTTAACAAAAACATTTGTGATTAATACTATTTCTTGAAAATGTGTCACAAAGTGTATATCTTGGTAGGTTTTTAACAAAGACTTGATACACTAACAAAGGTCAGATGACAAAGGTCATTAGTCACAGTTACAGAATAGGCCTACATGAGCTGTACAATTTTGTAAAATATTGTAAATATGACTGGTTTCTGCGGGGGCTGCGCTAATTTTTGTGTCTGGGAGGTGGGAGGCTTTTGGAGAAATGGCACAATTGTTTCTTTCATCAATCCTTATGTGTTGGAAAGCTTGACTGTTACGTATCATAGTGTCACGTGGAGGTCAAGGACATTTGAGTACGTTTCAGTCAGTCTGTCTGTGTCACACCAGCCATAAACTGTAATCTTCTCCAGGCATTTATTAAGGATGTGATGATTTGATTCTGTTACTGCGTTTAAAAGCTGCCTCAGAGTTGAAGCACTTTCAGCTTTGTGTTCAGCAGGAGAGAAGCTGAGTCTGGAACAACACTTTACTTTTTGGGGATAAATGGGTGTAAAAAATGCTCCTCTATCAGGAGAGGAAAAAACATGCTGTTTTCTTACTTTTGTCATATTGTTGTTTTAACTGTAATTTTCAATATGTGATGATTGTTTGTGAAGGAAAATGAAGGACTAGTGTGCAGGCGCAGTCATGCACAGGTAACACTGTTGTGACTGAATCTATCTGCAGGTTGTGCTGATTTTTGCGTGAGCATGACATATGGTTTTATACACATTGGTTTCCAATGTGCTGTTTGTTTTTGTTTTTTTTTTGGAAGGGGGGGGGGTTGTACCTCAGTTGCAAATGTGAAATTTTAATCAGACTTATTTTGTTATTATATTAACATCTATGTAAAAGTGTGGATGGTTAAACCTTTTTGAAAGGTGGTGTTTGTAACAGGAAGAGGCGAGTGGGGGTCTTATTAACTCTTGTTTACCTGTCAACACTCCCACCCAGCACCCACCACCACCAATCCATCACTGCATATCCACTGGAGGTCACATACTGTAGCAATGTGACAGCTATTTTTAGACCAAAACATTTATGTTCAGAGCTACTAGGATGTTGCACTGGCAGATCACAATAAATGTGTTTTCCTTTGAATGTTAGCTTAAGAACAAAGCACCCTCATCTACAAAGTACCAGGTTTTTACATTTTGATGATACACTCGCTCACACTGCTGCGGGGGCTACCACGGTAGTTCATACTTTGATGCTCTTTTCACTGAAAAATAACAATCTTGTCAACACTGTAACATTTTTCTGATTTTCTTTTTTTTCCCTGTCAAGTTTATTCCTTATGGAGAAAAAAACACTTTTTAAAAATTCCTAATAAATTATTTTAAAACATTCCATTTATGTGTCCTGTCCTTTATTTTGCACGTATTTATGCACATATTAAGAGCTTAACAAAAATGCAAATTTGTCAAATTTTATTTCTCATTTAGGATTTTGGGCATCACATTGTGCCGTGTGGCTGTCTTCAGTCTGAACTCACCAGGTGAGAGGCTTTCCTACATCTCTATGCAGTGTTGGAGGAAGTATTCAGAGCCTTTACTTAAGTAAAAGTACTAATACCTCATTGTAAACTACTCTGTTACAAGGAAAAGTACTGCATTGAAATGTTACTTAAGTAAAAATATGTAAGTATAATTAGAAAAATGTACTTAAAGTATTAAAAGTAAAAGTACTCAATGCAGAATGTTATACTACTATATATTATATCATTAAATTATTATTACTTATGCATTAATGTAAAAGCAGGATTTTACTGTTGTAGTTGAGTTTGAACTATTTTGTTACACACTGTAATAAATGACTTTTTTTCTCAATTAAATGAAAATGAAGAAATTTGAGAAATGTTGTCACAATCGCTCAGAGCCCAAAGTGACACCTTCACAATGCTTGTTTTGTCAGTCCAAACCTCTAAATGGTGACAAATACATTAATCTTCACATTTGTGAAGCTGGACTTTCTGTCAATCAACGAATGTCCTGATTGTTGGGTAGTTTAATTCATAACAAAACATCATATTTTACAAACTCTTCACGTTTTGTGTGTAAATTTGCAAAGTAGCTACTACAGCTGTCAGATAAATGTAGTGAAGTAAAAAGTACAATATCTCTCTCTGAGATGTATTGGAGTAGAAGTAGAAAGTGGCATGAAAAGAAAATACTCAAGTAAAGTATAAATACCTCTAATTTGTACTTAAGCAAATGTACTTACTGATTACCACTGTCTCTATGACACACCAACGTACCTCACTGAACAACTGCTGTCCCCATGATGAATATTTACACTGGAAAGATAACAAGTATGAATATTATTTGCCTAAAACATTTGGCTTTATTCATCTGTCTTGTTTACCATACCGGTAAATCTGAAGGAACGAGTGAATTGTGGAGAATCTAACTGCTTTTACAATGTGTGGCATGTCCATATTGACAAATGTTTTAGCATTTATATTTGTATGTGTGATCTAAGCTGTTTATAAGTAGCTCAACTGGGCGACTTTAAGTGTGAGTGTTTTTTCTATAAAAACCAGACCAGGCTTCTAATTTAGACCTGCTTTTTATATTTATTTATACCCAGGTGAAACTACAACAGGTGAAAATATATTATATAGACTCATTACATGCAAAGCGAGATATTTCAAGCCTTTATTTGATATAATTTTGATGATTATTGCGTACAGCTTATGAAAACCAAATTCAAAATTTTAAAAATTAGAATTTTACATCAATAAAAAAAAAAAAAAAAAAAAAAAAAAAAGGATTTTAAGTACAGAAATGTCAGCCCTCTGAAAAGTATAATCATGCATATGTACTCAGTACTTGGTTTGGGCCCCTTTTGCATGAATTACCGCCTCAATGCGGCGTGGCATGGATGACATCAGCCGGTGGCACTGCTGAGGTGTTATGGAAGACCAGGATGCTTCAATAGCGGCCTTCAGCTCTTCTGCATTGTTCGCTCTCATGTCCTTCATCTTTCTCTTGGCAATGCCCCATAGATTCTCTACGTGGTTCAGGTCAGGCCAGTTTGCTGGCCAATCAAACACAGTAATCCCATGGTCATTGAACCAGGTTTTGGTACTTCTGGCAGTGTGGGCAGGTGCCAAGTCCTGCTGGAAAATGAAGTCAGCATCTCCATAAAGCTCGTCTGCTGAAGGAAGCATAAAGTGCTCTAAAATGTCCTGGTAGACGGCCGCGCTGACTCTGGACTTAATAAAGCACAGTGGACATGGCTCCCCAAACCAACACAGACTGTGGAAACTTCACACTGGACTTCAAGCATCTTGGATTGTGTGCCTCTCCGTTCTTCCTCCAGACTCTGGGACCTTGGTTTCCAAATGAGATGCAAAATTTGCTCTCATTAGAAAAGAGAGACTTTGGACCACTGAGAAACAGACCAGTTCTTGTTTTCTTTAGTCCAGGTAAGACGCTTCTGTCATTGTTTGTTGTTCAGGAGCGGCTTGACGAGAGGAATACGACATTTGAAGCCCATGTCCAGGACCCGTCAGTGTGTGGTGGCTCTTGATGCAGTAACTCCAGCCTCAGTCCGCTCCTTGTGAAGCTCCCCCACACATTTGAATGGCCTTTTCCTGACAATCCTCTCCAGGCTACGGTCATCCCTGCTGCTTGTGCACCTTTTTCTTCCACACTTTTTCCTTCCACTTTTCTATTAATGTGCCTTGATACAGCACTTTGAGAACATCCAACTTCTTTTGCAATTACCTTTTGAGGCTTTCCCTCCTTGTGGAGGGTGTCAGTGATGGTTTTCTGCACAGCACTTCCCCATGACTGTGAATTCCACTGAACCAGACTGAGAGACCAATTAAAGGCTCAGGAATCCTTTGCAGGTGTTTTGGATTAATTAGCTGATTAGAGTTTGACACTTTGAGCCTACAATACTGAACCTTTTCACAATATTCAAATTTTCTGAGTTTTTGAATTTGGGGTTTTCATAAACTCTACACAATAATCATCAAACCTTTATCAAATAAAGGCTTGAAATATCTCTCTTTGCATGTAATGAGTCTATATAATATATTAAATAATATGTTTCAGCTTTTAAGTTGAATTACTGAAATAAATGAACTTTTGCACGATATGTTAATTGTTCAGTTTAGATTTTTATTTACTATACATTTTGTACTTAATTAAAATAAATGTGTACTTTATTACTAAAACATACTAAATTACCATGCATTTGTACTTAGCTGTCATTATTCTTCACTAAATTACCATACATATTTTTCTAAATCATATAATTTTGTACTAAAGGTTTGTTTGGTTATTATACATTTGCACTAGTACTATGTGAGAACCAGTCTTTCAATTCCTTGCCCTCCTTTTCTTCACCCTGCTTCCTGCTAACTCTTCCTCAGTCTGTCTGCTGCCCTGAGTCTTCTGAGTCTGCTCAGACCTTTCAGCAGCCGGCCTCTGCGTCCCTCTCAAGTCTCTCTGCTGGCTGATTTCTCTCTTCCATCATCACTGCTCCACTGCCTCCCTTCCCTTGCCTCCACCTCCACTCTCCCAGCGTCTCAGCTCTGTCGCCTCGCCTCTCTGCTTTTACTTCCCCGCGGGAGCCGGTCATGAACACCAAGCCCTCGCTGGACGGGAGCACTGACGTCCTGAAGAACAGGGAGGCTCAGGAGATCCCCCCTCTGAGGAACTACCTCTGTCTCACCATGTTCACCTGTTTCTGCCCTGCGTGGCCCATCAATATTGTGGCGCTGGTTTTCTCTGTGCTGGTGAGTCATGCAGTGCTGAAAGTGTGGGGTTTCTGAACATGCTTGGTTCCTATTTGCGAATAGTTACAGGATATGGCACTTCAAGAGATGTTTTAATGAGGTTTAGTTATTTAGAGGCATAAAGATCATTCAACAAATGTCATTTATGGATACTTAGATTAGAGACGAGCGTGAAAGAGAGTGGGAAAAAGCACCAAGGACAGTGTGGGATGATAGTTAATACATGTCGGAGCTCTGGGTATATAGTACATTAACACTTAATTGCCATTTATGTGGCTTGATCCATCAGCAAGCACGTTATGTATTGCTTCAAATGACTCATATTTGCACTTAATTTATTAAGGTGCAGAAATAGCCTCTCCGCTTCTCTGAGTTGCACGTCCACCCCATCAACAAATGTGCTCAGATCAAATATACTTCCAGTTTATAGACTACATCCAAGTGCCAAACCATGTTCATAACTGCTTGCTGAAATCTGTGTTTCAACGAAAGGGAAATCTTTCCTGCAGCTTTCTACTCTCTGGTACATAAGTGTTCCTCCTTTGCCAAGAAGCCACAGAGTTTTAAAAGTTGAAGTGTTAGATTGGAGCAACACATTTAGGTTCGTCTCAAGTCTTTGAGTTGTGATGAGTCGATGTGCCAACAGCAGCTGTTGTGTCGACACAGCTGTGAGTAACAAGATGAGGCTTGTAGCCACACCATTGCTGAGGACATTGGCTGCAATACAAATATGAATTAGAGTGGGATAAATGTGGATGCAAAGGAAGGCAGGGAATCATTTCTCTTTAAATGTTCAGAACAGATTTCCATGAAAGACTCATGTGAAACTTGCTACTGTGGGGCTTATTGCCTTATCGACACTATTTCTGTCTTCACAGTACAAGCCTGTTCAAATAACATCATCAGCACTGCCACCTGAGTGGGATTCAAATGTCTTAAACTTTCATTTGAACCTTTCACCTACCCTATAGGCCCAAAAGAGCTACAACGAAAAGGACTATGACGGCTCCAAGCGGCTGGGTCGGAAAGCCCTCCACCTGGGGATTGTTTCTTTTATCATTGGCTTTGTGAGCATCACTGCGTACATCGTTGTGCACTTTACTACGGTATGAATGTAACCAGATCTGTGATGGAAAAATGAACAGTAAGATGGAAAGATTTCAAGTATTCTTTTTCCTCCACAGCATGTGGTGTGAGCTCTTGAGGAGGAAGACGAGGTGGAAGTAGAGAAGAGGTGAAACTGTCACAGAGGGATCCGCTCCATGGGATGCAAAGGATCTCTGCTTTGCTTGTGGCACCGACAGCTCTGGAGGTTTTGTAAGAGCTGGCTGAGTCTCACTTTACTGCCAAATACGCCTTGGTTTGGCCTTGGCAGATGATATTGCAAACACAGTTTTTGTATTTGCAAGGTGAAAGGAATGATCATGCATTTGTCTCTATGAAAGAGGACCCTACCAATACTGTTTGACAACTTCCATTAAATCTTATTGTTTACTGTAGCTATTAATAACTTATTTCTTATTAATTGTGATCTAACACTGCCAATTAAAGCAGAGAAATATCTTTGACACGCTGCTCTGCTTCACTTTACATGTGTACATGGGGACTACAATGTAAAATAAAAAGGTTTTCTTTCAAAAAACGCAGTCTGGTAAACACAAGAACTGTAAATGTACTACGATTGAAAAATGAGTTTCATTTGAAAGTTAGATTTTAGTGTTGTGAATAAATGACTCAAACATCCTGAGATTAAAATGAAAAGTAGTTGACAATGACACAATCCATATTTCTGAGGACATCAAAGCAGAAAATAGCATCATACAGCAAGATACTGCAGATACTGCATACTGATAGTAGTGGGTGGGTTTTATGATACTCACTCTGCTTCACCATCTGGCCTTAGTTCATACCCATCTTTGACACCTGTTGCAGTTTGTTGAGTCTGAGGGATCGTGTACTCTGATATGTAATATTAACACTGTTACAAGGCTAAAAATAGAGCATTTAATCTTCAGGCCGCGCAGTGATTCAGCACATTAATTACAGAGAAAATTAAAGCTGAATCACCAGCTTATCAAGGTGGAGGGTTTGTACCTTCCTGCGACCCTGGAAGCACTAAAAGTGTGTGATGCACTTTTTCCTCTGTTTTTGACTTGTACCTTGTATCCAGCACCTGAAAAATGTTTGTAGCGCACCATGCATCTCTGTCTGGTGCCCTACATGTTCGTATGAACTGTAACTGTAAGCCCAAAGACAAAAGGAAGAGCAGACATGTCAACTGGTCAGCTGGATGAAACGACTGCTCGATGGGCGTGATAAAGCCCACAAAAATGTGGTGAGGATCCTACTGCCAAGTCATTTTGGGGAAGATAATATTCTCAGCCAGGAGGTCTCCACGGCGGCTCAGAAACTTGGTGGAGGACATCAGCTGAAGAAGAAGATCTGAACTTGAAAAAGGCTGATGACCATATTCTGTACCACTGGATGTGCTGCAGAGATGCGGGTTGTGAGGTTGTTGCTTCATGCAAACGAGTAGTTGGAGTGTAAAGTGGAACACACTGGCAGGGATTACACATTTGACCTGAGAATGCCTCGTGATCCCACAAGGAGAGCCAGAAGAAGTAGCTGGGACTGTGATCTGGACCCAGAGGGGGAAGAAAATGAATGCATGGGTGGACACAATGTTTTGAATATTTTGGGGGATTTTAACCACGGTTCCATGCAGCATTGCAAATGAATGAATAGCAAGCACTGCCACACTTTTCATCAGGTTCCTGTATTTGAATGTTTGCTATGTGAGCCAGCTCACCAGCAATCCGATATATTATATATATAGTCTTTTATTTTCTATTTCTTTAGAGCTGTAACACGGTTGACAGACAGAGGCCTTGCACACCCACGGTCACATGTGTGATTCATAGAGTTCCTCCCTCACTGAGTTCGTCCTCCAGCAGCATCATAACACACAGGGGAGTTTAACCTCTCTGTAACCAAATTATTCAGTGTGAAATAAGCCTTTTCTCATATCAGCTTCACAAACTTTCACTTACTTTTGGACATGAACAATTTAATTTAAAGTGTCCAGCGTAGTTCTCTTTACATTTGAATACTGGTGATCATTGTTATTATTACATCCTTTTTTTTCCCACATTCTGACCATTGAATGTTGGTTAGTTTGTACTGTGCAGCCAATCATATTTCAAACCAAAAGAACTTTATTTTAATGTATAGATCCAAGAGTTTCCAAATATATCAAATACATCGGGCTTAATTTGGGGACATCAGTAAAATTATGAACAAAAAAAAAGATCTTGAAATTTGAATACTTCACTCACGCTATAAAGTTGGAACAAGCCGATAGCATCCAACAGTGTGAAATAAAATCCTCTAGATATCTGCTTTATAAAATGGTTGTTGAGGGGCTAAAGTTCAGTCTTCAGTTTGGTGCTACAGTAAAGTAAAGTAGTAAAATAAAGCAGCATCATCAACAAAAATTAGATGTTTATATCAGTGGTTTTCTAACTGACTCAAACCCTGATTACAGGCTCTGCACCTCCGCTCTAAAACACTGATGCCGTTCTGTTATTATTTGAGTGTGCACAGTTACAGGCTGCAGATAAGTGAAACAGGATAGCCGTGAGAACGCCTCAGAGAAATCAGTGTGATAAGGCACAAGGACACTCTTTTTGCTGAGCTGAAGAATTCTTAAAGGTGGAGTAAGCGATTCTGGAGAAATCCAACACCATGAGAAATACCATGATATAGAGCCAACACCAACACAGCAAGTAATGAAACTAACATAGGTTAAGTTGTGGGTTAGCATACTGGCAGCACAGTTGCTGCTGCGAAGCTGATATGCAAAGAGGATGAGATGGTCCCAGAGCCAGCACACCAGCGATACTCACAACTGTCCTGCTAGTGTAACTAACATCACAACCACAGCAAGTCTGGGTAAACTAGAAACTAAGCTGAATGTCCGTGGGCAAGTCATATTACCTGACACATACATCATGGCTGGCACGGCTGGAATAGTGTTGTGTGGTGGGGTGCGGGCTGCTTTGTTTGTTTCTGATTTACAGAGCCAGGGCTGAGTACAAACACTAGATTTATTTTCAGCGCATGCTGTGAGGAGATATTAGCTGAATTTGACTAAAAGACGTGTTCTGGATCAGAATCGCTTATCCCACCTTTACTGGCCGAAGCTGTCTGCTCACGGCAAACCATGACCAAAAACGCCTACATTTAAAAAAATCACAAACCTATGATCCAAAATACTTTATTCATCCAAAGTATACATTTTTTAATACTCCAAAACACACACACACACACACACACACACACACACACACAATACTTGCAAACCATTGTCAACAGCTGCCTCAGTGAGTGAGGAACAAGTCAAGCAAAAAGTAAAAGTATTTGAATAATTAAAGGCCTACAGTAATGCACGAGAACTGTAGCTCCCCTCCAGTTTTAATCACAAACACAAGGCTTTTCTTTGGTTACAGGCATTTATTAGCACATTCACGTCGTCGGGCATGCCGTGAGAACTAAACAGAATAAAATACACAAACAATAAAATGAGTCTAATGCAATACAGAGCATTCTCATAGAGAATAATCATTAAACAAATATTTCACAAACCCAAAATAAAAATCCAAATCCATCCGTTTAACTTGCAGATAATTAGCTTACTGGACATTCAGACGGACAATGTTATCACGTTGTTATCATGTGAAACTTGGCTAACATATTAGCTCTAGTTAGCCTACCCAATACTCAGTGCTTGAAGTGGACAAAAATAGGTGCCATTATGAAATGAACTTAAACTGTGTGACTGGCTGATGAAAGCTACAAGAATACATCACTAAATATAAGCGGGAAATGTATTTAATTTAGCAAAACAATAGGTTTTTTCTGCTTCTCATCCTGTTATTTGTCTCACCCTTAGATTTACGTTAGCCTACTGTGTGACCCTTCGAGGGACCACGACCCCCAGGTTGGGAACCGCTGATCCAGGCTACTCCCTGCTAGTATTTTTTCAGGAATAGGCCTATTGTGTGTTTGTGTGTGTTTATATGTGCCTTTTGTTTTTCCTTTGACTCCCTTAGAGTAATGATTTTTTATTTGATCTCTTCTCTTATTTGTTGAAACTCACCCAACCAGCAGCTTTGCTCTTTATTTTATCATTAAAGCGCAGTTTTTGAAACCACATCATTTATCTTAATCAGCCATTACCACCGAATAGCTGGCGACAATCGGGTTAAACTTTAACTCTCCCAGAGCTCGAGGACAGGAGGCGGAAGAGGTGTGTTTTCTTCACCACACACACACTCCCCGAAGCTATTACTAAATGGTGAAAACGCGCAAAGTACCCACAGCTGACCACAGAATGAAATAGGAAACACAGGTAGGAAAAACAGAGAGCACGAATAAAACACGAGTCTGTGTGTTGTGAATCTGAGGCACGGTGAACACCGCTCTGCCCCGTGCGCGCATTTTCAGCGCCAGAGGAAAACTTCTCCAGTTCAAAGAAGGAAACAACAACGACCAGGGCACGAGACAGTTTTACAACCAGAACCCGCACACAGATGTGGGCCTGCTTTAGACCAGAGACCTATTTTCTGTGAGACTGCATCCACACAGCATCTGAGAAGATTTCGGTGGGTATTAAGATTTTGCATTTAACTTGTAGATAAAGCGAAACAATCAGTATTTTGTTTTAACAGCGAAATGTGTTTGTCAAGTCGTTTTGCAAGGGACCTTTTGACAGAAGGGCCCCTGGTGGTCGATCCAGGGAGCACCATAGGGCTCCTGGTGGTGGTGTCTCTGCCCTGCATGTCCTTAGACATAAAAGACCTTGATCTTGGTGTGTGTCCTGCAGGGTTTGATGCCCCCGGGATGGGGAACAGCAGCAGTGACAGGTCCAGCGGGGGTCAGGGGGAGAGGTCATTCAGAGATGGACAGCAGGGAGGGAAAGAGGCACGTCCCAACATCCTGATCGACAGCACAGAGGACGGAGACCTTTTCCAAAGAGAAGATGCAAAGGTTTGAAAAGAAGCTTACAACAGACTGTAGCTATGTTATGAAACCAGAGAGCCTTTTAACAGCTGGACTACCCCATTACATCATGAAAGGACCATACTAGTTGATGCGTTTCATTCATTCGAGTTGCCAGTGATCGTTGTCATAAATTTAAGTACGTTTTTAGATTGATTTGAGATAGGAAATCCTACACGTTGAATATTTAAAAGCTTTTTATTTGCCACGTTAAGCTGAACCATTGTGCTCCCCAAAAAAGCAGCTAATGTGACAAAGATAAGATGCCACAGTCTCTCAAAGCAAAAAGGGCATGAAGCTTTAGTTTTGTGACATAAACTGTATTTAAAAAGTGGTAACAAGGTCAAAATGTCATGTCTTTCTTGATACATTTAGATTTTTTGGAATTTAATAATATAAGTTTATGTTTACTGCTCAGCACCAAGTCACCAAAGCAAATTACTTGTATGTGTAAACATACTTGGCAATAAAGCTGATTCTAGGGAGAGGGGGACATTTTTATATTTTTTATTGGTGCATTCAGGTGCCGGTTTAAAGCATCTGAAAGTAGAGAGCCAGCTGCCAAATGGTGTCGTGTTCTCGTTCTGTATGTCGTCGAGATAATCAAATCTGGAGGACAAACAGAGAGCAAACATGGGTTTTATAAAGAAGATAATGTGATTGTAGTTTTAATAACTTGCTATAAAAAGATTTCTCAATCCACCCAACCAACTTTAAAGTCAGCAGTTTCCCACCCAAAAATTGCAATGAAGGATTTACAAAAGAGTCCCATGTTTGTGCAGTGCACAGATATAATGTAACAAAAAAAGCGGCTAAACGTTCACAGTGATTGATGACCCATAAATCTGAAGTGTCTGCTAATTGATTTTTGTATTGAAAAGAACTACAGAGGCTGCCTGGAAGGAGGGAAATACATTTGAAAACCTCTGGCATGCTTTGTGTAGCAGTATTATAGGCTCTATTTGTTTTTATCTGTGCATGCAAACACACTGGCTGGTGTGGTCCATTCAAACAGGGAACACTGATGAAATATAGCAAGAAGAATTAAAATATTGAAATATTAGATAATAAAATATGACCCATTACTGTGCTGTGAACATAGACTGTAATCATCCAGCCAGTTGTTCAATAAATTTATACAATGGTGTAGATACATTAGCTCCATACATTAAGAATAATATGCAAAATTAAAGCATATATAAAGGATGTGCCAAATGTGAGTCATAGATGTAGACAAGGTCATAATGTATATACTGTATTCTCAGGTAAAGTCTTACAGTTTGTATATAAATTATACATACTATCATAAAAGCTTTTCATCTTATCTATCGCTTCTGTTGAACTGGCAGATGTGGCTAACATATTTAGCTAACAGATTTGGATTCATCCGACTTACCTGAAACTCCAGACAGAAGAACCAAATACAACAATGTGCACGAAGCTTATATATATATATATATATTGTGTGTGTGTTCTCATTAGCTCTTATGAGGAGGACACACAAACACACTGAGAGGCAAAGGCCGAAGGTGCTCTCATTAACATGTCAACCATACATTATCATGCTGGACAGGCGCCACAGGAAATACAGGAATTTCTGGCCTGGCAGCAGGACCTTGAGAGTGACAGCAAAAGTCAAACGCAGGACAGACCAACTGTGTTCAGATGGCCGGGGGTCGCCAAGGAAGTCTTTGTGTCCGGCTCTTTTAACAACTGGGCCACCAAGATCCCCCTGAACAAAAGGTAGCTCCGACTCATGCAGAATATTTCACAAGGCTGTACATCCTTGATTGAATGAGTTGATGGGAATGTCACACATGGTTTTCTTCTCAAATAGCTCCAGTCAGAAGAACTTTGTGGCTATTGTGGATCTGCCGGAGGGAGAGCACCAGTACAAGTTTTGTGTAGACGGTCAGTGGACCTTGGATCCTACTGGAGTGAGTGAAAGCTTAACGTTTTAGGGATAACCCACTGCTTTAGAACCACCGGTGTAATCTTTTTTTTTTTTTTATGTTAGCACAAATACCTACTCTACACTCCCAAGCTTCTATATGACATTTCTTTTTTCCCAGGCCGTGATGACGTCTAAAACTGGAACAGTTAATAATGTCATCCAGGTGAAGAACACCGACTTTGAAGTCTTTGATGCCCTCAGGATCGACTCGCAGGATTCTGCAGACATCTCAGGTACTGGCACCTGTATTCATTTAGTAATAACTACGTCCAGACTGGCCAATTATTATAAAAGGTGTTCACTTATTAATAGTGGAATGTAGCCCATATTAGAACAAATGACTTGTGTGACACTGTCTGACTTAGTCGGGTGCAGTAAATCCATATAGTAAAGTTAACTAAACCTTTTTGGACAATGCATTCATCCAGAATAAACTTTTGTTGTAAAGCTATATTCAAATAGTGTCGTCATGCTTTCCCAGAATTGTCCAGTTCCCCTCCGGGCCCTTACCAACAGGATGCATATGCGATCAAGTCAGAAGACAAGCTCAAAAACCCTCCTATCTTACCTCCCCACCTGCTGCAAGTGCTGCTCAACAAGGACACAGGTATCTCTGTAAGTAGAGCCTTGATGCTGGAATACATGCTCGCCTTTATTGGTGCACACCTCTTTTGACAGCATGCAGTTTAGTAAAATTCATCCTCGCTCTGAATCCTCATCAGTGTGACCCGACGCTGCTTCCAGAGCCCAATCATGTGATGCTCAATCACCTGTACGCCCTCTCCATCAAGGTAACACATCCTCATATAACATGTATCTGCGTTTTTTTTTTTATTGTTAAATGGAATTGTTTATTGGGAATAACGGATCAACCAGACAAAATATTTTGGGCAACTCCACGGACTTTGTCAGGACATAAACATGGTTACCAACAAACATTATATATTTCCTGTCACGTATTTGACGTACAATATGTACCTAAACGACAAAATAGTGCCCAAAACTACAAATACAGTATGCTTGTTGAAAAATACAAATACATTTATGAGCATTGCTCAAAATGACATGAGCGTTGGCTAGTACCAGTCCAGCAACAGCTGTAAAGGTCCTTAAGGACTCTATGTAAGTCACTTGACCTAAGTCACATGAAATTTAACACGGGGTAAATGTTGTGAACGTTTTGTACAAACTTTTGTACCTAATTACTTGGGCAACACAACCACTTGGTACGGGTTAGGAAAAGATGGGTGGTTTGGCTTAAAATAAGTGCATTAGCCTACGAAATCACATGACGAAAGTCATCTACAAAATGTAATTTAAAACAAGTCAACTTTGACTTCCTTTCACACGGGACTTGAACCTCTGTCTCCAGAGTGAAAGTCTTGTGCCCCACCACCCTCCTTACATGGAATTTGTTGCTAATTGACCTATACCGCCATTTTTAAGGTGAGGCCGGCTGTACAATATACATGAAATGTATATTGGGCATAAATTCTCAGTGAACTATAGTGGCTTTATTTATAACATTTTATTGGCAGTAATCACAATACTTTTAACAATCTTCCAATGAAATCCAGCAAGAAGTCAAACAATTTCTGCTTGAACAGTTGAAAGAGGTCATATTATGCTCATTTTCAGGGTCATAAGTTTATTTAGGGGCAGCTCAGAGCAGAGTTTTCTGTGGGAGATGGGAACTCCCTTTGGGCTGGACTTTGGGCTTTTTCACAAACCTACTACATTTACAAAGAAGGTATATAACTTAATAAAGGAGAGGGAGAAAGCGAAAAAGCATAATACCACCTCTTTAAACTTAAGCTATAAACCTAATTTGTATTTAACTACTCCTCTTGTCACTGTCTTTTAGGATGGGGTGATGGTTCTCAGCGCAACACACCGATACAAAAAGAAGTACGTGACCACTCTTCTCTACAAGCCAGTATAATCCACAGATCCATGATCCAGACACTTATTTTGAAATAATAAAACAAAATGTCAGTTGTTGCACATAGCTGCTGCTTGGATTGTTTTGTTGAAACTGAACCTAAATATCTTCCTGATATCAGTTTGCCAAAGCTTCTTTTTACCGTCCTGTAATCTGACATTTTACTTAAGTGTAACTTGTGATCCGACCAAAACTACAAGCCTCCTTTCCTATGATAAGTCTGTATCAACCGTAAACTCCAAGAGACATGGGAACAAGTGGATATTTTCATTCTCCCCTTACTTGACGCAGACTTGTGCATTGATTTATAGAGAGACCAAACGCACAAGGGGAAACCTGCCTGAACAAAGACTCAACACTTGATTTTCATTTTCTTTACTTTTTTAACAAAACCTCAGGTGTGGTTTTACAAATTTAAGTGACCTGGACATTGTAAGAAACTAGTGAGATAAGCACAGCTGCAGCCTCTGATACACACTGCGGGCTCTCCGTATGTGAGCAAACAGACACGCAGAGGTTTAAATCCAATTGAAAGGCTTCACACTGACAATCTCACGTGCATGTTTTATTTCAGACTGATGCTTTTTTACAAAATCAAACGTCTTTTAAATCAAGTTTTGTTTTTAAAAATTATAGAGAAATTTAAATTTTAAAAATAAAAGTCAGAAATCCAACATTCTCTTGCATGTTTTTTTTTGTGTGTGTGGGTTATATAACTCAGTTGATGCAGTGGACTTTGGGATCCAGGTTCTTGTTCTCAGGGTTGTATGTGGCCTGAGCAAAGCAGTGAGCCGCTACCCGATCGCACTCACACACGGCAGCCTGGCACTTATTGTTGGTAGCTGCAGAGACAGAGTTAGGTCATTATTTCTGCTCAATAATAACAAGAAGTGAAGCACACGTACACATACCATGAATAGTGTGGTTGGGTGCACTAAATGCCAGTGTAATCGTGCTCCACAGTAGTAGGAGAGCATTTGTTTGGAGTACTCTCAAACCTCAATCCCTGGCTGTGCCTATATATTTATATACCTATATATAGGTGTTTAAAAACAGAACCTACACACAGGGCCATGAATGCAGCCTTGTTTAATTTATTATGTTTTCAGTAGAGCTACTTAATAGTTTCAATGCTGCACTTTCAACACAGCCACTGTTAGATACATTTTTCCAGGGTTTATTTGAAGTCTGGAGTTAAAAAAATCAAGCATTTTGTCTAATTCTCACCAGTGCCATCACAAAAGGCACTGAAAATACTTGAAATTGAATGTCCAAATGGTTGTGTCAATGCATGACAGTTTAGTCGTGTCACTGTCTTACCTGCGCAGGTCACTTCTTGATTTGAACAGGTGAAATCATAAACAAGAACATAAGGAAGGTCAGCAATAGCTGTGCATCCAGGAGTTGTTCTGCTTGTGTGATAGCATTTATCATGAACTTTACAGCACCTAAAAATACATGAGGAAAGAGTGCATGAATCCCATGTTTCTTTTACGTAAAAAAAAACCCCCAAACAGGTTGATTGGGAAACAAAATTGGGCATTGACGGCTCCCTACATGTCCACTTCGTCCCGAGGGCTTCCCTTCCCTCCAAGGCCGCACCAGCAGCCGTAATCGTTGTATTTTAGAGGGCTGACACCAGGCTGAACACACGAGATCATGTTCCCAAACTGCCATAAGGCCTTGGGCAGCAGCGCACCGCTGACCATACAAGCTGGGAAAGACGTGTGAGGCAGACAAATAAGAGCACATGATGAACAAATGAGGAGCAAAGGAACACCCTTAAAAAAATAATTAATAGAAATGTACTGTGCGAGATATATATATATATATAAAAAAGGCACTTATACAGAGGGATTATTTACAATAAATGTTATATTGACAGCTTTTCTTAGTCCTACCTGTGAGAAGCAGCAGCAGCGGAGGAGCAATCACATTCATGGCTACAGGCAGAAACATGGATTTTGGCGCAGCCTGTTCTTATAGGACGGGAGGTGAGAGAACACTGGAGATAAGAGTGAAATCAGGGGGTGGAGTGAAAAATATTTGGTTTCTACTCAACATGTAGTCAACACCTTTAGTCACAAGTGTGAGTATTTGCATATAATACATATAATCTGTCTGTAAGACCAGTCAATTATCTGTTTGCTTTTAAAAAACAAGCTATCTCTAAGGAGAAGCAGTGAGCAAGACGATTGACAGCTCAAACTTTATTTTCACAAAATCGCTTTTTAAGTTTCATTGGACTGAGTCTGACTTTAGCAGTAACTTTAGTGAGCAAACAGGAACAACTACAGGTATATGCCACAAGCTCCACTAGTGCCCTATTTTAGGATAAATCTAAATGTTACTGCACATCAGCTGTCCAGTCATGAAGGAGGCTGGATGTATTTATAGACAATATAGAAGCAGTCATTTCCCAAATTTTCCCAAATCGAAAACAATGAACATAATAGTTTTTTGTTACCATCTTCTTCAAAATGAATAGCTGAGGTTGGAGTTCTACCTCCTCCTGTCGGTAGCTGAAGCTTTCAGGTAATTAAGTTTGTGTAGGATGAGAAATACACAAGAAATACACAAGAAATACAACATGACAAGATGATCCCGAAAGTCCACATTTGGACTCGCATTTTTATTCTCCCCTTACATGTTAGGCAGTAGACACATTTACAATTGTCTTTTGATCTTTTCACACAACAGTTAGACAATCAAATACTCCATAAGCCTGCTCTATCTTTCTGTTCGCTCTGTGCTCACTTAGCTCTGCATTTGCCTTCTTTAAATAGAAGTTGAATTTAAAACAACTTTCCAACACACAGCTGTGTAAATAGCTAGGTGTCTGCCAGAGTTCCCACCACTTTCCACTGTGTATTACTCAAGTTGAATATTTTATGTTAACACAATAGGAAACCATCTATGATCCGACATGACACAAATAATAACCAAATATTGATGTGCAAAGCATTGGCGTATGTACAGTTGTGTATCTAAACGTACTATATGTGTGTATACATGTTGCATATATTTATAAGATATAAACATGGCAGTCAAGGTCTGCTTCTGTGCGCACGGCGGTTCTGTCACACCTGTTGATGAGCTTGACAGGAAACACTGTTGATGGTAAATACATTTATGACGTCTATTAATGTTGGATGTGCTGTTTCCTGTTGTGTATGTCCTCTAACCAAAAGCGCAATCCAACTTAAAAAGATGATTAGATTAGATTAGACACTAGATGATTAATTGAAAAATGAAACAGCAGAAAATATCAGGCCAGTCGTGTCGGTGAGGGTTCAGCAGCTCAGAAAGGCCCACTCTCTTTCATGATTTCACAGATATAGTTGTCATTCACGTAACAGAGAGCATCATGCCACATGTGGGGTTTCCTTCCATATTTATAAAGCTGTGCACAGTCCTCTTCTTGATCCCCATTCCTGTAGTCAACAAAGTTGTCAGGCTCATGGTCATCCCAGAAACTGGACACAAACAGTGGAAAGAGGAGGAACAAGTGATTTATTACATACAGTGTAACATATCAAACGACCCACAACCATTTGTTTGCGCTTTTTATTTATTTATTTAATAGTTTTACGTTTCTCTCACGTTGGGGTTAAGTTGAAGTCAGTTCCATCCACCCAGGTCCAGTGTCCATCTAGCTCCACAAGTCCAATCCAATAGCTGTATATGGTTTCAGTCACACCTAAAATGTAGTGCTAGAAGTAAAAATAAAAAATAGCTACAGGTTATTTTAAAGCCTGTTATTTCTGAGAAATGTTGTGCTCTGATATGTGTGCTCTTTATCACAGCCCTGCATACACTGGAGCCTCACAGTATAAAATGGACAGCCCCCACTTAAAACATATGGAGCCAAACTGGTGTAAAACCTCACCATTTCCTCCACATTATTGACAACCACCAGGTGTGCTCCATATAATCGGCACTGCTCCTCTGCTTTGTGCCACGTTGCGCTTGTGGTGGACAGCAAGTAGCAGCTACTCTGGAAAGAAAGCCATCCATCTCTACATCTTCCTGGTGTGATGTAAATTAAGACACTTAAGAATCTTACTGGTGGAAAAAAAAAAAAACTGAATTCTGATTTTATTCATCAGTGTTTACCTTCAACTAGGACAGGTGCTTGTGTGTGGACATCCGGCACAGTTGTTGCATCTTTAGTTTGGAAAGACACATTTTAAAATAAAAGTTGCATAGAGGGCATCAATTATTCAGCTGCTTCATTATTATCTAGACATGGAAATAATTTCCTGACCTAATATAGACGGTGACATTGTTCCATTGCTGATTCTCTCAAGGTGAAGTTTGACATCAGTGATCCCCTTGTTTAACTGGGAGACTTTGGGATACAAAAATTGTTCAATGATAAGACACAGAATATGATTTAGCTAAATGAAATCTGTATTAATGAATCAGCTTCACTGGAAAGTCGTACATCTTATCTCAGTGACCATCAGCAGGATTAACAGCAGCAGCACCGGAACTCCATAGAGGACATAAGCCCCAATCCTCTTCAAACCTATAAGCACTGACAGACATAGTTTAAGGTGACATCTGAAATTAATTATTCAATCATCAAATGTACCTGTTTTACCTGTTGGTTTGGTAATTTTGTGCTCTCCTTGGATTGAGCTGTTCTCAGGCGACCCAAACTGGTGAGTTTCCATTCCTGAAAGAGATCGGGCATTTTTAGTAAAACGGTCAAAGACTATTTTATTTCTGTTTAGCTAAATTTAGAAGGATTAAGGTCTGAAAATGAATGCATTATGTTCTAAAATACATTTTTGGACGACCTAGTCTATGGATGATGGCAAAAATGTCACTTTGGTGTAAAAACTTTGTATCAAATAGTTAAAAACATGCTTTAAAAGGTGTAATAAATAAATAATAAAACACCATATCAACTAGTTTGGCATAATTTTACATTAGAACTATTTATTGTAAAGAAAAGCTGAAGTATCAAGGCGTTATAACCACCATTCAAGGAGCCATTTTGTTAATATTGTGCAAGAAGACCGCATAACAAGAAATGATATCACAGAGAACGGCCCCTGATGACCCTCACTGCTGCATGCCAAGGTTATTAACTCTCTTTAACTTATAATTAGACATTTTTAGAGTGTGGCCAAGTATGTTGTTGCATTAAAAATTTAATTCAAAAACTCATGTTTGAAATATTCACACTCAGGCCATGTGCTTACATAGGCGTCCATGATGACGCCTGTAAAATTAGATTTAAAATTCAAATGTCAAATGGTGTAACTTCAACAAACTACGGCCTTTGACGGTAGAAGCTGCATCGTCGGGTGGTGTAACTTACTGTATCTGCCTACCCTTATTTATTAGTGACTTATTTTGAATCAAAAGCTAACGTTTCTTACTTCATTGCTGTTATTTGTAGTTTTGAAAAGTAAAGCTTATGGTTGATAATAAAAGTACTCAGCAGCCATTTAGAGATTCTCAGTGTGCAATGGCAAGTAAGAGGTCAACTACATCTCCTTGTTTGTTTTCAAGCTGAATATGTTAATTATTAATGGCTCAATACATAAAAGAGAATTCTGCTAAAAAGGCATTTTCTTCAATGTTATGGACTATGCAGTGTATAATTCATGGTGCCATTTGTACATGATTAATGCCAATTTCTACACAGTCTATAAATGTTGAAACAAATAAAAGCAAAAAACAAACATATCCCACCAACAAAAAGAAAATTTATCTCTCTGTGCACTGTTTTTACTATACCAGTCCCTCTTTCTGGTTTGACTCAATAAACAGGAAGATTTGGCAACTTTGCAATCACTACGTATGTTACATCTGTCCTGTAATTTGTGTTTTCCAGTGATGCCAAGATTGCGATCCAGCACCCAGTCACCTTCTGATAGTGTCAGGTTTCTCTTCTGACTCTCTTCCTTATTTCACTTCCAAATTTTCATATTCTAATAAAACGGCTGAAATCTGAGTTACTAGTCTGATGTGATCTTGTTTGTTGCAGGTCATTAAAAGTAAAATACAGATACTTTTAATCTCTCATATATTTTTTCTTCGCGCGTCCATCCTCTTTTAGAGTCTGCCACCGCTGCACTGTGCGATACTGACATCTGGACTTCATTTTCTGTTCCAGTGTCAGTAGCTTCCTTGGTTTGTTTTGACTTTGGTTCAGTGCATCAGAATCAGAATCAGAATCAGCTTTATTGCCAGGTATGTGTACACATACGAGGAATTTGACTCAGGATTGTACATTGCTCACGATGTGCTTACTTATACAATAATAAAATAATAATATAGAGGGAGGAGAGAGAAGATTCTGGTCTGTTGATACAGATGTCGGCAGTGTCAAGGGTAGATTTCTTAAGGAGGCTTGAAGGCGGATGGAATAAGTTCCAGGTGGGGAGGAATGGCAAGATGTTGCTTAAGTCTGCTTAGAGAAGGGAGGAGGGGGTCAGGTCAAGGGGGCAGGTGGTGTCAAGGTTAGACAAAGTCTGTGAGTTATATCTTTTCTTATCTTAATGTGGGGGGTTAAAGGTGTAATACGTAAGAATTGAGACTACTCTCCACATGTCGAAGTCATACTCCAAAATAGCATATCCCTTCAGCAAATCACATAACCTATGAGGTCATAACTGCTGTTAACTGCTAATTTTTATTATTAATATTGCTAGTTGTATTGCATAAAACTAACTTAAGGTGGTGTGTTAGGAGTCACTCTAAACCTACATAGTACTAAAGTAATAACCACACCTGAAAACCACTCTGAAATGAAAATAAGTACCTTCTAATTTTAATAAAAAGGCAACAACTTTAATTTAATTAGATAAAATGTAAATTTAAACAATCAAAGTGTTTCCACAATTTCTCTTCAAACAAGGGTTGTCACAGTTTTCCAATTTTGACCTTACAGTTATTTAGTTCACCCCAAATATAAACAAACAAACAAAAAAAACAAGCTACTTATTAGCACCTTTAAAAAAATTTTTAAATAAAAAACGTTGCAGGCCTGTTTACTTGCTGGGGAGTGTTCAACGGGCCTTCAATCCAGCTGGAGCAGAAATAGTCAATAGGCAGTACCTTTTCCAGATGTGTGGTCCGCCAGAGAAAAGTTAGAAACTGGGCAGAGGAGATGGGGGAAGCCAGTATGTACGGGGATATCCAACTTTGCCAGAGCAACTCCGGTACCTCACAGCGCTATCTGGGATCCCTCTCTGAGTTTCCGACGACTGACTTCTTGAAGATTATCTAGCCGATAAAATACAACTTCCTCAGATAACTTTACACAAACACCAACCCCCCCAAAACTCTCGCTAAACTCGCTCTGTCCCTCTCTGGTTTTTCTTCCTGCGCATATCTGGCCCCTCTCCTCCATCATCCAATCACAATACAAAACACATTTGTGACGCAATTTAGAGACATTTCTCTTATAAATGAACAGTCATTTATCAAATGAAATAAAACAAAGCACATATATCGATTTTTAATTAATTAATAATTTTTAGGATTTTTAAATATTTTAACCCTTTGAGCATTTTAACCATGATTTTGACATTGTAACCTACAATGAAGTTATTTATTTGTTTACCCCCAAAACTATTGATACACATTTTAACCGGACTACACCCTCCCTCTCCTCTTCAGAATCTGATGACAAGTCATCTTGACTCACATGTCGACTTCCCAGTATCGCACATTGCTTGATGTGACTTTGTCATTGTCTTGTTAGGTTGTGCTTTTCTCTCTGGTTGAGCGGGCGTCCTCACCAAGTTACCAATGGGGAGCAAGTGATCTCTGTGCACTCTTTTTACTATACCAGTCCCTCTTTCTGGTGTGACTCGATAAACAGGAAGATTTGGCAACTTTGCAATCACTACGTATGTTACATCTGTCCTGTAATTTGTGTTTTCCAGTGATGCCAAGATTGCGATCCAGCACCCAGTCACATTCTGCCAGTGTCAGGTTTCTGACTCTTGCATCATACAGTATTTTGTTTGGTTCACTTCCTTATTTCACTTCCAAATTTTCATATTCTTATCAAACGGATGAAATCTGAGTTGCTTCGTGCGTCCATCCTCTTTTAGAGTCTGCCACCGCTGCACTGTGCGATACTGACATCTGGACATCACTTTCTGTTCCAGTGTCAGTAGCTTCCTTGGTTTGTTTTGACTTTGGTTCAGTGCGTGTGTCTTCCTGTCTGTTTTTCAACTCACTAAGTTCAGAACGCAGCTCCTGGATCTCAGCCATCAACTGTTGAACATCTGTAGCTTTGGCTTTGTACTTTTCTCACTGCTGTGTTTAATTTGCGTCAGGGCCGGCCCTGACAGTGTTGGAGCCCTAGGCGAGATTTGAAATTTGCCCTGGCCCTGATTTGCGTCACGCTTTCTCGTATTCTTCCACTTGACGAATCTCATTTAATAGCTTTAAGAATGTGGGAGGTTTTTCTTTTCTTTCTCTCAGACTCAGTTGTAACAACATCATATCTGACTCAGCAGCACCTCTGATGAGTTGGTTGATCCGAGGACGGTCTGCTCGGTGGCTGGGAAGGCCACCTTTCAGCAGTACCTTGGTCAGTGAGCGCTCCAATCTTTTCAAGAAGTCAGTTAGCTTTTCTCCTGGGTGTTGATGCACTTTTTAGGGCCTCTATACAGCAGTCGGGGCTAGCATCAGGCTTATTTAGAAGCAAGGGCTTGAATTATCTCCAGAGCTGGTTCATTCAAGCTCTCAATTGTTCTCTTTTGATTCTCTCTGTCCGAGCAGTCACATTCTTTAATCATTAGGCGGGCTTGATCAAGGCCACTGATCGAGGCTTTCCTCACCTGCAGATGTGGGATGGTTACCAGAGAACATCAGTTGGCGTCAAAATGCATGATTCTCATTGGTAAGTCTCTTTGTTTGGTGGAGCAGGTCTCCAACTGCTCGGATAATGGACTCAGGTGAACTCTCCTGTGGAACATCCTTAGACAACACGAACATCATTTGAGCTTGGCTGAGGAATCATCGGAGTCACAGGGTGAGATTTTCCATGCTGAGTCTCCAATCAGTGGTTGTAGATAGAGGGGGATGCGGCCAGCTTGACTGTCACACTGAATGTCTCTCACTTTTACTCTTCCAAATGCTTTCACTGACTGAGCGGCTTCTTCAACATCTGGTTTGTCAGTGTCAGTCGGGACGTCACACAATACAAAAGTACCTTTTGGGAAACTCTCTGAGCATCGGCCTGAGTATTCATTTTGCTACGGCTGTTAATCTGCTAATTGAGCATGAAAATAAAATGATTTAAAAGGGCAAAACTAGCATTGATAAAATGGGAAATATCCCAGCGGTGCCTCCAAATGTTACCAGTCCGTGGGCCTTAGAAACTGGACAGATGAGCGATGGGGGTTACCAGTAAGTACAGGGATATCCAGCGTTGCCAGGTAGCTCATGTGGATGATTGATGAAAAGATTGTGTGTTCTCATCCCTGTTCTTTTTCTCCTATTCCCTCCTCTTCTCCCTCACTGTACTGCTGCTCTCTTCTATCATTTAAATGACAATAATCCCTGTGAGACAGCAGGCGGGGTTAAAGGAATAAAGGAGATGTGTCATTGCATTTATAGTCATTGTTTTATTGTCCAACAAAAGCACCACACATGTTCTCTATATGCAACATTTAGCACTTTTGGTAACATGCACTCATAATTACACATGTAAATTGAAAACATCATTTCCATTATCTTTCAACATATCAGGCTTGTCATGTCGGTGAGGGTTTAGCAGCTCTGAAAGGGCCTCTCTCTTTCTCATGCCCTGGTCTCACAGATGTACCGCTCCCTCAGGTTACAGTCTGCATCATTCCACAACTTGCGTTTGCGTTTCTGAGAAGAATGAAGCTGCCCACAGTCCTCTCCGTTCTCCCTGTAGTCCCAGTCGTCAGGCTGACCTATGTCCCAAAAACTGGGAAAGGAGGAGGAACGAGTGATTTGTCACATACAGCGTAACATATCAAAACACCCAAAACTATTTGTTTCTGCTTTATAGCTTCACGTTTCTCTCACGTTGGGGTTGATTTGAAGTCTGTCCCATCCACCCAGCTCCAGTGTCCCTCGTGTTCTCGCTCCACAAGTCCAATCCAATATTCGTATCTGATTACAACTATTCTTGAAATGTAGTCCTAGAAGTAAAATTAAATAATATCTACAGGTTATTTTAAAGCCTGTTAAGTCACACACCTCATAGTATAAAATGGAAAGCCCTTGTTTAAAATATACGGAACCAAACTGGTGTAAATGTAAAACCTCACCAATTCCTCCACATTATTGAGAACCACCAGGTGTGCTCCGTGTGTTCGGCACTGCTCCTCTGCTTTGTGCCAGGTAACAGCAGTGGTGGACAGCAAGTAGCAGCTACTCTGGAAAGACACCCATCCTTCCCTACATGTTCCTGGTGTGATCAAGATTAAGACAAGTCGGGAGAGTCTGACTGATTTCTGATTTTATTCATGTTGAAGTATTCGGTGTTTACCTCTAACTGGGACAAGTGCCTGTAGGTAGACATCCAGTACAGTTGTTGCATCTTTTGTTTGGAAAGACAACATTTTAAAATAAAAGTTGCATAGAGGGCATGAATTGTTCAGCTACTTCATTATCATCCACATGTGGAAATCATTTCCTGACCTGGTTTGGATGCTGACATCGTTCCTCCATTATTGATTCTCTCAAGTTGAAGTTTAACATCAGTGATTCCCTTGTTCAACTGGGAGACTTTGGGATACAAAAAATGTATGATAATCTATGATAAGACAAAGAATGTGATTTAGTTAAATGAAATCAGTATTAATGAATCAGCTTCACTGAAAAGTCGTACATCTTATTCCAGTGACCATCAGTAGGATTAACAGCAGCAGCACCACAACTGCATAGAGGACATAAGCCCCAATCCTCTTCAAACCTATAAGCGTTGACAGAGATAGTTTAGCGTGACATTTGAAATTAATTATTTCATCAAAATCAAAATGTACCTGTTTACCTATTGGTTTAGTCATTTTGTGCCCTCCTTGGATAGAGCTGTTCTCAGGCAACCCAAACTGGTGATACTGAGTTTCCATTTCTGAAAGAGATCGGGCATTTTTAGTAAAACTGTCAAGGACGCAAATCTATTTTTTTTTTTGTGGCCATATGGGTTAGTTCAATTTAAAAGGATTACAAAAAAAAGCTTTTTTTGGAGAACCTATATTAACATTACTGTGTTTTTAATCAGTTTTCAGAGAATATTTGGAGGATGATGGCAAAACATCACTGTGGTGTAAAAACTCATTACCAAATTATTAAAAACTTGCTTTACAAAAGGTGAAATAAATAAATAATAAAACACCATATCATATAGTTTGGCATATTCTTACTTAAGAACTATTTAAAAATGAGGGGTGCCAATTAGCTCACTGCTAAAGCCTTGCTGCTGCAAACCAGGTTCCACAGACCCATGGCCCTTTGCTGCACATCGTTCCCTCTCTCTTTATCTCCTACATTTCCAGCATCTCTTAACTGTCCCTTCATCAATAAAAGTAATGGAACACAATTGTTCTGAATATTATAATTAATTTGGGGAATCATGCCTGTCAAGTAAACTTCCATTTTATTAATATGTTTGATGTATTCAAACCAAGGTTAGGCGCTTACATGGGTGTCCGTGAGAACGCCTGTCAACATTGCCTTTAAATTGAAATGTGAAGTAGTGTAACTCAACTGCATCAAACTTGTCAAAATCTTTTCAAAACCAACATAAATTTAAAATGTATAGTTTAACAAACCTGATCCACGCATTTAAAAGCAGTTTTTTTGTAAAGATATTTTAATCGCTCTCCTTGACAACCCTTTTTCTAAAAGCTTAAAGCTAAAATTTCTAACTACATTGCTGTTGTTTGTAATTTTGAAAAAGTACAGTTTATGGTTGATAATAAACATATTTAGCACACATTTTGAGATTCTCAGTGTGCAATGGCAAAAAAGAGGTCAACTAAATCTCCCTTGTTTGTTTTTAAGCTGAATATGTTAACTATTAACGGCTCAATAAATAAAAGAGAATTCTACCGTTGTAAACTGCATTATACAGTAATTTATAATTTACAATAAAAAGAGATGCAGCTAATTTTACTAAATGGTTTACTAAATTTAAAGGCAATGTCTTCGATGATACAGACTATTCAATTCTCATTTGTACATAAATGATAGTGATTAATGCCAATTTCTACACATTGCTATAAATGTTGGAACAAATAATTGCAAAAACATTTCAGGAACAAACATATTCCACCAACAAAGAGAATATTTATCCCTTACCTTCATCAACCAGAATATCTCTGAATAGCTCTGGTTGGACTCTGATCATGACATCACAGAAAGAAAATCACAGTCCTCCCCTTTAGAAAGAAACAATTACAAGTACAGAAAATGTTTTTAATGACCCTACAACTATGCAGGTATTATCTATCATTGCCTACAGTCCTATGATAAAAATATGGCACACACATTACTTTACATTTACATTTTGGGCTTTCGGCAGACACTTTTGTCCAAAGTGACTAACAAGAAGTACATTTGTCAGAAGAAAGTGAAAAAGCAGTAGAGTAAGGATGTCAATAGACCAAGTTTCAAGTAATTGAGTCTTGAGTGTCTTGCGGAAACTGGTGGGCGACTCTGCTGTCCTGACATTGGCCTGGAGCTCATTCCACCACTGTGGGGGCAGAACAGAGAAGAGTTGTGACTTAAAGTTGTGACTAGGGCGGCTGTGGCACAAGCTACTACTGGGAGCCAATGGAGGTCATGGAAGAGGGGGGTCACATAGAAGGACTTTGGTAGATTGAACACGTTGCAAAGGTTTGATAGCGGAGGCAGGGAGTCCAGCCAGAAGTGCGTTGCAGTAGTAAAGGTGGGAGATGATGAGCACTTATGCCTGTGGATGTCGTAGAGAACAATTCGGCAGGATCAGGCCATTGTGGTGATGTTGGCAGTGCAGCACAGTTGATTGTCCAAAACTATGCCAAAGTTCCTCACAGCTGGTGAAGGAGAGACTGCAATGTCCTCAACAGTGACCACTAAATCCATTTGAGGGCAGCTTTCCCTGGCACAATGAAGAGTTTAGTCTTGTCAACGTTAAGCTTGACGTGATGCACATTCGTCCAAGTGGCTGATGTCGGCCAGACATTCTGCCACGCGTGTTGCAATCAGGGTGGCAGAGGAAGGAAATGAGAGGAATAGTTGAGTGTCGTCTGCATAATAGGGATAGGAGAAGCTGTGTAATGTGATTACAGAGCGTAGTGACCTGGTGTTTAGGGAGAACAGGAGTGGTCCTAATAATGAGCCGTGGAGGACACCTGTGTCAAGAGAGCAAGATTTGGACATAGAGCCATTCCATGTGATGTGATAGGTGCGATTTTGTGAGATAGGATGTGAAACAGGATAGCGCAGAGTCTGCACTGCAGGCGGTTCAGGTTGTTGAATGCAGCAGACAGGTTGAGGAGAATGAGAACAGGTTCTGACAGCACGGAGGGACTGCGAGTGTGCAGTCTTGAAGCCTGACTGTTGAGGGTCATTAAGGTTGTTTTGTGAGAGACGGAGGGGATGAGGAGGGGCAAGAACATGGAAAACGGTTCCCTGGGGTTGGAGGCAGATGAGTTGATTTTGCTCAGAGACAAGGCAGATTTGGCTGCTGCCACAGTAAAGAGAAAGTCTGTGAGAAAGGTAATAATCACGGTCATCAGTCTGAACTCTTTCATTTTCTCTCACTTCACTAAAAAATCTGTTTTGCAAAAACAGAACTATTCGGGAAGTTCCAAAGTGGAGGATCGAGAGGATAGCAGAGCGGAGGAGGCTTCTTCGGTTGACAGGAGAAACAATTGTTCTGGAGGAGGAAGTAGAGGAAGTAATGCACCAATCTGATGTTTGTCAACCCGCCAATACATTCATAAAGAAGAAGAACCTCCAGGAGCAGTAATACTACTCTATATTGTTTTTATTCATTACACTTCTGGTAATACCGTATAATACTGTAAATATCCACATTTATTATCATTTCTTTTAATATTCCTAGATTTTATATGTCATTATATTCTATACTTACCCACTTCTACTGTTACAAGTATCTGGTTCTGGTGATTGCAGTTCACAGCCTCGCCGCTTGGTGGCGCTGTCCGGCTCCCACGTGACACCTCTGTACTAAAGTCCTTCCGGTCTCTTCGTCTGACAGAAAGGAAAATGGCGGCTCTCGGACGGTTGTCTCAAGCGTTGCTGAGGTCTTCCTTGACCCAGAGCCGGCGTCAGCTTTCCGCTGCCGCTGCCGCCGGACACGGCGAGCAGGCAGGTAATTGTGGCACCTCTATTTATTTATTTTTTTACGTAACTGGTTGTGTTTAATGTCATTTCTGTTTTTGACGACAACTTAAGTTTCTAAATGTGACCTTGCTGAGCTAGCGTTAGCATTAGCAGCAACTGTTAGCTTGACATCCTTGAGCGCAGAGCACGTAGAAGAAGCTGCTCCAAGACAAAAGCTTTCTGAATTAAATCGGCATCAACTTACAGCCTCTCACCTCATTAGAGGTCACTCGTGTTGTCTTAATGTAGTTTAAATTGATTGAGAGTGGAGTAGTGTCAAGATAAAGTCAGCAACAACAGTAACTTAGCACTGTTATTTCATCAGGTCAACGAAATACGTGAGATATGAGCGTGAAGTACGTACGAGAAAGGTTAAATTAATAGCATTATCACGAGCTAAATAAATATGTAATGTTAAAACAAACAGAGAAAAACCTGCATGAATTAATTAAAGAGGGGAGTTTGTTATATTACTTGAAAATGTGATAATTACTCGGTAATAATAATCAAGTTAATAATGTCCAGTTAGTGAGATGATTTATATTTTTACAGGCAGATCAGACAGCTTGGAGTTGAATGTGACTTTAGTTAACAGCATGTTATGGCGTCCTATGACTTAAGTGCTGCTATTTTGGCCAGGTCTCTCTTGGAAAAGAGGTTTTACATCTCAATGAGATCATCTGGTTAAATAAAGGTTAAATAAAATAAGTGGGACCTTTTTTTCAATGTTTTACAGAAGTCTTAAGTGTCAACCAAGCATCAAGTATCACATTTATTCAATCAAAACATAATAAAACATCAATATAAATTCTGCGCTGCTCTTTAATTTGATGGAAGTTTTTGTTGGAACTGATGGTGAAACTGTTCTAAAACAAGATTATGGTTTTTTTTTTGTTTTTTTTTTTTAAAGTCATACAGTGAAAACAGTTTGAATCACATTTGTAAAACACCTTCTGTTTGAAATATTGATGGTTTCGACTGGCCTTAACTGGGAGGAGATAGATTAAATCCGGAAACTCTCTGCCACAATACTACGGCTGCAACTAATGATTATTGTCATTATTGATTAATCGATAAGTTTTTAGGTCCAGAAAACTGGTGAAAAATGACGATCAAACTTTCCCAAAGCCCAAGGTGACTTTCTCAAATGTCTTGTTTTGTTCACAACCCAAATATATTCAGTTTACTGTCACGGAGGAGCAAAGAAACCGGAAAATATTCACAGTTAAGAAGATGGAATCAGAGAAATTGGATGTTTGTTCTTTAAATAAAGGACTCGAGGTGATTAAATGATTATCAAAATAGTTGTTGATTAATTTAATAATTGACAACTAATCGTTGCAGCTCTACTCAATACCATTTGCATCATGTTGACAGTCACTCCCTTTATAAGCATCCCAGGGTTTATAAATCTGCTTAAAATTGTGTGGGTTATTATTCCAAGCTTTTTTTTTTATGAAAGTAGCTTCCAGTATAAGCATAAGATCTCATAAAACATTTCCTAATATCAAACTTGACCATGTGCAGAATAAAAACAACATAAAGAAACATAATTTTCTTACATCTCAAGGGAGCTTCTTATGGCTAAAGAGCAGGGTTTTTCTCAACAAACCTTAGTGTGGTTGGATTCATAATTTCTTTGTTAATCTAAACATTCTTGTCTTTCTGTTCCAGCCAAGACATGGAAGATCCTCACTTTCGTGGTTGCCCTACCTGGTGTTGCAGTGTGCATGTTGAACATGTTCTTGAAAGAGCAGAATCATAGCCACGAACAGCCGGAGTTTGTCCCTTACCCCCATCTTCGCATTCGCACAAAGGTCTGTTTTTATGCAACCCAAATATTTCACATGTCAAAATGGTATCGATATTTTGACTGATGTGGTGTTTTTCCATTCTCACAGCGTTTCCCTTGGGGAGATGGCACCAAATCCCTTTTCCACAACGCCCATGTGAATGCCCTTCCTGACGGCTATGAGGGTCATGAGTAAACCCTCTCTTCAGACCTCGTAACCGGCACAGGGACCAGTATCCCCCCTCAGCGTTTCTAGCTGGACCACACATCCATTCACAGTTTACTCTACTTGTTTGTTTTACCTCTGTGCTCTGAACATGGGGCACCCGAACCAACTGTTTTTATTTTTTCTTCTTTCTTCTGGACCATTAAACAAAATGTCCGTTTAAACTGAATTAACATAAATAAAGTAACTATTACCTCAATTCATGTGTGTTGATGTAGTGTTTTTCACCTCCATAAGTATTTTTAAAAACTTATAGGCCTTTTATTTGTTTTTTTTTTCAAAAAACATTTAGATAAGTTATGGCAGTGAAACTAGTTTAAGATATCTGTTTAACTTCTTAGCTATTTAAAGGCCCTGTAGACATTCGCCCACACAGGTGATTTCACTGTAGTACAGACTGTTTGTGTGTTTTCTTCAACTGTAAAGGTGAGAAAAATTACACCCTATCATTTCTTAAAATGACATGGAGTACATTGATGTCTACATGATTCCCAGAATTTAAGTTGAGGTGCTTTTTTTTTGTTTGTTTTGTTTTTTATCACAGTTGAGATTTAAATGTATTTTACACTGAATCACTTACCAGCTCTTTGTGTATGAATGTTGAGATCAGTATCTGTACATCTACTCAACTCTACTGTACTTAAATGCAAAGTCAAGATAGCCTATACTTGAAATGTGCATATTTAATATACTTCACAACATCTCAGGGACAAATACTGTACTTTTCCCCCCACTAATTTTGTCCGACAGCTATAGTTAATAGTTTTTGATTGCAATTATTTGTGCCCTTCCTGTGTAGTAAAAACCATGTATCTCACTCATACTGTGATTCTGAACCTTATTTTTTTTCCTTTCAACTAAGGGGTGAAGTGATAAAGTCTCTTAATCTCAGCTGGAAAATGCATCTCCACAAAGATTTATGAGCAGCTCATAAGACGGCGATTCTACAAACATGATGATCTCATAGAATATGATGCATTACTGCAGAACTACCCAGCAGCATATAAAGTAATTAAAATGAGCCCAACCTTAAACAACTACAGCACTAAAATGCAAAATACACATTAATGCAGCAGTAATATAAATCTTAATAATAGTCAGACACTGACAGGGAACATTTTACTGCACTTTTATTGTGATACTTAGTAAATTACTTAGTAACCGTTGCTGATGATACTTAGGCTACATACTTTTACTGAAGTGAGTTTTTGAATGCATGGCTTTTATTTGTAGTGGATTATTAGTACTTTTACTTAAATAAAGGATCTGAATACTTGCAAATAACCACCAAACAAAGTGAACTTGAGTTTGTGTGATGTGTGCACCTCACTGGGTTTCATATCCTTCACCACAGCAGACATTTTTATTTATTATAGTAGGAAAAGCACAGACACTAATAACATTAAGGTGGTATTTAACATCTGTTGCGACGCTCCGTTACACGTGACTCTTCGTTTCAGACTCCACCTCTTTCACGTGAACGCGCCTTAAGCCGAATTAGAAAATCCTGGGTTAACAAAGCTTGCTGATGTCCTGCTTCATGAAACCAGTTATCTTTCCC
The DNA here is from genome assembly GCF_014851395.1 of Micropterus salmoides. Taxonomy (NCBI): domain Eukaryota; kingdom Metazoa; phylum Chordata; class Actinopteri; order Centrarchiformes; family Centrarchidae; genus Micropterus; species Micropterus salmoides. The sequence goes on along the minus strand of NW_024044459.1, from coordinate 32,951,502 downwards.
CCCGTATCCGTCGCTTAGACAGTCATTGATAACCGATGCGTGTCGCAACTTACAGTCGCATCGATTAATCTCGGGGTTATTCCGTCTCACGACAGCGGTTTACGATTTGATTAGTAAATCTAGCATTGAAACATCTCGGATAACTGCGCGCGCCCGCTCCTTTATAAAGGGGAGATCAATCGCACGCCGAAACCCGGATCACAATCCATGAACACAGACAGAGGTGAGGAGACCTTCTTCAAGTTCTCATAGCGTGACAGTTTATTACTTTTGACTCATACATGTATAATTTCTTTATGTTTGTGTTTTGGTCTAGATTTCGAGATGATGAAAAAACATGAAAGGGCACATTTTTTCAGCTCTAAAGAGCAGGAACTCATTTTGAAGTTGTATGAAGAAGAGAGAGAGATATTGACAGCCAAATCCAACACTACCAGCGCCTCTAAACTGAGAGAGGAGGCCTGGCAGAGAATTGCTGATAAAATAAACGCGTAAGATAATTTATTCACACATAAGTGCGGCTAAGTGGAATTGAATTTTTCCAATAATCTCACCATCACTGACACATAAAAACTGTATAATTTGTCTTCCCAGGGTGTCGGACAGCGGCTACAAAAGGACGTGGCAGCAAGTGAAAGTCAAACATAAAAATATAGTGCAAACAGGTAGCCGTGTTATTGCAAGTCTACATTTTCAAGGATGAAATGTCCAGGGGAGTGTTTCACCTCTCAAATCTATCCTTATTCAGCAAAAAGAAGGAGGGTCGAGGTGATGAGGAATGAAGGGGGGTCGGCAACCCCGTCGCTAACCTCTGCAGAGGAGGATGTGCTGCAGCACAAAGACAACAGGTTGAGAGTGGAGGTCCTACCTGGGGGTGCCTGTATTGAGCCACTTACTGGATCTGACAGCTCTTTTATTAGTGGTAGGTGTGCTTAATCTCTGATTAAAACCCCTGTAGGAAGTCCCCCTGATCTAATTCAATATTTTGCCCCGCCCCTACAGTCTCAGGCCACCCCGTCCTCCTGCTACCTGTAACAAAGACTGAACCAGAGAGCTTGAGCAGTGATGAGACCGATGTCAGCGACACTCATTTTGAGGGGGTAAGAGCTTCTAAACATGTGTTTTTGAGGTGATTGTCTTTGAATGCTTAATTATGGACTTGTTTTTGTTTTTGGTATAGAACGTGCACAGTAGCAGCTTCCAGGAGAGGGCCAACTCCACATCTGCTGCAACCGGTGGCAGAAGTGCAGAGGTGAGATTTATGTGTCAGTAGCTGGCTATGGTAATGACGGATAATAAGCACCATATGAGCATATGTGTTTATTTATTTTGCAGAGGCAGACAGAAGACATAAGAGCCCTTTACTGCTGCTACCTCAAAAAGGAGATTGAGAACCGTGAC